>NC_143396.1:174363679-174988679 GCF_052110815.1 Crocodylus siamensis | reverse complement strand
GGGAGGGCTGCTCTAGCAACACCCCCCCCAGTTTCTAACCTCAGCCACTACAGACATGTGCCTGCATGTGTGGGATGTCCAAGCAGTTACAACAAAGTGATTTAACCTAGCCAGGTTGACTAACCTGCAAAGACAGAATCAATTTAGGCTCAGGGCTTTTTGACTGTCTGTCCTTAGACTTAATGGGCTGTAACATATAGGCAAGTGGAATGCTAACCATTATTCAGCCAGTTAGAACTATATAGTTCCCATTCCCTTGAGTCTTCCTCCATCTTTCAAAATTGTGGCTTTTAAATGCTACAGTTTTGCTACCTGTCTTGCATCCCTTTACAAACTTTACCCTCCCGTGTTGTTCTATGCCACCAATAAATGTAACCCAAAATGAGTACGAAATCAACTAAAAAGCAGCCCTGTCATAGTACATTCAGTCTTTAGACGTAGCTTAATAAAAAAGCAACAGCACTACCTTCTTGACAGTCATTGTGGCAAAATACAACGGGCGATGAAGTGGCTTCCAGCATAGACCTAGAAAGAGGAGAGGACAATATAAAGACCAAGAAAGCTTCCAGTCAATTAGCTTTCTTCAACTAAGACTTAAGAAGTTCTGTTCTGCAAAACCCGTGTTTCAAAGTTTCTAGTCAAATCTATGCAGATTTTCAAGTATTCTGTAGACAAGTGCAGGGCAAAGTTGGGTATCACTGAAGCCAACTCAAAATGCAGATAGGCAAAACTCTACATTCAGTATTACATACAAAAGAGGCAGATATTGTGGCTAGAGGAACCACAGTAATTCTCCAACCAGTGATACAAGTTCAGGAAACTTGCATTTGACAACGAAGTTGTACTAATATAATGTTAGATGCTACTGGTAACTTAAGTTGATGTAATGTTAAGTAGTACCAAAAGTCAAATCCTACCTCAGGCTTTTAATTTCTTGGGGCAGATTGTAACTGAGGAGTTTATTCAGTTTTCTAATTCGGGATTCTTTGGTAAATTTTATCTTTAGCACTTGATTTAAGTACCTACCCAAAAAAAAAAAGTAGATTAATATGATACCAATTTCCCTGCTTTATGACTTACATTGAATGAGTAGAGTGCTATATGAGAAGACTTACTTTTCCATTGTCCCAAAAAGCCACTTGGGTTCTTTATTAAATGGCATTTTCATGCCATGAAATCTGGCCATTTTCTCAGCTATTTCAGCCGATATGTCAGGTAAGCTTAATTCTTCAGTGTCTAGCTTTCTGCTCTGTAACACAAAGCACACTTGAAAAAAAAAAACAAAAAACAGCTAACAGAAGTATGAATAATAGAATTCAATATTGAAACAGGAGTATGCATTACACAGTGGTAACAATTTCAGAACTGCCATGTTTGGGATAGTTTAAGTTTCAGATCATCCCTTAGTGACTTGTCTGATAACCTTTGCTCTTTTGAGTGGTAAGCAAGCCCAGAGAAATGTCAGATCACAAGGCAAAGGCTCGCATTCTTGGTCAAAAAATGTAGAAGATACTACATTATGCTTTTGGAACACAGATCCCTTTCCCATTCCAACTTAAAATGACAGGCTCCTTCAACTCCAAGCTTCTTGCTATCAATACAAGCAAGACCTCGAGGGTGGTTGCTAGTTTCCTTTTCCCATAAATTAGTGGGCTTTTCCACAAACTGTAATAAAGTTACCAAAAAAAATCACAGAAAATGGGAATGGATGGGTGACTTCTTCAGAAGTCCTCCGTGATGGATAATTACCAATACCCTTTTGCTACCTCTCTGCTTTCACAGATTTCCCCACATATCAGTTGCAACATCCTACAGTGTGCTGACTAACCATGAATGGGACTTACTGGAATGAATTCTTCTAGTCGGCCTTGTGGAAAGATCCCATACAGTTTTGGGCCAAGAGCTCTCTCTGCAAGAATGGCAAACATAACACTCTCCAGAACCATGGCTTCTGCCCCCTGAACAAAATTAAGCAAGTTAATGGATGTTCACACAGTAGTGGACAAAGTAGGCAATTTTACAAGGAAAGCTGTCAAATAGATTCGGATTTACAAAATGAGATAAATGATAGGCTGCTTGCAAACATTAAAAAACGAAGCACAACAACAAGACGCATGCTTTATCAGAAGCAGCACCAGCACATTACTTCAATCCGACTCCATAGCATCCGTTTAGATTAGGCACTTCAGTGGGACTTTTTGGCACTTTTAGCTAATAGCCAATCCAGTCAGCTATTAGCTAAAAGCACAAGAAAAACTCCACTAAAGCACCCAGTCTATACAGATGTTGCACAAGTCAGATCCAACTAACACGCTGCCTTTTCTGGGTATGTGCTGGCCTAGGTGTGGGAAGACTCTACATTTGAAGTGTACTTTTTTTTTTTTTAAAATATCCACAAACAATCTATATGTTTAAACCCCTTCCCCCAACACCCCACTCCCCCCTTTCAAAGAAAACTACCAGAATTACAATTGCTCAATACAAGGGGATTTAAATGTAAAAGTAATGCAGTGTTTCAGATTCAAGAGAAAGATGAAGTGGAAGAGGTGTTTATTGAGTATCTAAGTACCCTGTAACCTGGCAAATACCCTGCCCAAATTAAAGCAAGCCAACCACAGCTAGCTACATAGCAGTTGAAACTTTAACTTACTTCTACTTTAAAACGTGGAAAACACAGAGCTAAAGTATGCTCATTAAAGAGGAAGGGACTACTTTCGAGTTGGTAAATTCTTCCATTATGGCATTTTCCCCCTCAAAATATTTTTTATAAATAAAAATTGAGGGTACTAGGTATGGCAGAATCAGGTCTCATTTGGTGGATTATATGTACATGTACCATGTTCCAAAATTAAGCTCTCCTACAAAATACACTTGCCTGACACTTCCCAGGAGCAATACAGAACCACATCAGCCTCAAATCAATGCAGAAATTAGTCAGTTGATGACAAGAATTTTGTATTAGTTCTCAACCTTTCCTGACATCAGTGGCATTACTCAACCCATCATGTTCCCCTTAAGTGAAGTTGTCACCATGGTCAGTATTAGTCCTATAGACCATGTCTACAAAGTCTCTGCCTAAGAGTACTGAGACCACATCTCCCACATCCCTGAATGGAGCTGTGGCCACTAGGTTAAAAAAGCATTCTACTGAAACTTTGTGGGGTGGGGGTTATAAATCTTCCCCTGCACTGGGTTTTTTTAGTTACCTTGATTATGTTTTAAGCAGTTCTCTTAACTGTTGCCTAAGAATGTATTTGCATGTTAGATTCCACAGTGAATAACATTTTCTGTGGGTGTTAGTGTCAGGCAAAAGATTTTCTGCTAGTGCAGAGTTTGAAACAACCTACTTGCAAGGCTTGTAATCCATCTTGCAATGTAGGGAAAAATGACAGGTGAAGCCATGACTTAACTCTAGAACAGAAAAAAGAAAAGGGGGGAAAAATCCTACACAACTACTACCACCATCAGCACCCACAACCTCACAAATTATCTTCGTTACAGATTTTGATAAGGAGACCCATGTGTACAGAATGTTTGTAACACTTCCACTGGACAACTCTTCTATTTCATTTCCTGAGGCAGAATTAATGCCTTTAAACAAACACTCCCCATGGTTTCACATGCTCTTGCTGTTGGGCACTTGAACATTATATAACCTGCTGCCCAACAGGAGAATTCAAATTGAAACTCACTCAGCAAGCCAGGTTTAGTGGAAGAAGATAGTTAATAATTTAAGTACATTCATGGAGTAACCAAACTTTAAAATGAAGCAAACTAACTGCAGCTCCAGTGAAAGACATCTGAATATTTACATTTACAATGAAAGGCAACTCAAGTCCTTTCCTAGTTCATTTTTTTTAAACTTAAAAATGGAGAGCTCCAAATAAGGCAGCAGCAGGTAAAGTGTGGCCCGCCAGGTAACTTCATCCAGCCCACAGGCTGGTGCCTACTAATTCAATGTATCCAGCCCAGCCCCAGGCTACCCCTGTTGTGCTTGCTTGGGGATGAAGTCCATTCACTCCCATGGGGGCAGCACATGCTGTGCTCTAACCTTTGGCAGTGGCGGGGAAAGAGGGGAGTGGCAGCAGCAGCAGAGCAGCAACTGGATGGGAGTGTAAGGCCCACGCCAATACCCTGGGACCTAGGGTGGGGCAGAAGCACAGAGCCTAAGCTGGGGGGGTGGCGGCACAGGGTTTGCCTGGCTTCGTCACATAGGGCTTGCATGCAGTTCCCAGGTTCTCTGCCCCAAGCCCTGTACCTTTGGGGGTGGGGGGGTGGAAAGCAGCCCCACATGATGGAGCCAACAGCCTGGCACTGATCAGTGCTACACCTCAGAGGGAATGGCTAGAAGCTCCACACTACAGAGCCAGGTTGCCTCCACCTCTTTCCCTGCTGCACTGGCTAAACCCCGTAACTTACATCACTGCCTTCATTGTGCAGGGCTCCTCCTGGGAGTGACCCCTACCAAACCAGAACCAGTGGCCCAGCAATGTGCACTCCTGATGCATACTGGGACCAGGCACCACTGGGGGACTCCACCTGCTGCTGCTGGCAACAAGAACTGTGTGTAATGGTGGGGCATGTTTGTGGAGGGAGCCCCCTATATGCACCTGTCCCCCCCACAGCCCCCCCCCACCCTACATGCACCTGCCCTCCATAGCCTCCCCCCATCCCTACATGCACCCCACACTTAATTTTTAGTATACAATTTGTTATTTTCCCCCTAGGTGCCAAACTGCAAACTCCCTTCCCAAAACAAGTATTTCTAGGGGCAAAGGGAGGGCCTTCTGGTCCCAAGATGGAGATGAGGGGGCAAGGCACCTGTCAAGGAGCAAGGCTATGCAGCCCTGGACAGCTCACCAAAACTCTTTAAGTGGCCCTCCTGCCTAAATAATTGCCCACCCGTTACAAGGCGATTAAGGCTTGCCTTCCAGTATATCATTGCAAATCTGATAACCTCTCAATTTCTAAAAGGGCCAATTACAAATAAAAAGTTAATGATTTACCCAAAGGCCTTTGAAAATGGAGGTCCTGAATATACTTAAAGCAATACAAGATGACCTGTTAATTTTTAGCCTGAAAGTTTAGTCCAACTAAAATTGAGTTCAACACAAAAAGAATTCAGACAGTCGTAAGAGTCAACCAAGCACAACTAAAACTTCATGCAGGTTTTGAAGACTTAAAGGTGGAAATTCACTTTGGAAGTTGATGCTGGTTGCAGGGTTAAAGATCTATTTAAAAAAAAAAAAGTGTCAACTCTCATTTGGCAATTCAAAACGGAAGTCTAAGCAATGATACATTTTCACATTCAGAGTTTAACCAAGTAACCATGCAAGTACTTTTAATAAGAATGGGAAAACCTATCCTGAATCAAAGACAACGTTCAGATATTATTTTCTAAAATTTTACTGCATTGAATAGCAGGAATTCATGCCTCCAAGTTTGTGAATGTAGTTCTGTGTTGTCTTATTTTCCAGCAGAATGGTACATTTTTAGTCAATTAATAGTTTCAAGACTACATGAGATTATTTTAGTTTATCTTCCTATCTTGGAGAAGTCTCTCTGTTTTGTCTCTGAAGCCTGGCAAGTGTGCCTCTTTAAATCTACCATCACATCCATTCAAGATCACCAAGTCTGCTAATGGCAAAGTGTTTTCCTGAAACCAATGTTGTGAGTTTCAAAGCAGAAGACCAAATGTGCAAGCATACACCAACAGTTAGAACCTCCATTTCTTCAAATAATGGAATTAAGGAGGAAATAACTCCTTAAAAAAAAAAAATATGGCTAGCTTTGTTCATATTCTTCCTTCATCTTTGTGGATGCATCATTGTATGCGTCAACCCTCCCTCCCCCAAACTGCAAGAAATAGTGACCAAGAATTTTAGAGTTGTCAATGATGCGACTTGCAGGCAGGTAATACGAGAAAAGAAGATAGTATTTTTGTATCAGACAGAGCAGAGCAAACTGTATGTCATCTTCAACCATGGTCAAGGAGGAAGCGACTAGGGAAATGAATAAGGAGGATACAAAGCAGCTAGTGCTGTTCAGCTATGGACAGCAGTACCAGGAGGATTCTATCAGTTAGGAAATAGTGTTTTAAGATGCAGAACTTACAACCCTGCACAAGTGGCATCTTTAAGCAAGATTAAATTCCATTTAATCTCCTCGACCTGCAGGTTCTCCTATACAAGAGTCAAGTTCATATTTGAAGCAGTGTAAGTGAGTACAACATCTGACATGCAAAGAACATAGACTTTGTCCAACATGACTGAGTGAGAAAATGGAAGAGAAGGCACTAAGAAAAAAAGCAAATGACTTGTGCTTCTCTAGAGAAATGGAGGAAGTTAACACCAAGAGCGGCATTCGTCATACCCATCTTGGGCAGGTTTCTGAACTCTTACTGCAGAGATACAATCAGGAGAATTACTTACTGTTAAGTCATTTTCCTTCTGAGCCTGTCCAGAACCTCCCTTGCTACAGGATCTCTATGAATGAGAAAAAGGAAGGACTTACAGTGAGAAGATAACAGCTAACATGATAAACTTGCAGCCACCAGAACAGAGGGAGTAGAAGTGACAGCTATAGTTAACTATGACTCCACATTTAATCTAATCAGTAATAGCTATACCACTAGTATTCAGTGTCTGACCACTTGTCTTGCTGCATACAGCAGATGACTCCAAAAGGATGTACCACTGAGGCAAAGCCACGTTAAATATTGGCGATTAAGAGGTTCAGTACATTAAGATTGGATTTAAAATGTGTAAATTTAAAAATTTACAGCACTTCTAGCATGTTTTTTTAAGTCACTGTGGAACACATTTTTTCTTGCAGCTAGATCTAAAAGATTTTAAAATCTCAGTCAGCAGAAACTGAATAAAGCCTTAGAGTAACATTGGCTGCGTTGAGTGGAATGCTTGCAGGACTACCTGCTTTGCTGTTCCCATTTGCTTACATGTACTAAGTATTTTGCTACATGTGCAAGCAATTGTGTATGTCATGACTTTGAAAAGTTATCTACACATGGAATACAAACTTGGACAATTCACTAAGATTGCACAATTTCAAGTAAACTACTGATTTATTCCATGCAATCTATACTGGACGGTGTTTGCCAAATGGCCAACACAAAACAATTCCAATGCATTTAAACCATACCCTCAGCAGCTGAGCTCTCAATGGAACATGCTTTTAAACACAGTTGCACATTTTAAATGCAAGAAAGAGTAAAACCTTGGAGTCTTTTGAAGGCAAGGAGTAAGCAAATATTTACTCAGAGTTCAGATTAATGGCAGTTTGTGGCCGCTATTAATACTGCAATTCTACAGCTCACTGTTCAAACCAGACTAGGTTTGAGGGCCATAAAGGAAGCCTCTCTCCACCTTCTGAATAGAAACATCTGATTCATGGAACCATAAAAAACATACCCTTCTGTTTCAAAGCTCTAACACATCCGTACAAAAAGGTGGAAATGTGAACTGAACAGAATACATTAAGCAACACCAGCTGTCTTAAGCACCATACAACAAGCTAATGATTTACACAAATTATAAAGCTACAGTATTTCAAAAGGTACAACAGGGATGTAGTCAATATAGTCTTTCAGCAAGTATTTCCCATTCTAAGTTTCTAGCAGACAATATGAAGGCTGCTATTAGCATCTATTCATTTCAAGGAAATATTAAGTCAAAACACATTCACCAATTTTAACATGAAGTTACACAATGGAGTCATTTACAGATGAGCCCAGGGGAGGTGGAAGGGGCAGGGAGGGGAGCGAAAGAGGGGAGCGGGATAGGGTGTGGGGAGAAGTGTCCCACATCAATACCACTATTGCATCTTAATGCTTTTTCTTGTTTCAGGGTTACTCACCATCCAGGAGTCTTTCCTGCTTAATGATGCTCCTAGAATGGTTCAGGTCATAAGAAGGTAAGTAGATTAGATGGCTTTCCCCTAGAACCTGATCTGGCATCCACTTCCACTGCACTTAGGTCAGTGAATTAAAAAGCTGGCCAGTTCTAAGAGCATTCTTCAGACTAGCGTCCGAGAAGTCTTCCACTGAACATAGAGTAAGTGCCATTAAGACAATGCAGGACATGCTGCAGAATCCTAAGAAAACCTTCTGCAGCATCCCTTCCTCTTTTCTGTTCCCTCAGCACAGAATATTTTAAATGTCCAAACAAGAAAGAAGATGGACTATGAATAGGGAGCTCGTGGTGAAGCAATTCTAGAAATGGTTATCCTTTTACTTGGGGGTACTGAATTAGGACTACTTAGATAGTCAGCACTCCGCATGCTAGCAATTTTTGTTGTTGTATGTTTTGTGATGGAAGTTACATTAAGAGACAACTGTTAGTAGCCAAGAAGTCCATTTTAAATTTGGTTTAGTAAGGCATGAAAAAAAAAAGCTACTTTCTTGAAATGTTATTCTTGTAGGTGGCAACTTGATCGAGGATGAACTGAATCCATTTCTGGTGATTTGCTCATGAATAGGTGGCTTCAGTTCTTGTTTCCATAAACTTGCAAGGTATTATCAAAAGCTCTAGCAGTGCTACTCTTGGTAGAGCCAGCATTAGTCTTGGATTTATTTCAAAGAGAAGTGAAAAAGTTTAACTGCTCAAATTAGATGGTCACTAATTACTTCCAGGTATTGTAAGGGGATTTCTGAAGCAGATTAAGGGAATAACCCCCTCCCCAAAAGATTTTGGTTAGTAGTTGCAACTGTGACAAAGTATACCATACTGAGGTGTAAGAATAATTTTTTAAAAGTCTTTATATCTTCAAGCTACAAACTATTCTGATAAGATCTTCACCCTTGAAGAACTTGTGATCTCTAAAAACTTAAGTGACGAAGACTGAACTAGTATTTTCCCTGCTATGATCTTACAGTAACCTATTAAACATGTTCTGATTGTTTTCTTCCTTATGAATATCAAATGGACAGGTATCTCCATCTGCAAGTATGATGACCACAACTAGTATGTTTACAGTGATCAAGTAGACCAGGGAAAACTGGAGTTGTGCACCTTTGTCCTAACACTGCAGAATTTGTTGGACAACTGATTTCACCTGAAAAAGTTAGCTTGCTCAGGACTCAAAATAATCCTGGATGAAATAAGTTCAGCAGCAAAAGTCCACAACTAATGGTGACAGAGCTAGCAATTCTTTAAAAAAAGTGGACCCAAGCTGTTTCCATGTTTATTTCTAGCACTGAAATCTGTACAATTAATTCAAAATTTAATGACCAGTTCAATTTGCTGACAAAATTAAAAATGCCCCTAAGTGATACAAAAACCGGTGTTGCATTATCTTGAAATATCCCTGACAAAAGAAAACAACATTTACAGTATCAGTCTATCTAACATCCTTCCTGGACTTTAGAAACAGATCATTAAAGCTGGTATGAGAGCTACCCAACAAAGGGATGCATAGTCCTTGCAATCTGGCAACACTATTAAGTTTGTTTATTCAGCTACTAACTTGTGTTCAGTCCCTGATGTAGCTAGATCTGAAGGGAATGAAGTTAGAATAAGTCCTGCCAACAACAAATGGGTAGAAGACAATCTTAAAGGATTAAAAAAACTACACATGCACAGAAATATTGCTTACCTTGACTTTGGACAGAGTTACCATTCTCTAATGAGGGAGCAGAGGAAAGGAAGGGGCAGTATTTTGTACAATTTTTAGTACTCAGTAGATAGTAGCTGGTACTACTTAACCCTTATTCTTTAAAAAAGTTAAATCCAGAACTAGAGAAATGAAAGCTGTAGAGAATGCTCCAACTTCAGATATCTCATACTATACCGTGAATCGTGTCTGTCACCTGGAAACCAGAGTGCTCTAGGCACGATCGCATGGGCAAGCCTGCAGCAGAGAACACATGCATATACAACTAGAGTGGTACATTACCCCCCCAGAACACCCTTAATGCCACCCAACACAAATATTCCCCCATAATATAGGTGCTTGGCTTCATTAAAGCCATCTACTAATACCAGGGATTTGTAGATATTCCATGCCACAAACAAGTATGGACAGCAACAATCACAAAAAAAACCAGTTACAATTACACAGCAATCGGCAGTTTATTTAGTTACAGTTAAAGGCAGCAAGGCAGGTATGAAACAAGTTGCCAGGTTCATGGCCAGCATTAAGTTTCAGTGTCTGCTCAAGTGCGAGTTTAGAAGCTATAGAAACATCAAATTTCTCTATATTGCTGAGGGAAACACAAGACTTAGTAAATTTTGGCTACTGTAAGCTAACTAACCCAAGTGAAGCAGAGTTCAAGGTTCTTTTGACATGAAAAGGAATCATGTGAATTACTTGCCAAACTATATTTTGACAGGTAAACCAAATTTGTTTTCGATTTATAGCACCAAATGTTGAAATGCTGCCCTGTCTAACATGAAGAAATATTAATTCAAACATTGTTGGAATTTCATATGCTGAACAAAAATTTAAAAAGAAGTTAAGGCATGCAGTGTGGTTGGAGAGGCTTCTCTTTCAGTGATTTGTAAACCACAACACTCAACAATTAAAGTAATTTTGTTATCATGAGGACGTTTTAGCTTAAATGCTCCCATAGCAATTTAACTTGGAGTGGGGGGCAATGTAGAGGCCGCTCAAATGAGAAGCATGACAAAGATGCACTGATTAGCATATCTGCATTGTGCCTCAAAACACACTTGAATTTTAGATGTTGTTAGTACCATAACCTCTTCACAAGCACAAGTATTTGCCCTCTTAAAAAAAAAAAAGAGAGAGAGAGTCTGCTCATGGATCTACTCAAAAGAAGTCTTCAATGTTTAGACAACCAGGCCAGCAAGACCAGTCATAATGGACAAGCCAACTCAACTCGCCTCTCCCACCCAACTCCCCCCCCCCCCCCCGCAACATTCATGCACACAGAAATTTGGCTTAACATATCAGCTATGACAGAGGGAGGCAAAGCCATCCCCAGGTGGCAGCTTTAGCTAACTGGCATGGCTTATATTAAATGGAGTTTTATGTACGAACATTTGTTTCTTCCATGATTCATAATAAGCAAACTGGGGTTATTTTTAAATTTGCAAGAAACTGGTTCTTTCAAAGCTAACTTGTATAGTTGTGGTGCTACTATCCCTTCATTTTAAGAGAAGTTTGGTACTACTAACTTTTCTAGCATTCATTCCTTCAAAATTAAAGAAAAATCAAAAGAGCACACAATTTCATCTATTTTATTGGCGATCGATACCAATTTAGAGCACAAATTAAGGGAAGCTGGCATAGCTTGTTTTGGGCATACCAATTCCAACAGAACTTTAACTTACTAGCATTAAAAGTGCTGCAACAGGTCATAAAAATGAACAGACTTGGAAGTTGTGACCAATAAGACCAAAGAACTTTACTCAAGAATGTTTGCCAATTTTAGGGTTAAGAGCAAAACTTGAAGAACTATTCACCTACATAGTCCCTTACAACATATCTATAGAACTTGAAAAGAATTTCAGTAAACTGAAGGCTAAAAAGAACAAGAAATTTGGATTAAAAAAAAAAATCCCCTCCTTATCAGAAGCATTTTAACATTTGAAGTTCACTACAATCTTAGATGAGGCTTACAAAATACCCCCAGTAAATCAATTTGCTTATGTTCTAACTTGTTTAAAGAGGTAGCACTGGAAGAGACAAGTGTTTGTTGACAGAAACTGTGAACCTCAATGCAATCTGAAAGTTTTACCTTGGGGGCTCTCTGCTTACTTAACCCTTAGTGAACTGCACCAACAAGAGCAGTCATTTCACTGCCACTATGGAAATAAAGGTAGTTAGACATATCAAAAGATCCTTCAACACCCAGAGTAGAAAGGTTAGAAAGTTGCACACTGAGCTTTTAAAAGCTAATTAGATGAATTAGTCCTTAGGTTTTAGAGAGACTAACATCTTTAGATTCTTTTGTGAGCTGTGTACAGAAGAGGTAAGTTAAGAAAAACCCTAGAAGAAAAAAGGAAGATAACCAATTCTTGTTCCCCCCGCCCCCGAGCATTTTACAATGCCTAGTTACTTTTCTTCAGAGCATTAAAGGGAGAATTTATAGCTCTTCTATAACAAAGATGTAAGTTTTGCAGCCATTTCCTTACTCATAATTACTATGCTTTTAAAACCAAATAAAAAGTTAGTCCAATCAGTTTTGCTTAAGTCAACTAGTTTTAGGTAAAAATAGTATTCATTTCTATAACCAGTTGCCAAAACAGATTCTAGATTTAGTTTTAATAATAGATTCAGCTTGTTTCCAGAAAGTCTGAAGCTTAGCTTAATGAAGTCTTATTCATCAAATTAAGACTACTCTCAACTTACCTCTACTGTATGCATTTTGTTGTAGTGATATATTCCATTTGGACTGTTTCAAACTATTTTTGCATGCTCTCTTTTGAATATTGCAGCGATATTTAGCTACAGTAGGGCAAGCTAACAAGTGTTAAGCAGTTACCAAAGGTCTTAAACTTTCATTAGTGAAAGGTCAAACTTCAAACCTACTTCTTTGCAAGTACTTAAGCAACAGCATCTAAATAGGAAGAAATATGCCACTGTGGGTGAATGCTCAGAAGGAAACCATGGACCAGAATTTCAGTAGTTAAAGTTGATCCAATATCTCCAGTAGATTAGTCAAGGCAAGTGACTGGGAACCTGACATTACCCTAAATTTATGGATACCAAAGCCAGGCTATTTTGCTCACCTGGAAACAGCCATTAACTCCCAAATCTAGTTTTTACAAGCTATAGCTTACTTTTGACAGGTAAACAGCATTAAAAATTTATAACAGCACAGCTGCAAAATATTTTGGAATTCTTACAGGGCATTGTGAACTTGTGTTCGGTTTTGACTAATACTGTAGATCAGTAAGTTTTACAGTATTACATACAATATATTCAGACCTTTAAGAAATTGCCTAGAGAGTATTCCCAGTATGTTCAACAAAGTTTCTACTTCAACCTCAGAACGGTCCATAAAAACAATGCCAAGATTTAAAAGGACTCCAGATGGTTTAGTCCTTTGAAATCTTGCTAGTTAAGCAAAACCCTACAAGTTACAAGAAAGCAGGGTTAATAACTATTTTGGAATACCATACTCCAAACTTAACACCAGAAACACATGTTATGGACTAAACCAGCATCAAGTGAATCTGTCAGCTGATACACACCAGTTAGGATTTTTGAAGACAGAAGTACATTTTCTAAGCAACAAACCAATATGAACTATATTAACCTTAAGATCAACCCTGCCACCAAGACACTCCCAAACAGTAAAAGCAACACCTTTACAATGCATTACTGATTCAGGGCTCTTCAAATACATTCTAAGGTTAAAGCTACAGAAACCCTCCCACTCCCAAAGCATTCAACATACTCACCATCTGTAGAATTGCACCATATAGACGAAGGAGGACTGTTCGTGGCTCATCTGCAGTCGTCTCTACGGCATCAGGTAATGAACACTGGAATAGCACATTGCTGAGGCCACCTCTGTCAAAAGAAGTGACAAGTTTATGCAAGTCATCTCAGTGACAAATTTAGATTTGTGTGTTCCAAGACTTTGTTCTTGGAAATCAGAAAACCGGCAACCTAGCCTAAACAGACTACATTCAAGTTTTCTTCAGCATACCACAAGCTCAAAAGCAAGAGAACAACATGCTAAAATTTCTAATATAGCTTGGCAAGTCATCACAGAACTACCTGTCAAATGCTTACTGAAAGGGGAGAGGCTCATTTGCTCTCCCCCCTCCCCCAAGTGAAAACAGGTGTTAACTTATGATTGTGGGTTAGCAGGAGTCTTTATTCCAACAAACTTTGAGAATAGCTTTTGCTACATTTCAAAAATTTTTATCATTTATACAATGAACTGGTGCAGGGGCTATTCTAAAAAGTTTGTTGGAATATTACTTAAAGAAACCCCCAGTCATAAGTTAACCCCTGGTTTTTGGAGTAAGATGTTGGTCCCTGACCTGCATTATCTACTCTTCTGCTTTGAGCTTTTTCTGACCGACATCTTAAAACTCTAGGAAGTTTCTTCTCCACAAGCTTGTGATGCTAAGGGTGCTATTACATGTTACGCTTCCCATGTATTAAAATGCTCAAGGCAGAAGCATTCAGGCATTAAGGCAGGAAAAGATGAGCTAAATGCCACTGGAGCATCTCAAAGTCATGCATCTTGGGTGAGAAGCATCTCTAGTGGGTGTTAGGCAGCTTGTGATGCTATAATGCCAGTCCACATGAACAACAAGCAGCAATCTGCAGTCCTCCAGCATCCCAGGATGCACTGCTCCCCCAATCCACCCCATGAAGGCCATCTATCCTCTTGAACTCTACTGCCTCAGACTGACAGAGCCAAGCAGCCATGGGGAGCCTTGGCAGGTCCCATCAACACCCATGCTTGCCAACTGTCTAGTGCAGGGGTGTCACACATCCCACAACCCAGATCCAGCTCAGCACCCCATAAACTGGCCCCTAGTGCTACACCTGCTTGGACTGAGACCCTGGACCAGCCAAGTCTGTGGGCCCGATCAGTCCTGTGGACCAGCCCTGTGCCACTCATGCAGCCTGTGGGGTCAGATCACGTTGACACCCCCTGCTCTAGGGGCAAGTTGGAGCTGTGCAGGTCAGGGAGTATTAGCTTGTAAGACAAGACTGCTCACAGCATGAACTAAGTTCAATATTGCATGACATGGCAGAGGACTTGAACATTACAGTCCATACATGCTAACACCACTGAGATTTTAAAGACTTTCACATGGTTTAAATCCTTTACAATCTAACCAGTTTACAACAACTTCACAATATGTTTTGAGTTTTCTGGCTCTTTCCATATGTACTAAACATATGGAAATTAGCTTGGATCACTAGTCATAGCAGTGCAGTCAGCCATAAGACATCAACATAAGTCTGTTGTAAATGCTATGCTTACTCCTCTTTATAGTTATATTTATTATCAGATGTTCTAAAGATCATCTTTAAATAAGTTTAGTACCAACTGGGCACATCTACATAAGACATCTACTGCAGTTTGGCCAATTAGCTCCACAGTAAATATCCCTGTGTCTACATGTGCACTGGAATGCCTTTGTGCCTTAACCAGCCCCTCTACTGCATGTTGAGTTGGGTCAGAGCAGCCCCGGCTGGCAGGCTTTACATATAAAAAAAGGGCAGTTTGGCCTGGCAAAATGTCTATTTAACTAGGCATAGAAAACAAGTTAGTACAAGGACATGTCACTGCAGACTATAAGGAGACTAAAACTAAAGCAGCAAAAGTGACTACATGCTGCACACAGAGTTAAATAAAGAAGTTATGGTTCTAGTCATACTGGCACCTATGAAATATGCTAGGATTAATCAATATAACATCAACAGAAAAAGAAATACTGCTCACAGCCACAGTTCTGTTGAACAAGAATGGTATGGGGTAGACATGGAGATTTATTTTTTTTGATTGAACAGGTGTTAATTTATAGGGGTGGAAATTTGAGAGATTTCCACTGCTACGAAATTGTTCTGGGAGAGGGAAAAGTAGACATTGTGTCTGCACCTGCCCCCTTGCCCCACCTTACCTGGATGAGATATTGGTTTTGGAAAGGTGTCAGGATCAAAGGCTGCTCTACTACTCCCAGTCTTAGGGAGGGAATTGAGTAGTGGGGCTTCAACTGCCCCACAGGAGGAAGCTTCCCTTCCACTCATTTCAAAACCCTACTTTGGGGCTGTGCACACAGTATTTATTTTGTTCCCTTTGAACTAATGTTGCTTTTTAGTGCCTGCTTATAAAGTCATTATATGAGAGCCTTCAAATAAATTATTTTGGTGAAATCTTAAATAGTCAATACTTGGACTGAGTTTGTTACCGTAAACTGGAACTTACTGTTATTTTAAAGGAGTGAGAGCTAAAATTTAGCTCAAGCATATTCTCTCACACTTTAGTTTAACTAAGTAAATCATGGGGTCTAGAAATAAACTATAGAATAGCTTACACTACAGAGCCTTCTTTATTCTTAATACATAAATCATTCTCTCATGACTTTCAAAACAGTGACATATTCTGGTGCAATGATCTGATCAATAAATTGTTTGGAAGGCAAGCAGAAGTCTGAGGCTAAAGCAGAGCTGGGACTAACAATTCTTCCTGCCTTGCACAACTTTCACAGATCTCAGCTATAAACAGACTAAAATCACCTCTAGTCACTACCAAAGTTATGGAATTTAAGGGCACTCAAAATAAGTTTAAGGTGATCCAACACAGTGTTTCTCAATCTTTTTTGTACCAGGACCCATTTGTAATACAGGTGCACCAATACATTGGTCCGATATCAGATTGGCACCAACATAAAGAACATTTTCTGCATTGGAAATTGGCCTGATTTGGCCGATAAAAGCCTGTGCATGTGCAGAGCCACACTGCAGCACATAGGCACTGAGGAGCAGAGCCCAGAAGCATGGAATGCTGCCTGCAGCTGGTAAGTCCGGTGTGGTGGATGGGTAGAGGGGAAGGGTTGGGGGGGGGGGGGGGGGGGGGGGGGCAGATCAATGCCCCCATGGTGAGGAAAGGTATGGGGTTGGGGCTGCCCAGCTGCGGCCAGGGCAGCCACACTTCCATCCTGTGCTCACTCCAGCCCACCCTGCACTGTACAGATCTGGGGGGGCAGGGGGCACACAATGTGTTCCCTCACCTTCTGACAAACCACCTGCAGCTCCGTCCTGCACCCTTCCCCACCCTGGCTGGTCAGTGCCTGCCCCATTCCTTCCCTCACTGCAGGGGCCTTGATCTCAGCTATAACAGAACTCCTGACACCCTGTAAGGGAAAAGCCACCTTTTTCCATGTTTTTCTCCTTTAATGGAGAATCCATTTTTAAAGTTTGTTCATGACCCTTTCATATGGTCTCATGACCCATTTTTGGGTTGCAACCCACAGGTTGAAAAAAATGCTGATCTAACAGAAGGGTGTTAACTTATTCTGCTTTCAGTGGCCTTTCTTACAAGTATTTACATTGTGCCAGAACTGGTTAGAAGGTCCAAATAAATCCTTGCATATCTTATTAGAAAAAGGCCAATTCAACCATTAGCTTCCAGTACATAAAGTAGAACTTTATTATCTTCATAGCAGTATTTAATACAGGTTATTAAACCCAGACTAGAAGCAGTATTTCTTGAGAATGGAAGCATATTTACCACAATTTTGCTCTCTGTACATTTCACACACTGGACAATTAATCGAATGCTATTTCTGACCATCAACACTACAAACTAAATATCCACAGAAGAAGGTTATTTGCAATCTCTAGAAGAAATAAAAAGACAATGCAGGTATAATTAGCCTTGTAAGTGGAATGGCATTAAAAGTCCCAATGAAAACTAATTTGTGCAGGTATACAGGAGGGAAATGCTAACCTTTAGCTGGGTGGTAATGCAAAAGAGCAGGGGTTGGGGAAATCTAGGTGTAAATTTTGAGAACCCAGTGGGTTTCATGAGGTGAACATAAAAGACAGTTATTTAATGTCAGCACTTTTGCTGTGCAAACCAGTAACAGACAAGGTTTAGAAAAAATAGAAGTGATTTCTGTCTGATATTCCTGGAAGAGAAGAGTTCAGGCATTTAAGTATGTCATTGTTGGAACAGCAACTTTGATCTGGTACGAAATTTTAATATTAACATTAAGAATTCCTGCTTCTAATTCTTCAGTGGCTGTACCATTATCTTGAAAATGAAGAACAAATTTAGTTATGGCCTTTTTAAAATAAATAAATGTTCAAGAATAACTGCAGCGTTTTCTGGTCTGCTATAAAAAGTTAGGATGCAGTATGTTAGCCTTTGTTGTGAAATCTGTGGGAGGCAGAATAGATAAGCTAGAAGTTTCCCAGTTCCATTTTGTTTCTCTGCAAAAGCTTAGACACGTCCCATATTGCTTCTATTTATGCTGCTTTTCTGTACCAGGTCTCTTATTCCCCCTTCATATTAGTGTTATCTGGAATTTCCCTTCTGAAATTGGAAATATTGAAATTTCTGGTCTGCTTCATTGTGAAGAAAATGGGGAAGCAGCAGGAAAATCCCATTTACAAAAACCTACTGTAAAATGTTTGCTTCTTAAAAGTTGCTTTTATGATAAAGTTGAAACAGATGTAGTATAAATCAGCATGCAACTTGACCTTAGCCTGTCACCTCTGCTTATTGTTAAGTCTTACAAAAAGATTTTACTTAAGATGAAATGCCAGTGTAGTTTTACATTTTAGTTGGTATAAACACAGGGGTGGCCAACCCAGGGCCCATCTGCAGCTGCTTTTTTGTGGCACAGGACAGATCAGGCATAGGGTGGGAAAACAGATCCAGGATCATGGGGCAAAGCAGCAGATTCAAGCAAGAAGAGTGGCAGGCTGAGAAAAGGTTGAAAAGCAGATCAGAAAGAGTGAGAGGCTGAGAAGCAAGTGGGGGAAGGAGTGAGAAGCAGACCAGATGGGGGAGGGGTGAGGCAAAGCCATCTGGGAGTAAAGCAGCAGGTGGGGGAAGGGGGTTGTGAATTCAAAGATGATTGCAATAGGAATGAATTTAAACAACAGCAATAGAAGCAGCAGTGGAGAAAAAAAGTTATGCAAGATTTTCATTTGAAAACCCAGAACAATGAAATGGACTCTCTAAACTAGCTCCAGCAGATCAGGCAAGGGGTGAAAAGAACAGCAGTGGCAGAATCAGGTGAGGAGCAGAGCAGCAGGTTGAGGAAAAGGCTAAAAGCAGACTGGGGAGGGAGTGAGACAGAGCAGGATGGGGCTGGAAGCAGGTGGGGAAGGGAGTAAGCACAGGGCCACAGGACTAGGGCTGGGAATAAAGTAGTAGGAGGGAGTGAAATACTCTTTATTTAAATCCATGTAAATTTATTATTATTGAGAATCCTCTGCCAAAAGATTATGCCAAATGAACTAACAAGTATTAGTTTGCAGGATGACAATTAGTCTAGGCTTGACATGCAGACCCAGATACTAGCAACTAAGGAAGAAAGGAGAAGCTACTTCACATTCACAAACTGATAATGCTCAGCTCTCACTACTCAGTATCCACCTAACACACTACATAATGAAAAGGTACAAGCCATAATACAACTGGTTCCCACAGTGGAAAACTTGAGTGAGTATTGACAGACATGAGGAAGACATGCAAGATGAGGAGATTGATGCATCTTGCCTGCAAATTGTAGGATCCTAGTTCTCACAGTGCAAAGACAACTAACACTCAAGTTCCAGTACTCCTCTATACTTAGATTTTTTTTTTTTTCTTGAAGTGGCAGGGGCACTATTACAGAATTTTGAAGTGAAAACCCCAATAGCTACTTGATGTGTTGGTGGGCTTAGCAGCAAGATGTATGCCTCTTCAATCAAGGGAGGGGTCCAGAACCATGGATCAAGAGGATATGTGGACAACAAATGCTTGAAGAAGGAACTGGAATGGGGATGCTGTTTGAGAGGTGAGGACTTAAGCCGAGACCCCAGGACAGTGCTATTGGTCTGTGAAAGAATTCAAGGAACTAGCAAACATGACCCAATGCACCCATGGCTTGGATAGATGAGAAACTTTAGGGAACACCTCCCTACTGAGCTTCCTTTTCCTAGTCCAGGGTAGCCAGCCAGTCTATGATGCACATGTCACAGGTAACCCCAGCAGCCTTGCAGTTTAAATTTCAGAATGAAGGCACTTTCATTCTCGTGCCCCAGGGCACAAACCCTGTTAGGTATGCCTCTGGGGGATGGGGGAAAATCAGAATAGCAGATGGAGAGGGTTTGGGCTTAACTTGTGGCACACCTGCCAAAAAGGTTGACCAGCATAACTTTTGTCACTGGAACAGTCTCTCTCAGGCCTGTGTAACTACATATCCCAGTGTAGCAGTTCCAGATTATTATAAAGAAACTCAGACAAGTATAACTGAGAGAAATGCTCCTATGAGAGCAACAGTTAGCAATAGTGCTACTTTGCTGCACAAGCCTGAAACAATATCACCCCTTGCCACAGATTTTCACTTTTTATAGGGGTTCTGGTGGTGAGGGATGGAAGTCATATGCACACACACATAGAAGAAAAGGACCAAATCAAAGTGAAGAACCTTACCGCAGAGACCTGCTCTACTCCCTAAAGCAGGGGTAGTCAAACTGCAGCACAAGTGTCACAAATGGCAGGGGCAGCGGATAAGAGCAGGGAGCTGAAAGCAGAACAGCAAAACTAGTAGGAGAAGGGATTGGAGTGACACTCGGGGGGGGGGGGGGTGTCCAGGATTTACCTTGTGGCATGCCTACCAAAAAAGCTGGCCCCCACTGGTGTAATAGTAAAAGAAAAGCCCCAAGAAATTTAAAATCAATATATTCCTCAGCATCAAGCAATGATCTTTTTTTTTTTTTTTTTTAAAAACAAACTGTATTTTTCTCCTAATATCCAGTCTCAAGGAACTGCAGAAATACTTCAGCATAAAGGACCTGAGCATGTCATTTAAAAAAAGCAAAGTAATTGAGTAATTTTAGAAGTCAATGTCAGACAACAAGAAAGCAGTCTAGATGAGCAGTTCCAAAAACAATCTGCAAAGAGCAGATCACTGTATGGTGCCAACTCCTAGTTTACAGTCACTTTTACAGCCATCCATACCCTCTTCTAGTGAGGAAAAAAGATCCACTATAAACCAGTGGCCAGCCCATGCAACTCCACAGCAGGCTAATGGTTACATAGGAAGAAAGGGACAGTTGCTCTATGGACCAGCTGAATAGTATACAAGGAAATAAGGTACAAAGCAATTGGACAGCATATTCAAGAATGCAAGCAGGGAAGAGGACCAACTGGTTTGGCAGCTGTCCAGAGAAATGTGTAGGAGGAAAAACAAGACAACTTTAAAAAGCACGCAGGTGAGCAGGGGCCAAGAACAGATGGAAGGAATATCAAAAAAAGACCACGCAGTGCCACAAGCAGGACATGATGGCCAACTACATCAGCAAACTATAATTCTATGTTTAATAAAACACTCTAAATGAAGGAATGATGTTTTATTTCCCCTTCTCAAAGCCACTGAGCTAGGGAACATGAACAATTTGCTCTTACTCAAATTACAACAGCTAGCACTTTGGAACTGATTCTAGAAAAAAAAGTTAAAGGAACTAAGTACTAAACAAGTGCCTTATAACAGGTCTATGAATAGTTGAGTATGGTATTCATCTTCCTACACTGCCAAGTTGAAGAATCCTTAGGATATTTCTCCCAATCCAGAAGATTAACTTTCTTATTTAAGTTGCTTAGGCTGAACAGAATATGCTTCACAATGGAAACAGGAAGTTTAATGCACCAAGTTTAGAGAGATGCAAGCAAGGCAGTTCATACAGAAGACCAAAAGGCTTTACTTGTGCTATATTTACAGGTATGAAATTCACTATAAAAAGAAATTTAAACTGAAGGATGCATGTTAAGAACCATCAAGATCGCTTTAATCTGCCTTTGTGGCATAGCAGGTTTGGTACAAACAGGAGCTCCTTTGTCACCAGTCAGGTAAAGTGATAACATTAGGGGGTGTGTCAGTATGAATCCAGATTCATATCAACTCAAGGCTTGCTTGGATTCACTCAGGCCGACAGTCATCCCAAGGCACCTTGCCACAAATGGTACCTAACCATTCAAACTGTTAAGTCAAAAACTTGCTTACCTTAACAACAATACCTTAGTGAGCCAAGCAGGCTCAGGCAGAAAACTTGGGGGCGAGAGGATGGGGAGCCCCGGTACTAACTGTACACCAGACTCAACCAGAAAAATAAAGCTATCAGTCGAGAGTCTATACACCAAAGATGGAAAATGATTAGCCATCTCACATGTCTCTCTAGTGCCTCTCTGCTCATGAAGGTCCTTAAGCAAAGCACCAACCCTGTGCTCTACAGCCTGGCTTAGACAGACATGCAACTAGCCAATCTCTCTTTCACTCTGGTATACATTTGTTAATGTTTTGAACCTTCACCTATCAGGATGTGTATACACTAGTAGCAGTTTCCTCATGAACAGCCATCAACATGAACTCCGATTTACAAACTGCCTGCACTGGTTATGCTACAAAGACAGAACACCAAGACAGAGAAACAGCAAGAGTCTGGAGTTCACAATTTTTCATCTAGAATCAGCATAATTTATTCTAAGCAATGTTCTCCTTAACATGGAAATGGTAGAGAGGACTATTGCTGGTCAGCAAGATGAAAACTGCAAGGGTTTTATACCTCACACTTTGGGATGGCTGAAGGAAAGCACTTTAAATGAACAAGCCATTCTGAAAAGGCAAAAGGGGGAAGTGGTAGGAGAAATACAGTAGTAGTAGTGCCACAGCAAGAAGCTAAACAGAATAACCTGGAAGTTTGATTTAATGAAAAGAACAATCTGCATAATCATGGGAGGGGGCCAGACAGAGCAAAAGGATACATATTATTAACTACAGGCAGGATAGCAGACTACTGGCAGGAAAGGCAGGTAGGGGGGTTCTCTCTCAAGGCCATTGTGAACAGTCATATGTGGATTAACAGAGAAGAAGCAACTTCCCAGACCAGGCTAGAGACTCATAAGCCAGACATTTGTAGGGCAAACTGAAGAGACTGAGCATCCCCTGATGTGACCAAGTACGTGTAGGTTAAAGAATGAATTTTGTCAGCTTTATTTCATGCACCTCAGGCTGAAAGGCAGAGGACCAGTTTAACATGGGACTGATTAGCCTGGGATTCAGGTCTCACAAAAACAGGTGCAGGGTTGGCACACTCCCAACCAGGGCAGTTCACTCACAGGAACTGCAACTGTTCCCTGTGGCCAAGCCTTCATTCAGACACTGAGTGGGGCTCTTGGTGCAGGGCAGGGTCAACTGAGCTTGGGGATGGTTGTAAAACAAACCCCTCAAACCCATATCAGGCCTGCTCACAGCCTGGCTCAACTGCCCCTCCCCACCCCACAAACAACTGCTGCCCCACTTGCACACTTCATGCCTGGGGCACACAGAACAAGCCTGCCTCACAGATATGGCAGTGCATGGGAGTGTGTGTGCGCACACAGGAGGAGTTGTCACCCACCAGTGCAGTGCAACGCAGTGCAGTTGTCACCACAGGGTCTGGCTAGGAGGTCCTGCCCCCCCTTAATCCTTAAGGCTGGGGCAAGCAGTGAGGCAAGATCCTTGCACCCCCCCATACACCCGCTCCCTGCGCTCCCCCCACGCAGGAAGGGGGCGGTACCCACCCGCTGAGTCACAGCGCAGCACGAGGCTGCGCCGGTGACTCACGAGCCCTAACCGCCCACTCCCCACCCAACCGCCCCCCGCGCGAGGACGCGCATCCTCCCCCTCATCACATCCTGGACACGCGCGTGGGGCAGCCCCGCACCCCAGGACCGACCTGATGGGCGCGAGGCGCAGCTGGTCCTCGCGCAGCCCCCGCCAGGCGCCCGGCAGGAACTCCTTGCACCACAGGAACGCGCGGCGCCGCGTGCGCGGGTCCGGCTGCTGCGGCAGTGGCTCCTCGTTACCCTCCGCCAGCTCCCTGCCCGCCTCGGCAACGGGCGGCCCCACCGCACCGCAGCCGAGCAGGAGCCCTCCTCCCCCTCCCCCCCCGAGCGGGGCCGGCTCAGCTTCGCCGTTACAGAACTTGGTCTTCATGGAGCTTGCGCGGGTGTAGCGGGGTCTCAGGTAGCCCTAGATGCGTGAACGCAACAGAGACACGAACTACAACGCACGCCACACACCAACCTCTGCGCCACCCCGCCCCCGCGCCCGCCTTTTATAGCCGCCGGCACGCGGGCTCCCTAGCCTCGCGCCGGCCCCTCCCCCCCCGCCGGTCTTCATTGGCTGGCAGCCCCGCGGGCCTCGCGTTCGGGGCGCCTCCTGATTGGCTGACTGGGGAGGCAGCAGGAGGGGTTGAGACCGCTACTGCAGATCCCCGCTGAGGGAGGTCGCTGATTGGCTGGCCCCGGGGTTGCCGCGGTGATTGCTGCGGCGGGGATGGGAGGAGGCAAGGTGATTGTGCTGCGAAGGTCAAGCCCCCCCCAACCCCCCACTGTGGGCCAGAGCCGTTCCTTAGCGGCTTAGCTTTCCCCTGCCTTCATTCCCCGGCTGTGCCTGCCCCTCCAGTTGTGCTCCCCCACCCACCCCGGGCTGGATCTCCCTCCCGCAGCCGTGCCGACAGCTCCCACTCCCCTGGTCCCAGCGCCTCCATGCTCCCCCTGTGCTTAGTATACATTTCCCTCCCACAAGGAGACTCTTCAGGGTAGGGGGAAGGGGTGGGGAGGCTTAGCAGAGCTGGACAGTCCCAGAAGAGGGCAGATGGGGCGGGGAGGGTGTCCACCTGACATAGGCTTTGAGTACAGCAGGGACATTTGCGGCACAGAAGTGCAGGGATTGCAGCAAGATTGAGATCTTCTTTTTTGTGGGTCATGCACCTTTGCCCCCGGGGATTTAAACCCTCCATGTTGCATCATGCATTATCTTATGTTCAACTGAGCTGGTATCATAAGCTACAGTGCCTCCTGAGGCTGGGGGCACAGCAACTGCCTGCAGGCCGCGGTGTCAGCAGTGGTGGTATGGCAGCGGCGCTGATACCAGCGGTGAGGGTGGGCCCAGCAGGGACCATCTCCAGGCTGCCACTGTGGTGTCTGCGGCAGGGGGGTCCCCCTGACCGGAGGTCTCCCCCACAGCCAAATGCTATTGCACCGGGGTGTTCACTTTGCAGAGGTTTCAAGGTGTCACTTCCTCTGACATGTCCCGAGAATATTTTGGGGTGCTGCCATACTGTACGAAAACAGGTCACAGTAACCAAGAGGATATGAACGACTGGTGCCTCCTGAGACTTGGGGTGCACCATGGAGGCAAGAAGCGAGCAGGGACCGTCTGCAGATGCCAGTGTTGATGTTGGCAGTGGTGAGCAGCAACTGCCTGCAGATGTTGGCATCAGTGCTGGCAAGCAGCAAACAGGGACTGCGTGCAGATGCCAGTGGTGGTGTCAGTGGTGGGCGGGGGTGGCGAACACGGACCGCCCACGGACACCAGCAGTGGCGTCAGTGGTGAGGGGGAGTGGCTGGCAAGCAGCAACCACCTGCAGAAGCCGGTGGTGGCTTCGGCGGTGGCCAATCTCAAGGGGGGGCACTTGTCCCCCCCATGCTCTCCCTACCTGTCACCTTTGCAAGAGGAGGGTTAGCTCCAACAAGGATGGAAGGTGATGGCCTCGTTCACTCTCATTCACAAATTAGGGTTTCCAAATCTGATTCATCCAGGCAGCATGAACTGGATGAACTGAGATTAGGCACAATCTATACTGAAAATTAAACTGCAGAGGAACAACTGTTTCTCTGTGCACTGCCTCATACTCCTAAGGCTTTTTTCTTTCCCAAATCCCCTTGATTTTTATACACAGGAAATGGAAGAAATGGCAGATTCTCACTTGCCTCTTTCTCCTGAAGGACTTGGCAGTATTTGGCATGTTGTGATGGTGACCTCATAGTCAGCTGAACAAGAGGGGCAGCTTTCCTGTCCCCCAGGGGAATGAGAGGAAATATAAAAAATGCCTAAGACTTCATGTCCTGTCATCCATAAAATTGACAGGTTCATACATAAATTGATTCATAGATTGTAAGGCCAGAAGGGACCTTGGAAGATCATCGGGTCCAGCCCTCTGCACTAGGCAGGAAAAACAACTGGGGGTCAGGCAACGAGGTGACCATCCAGACTCCTCTTGAAGATTTCCAGGGTAGGCGATTGCACAACCTCTGGAGGGAGCTTCCCCTCTACTTTTTCCAGTTCTGCTATATCCTTTTGGAGGTGGGGGGACCAGAAATTCACAGATACTCAAGATGTAGATGTGCTGTGGATTTGGACTGCAGTATAACAATATTTTCTGCTTTGCTTTCTTTAATAATTCCTAACAGTTTATTGCCCGTAAATGAGTAGCAAAGGATAAGCCACCTTTAAGCTCCAAGCCACCTTTGTACTCACCTGATCCTGCATCACCTCTCCATCATTCTGATCTCTCACTCTATATCAAATCAACTGGAGTGCCTATAGTAACAGCTGCCAGGGGCCTCAAGGTAGCACTGAAGTGCAAACGATCTCTGTCTCTCTCTTTTTTTTTTTTTAGCCATTTCACAACAGTGGCAACCCTGTTTTTTTGCCTGTCTCCCGTATCCTGGCTCTCCAGCAGTGGTGAATCCTTCAGCAGCACAGGGATTTTGTGAGAAGTGGCATGGCTGCTTTTACAGCTGCTCTGTCCTGGCAAAACAGCCACAACATAACTAGGTATCAGAGCTGTGCCTGAGGCATGTTAGGTCCCGCACAGGAAGAGAGGTATTCTTATAGCCTAGCCCCATATCAGGTGATGTGAGTTAATTCCCTGCTCTGTCACAGATTTAGGCAAGCTGATGAGTCTCTTTGTGCTCTCATTTTCTGTTTGTATATGAAGGATATGAAATATTTCCCTGCCAGAAGGTCGTAGTGGGGATACATACATTACAAATTTCAAGGAACTCAGACCCTGCAATAGATCACAGATGATTTATAATAGATCACTGCAACAGATCACATGGGATAGATTCAGTGAAATCTTAAATTTGCCACAATGGACCTTAATGGGGAAGTGTAGTGGAACTGCAGCAGTATTTTTTTTTTCAATTTGTTTGGAATGGATAGTGCTATTTGAGGGCAGGATAAGAATCAAATTTACAATTGCAGATGGACTTGAAGCTGTTCGCTGATATTTTAGTTGGCTGCTATCAAACATGCTTTTCCTCAGCGAGGCTAGTGCCATGGGAGCAGAAGAAATCCCTCAAATGGTTCGATCCTCTTGGCGTAAGTCAGCATAGCTCCATTTGATTCCTAGGAAACTTAGTTGACCTGCTGAAGCTCTGGCCCAAACTATGTTATAGATGATGGCCCTTCAAGCAGAAGAAGGACAACATTGCCGTGTTCTGGAGTGAGAGAGAACCGGAACATTCCATGGCAGTTGACTGGGGTGTGGGAGGAACAGAAAGTTGGGAGCAGAATATTCCGTGACAGTTGGGAAGCTGGTAGCAGAAGCAGGGCCCGAAGGTTGAGATGAGAAGGGTCCATGACAGGGGAGAAGGACAGCTGTCTCACACCTAATGGAAATGCTGCTTCCAAAGGTCCCTTGGGAGTCACAGAAAAGCCACTGATACCAAGTTAAAAAGCTCTGATACATGGGCAACTTAGGGGCACCCACAGATGCTACCAGCGGTGTCAGCAGTGGGGCCAGAGCTGGTGAGTATTTGCAGATGCTGGCAGTGGCGGGGGCAGAGCTGGCAAGCTCCTGGAGACGCTGGCGGCAGCTTCGGTGGCAGGGCAGGAGCTGGCAAGCATCTGCACACAGAGCAGGGATGGCCCTGTCAGAGAAGGCACATGCCCCGCCCCCCCCAACGCATTGCCTGTGGTTGTGAATAGTAGCTCCAGAACTGGAAAGCTGCCATCACAGCAGCAGTGAAAACTCTTGAACATTTTGGTGTTGTGAGCTTTACCACTAACCTCATCTTTCCTGAATGCCCTAGTTTTATCACTTGGTAGGAAACAAAGACTAGTTCCTCCAGGTTTTTTTTTTTCTGGCTAGCTTCCACTATTTGCTTTTCTGGTGGAGAGGCTTCTATTATCCCAGCTGTCTCTTTGTCCGACATCTTCACAGGACTCAAACTCTCGGTACTGGTACTCTCACTGAGCCATCTCCCTCAAATCTTTAGTAGAGTCTCCTCAGCAGCTCAAGAACCTTACGATGAGGCAAGAACATCAGTTTCCTTTAAATCCTTTCTGTCATAGGTAGGGGCCTACCAAATTCACCGGCCCCAGTGGCTGATAACAGGCTGGGGCCTCTCATTTCACAGCTGTAGCTGACATTTTGAAAGTGGAGCAAAGTGCCCCCCTGCCCACGCCTCTGATTGGCTGAGGAGTGGTGCAAGTCCCACCACAAGCCTGGCTTGTTAATTTAGTAGTTATCACTCTCTTCAAGGGGGGAGGATGATAATTATTGAGTAAACAAACAGTTTAAGTGTAGCAATTAAAGAGCTCCCCTACCCAACTGAAATGTAAAGCTAGCTAGGTGGCTAAAATAAAACCCGGCTGTCATCCTGCCCCTCCTTTCAGGAAAAGGGGACTTTTGGCTGTTTTTTCCATGCTCCCCCTCCTGAAGATAGGAACTTTTCCCCATCTCTCTCCGCCTGCCCTCTTCAGGAGATGGGCAGTCTGCCTTTTTTCCCCTGTTTGTTCCCCACCCCCACACTGCCCTTCTAGAAGACAGCTTTTTGCAAGTTCTTTGTCGGCTTTTTGAACAAAGCCGGTTCCCTGTGCTTTTTCACAGGGAACCAGCTATTTCATGGGAGACTGCTCATTACACAATTTCTATGAAATGTCCCATAGGACAAGGGTTCCCAACCCCTGGGCCTCAAAGTGTTGGCTGCCAGTCCACAGGAGGGCTGGCTGCTGGACCGGAAGTGACTCTGGACTGGCAAACCATGGACTGAAAGTGACAGGCATACCGCAGACCAGCAGCCAACCCTTTTTTATACTACCTGCCAGCAGTATGCTGGTCACCAGAGATGACCTGATCAGGCTGCAGGGCCCAGGGCAAATCAGCCTGTGCGAGGCCCCACCCCTGGATGCAAGGAAGTCAGTGGCAGATTCAGTGGTGCTGAGCATGTGGACGCGCTGGATTCAAGGAGGGATTCAGCGGGGGTGGGGGGCAGTGGCACCGTGGAGGCAACGCATTCACTCTGCCTGGCTACATGGGCTCCCCAAAGCACAGGACCCAGGGTGGTCACCATGATTCACCCCATCCTAGGGATGGCCCTGCTGGTCACTGCTGGTCCACAGTTTGCTGGTCTGCAGTCACTTCCAGTCTGTAGTTTGCCAGTCCGCGGTCACATCTGATCTACAGTTTACCAGTCCTCAGCATAAAACAGTTGGGAACCCCTGCCATAGGACATTAACCTTTTTTTGTGCTACCTGTATCTTAGGCCCACACCAAGAAACTATAAGGATGGACCTCTGCCACTACGGGTGTGTGAAGTGGGCCCTATTTGATTTGGATTCAAATTCAGCCTGAATCAGGGACTGTGATTCGATTCATTGATTCGGATCACTGTCCCTGATTTGATTTGGCCGAATCCGAATCTGAAGATTTGATGCTGATTCGGACATAGACACAGCTTTAAAAGCTTTTTCTACACACCTCAAGGTACCAGTGCTGCTTGTGAATGCTGTGATGCCAGGGTGGATAGAGCCTCCCAACAGCCGGGGGGGAGGGGTGTTGGGGAGTGGGAGGAGGGCGCCCTCCACTTGCTCAGTGGTGAACTTGGAAGTGAACTGGAAGTACTTCCTGTCCATTTCTGGGTCCGCTGGGGAGTGCATTGGGGGTCCCCTCCATGCCTTCCTGGCTCAGTGATTGGCCGCAGGAGGAACCCCGGGTGTCCCCCCCCCCCCCCCCCAATTGGCCAGGAGGCACCAGTCACCTAGCCAGGGAGAAGCAGGGGGGCTCCCCTGCGTGCTCCCCGGTGGACTCAGATGTGGACTAGAAGGGCTTCTGGTCCACTTCTGGGTCTGCTACTGAAAGCGCGTGCTTCTGTGGGACACTCTACACGCCCCAGCATTGCAGCATTCACAAAGCCCCCTGGTATCTTGAGGTATGTAGAAAAAACATTTAAAACTGTGTCTATGTCTGAATCGCTGAATCTTTCCGAATCTCTCCAAATCGATTCAAAGGGTTCCAGTTTGATTTGGAGAGATTAAAGGGTCTCCTGATTTGATTTGGATTCAGAGATTCAGCCACCAAATTGGGCCGAATCTCTGTTGATGCAGATCAGGGACCAAAGCTTCATACAGCCCTATTTGCCACCACACACAGCCTGTTTTTCATGCCACTCTTTCCTTCATCCATTCCTCCATTGTCAATTATTTGAGTTTTAGGTGTTTATAGCGCTTTACAATGGTTCATAATGTCCTGCAACAAGAATAACCATCTTCTGAGAAGCTCACACTGTCAAAAGACAAATGGATATAGTGCAATCAATGCAGCAGCGAAGCACATTGAAGTAAAGGTGAAAGCTCACAAGAGTCTGCCTGCTGGTTAATTCACGTAAGGCCATATTGATGTTTCTTAACAACATTTTTTTTCCCTCTCTAATACATTTTTGTATTCCTTTTTAAACTTTGTTACAGAAATGTCTTTTTTTTTTCCTTAAAAAAAGACATTGAGGTAGCTTCTATTTTAGGATTAAAGTATCCCCGGGAAATGAATATAGATCAGGGAATTGGTTACTGGTCAGGGAGACTTTCATCTCTAAGTTGTAGAATCCAATCCAATTCACATCAAGGAGAGCTCAGCATTGTTACCATCTCAAGCCTGCTCTGTCCTCTATAAAAGGAGTCTCTGTGTGTTGTCCAGTTTTGAGTGGGAGGTAGCCACTTGACAGATAGCACTGGCAGTAGTTGCAGTTTTTGTGGATGTCTCAGAAGAGAGGCCAAGTCTGAATGGGCTCAGGGTATGAGCACACCCAGTGAAGTCAATGGAAAGTTCCCATCACTTTGACTGGATGTTACATGGGTCCTGTAGAGAATGTTTTTTGTCCCTTTGTGTGACTCATGAAGGTTGATATTGAGATGCACTGGCATGGCAATGCATATGTTTCTACATATTGCAATTGCAATTTTGTCTTCCCAGTTTACTTGGTACCCAAAATGCATCTATGTTATGCTTTACTTTTATTAAGCCTTCCCAGGAACATGTGGATACTTTGGAACAAAGGTCATCACCAAATCTCAAAACAGAATTATATATTAATTCCTGGAGCAGTTTGAAATACAGGAATTAGACTTGAAAAACCTGTTTAGAGTCCCTCTTTCTCTCTCTCTCAGTCGTCTGATCTGTTGTTTTTATCTTCTCCTCCCTTCTTCCTTTTCAGGTGCATTCCCAGCAAGTCATAGCTAAGTGACAGAAATGTGACATCTGAACTAATGGGATTAGAAGATCAACCAGCCATCTTCATAAGTAATGGAAAAAGGTAGTCAAATGTCTCTATGTACCAGATGTCAGGTTTTGTATCCACAGGGACCAAGCTGCATTAGAGTGTTATCATTCTGTAGATAGTAAATAAGGGCTCAGTAATGGTGCTGCCTGAGTCCATTTAATAGATGCTATCTGAAATAGCAACTAGTAAGTTAAACACACCAAGACAATAATTATTCCTTTGAAAACAACTCTCTGCATCCTCTGGATAACCTGTTTTAAAGGCTATAAAAGGAAGAAATGGTAGGATAACTTGACCTGAAGAAGTGGAGTAACTAACGAAAGTGTTCACAAGGAAAAAACTGAACTGTTGCCACCTCTCCTGGGGTGAACAGATATCTGAGTTTGCACTGAGCTCAGTTAGCAAACAGCTTGAAGAAAGAAAAAGGGGTCTAACAGTACAGTTCCCTCTTCTCTTCTCCCCTCTCATTTGCTGCTTTTTTTCAAGTTCTCTGTAGTCCAAACTACATCATTATCTTGCCCCTAGAAACTATGAAACTCATGTTGACAATAGATGGATCATTTCCCCTATATAGCAGCTAAACATACAGGTTAGCCAGTACATTTCTGCTTTCAAGCTAATGGAGGTTGTCTTTTACTTCAACCAAAGGGAGACTCATCATTTTAAAATTACAAGTCATAGATTCAGTGCTATGGATGACTCAACCAAAAGGTGTCATATTTCTTTTCTTCATCTTTTTCCAGTGTGATAACAATAACAAGTTAGCCAATGATTTCCTTCTCTTTAATTTATTGGAAAGGCTTTTTGAAACGTTAAAGGAAAAAAAATTGGAGCCAACTCGTTCAATCCACACAGAACTAGAGTAGAGGGAACTGCAGATTGCAGTTGAGCTGACCTGTGATGTTATTGACCTGCACTGCATCAGAGCTATGAAGAAATCATTCAGCATGCATGGACATTACAATATAAAAATTTTTTAAATCATAACGCACTTAATTTTATTGGGAGAACACTGAAGATCCTTTTTTTAAATGCATACAAAAATAAAGCAGATTTTACGGACTAGATTAAATATGAGTTAAGACTAGTATGTTTTACAGTGGGAGGAAATTACAATGTAGAAGTAAGAGGAGACTGAGACTTTTATTTCAGCTAAAAGCCTTGTGTAACAGGGGCTTTCTCAGGGCTGATTTTCCTATGGTCCACCCACCTGTTTCTGGGCTAACCGCCCGCCTTCTCGCCTGTCATGCCTTGATGATAATTAATTAATTGATGTTAATTAAGCAGGATGCTGCTCATTTCTTGCCCCGATGCCAGAGGACACTACCTGCGGCTCTGTTCCTCCCTTACACAGCAGCCCAAGCCTCGCAGATGGCATTGAGATGTTATCAATATCACCAGCCCCACACTGGGTTCAGAATCCTGCTCTTTGAACCCCACGTGGATCCCTCCATTCAGGCAGGCTATTCCACCTTTTTTCCAGGCTTTATAGCTCCCTGAGCTGCCTCCTCCTTATGGGTGGTCCCCCCTTCGGCTCTACTGGCCCTGGCCCACCTCCAGGCCAGTCAGAACCCCAAGCCCTGAGCTCCTGGGTGTTCCTTGCAGTGGGCCCCTGGCCCTTTGACCCTTCCGGTCCTGGTCCCAGCTTGGACCAGTTAGGGGGATGTCGAGATAGGCTGAGTCTATGGCCCGACTCTCTCTCTCTGGGGTCCACCTTCCAGACCCTACAAAGTTGTGGGAGCTGGGGTTAAGGCACCCTGACCCACCTTTCACCGGGGTGGTAACTGACCTGGCATTTCCTGGGGGCTCGCATGTCACTGAGAGCCCCACCAGGCCACCCACTCCCAGCAGGGTGCAGTCTTAGGTCATGCCCAGGACCAGGAGCCTCCTGACCATCCCCTACAGCTCCTCCCTTACCTCCAGTTGATACCTGCAGCCAGGCAATGTTGTTGCCTGGCCTTCCAGCAGCCAAATGCCCTGTTTATATGCGCAGCCCTGAATCCAAAATGGCTTCCCTCACCAGGCACCTGCTGGCTGCTGTCTTCAGGCCCTTAAAGTGACAGGTACAAACAGTGTCCTGCCACACCTTGGAAACACAGTGAGCAACAGTTTTTGAAAAATGTTACTTACTGTCAGGAGGAGGTTGCTACTGGTGAACTGTATTTCTAAAGCAAAAGTGAAGCCAAACATTTTGGTATGTGAGCTGCACAGTCATAAATGGAGGTTGTACATCAGAACTGTCCTAGGCTAGTTACTTCATGACAATTATGTGGGAGTAGTTCCTATATCCTAGAAGAACTCCAGTAGAAAAATACTTCAGACCTGACACTACACTGTGTTTGAACTATACTTAAGGCAGCTCATTGTGGGCCTTGCCACTTTGCAGCTTGTTGGTCCTAGGATCAGCTGTCTCTAGTTTAAATTAGAACAGTTTTAAGGCTGATTTTAATTTAGACTTCCTTGAGATCATACACAGTAATGTGCCATGATCAGACTCCCTTTCCTCCAGCCTTTATTATTATACCAGAGGCCGGGCGACATCTGGAGTTTCCCCCATACCGAATGAATTTTCCCAGCTGCTTAAGCAGACAATTAAGGCTGTTCACACTACTGTCACAGTCAAAGCAGGGGCTAGGATAAGACTGTCTCTGATTTCCACTTTGTGCCAGTTCTTTTCCTACCTCATTCCAGTTAATTTGTGACAAATAGTCTAAAACTTGGAGCCTCTCATTTTGCGTGAAGAACACACCATGCATTTGAGGAGAAGATATTTTTTTCTATGGTATCCCAGAAGGACTGCTAATTTCTCACTTAAAAATCTGTGGTACCTACCATACTGTGGTGTATGAATGTGCTAATGAAATGAAGCAAAGTCCTGGGAAGCCTTGTTATCTTAAACTGTGTTCTGCATTTCATTCATGATTGGCCAGTGCAGCAAAACTCTAGTTATTATATACAGTAGAGAGTGAATTTGACCTAATTGGAACCAAAACCCATTCTTATAATCAAATTGTTTGGTTAATTAAACACAATTAAATTAACATTTACATCCATAATATATACAACTCATGTACACATTTTTTTTAATTTGTTTATCATTTAAGTTTTTCCTCGACTGTTAAAACAGTTGTCCTTCTTTTAGTCCCCACTGCTCTTATCTGTACCACACAGCATGTAAGTTGATGGCACTTTTTGCATTTGGATAATTGAACAGTTCAAGTAATTAGTGTTTGGATAACTGACTTTTTCCTGAGTGTATATATCTGTGTTTGTGTATATGTGAGCATTGCTGTAAAGAACTAAGAATGATCATCTGATTATTGTCTCTCTAGATGTTCACTAGAGCCCAAAGCCCCATTGGTGTCAGTTATTATTGCTAACCTTTTGCCCTGAGCACTGAGCCAATATTCAGGAGTTTCTGTTAGGAGGAGAAATTGATAGTACGAGTCAGGTATATTCTTTGGTGCAACCTGTTTTCTTACAAAAATTGTACATAGTCCTATTTTTCTAAACTCAGTAGAAAAAAGCAATAATAGACAGCAGCTTCCTTGCTCACAGTTTCTAAGCATATATTTCTTGATGGTCTAGTGCTGCAAGAGCATTGTCTCTTGTCTTCTGAGGGCTATGCTCAGAACTGCTTCTCTTGCCTTCTGCAGGCTATTCTAGCTGTCACACACAAAGAAATTCAGGACTGCAACCCATCGCTCCCACAGTCTCTGCTTTGCAATCAGTGCCAGCAAAAGCCCTCAGACCACATGATTTAGCCTTGCTTCACCAGATGGCCCAGTGCCTTGGACAGCAGCCTCCAGCTATCAAACGCCCATAAAGAGGCTTACTGCAGGTTTCATTTAGCTTGTAAGAAGGCTAGTTAGCACATCCATGGGCTTTAACAAGGGCCTGTGATTGTTTGGAATGGCTGTCATCAACACATATCAACATAACTTTACTAATCTTGTACCAATAACTTTACCAACCTAAAACCACAAACCTTCATGTGATGAGGTATGATGCCTTTTGGAAGCACAGGTGAGGGAGCTCTGCTATGGAAGATTAATAGACAGGGACCAGAAACAATTACAGTCCATTCATCTTCAAAGAAAGCAGCTTTTACTGTATTAAAATATGGAGGAAGCAGAAGACAGAAAGCTTAGGTTGCTGGAAGGCCAACAAGATATGTTGGAGGAACTTGCCTGGCCCTTGAGGGGATCCTTTCAAAATAACTGAATGTTCTTGTTGGATAAACACCATAAAGGCTGTCTAACTTTGGCTCTTTTTTACAAGTAAAGAAAAAAAAATGGAGGTTTTTCTTTGTTCAAGGGAATTTGCGATTTCTTACTTGATTTGATCCCAAGAGAGAACATTTTAGAACCAGACTCTAAAGAACTTTTAAAGACAGTTTTTCTTCTTTATTTGCTTGGTTTCCTTCTTCTTAAATGGCACCTACCCCCAGCCCACTATGGCACTAGACCAGTCCATAGCTGTGCCAGGTGGGCTAATTAAGAAGCTCAGACAACACCTAGATGGCACATATCCCAGAAGACTAGCATTTCCTGGAGCCAGATTAGGCAAGCTCCTTCTTAAATAAGAAGTGATTTCATTTATCTAGCGTACCAGTTTCTATTATTCCTGAGGATTCATCCTGATTTTGAGGAACTTTCTGAAAACCCCATAGGAGCTCTGACATTGGCTATGGGTTTGGAAAAAAAACTTTTCTTTTTGTTAAAACTATTAGATTTGATACTTCTGACTTGCTGGAGTACTGTTAGGGAGCATAAATTAAGAATTTACTGATACAGAAAGGGGCACAGAAGACAAGATATCCTGTCTACAGAAAGCTGGCCTACAAAAAACTGTAGACAAAATTTGAGCACCGCTCTTATTTCAGTCCCACCTCAGGAATGTTGCTGGGGAGTTCAGGCTCTCTTACAGGCATTTTACTTTTGGATTGAAGTCAAAGACTCCTCCTCAGATTTCTACATTTGTCTCTGGTGGAGTTCAGGAGATCAGTCACATTTTTTTTTAGTCAAATAACATTCTCCAGGCAATCTCCTTTCCAAGTCCAAGGACTACTTGCCAATTCTCAACAGGGGGGTTTCTTGCAGACTGTGCTCAAAGAGGAAAGCAGTTACTACAGTAACCAATCCTCTGAAAGGATTACTGCCATGCATCTACATACATAAATCTACTCCCTTACCTTTTTGTATCAGTGTTACATTTGATTTTTGGCTTTATGGAAGAAGTTAAGAGGCAGGGATAGGGTAAGACACAGCAAATGAGCCGCAGGAAGAGGGAGGCAAGGAACCTTTGCAGCCTCAAAAGGCCCAACTGTTCCCAAGTTCCAACTTCATACACTTCACTGCCAGTATCTTTCTCTGGAAGCGGTTTTTCTGAAGGAGAATGAAACCATGTGAAACTTGCATAGGAGGTGGTACCGCTGTCTCACTCCATAGTCAGGTTGCTTGAGAAATGAGCTCTCTTCCTCCTACTTCTAACTCCAGTTTTCAGTGTGCGCCAAAAGAAACTGCTGTCCAATCTGCTACTGCACCCTCCACTGTTTCTTAAACAAGGGGTGCTCAACCCCTGGCCCATGGGTCAGATCTGGCCTCTGGCACCATGTCAGCTGGACTGCAGGGCTTCCCTCTGGTCTGGAAATGTAGTGGTGGGAGTGCTGCTAAATTCCTGGACTTGTGGGGAGTTGCAGGCCCTGCACATTGAATCAGGTGCCTAATCCCAACATACGGAGCTGGAGGAGGGGGGAGGGGGCCCAGGGCCCAAACCTGGCATATGGGGACAGGGGAGGGCAGAACTGGACCCCAGAGTCCAGTCCCAGCACTTGAGGCATGTGGAGGCCGGCTGGGGACTAATCCTGGTGCATGGCACTTGATGTAGCCCACAGTCCAGCCCCATGCCACTCATTTGGCTCACAGGGCTAAAAGCTTGAAGGCTACTGCTTTAAACTATTTTGTGGATCTTGCATTTCAGTAAGTTCCAACCTGAATCCTTCCCTTCTCATGTAATTCTGTTTATGGTGAAAAATTAAGACCCTTCCAAGGAGGGGGCAGAGGAAGAAAATGCCTCTTTCTTGCAGCTCTGCCTTGTCTTGTCCCCTGGTGAACAATAGTCCAACTGAAAAGTCATCTACCTATTGCAAACCTCACTGGAAGGGTCACAGCCAAAGAGCTTCCTGCATTCTAACAGTGGGGCAGATGGATAGCTCTTTTATTAATAATGGGCTTCTCTTTAATACCTTTTATCTGAGGAACTCTGAGGAATATGTCTGTGGGTGTGTTGTGAGTTTTAACTACTTAAAGTTTGTAAGTGCTTCAGGAAACTTAAGTACAGTGGCTTTCCTAAGCTCACAGGACAAGTCAGTAGCAGAGAGCAAAGTAGTAAAGGTACTAAGGAAAGATACTCAGGCAAAACTCCCACTGACTGAGTAAGGTCTCCAGGATTTGGCCAGAAATACAGAGGAATGCAACCACCTTTGAAGCAGCAAGAAACACTGTCACCAAGTCAACAGCCAGCACACTGTTCACCAGCTGGGGAAGAGGATTTTTTTTTAGCCAAGAACTTGGAGGAAACCAGTAATTCTCCACCTTTTTAGACCTGGGACTCCCCATGGAAAATTTTGGCTCTTAGTTTTCACATGTTTTTTGAGTACAGAAAAATAATACAGCAATTCTTCTTGTGCAGAGAACTCAGAAAAGATCAAATCAGGTCAGAGTGTTTTCAATACTAAGGATTCCTATTTGAAGACTCTGGGTTTCTCTTTTGAATCTTGTTTGTACACCTACCAGTGCTAACATTATGTGGCATTCTGTGGCAACGTTAGCTGGGGATGGTCCTGCTTTGAGCAGGGGGTTGGGCTAGATGACCTCCCGAGGTCCCTTCTAACCCTAATTTTCTATGATTCCATGAAAGATCTCAAGGCACGCAAGGGTGCTATGGCAGCCTGGTTGAGAATTACAGGAGTAAACACTTGTTCTGGCTCACTACCTGCCTAGCATTCTTGCTAGCATCTTTAAAAGTCTTTTAGTAAAATCTAACCTCCTGCAAAACTCTGTTTATATCCATTTCACAAATAACTGTCCTTATGATGAAAATGTGACCAAAATCAACTGAGTAAATCTCATTGCAGGCTTAAATTGATAAGAGAGATAATTAGCACAATAATTCACCACATGGCTATTTTGCAAGGACAACATTGTTTATTTACTAGTCAATTGCCCGTCAAGAATGACGGCGGGGGAGGAGCAGGCGGGACGGAGCCCTGGGTCCCCCCTCATCCAAGCATGCTTCCCTTCCCTCCTGCTGGTTGGGGTCTGGGCCTGTTCCCCCCCTCCCTGCCGCAGTGGTGGGGGGAAGGGAGGAGCAGGCCTGGGCCTGATGCAAAGGAGAATAGGGCCCAAAGGTTGGGAGAAGCTAGGCTGCCGCGGCAGGAGGGGAGCAACGGGCCTGGACTGACCTGTCAGTGGCAGGGGGACAGGAGGAGTAAGCTCGGAGCTCACATGGGGGCGTGGGGGTGGGGGAGGAATGGGTCTGGGCACGGGCCCGATGTGGGGAGGAAGTTCACTCCTCTCCTCCCCCCACAGATTCTGTGTTGAGCTGTGCTGGGCCGGGCCGGGCCGGGCCAGGTACGCTGTCCCACCACCCCCCTGCTGCAGTGAGCCAGCTTTCCCCCCAGCTCAGGCTTGCTCCCGCGCTCCACCCTGCGTTGGCCCAGGCCCAGTCCTCACCTGACTCTACCGTCACTGCTGACAGCACAGTGCTCCTGCTCCTCCCCTGTCAGGCCTGCTCGGGACCGACGTGGGGGAGGGGAGGAGTGGGTCCAGGCCCAAGGAGGGCAGGAGGCTCGCTCCTTCCCTCCCCTAGCCTCTGCCGCGGCCATGTTGGGCTGGGCCCACGGGTCCCTGCACCCCTACCCCTGCTGCAGTGGGCCAGCTTTTCCCCCACTTGGGCCCACTCCCCCACCCTCCACATTGGGCCCAGACCCACTCCCCTTCTCCCTGCTTTGGGCCTGGGCCCACTTCGCATGTTGGGCCCCCCACTCCCCTCTGTGTTGGGCGCAGGCCCACTCTCCTCCTTCAGCATTGGGCCTGGGCCCACTCCCCCCCATGTTACCTATGTTCCATCCTCTCTGTTGCTGCCACCTCCAGGGAAGGGGGCTGGGGGCTGGCCTTGCCCCTCCTGCTCTGTCCCCTGTGTCCCCACCATCATGGTGGCAAGCTGCCTTCTGTCAGAATGCTTTTTTGTGCCTCAGGCTGTTTGTCAGCCGATCAGAGCGTGAATAAAGTGTAACAGATAGACAGACAGACAGACTTAGGCTTTTGTAATATTAGAATTCTCCATTCTCTCCCCCTGCTAAATCCCACATACCTCCACTTTTTCTGATTTAGCTATACATTGGATCAATGGCTGCAAGCACTATGCATCCCACTGAAAAAGTATTGACCGATTAAACAAATACATATGAAAGAAAAGGGTTCCAAAGTCTATATAGCTTGGAGTTTGTTCTTACTGACAGCAAATGGATTGGCAGGAGGAGCGTATAGATTAGTACAGGGGTTTTCAACCTTTTTTGGTCAGTGTAACCCCAGTGGCTGATGGATGAGTGGGGGGAGGGTTGGGTCCTCCATGCACCCATACTGCGCACAGCAGCAAAACCGGAAGTGCCAGTGGTGCACAGTGCCAGCAAAAACAAAAGTGCTGGCAGCATGTGGCATGTGACAGCTCAAGCAGCACAAAATGCTGGCAGACCTGCCCCCCACTTCTCTGCACTACTGCCTTGTACACCCTGGGGCCTTCCCAAGTACCCCCAGGGGTACGCATACGTCCAGTTGACAACCCCTGGGCTAGTGGCTGGAGAAAAGCTACAATACAGGACATCATGGGCATAATGGCCATTAATGTAAAAGGTGTGTACATAGATGGTGGTGGTGTAAATGGTCAAATAAAAGAATGCTGTTAGTCACTAATTGTATGTGTGAAACCTGAGAATATGTATATGATATAAGGCAAGGTCAGGTAGTCCAATAAAAGATATCACCCACAAAAAATCCTTGCCTCTCGCATTTTTCCTGGACTGTCAACAGATACAGCATGACTCCAACTATACCACATAAGACACTGATAACATTCACTGAGCAGTTGCTTGGACAGTGCAAGAGTACTTAAAACATTACTTAAAACAGTTCCCGTGTCCCCAGTTTCCAAGTTCAGGCACTTTCAGTGGATGTGGTAGTAAATACTGGGTGGATCTACACGTGACATTAAGGTGAAACAATAGACTCCAGAGCTATTTCAGCTAGAGTAAACTGCTCCCAGGTGCAGCAACTTCATGTGTGTCCAGGACAGCAGCAATCTGAGTTGAAGCCAAGCAATCCCTGACTGGTAGAGGGCCCAGGGTGGGGAGGTGTCAGCCCTGGTCTCTGGGTGGTGGTATCACGTGACGGAGGGGCTGGCTGGGGCATGAGGGTGCAGAACCTGTGGAGGCATGTGGCTAGGTGGCAGCCAGGGGTATGGTCCCCACCTGGTCACCATCTCCATGTGCGCAGTTAATTACTCCACCATAAGATAGTACTGTCTGTCCCCAACGGTAGTATCTTAGGGTGGAGTTAATTAGTTTACTGTGCCCTAATACTGGTGCATATGTAGATGGTGATGCTTTACTGCAGAGGTAATTAGGGCACAGTAAACTATTTAACTCCACCCTAAGATACTACTGTTGGGGACAGACAGTACTATCTTATGGTGGAATAATTAACTGCGCACATGGAGATGGTGACCAAGTGGAGGCCATACCCTCCACAGTAAAGTGCGTGTGTAGATGCACTTGTTATGTGCAATGTGCAAAATAAGATGTGGATTTAGTTTTTTAAAGCAAATAAAATGCTGAGGGTCAGGGGTAGAATTCTTTTATGCACTTAGTTAGATAAATAGTAAATATCATAATAGGATACAATGACCCAAAGTTCTTGTATTCCCCTCCAACTTCTGCCAGCCACATCTGTTAAATAAACATGTCCATTCATTTCTTTCTCTCTCTCTTTCTAGCACTTATCGGATGTATGGTTATAATACTTGATTCAAAGTTTGTTCTCATATGGGCATTCAAATCAGTTGTTCAGGTAGCCCACAGGTTACCCCCAGGAGTTTGGGCTACCCAAAACCCAGTTTCCTTTCTGTTTTTTTCATTATGCAATAATTTATTTTCCTAACAATGCATGTTAGTATTTTGATGACATACTGAAAGAACTAATTTGTAATGGTACTTGCAACTCAAGTGCTGCAGGTTAGTCATGTGTGTTGCAGTTTTTTTCCTCTGATTAGTATGTGTGATTAGACAGTGGATTCCAAACGCTATATAGTTCTGACTCAGAAGCTATTTATATTTGTCTAATTACATTTGTATGATTTTCTGACACCACATCTGAGTTTACAGCTAGAGCCAAAAAGCTGTTACAAATAATTTCCTTTTGAGTTATTAAAACTATAGACAGATAATTAGCACAGCAACTCACTGTGTGGCCTATATCTGTTTTGCCATGGTGGTGGTGTGAGAGATTGTTGCTTGATGTTGCTATTTAGGGCTGTGATGGGACTACATTGGTAAAGGCTAGGCAGAGCTTGTATTCAAGGCAAAATTCAGGGCATATTATGTGTCACCCAGATGTATTTGCTCATTCCATACGATAACTGCTAAGAGCCTGAAAGTAAAAAAGGTCCCATTAAAATGAAACATTTGGAAACCATTTCTAACAATCAGATCTTTTAGGCTAAGTACAGACAGTCAAAAATCCTGAGGCTGAATCAATTCAGTCTTTGCAGGTTAATCTAAGCAGGTTAGTCTAAACTGCACAGATTTCATTGAAACAGAAGTGAAAAGACATTTACTTTGTTTCAGGAAATGCAGCCACTTGCCTGTAGTGGCTCAGGCCAGAAGTTGGGGTGTTAGACCATGGCTCTCTGGCTGTGTGTTCACTTTCTCTTCCTGCTGCCTCCAAGGTCTATGGGATTTGCCCACCAGACTTACGATACCAGGACTCTGCAGGATTGCTCATCACTTCCCCTTCCTGCTTCCAGGTGCCTCTGGGATTCATAGTCCACAGTTGCAGCCAGCAGTAAGTTTGAGCAGGGGAAGGGGTGTTTGACCCTGCTTCCTGGCCCCTGGCCCCAGACTGGGTTTGCCTGGAGGGGGGCAGTCCCCCCTGCCGTAGACTGCACTACATACCCAGCTGGACTTGCTCTCCCCCCCCTCCACCCTTTTGTCAGTCAGCCCTTTCTGCTCCAGCTAGGGAGCAGAGGGGCAGGGCCAGCCCTGCTCTTTGGAGCAGACAGTACAGCCCAGCCTAGGGCTGGAAAGCAGGCTGGGATGCTGTGATTTAACTTGAACCAGGAAGGGGCCTGGGACAGAAGTTCCATAAACCAGTTTGACCCGAATCAGTTAAGTCTGATACTACATTCAACAAGGTTTATCTTAAACCAATTTCAGCCCTTTTTTAACTTGTTCATGTACACTGAACTTCTGTTCTGTTACAGGTATAAACCAGTTTTTGATCACTTAAACAGGTGTAACTTCCATCCCTAGCCCCTGACAACTGCTAGCCAAGGTGGAAGTCATTAGGCCCAATGACTAGAGATGTTCAAGAGCAGACTAGATAAACTCAGGAGTATCAGCAGAGCTAAGAGTTCCTGCACTAGAGCCATATGGCATTGCTTCTCTTCCTTTTGAGACATATACATAGAGTTTCCTGTGGACCAGGTTTAGACCCTAAAACCCTAAGGTCTTATTACTTCTATACATTCATTAAGGTCAATGTTCCCACAAAGGTGTAGCGGTCCATGAGAGTGCTGCTTCAGTCTGTGAGTGCGCCGCTTTGGTCCCACCTCCCCCTTTCGGTGCATGCTGCTTTGGAAACCACAGGTGCCTGAGGGGCACCCTGCACAGAGCCATATAAAGGTCAGGGACCCTGGGACTGTAGTGGAGGGTGATCAGCCTTGTCTGGGGTCAGGGACCCCAGGGAACTGGGATGGATGGAGAGGAGCCTTGCCTGGGCCAGGGCAGGGGTCCTGGACTACATGTGGAACAGGGCCAGGGGCCTGGAGGCCAAAGGGGCTGCTACGTTACATATAGAGCCGAGCCCAGCCCATTCCCCCTGGGATAATGTAATACACTGCCACACTCATCATCAGGAGGACCCTGGCCTCAGCCAATGTGCACAGCTTTGAGGCAGGGCAGCTGCCACTGCTGCAGGCTGCAGCTGGAGCCTGTACCAGCCCTAGCCTCCACCTCACCTTGGGGAGTGAGGAGACACATGGCAAGGAGGCACTCTGCTCCAGCCCCCAACCCTCCCCCACAGCCGCTTTGCTTCGGGGAAGAGCCGCTGCCTGAGCTTACCTTTGGTAAGTGTCTTGCACTGGCCCTGGTGCCTCCGCTGCACTCCGCGCCTCTATGGGTGGGTGCGTGGCATTAATAAGTTAGTGTGCAGCAAAGTTTTAAATCATGCACGGCCACACACGCATGCACCTTGGAGGGAACCTTGATTAAGGTTTTTATTTTTTTCCTTGATAATTTCAATATGCAATTCTCATTGACATCAAAGATAGCTGATCCCCTTTACGTCTCCTGTGCAGCTTGTGAAATCTCTTTCTTTAGATTCACAGCACTTAGAAGAGTAGCACTTTGCTTTTGTATTGCTGGGCAACATTTTCCTCTTCCCTCTACTTCAGAGGTGGCTTTTTCATTGTTATACAGATCTTAGACTTGACTTGCAATAACTTCTTTGGAGTTACCATAGTAGGAAACCAGCATAATGGAATGGAGAATTGGGCCCTCAATTTGTAAAGCACTCTGAGATTCATCAGGACAACTGGAATTATTTTGAGGTCAAAAATCACCAGTAAAGTCAACATGTGGTGGTATTTCAAAAGCTCTCTGGAATAATTTTGGGATACATTGCTTAATTAACTCCAGGATTGGGTTAAATGTTGTTACTGGAATCATGTTGCATGCTGTATCATTCTTGCTTGTAATGTACTAGTTTAACCCACCTGTGTTGTATCTTGCCCCAGGGGAATAGCACAGTTGCTAACATTAACATTATCACTAGAAAACAACTGGTAGGCAATAAAGTCAGGTTAGCATTGCTCCAAGAAAAAGCCACTGCCTGCTCTCAAGATGGGTTAATGGGAGCATACCATTCTTGTTTAAAAAATATTCAGTGCAGACTTATGAACTTAATGACATGAATAGGTATCATGGAATTCTCGGTTTTGCTCTGATGATAATTTGAACCCACTGAACTTAGAAATGTGGCTTGTTATGTATTAACCAGCCATTTGGGAATCCAGTTGAGCAACATGGCAGTTGTTGCCAAATCAAGACTCCCATATAAATCATCCCTAGGACTTAGGTAAATATTGATTCATATAGTGGTTCAAATGAGAGATATGACTGCAGTTAAAAAAGATTACAGAAGTGGTTCTCAACCTTTTTGCACCCCACATTAGACTCAAAGCATCTCTCCTTAAACTCAAGACCACCCCTCAGAAAAATCCAACTCTTAGTTTTCATTACAGAAAGACCACAATGGGTCAGAATGTTTTTAACATTATGAATTCCTATTTGAAATGTCTGGGTTTATTTTGTTTGAGTACCTAATGAGTGCTAATGTTGTGCAGCACCCTTGAAAGGATCTATGAATGACTTATAATCTCAGGCTGAACTACCTTAGGGATGACCATTTCCTCGCTGCTCAGTTAAGATTAACATTACAGTGCTTGCTGTTAGACTGACTTCCTGGGGACTAGGAATTTGAGGATATGGCTGCTTCATCAGAATTGAGTTTTGATACCTTTTGGGTTAGGGACAGACATTCAAAAAGCCTGAGCCTGAATGGATTCAATCTTTGCAGGTTAATCTAACCTGTCTAGGTTGAACCGATTTGCAAGTGTACAGACATTCCCTCTGGACTAAGGAAATACAGGCCCATGCCTGCAGTGGCTCAGGCTAGAAGCCAGGGGGTGCTAAAGCAGCCTTGCCTTCCCTTCCACAATGCTGAGCTGAGGGGGGAGGGCAGGGGGGTATGGCCAGGCCCTGGCAGGATGCTCTGATTAGGAAGGGGTGTAACACCCACCCTGCCAGCCCCCAGCTAGCACTCTGAGGCAACAGGGAGAGGGGGAGGGAGGACTACTTGTGTGCAGTGCATGCATCTGTTGATGATACTGAGTTTTTCAATCTCATAGATTTCATAGACATTATGGCTGGAAGGGACCTCGTAAGATCATTGTGTCCAGCCCCCTGCCCAAAGGGCAGGAAGTCAGCTAGGGTCAAAGGATCCCAGCAAGATAAGCACCCAAATGTATCTTAAAAGTGTCCAGAGTAGGTGTTTGCACAACCTCTGGGAGAGTCTATGCCAGGTCTTGGGGGCTCAAACAGTGAAGAAGTTTTTCATTATGTCCAGCCTAAAACAGTCTTGCAGGAGTTTGTGAAAGTTGACCCTTGTCATCCCTTGGGGTGCCCTGGTGAACAGGTGTTCCCCCAGATCCTGATGCACACCCCTTATGTACTTATAGGCTGCCAGCAAGTCACCCCTGAGCCTGCAATTCTCAAGGCTGAAGAGTCCCATAGCTCAGCCTCTCTTCATAAGGCCTATTCTCTTGCCCTCTGATCATGCGAATGGCTCTCCTCTGGACTCTTTCAAGATTCCTCACATTGTTCTTGAATTGTGGAGCCCAGAACTGGATGCAGTACTCCAGCTAAAGATCTCCCTCTCCCTGTTTCTTCATATGGTCTGTAACAAATCTGACAGGTGAGGGAGCCAACAGGGGGCGGTTAACACAGTGTTTAGCAGTCCATCAAGAAAACAAAAGCCTCTCTGGTTAGTAAAAGCTCTTCTTAAATAACTTTTTCCAAGGAAGGAAGGAAGGACATTACCAGCCGACCTGTTGATTAACTCCAAAAGCCCTAAGTGGACACTGTCTACCTTTGTCCTATCCAAGTGAAATTGGAGACACATGCACACAGACACCTCTCAGTATTAGCTAGCATACCACATGCCTAAGGTCTGTGCTGTGGAAGATGGGAGGGGTGATCCCTGCTTGAGCAGTAAGTAATGAGTGGAGTGGCAGGGGGAATCCAGGCAGACCCTGCTGTGCCTGCAGTCTCCACTGGAGCTCTGGCTAGGGAGTAGAGGGGCAGGTCCAGCCCTGTTCTCTGGAGCAGACAGCCCAGCCCAGCCCAGCCCAATTCAGGGCTGCAAAGCATCTGGGATACTGGGGGGACTCTGGTTTAACTTAAGCCAGGAAGGAGTCTGGGATAGAAGTTGCATAAACAGGTTTGACTGAAATCAGTTTGTCAAATCAATAAGTCTGATACTACATTCACCCAGGTTTATCTTAAACCAGTTCCAGCCATTTTGAACTTGGTTTATGTGCACTGAACGTGTTTTGTTACCGGTTTAAACCAGTTTCTGATCACTTAAGATAGTTTATGTGTAATGTCTATCCCTAGCCTATAGTCCCACACTGTGTGTAACGTCCTAGGGAAGTACTTTGCCTAGTTACTGATCCTGTGGCAAGGCAGGTCTTCTCCTACCAGGAGGAATGGTTAAGCATAAATTGTTCTACACTGGGCATCGAGGGCAGTGGGTAGTGTAGTTTGTCATCCAGTGCGTGGGGGGCAGTGGGGGAATTCCCCCATGGCTTATCCTGCTGACCGGGGGGGGGGTGTGATCTCACCGATGAGAGGGAGTGTGGGCATCCCCCACAGCCAATCGCAAGACAGTTGATTGCTGCAGCTGATTGCTGCAGTCACTTCTGGAAGTGGCTGCAGCTGTTTCTGGTAGCGCAATGGCGGTCCATTGCCCAGACAGCACTTGCAGTGGGGGCACTGGTGCTCCTGCCTGCTCCCTCTGCCTGTCACCTAGGTGGCGAGTGCAGTCGGTCAAGGGGTGCACATGCATCCCTGTGCACCCCCTATGTGTCACCACTGATCCAGTACACAACTTGCAGTGATGGGTACAACAGAAATTTGCAGGGAGCATAAGGAAGAAGATATTTGACCATAACATCTGTAGATACTTTTGGTAAATGGATTGAATCTGTTATCAGTTTCAAGAAGCCCAAAGAAAGGAATGCCCTATCCAGTTTGTTTGAGCAGTGATACAAGGTATGATCTGCTACATCCATACCACTAATCTCCCTTCTGTTGCAATATCAATGGCCCATTTACTTAACCTTTGGTTCTAGTTGCTCCGATGATTGATGGCAGCATAAATGCTGGACACATTTTATATATGCATATTCTATGCAGGAATAAACTTCCTCATGCATTTTGTGTGCTTACTTTCTTAAACATGAAAACAAACAAAAAGCCTTGTGCATGTAGTGCTCAGGAAGAGTATAGCACTCAGTTACATGGGACAGAGGTTCTATAATTATTTATCTACAGAACAGGTTCAACAAAGGCAGTGGCTATACAGGCTATTCCAAACTCCCCTGCAAAAAATGCCTGCTATATTAATAAAGAGGAACTATCTGAAGAAGTGAAAAGAGTCTTGTTTTCAGGTGCATGGAGTTCTTGGCCTCTGTTCTGAGACAACCAAAGCTGGACAATAAATGCAGATTGTGGGGGCTTTGCATGAGGAGGACACTTCTTTGGGGGTGGAACTGAGGTTATTAATACATGTCACAGGCTTCCCAAAAGCTAGAAGGAACACTTGTTAGGCAATACTGATTTGGGAAGCCTTAACCCAGTAATTTAAGAGAGGCTGTAAATCCTATTGCCAACTAGTCCTGTGTTTGACTTTGTTACTCACAAGCAGTTGCATTAAATTTCCATCCCTCATTCAACAATTGCTATATTTAGTAAACATTGGGAAACAAAGCTTAATCTTTGAGAGTTCATGTTTTAAATAATGAAAACTGTTGGATTTACAACTGTCCAGAAATGTGTGATGATATAATGTCTGTGAGCATGACATAGTCTTATCTCCCAAAACAGATTGGCTTCTCTCTTCCTGTTGTTATCTCTAATACAGAAAACTAACCCAAGCATGGGTTTGGTTCTCAAAACAAAGTCCTTTCTTTAGCAATATTTTTAACTGAAGGCACAGCTGGAATCCAAATTTGTGATGTGTGGACACCTAAAATCCAGATACTGGCTATATCATAAAAATTGGAAATAAACAACTACCCACTAAGCCTGAAAGCTGTTTCTCTCTAGAAAATACATACTTTGAAGAAGCTGACGTCCAAAATGTAGTTAGCAGTTAATTCCATGTGTCCGTCAGTTCCTAGGAAATGCTTTAAAGAGAGACTGTTGTTATTATGTGCTTTCCATTTTATTATAGCCTGTTTATAAAATCACCTTTCCTTCTCTGGATAACTGGTCAGATGGATCCTATTTCTTAAGCATATGTATTCCATGCATGTGAGATTATTTTTGATGGCCACTGTGAGGGAAGGGTGCAAAAAACATTAAGGAACAGAGCTGGTCCAAATAATACAGAATAAATCCAATTGTCTCTCAGTTCCTCTTAACTGCCTGTGACTAAGTCAGAACCCTTGGTTGCATCCACTTCTCTCACACTATAAATTCAAATTCATTGTGTATGTATGCAATTAGTGAGTATGTTAGTCTATACAGTACAATTATTTGTATGATTGCTTGCATGTTCATTAGTTAAAGGACATATTAATATTAGGGATTTCCTTGTGCTTCCTGGTGTTCTATGCCTGAGACAGTCAAATACCCAGATCTATTTGTATCTCAGGAATTGACTTATCTGAAAGAAATCATCCAGGCTGAGGCAAAGAGCATGCTGAATGGCTTTGAGTTTGTGGCTTCAGCTCATTGTCACACAAATATTCTGGAACCTCAGAGCTATCCACTCCCCCTCTTCCCTGGTCACCATATGAAGTCTTTCTTTCTTCACTCCTAGAATCCAGAGTCCAAGACCTAACACATAAAATCACAAGCGTGCATTGTGTCAACAGAAAGGAGGGAGCAAGGTCACCTCCACTTGGTCAGGAGATCATTTGGCTTTGGATTTGGTGCGTTTATTGTTAGATTATACCAGTGAGACTGTACCTGCCAAACGTGTACATTTTTTTAGCAGATCAGGCTCTTTCTTTGCTCCTTGGCCACTGGAATAGTGTACACAATTCCACTCACCCTGCAGATACCAAGAATTATTGGGCAGCTGAGGTAGGGCAGAAGCCCCAGCATGGGTCAGAAAGTTCTGGTACATGATCAACCTGTCATTGCAACCCTGTTCTTATTACCTGTTTTGTCTGATGTAGTTCTTCAGAATCACAGCCTAATTCTACACTACATGTTTTAGAATTTCTTTTGAATTCATGTTCATCACCCAGTTTTCTTCCCAATGTTCCACTTAAAGTAAGAAGAAGCTATATGCTTCTGACATGATAAGCCCCACAATCCTGACTCAAATAGGATTCATGGCATTCACCTCCAAGCCAGGATGCAACTTCTGGCTCATCACAGACAATGGGATCCATGTAGACAAGACATAACACTGTAAGATCATTGTTCTTTTCTGTCACATCAGACATCAGGGCGGTGATGCATGTGATGGTAGTGGCACAAGCACCCTTGCAGACACCAGCTTATATTTGGTTAAATCTTTTGTATGGGTAGAATAGTTTGATAGTTGATTGGTAGGAATGGCTCTTATTATCAAGAAGGGAGTAGGGCCAGCTCCCTAATAAAAGAAGGGAGAAGGAAAAGAGCTGCTTATTTGCAGTGGGAAAGTTGGGAGATTTCTTCTTAATAGGAAACAGACAAGAGGTTCATTGCTTGAGGGTAATCAGTCTAAAAAGGAGACCCTATGCCATTTTTCAACCCCCAAAGATTTAGGAATGTCACAGAATTATCTTTATGATCCCAAATATAATTTTCTAATTGTTTTTTGTATTTTCTGGTGACAGATACCTAATAAAATACAATTTTACTGCTATTATTGTTGCACTTAGGAGATCAGTGCGGAGGACAGTTTTGCCATCATGCAGGGAAAGGGTTGTACTAGAAGACCTAAGAGTTCCCTTTTATCCTTCTCTTCAAGGCAATGGAGAAAATGATAAAACAGTAAACACACATCTTACTTTCAAATGAACAATACCCCTGTTATGCTGCAGGAAAGTTGGGAGGCCTTGGTCTAGAAGACTTAGCCTACTGTCATGGAGGATAGTGACACTTGGGAGACATGGACCAAGTGCTGCTTTGAAAAGAATCCTTGATAGGAACAGCTTTTGAGGAACTGCTATTACAAATCTACAGCCATCTCCTAGGTCATAGTTTAACTGTAAAAACAAGTCCAGGTTATTGATTGGTATAAATGGGTTCAGAACTTTTAAACACTACATCATGAATCAGAACACAGCCAGGGCAGTTGTGGCCAATGTGCTAACGGTGTTTTGGGTTAACGCAAAATGGCCTCAAGCTAGTTTTCAGTGGACAGGTTCTCACATCACAAAGATTGAATTTCAGTAGAAGGCCAAGAATTAAGCAAGCTATGGTAACTAAACTAGTGTCTCCTTAGTAGATGACTCTCCACGAAGAAGTGACTGTATGGTGGACAGATGGAGAGAAGACAGGTCAGGAATTTTTCAGTGCTGGTTCTCTACCTGCTTTCAGGAGAGAGAAGTTCTGATGTTACTGCTAAATTCCCTGAACTATTTTTAAAGAAGGTGGGGAATAAGGTTAAAGCATAATGTTTCCCTACTGTACATGCAGATAGATGGTTAAGTGAATTGTGCTGCAGCATGTAAGAGGGGAATTAGGTCCCTACAGATTGAAGAGACTGATACAATTGGCATGGATTATAAAGTACCTGTGTGATTTCCTTTACCCACTCTTTTCACATAATTAATTAAAACTATAAAAATTAAAAAACATTTGGCCAGGTTTTTGTTTATTCCACAGCCTTTTTCTTACATTTGCTTAGCTTCCCTTTCAGTAAGAATTCCAAACCCTTTCCATGGCCTTGGGAAAGCCAGTCCCTTAACAAATCACTGTTTGCTTTAGTACTTCTTACTCAAGGTCTTTATCTTGGATTCCTGTTTGCACAGCTTTGGCCAGAGTCAGGTCTTTGGCTGGGGGTGGAGGAATCTCTCCTTGCCTCAAACTAATAATATTTACTGTATAGCCTGAGACGAGACTGCAGAATAGATTATCAAGTTTGTGGGCTCTGAGACTGTTTCTGTGTTTAATCTCTGCCTCTTCGAGAGAACTTGAGATGGTACTTGGGGAGAGGGGTCAGAGGTGGTTACAAGAGTTTCTGGAGCTGAACAGTAGGAGCTGTAGGGTTAGCACAGTCCATACAACTCCTGGGAGTCTTGGCTCTGGTGCTTGGGAGAACATGTGAATAGCAGAACCCATTCCTAAGCCCCTCTACCTGTTGTACAAAAACTTTCTACAAGTAGTGCACTGTAATAAGCTAGAATTACCAACATCACCTGCTGCAAATACAACTGCAAACTCATGGTTTGTTATCACCATCACCACCTTTTTACACTTCTCTGAGATACCAGCAAGCTCTACTCATAACTTCTTCCAAGGTAAATGGTTTTTCTATACTCTAAATCTTTTTAAGGTTGCACAATGATGTTAGCAGGAAGTATAAAGACTTAGTTTCACAGTTTCATAGTTAGTAGGGTCGGAAGGGACCTGAGCAGATTATCAAGTCCGACCCCCTGCCATGGCAGGAAAGAGTACTGGGGTCAAACGACCCCAGCAAGGTGATTGTCTAGCCTTGTCTTAAAGACCCCCAAGGTAGGAGTCAGCACCACTTCGCTTGGAAGTTGGTTCCAGATCCTAGCCGCCCTGACAGTGAAGTAGCGCCTCTTGATGTCCGGATAGTGCTCCGGGGGACAGGGACCCCCCAGTGCCTGCTGGTCCCCTCTGACTAGTTTTTAACAGGCCACTAGGTCCCTCTTTAGCCTTCTCCTGTGGAGGCTGAATAGGTTCAGGTCCTGTAGCCTCTCCTCATATGGCCTGCCCTGCTGCCCCCTATCATGCGAGTGGCCCTCCTCTGGACCCTCTTCATGTTGTCCACATCCCTCTTGAAGTGCGGTACCCAGAACTGGATGCAGTACTCCAGCTGTGGCCTGACCAATGTCCCACAGAGGGGGAGGATCACCTCCTTGGACCTGCTTGAGATGCATCTGTGGATGCATGACAAGGTGCGGTTGGCCTTCCTGACTGCATCCCCACACTGCCGGCCCATGTTCATTTTGGCATCAATGACGACTCCAAGATCCTTTTCTGCCTCTGCACTGATGAGAAGGGAGTTCCCCAGCCTGTAGGTATGGTGCTGGTTCTTCCTCCCCAGGTGCATCACCTTGCACTTGTCAGTGTTGAAACCCATCCTATTCTCATCCGCCCACCCCTGTACCCTGTCTAGGTCCGATTGCAGCCTACTCCTTCCTTCTAGTATGCCCACATCCCCCCACATCTTAGTGTCATCAGCAAATTTGAACAGGGTGCTTTTTACCCCCTCGTCCAGGTCACTGATGAAGATGTTGAACAGTGCGGGCCCGAGGACCAAGTCCTGTGGAACCCCACTGCCCACATCCCTCCAGGTCAAAAATGATCCATCCACCACCACTTTCTGAGTACGGCCCTCCAGCCAGTTGGCGACCCATTTGACTGTGTAGGTGTCGACATCACAGTCCCCCAGTTTTTTAATGAGAATGGGGTGAGAGACAGTGTTGAAGGCCTTCCGAAAGTCCAGAAAGACTATGTCCACTGCTACCCCTGCATCTAAGGATTTTGTGACCTGGTCATAGAAGGCCACCAGGTTGGTTTGACAGGACCTGCCTCTAATGAACCCGTGTTGGTTGCCCCTAAGCATAACCTCCCCTGCTGGCCCCTCGTGGACATGCACCAGGATAATTCTCTCAAAACGCTTACCCAGGATCGTGGTAAGACTAACTGGCCTATAGTTTCCTGGGTCCTCCTTCCTCCCTTTTTTGAAGATGGGAACCACATTGGCCCTCTTCCAGTCCTCTGGCACTACACCAGAGCACCATGAGTGCTTGTACAGCCATGCCAGGGGTCCTGCAATGATCTCAGCCAATTTCCTCAGCACTCTGGGTTGGAGATCGTCAGGACCAGCTGATTTAAATACATTCAGTCCCTCCAGAAGTTCCCTAACTAGATCCTCACTGACCCTTGGCCTAGGTGCGCTCCCCTGGGGCCTGAGGGGTACCCAGTGGGGGGCCTGATCCGGTCCCTTCTCAGGAAAATGGAGGCAAAGAAGTCATTAAGTAGGTTAGCTTTGTCGTCTGGTGTGACTACCAAATTTCCTAGCGTGTCTTGCAGGGGCCACACGTTACCCAGAACCTTCTTTTTGCCCCCTATGTATTTAAAAAAGGACTTCTTCTTGTCCTTGATTTGAGTAGCTAGTCCCAGTTCCATCTCTGCCTTGGCCTTCCTGACAGCCCCCCTGCACCCCCGAGCCACCGCAGTATAGTCCTCCCTGGTGGTGGCTCCCTTCCATTGGGTGTGCACCTCCCTTTTAGCTAGGAGACATTCCAGGATGCTTTTGGTGAGCCATGGGGGCTTTTGCACCCTCCTGTTCCCTTTGATCCGTGTTGGGATTACCTCCCTTTGGGCTTGGAGGATTGTTTCCTTAAGGAGCAACCACTCTTCTTGGACACCTGGCTCCCCTCCCCTCCGGGACCTCGGTGCTTCCCCGACTATTCTCCTTAGCTCATTGAAGTCTGCCCTCCTGAAATAGATTCATAGATTCATAGATGCTAGGGTCGGAAGGGACCTCAATAGATCATCGAGTCCGACCCCCTGCATAAGCAGGAAAGAGTGCTGGGCCTACATTACCCCAGCTAGATACACATCCAACCTTCTCTTGAATACCCCCAGGGTAGGGGAGAGCACCACCTCCCTTGGGAGCCCGTTCCAGACCTTGGCCACTCGAACTGTGAAGAAGTTCCTCCTAATATCCAATCTAAATCTGCTCTCCTCTAGCTTGTGGCCATTATTTCTTGTAACCCCCGGGGGCGCCTTGGTGAATAAATACTCACCAATTCCCTTCTGTGCCCCCCTGACGAACTTATAGGCAGCCACCAGGTCGCCTCTCAACCTTCTCTTGCGGAGGCTGAAAAGGTCCAGTTTCTCTAATCTCTCCTCGTAGGGCTTGGCCTGCAGGCCCTTAACCATACGAGTGGCCCTTCTCTGGACCCTCTCCAGGTTATCCGCATCCTTCTTGAAGTGCGGCGCCCAGAATTGCACGCAGTACTCCAGCTGCGGTCTGACCAGCGCCCGATAGAGGGGAAGTATCACCTCCTTGGACCTATTTGTCATGCATCTGCTGATGCACGATAAAGTGCCATTGGCTTTTCTGATGGTTTCGTCACACTGCCGACTCATGTTCATCTTGGAGTCCACTAGGACTCCAAGATCCCTTTCCACTTCCGTGCCACCCAGCAGGTCATTTCCTAGGCTGTAGGTGTGCTGGACATTTTTCCTCCCTAGATGCAGCACTTTGCATTTCTCCTTGTTGAACTGCATTCTGTTGTTTTCTGCCCACTTGTCTAACCTGTCCAGGTCTGCTTGCAGCTGTTCCCTGCCCTCCGGCGTGTCCACTTCGCCCCATAGCTTAGTGTCATCTGCAAACTTGGACAGAGTACATTTCACCCCCTCGTCCGAGTCGCTGATGAAGACATTAAAGAGTATCGGTCCAAGCACCGAGCCCTGCGGGACCCCACTGCCCACACTCTTCCAGGTCGAAACCGACCCATCCACCACAACTCTCTGGGTGCGACCCTCCAGCCAATTCTCCACCCACCGGACTGTGCAGTAATCCAAGTCACAGCCCCTTAACTTGTTCACCAGTATGGGGTGGGATACCGTATCAAAGGCCTTCCTGAAGTCCAAGTATATGACATCCACCCCTCCTCCTGCGTCGAGGCGTTTTGTGACCTGGTCATAAAAAGAGACTAGATTGGTCAGGCACGATCTACCTGCCATGAACCCGTGCTGGTTTCCCCTCAGCATAATTTGTCCTGCCGGGCTCTCACAAATGTGAGCCTTGATGATTTTCTCAAAGATTTTGCCAAGGATGGAGGTGAGACTGACTGGCCTATAGTTACCCGGGTCCTCCTTCCTCCCCTTCTTGAAAATGGGAACCACATTGGCCCTTTTCCAGTCCTCCGGGACTTGACCCGTGCGCCACGAGCATTCAAATATTCCCGCCAGTGGCTCTGCAATGATGTCGGCCAGTGCCTTCAGTACCCTCGGATGGAGCTCATCCAGGCCTGCCGACTTAAAGGCATCCAGTTCCTCCAAGTGACCCTGCACCACCTCAGGGTCCACGCATGGAAGTCTGGTGCCTTGCTGCTGCCTCCCTACACTCCTAGTGAGAGACTTGTCTTGCCTCTCGCTTAGGAACACTGAGGCGAAGAACTCGTTGAGGAGTTCAGCCTTGTCCCCTCTGTCCGTCACCAATTGTTTCTGCCCATTTAGCAGGGGTCCTATTCCTCCCTGGGCCTTCCTTTTACTCCCTATATATCTAAAAAACAATTTCTTATTGTCTTTTACTTGGGTTGCCATCCTCAGCTCCATGGTAGCTTTGGCCTGTCTAACTGCCTCCCTACAAGCACGAGCAGAAGAGGTATATTCCTCTTTGGTGATCTCTCCCTGTTTCCACTTTTTATGTGCTCCCCTTACTGCCTTACTGCAGGCCTTTGTCACCTTGTGCTGGATGGTGAATTCCAGCAGGCGATGGTCACTGTTGCCCAGGTGATCGAGCACCCACAGCCCCCTCACCAGGTCATCACCTGTGGCCAGCACCAGGTCCAACAAGGCTTCTCCCCTGGTGGGGTTGTGCACCTCCTGGGTTAGATGGAGGTCCTGCATTTTGGCTAGGAACCTATATGAGCTGTCAGACCTGGCTGACTGTTCTTCCCAGCAGATGTCTGGAAACTTCAGGTCACCTATGATGACCACATCCTTTGACCTAACTACCTCCGTGAGCTGACTTAAGAATTCCTGGTCTAGCTCTTCCCCTTGGTTGGGTGGTCTGTAGAAGACCCCCACCATTAAGTCTCTTTCCCCTTGACTGCCTTGTATTCTAACCCAGAGTACTTCAGTGTGCCCCTCCTTTGACTCTGTGCTAATTGATGAGGATGTGTATTCCTCCTTAATGTAGAGCGCTACACACCCGCCTTTCCTCCCTGTCCTGTCCCTCCTGTTCAGCCTATAGCCCTTGATATTCACCGCCCAGTCATGTGTTGGGTCCCACCATGTTTCAGTGAGTCCCACTATGTCTGGGTTGGTGCCAGCTAGCAGGAGGGTAAGTTCCTCTTGCTTGTTTCCCATACTACGAGCATTTGTGTAGAGGCATTTGAGGCCTCCTGAGGATGTGTGCACTGGCCCCCTAACCTCAGTGCCTTAAACTTTAAGCTACCATATTATCTTTCCCCACAAAAAAGATCTGCTGGAAATTGGAGTGAACAGTATATGCGAGAAATATGGTAAGATTAGGTTCTACTACTTACCAAATGAAATCAAAAGTAAAATCTGCAATAATTCACAAGGAATAGAATAAACAAGCAAGCTTGGCTCTCTAGCTGCTGCTACCCAGTTACTTACTAGAAGGAATGATTTTTTCTCTTCAATCCACTTTTCAAAAACAAGGTGCACATTATATTCCAGGATGCACTGTAGGCAAGGAAATATGGCATCTTGGTGTGAGCACTTCCTCCCCTTCTCTCTGTTTTGATTCACTCAGACAAACCAGTTCATTAGAAAATTCTTGACTGGGTCTAGTTAGGGAAGAAGTCTCTTGTCCACCATGCAGCAACCATCCTTATTCACATTCCTCCTCTTCAGATGCAGTCAGTACTACCAGCAAAGCCTGCAAGGATTCAAGGCCTTCATGAAGAACAGCTCATTCCAGCTTAAGCCAATTAAGACCAAATGGATGTTTTGGTCTGCTAATCAGTTCGAGTGGCCAAGGTCTGGAACAGGCTCCCAAGGGAGGTGGTGCTCTCCCCTACCCTGGGGGTATTCAAGAGAAGGTTGGATGTGTATCTAGCTGGGGTAATGTAGGCCCAGCACTCTTTCCTGCTTATGCAGGGGGTCGGACTCGATGATCTATTGAGGTCCCTTCCGACCCTAGCATCTATGAATCTATGAATCTATGAATCATTATCTTCTGCTGTATCTGTTTGCTGCCTTTTTCAAAATGTTGTGAAGTTTTGGTTTCCTGCTAAAATTCTCAGTCTGCCTAGACAGAATGGGGGCAACAATGGCACGAAATATATTTCACCAACTTGTGAGTAGCTAAGAGACTTGCTCTGGATCCGGTCACAGTGGTCCATTGCTGGATGACTATAAAACACTGTACCTGGAGCAAAGGGTGGAAGAAATATAGATGCTTCAGTTGTGGGGAACAGACATGGCTGCTGGCTGCTGCCTAGGGTGGCCATCATAAAGGACATTCTAGTTTTCTGCTACTCTGTCCTCTGTCCTCTTGATATGAAACCCAATGCCTTTATGTCCTCTATTTTTCTCTTCAAGAAAAAATAGAGGACATAAAGGCATCCGGTTTTGTATCAACAGGGGACAGAGGACAACCAGACTCTTCTCTATGATGGCCACACTATTGCTGCCTGTGTGGTACAGCCCATCACAAACGCATCAACTTAAGTACTCCTCATCTTTCTGTCACCCAGTCCATTCAAGACCTTGATCCTAATTTCCAAAGGCTTTAGTGGATCCAGAACTGATCTCTCTCAGTGCACAAACCATCAGCATAGTTGCACACTGAAGCTAACTAAATCTTGGATAAAGCTTGCAATAGTTGAGAAGACATTCTTTGTCAAAGGAATTTGTGATCAGATGAGGCTAAAGCGTGGCCAGAACATACTACAAGGTCCACATCAGTGGTAAAAGTTTTCTACCATAACTGAAATGTGTGTGCGCAATATAGATACCCATGACAAACAAAACTTCCTGAGCACTTAAGAAGAGACTCTGAGCCCCCTTTAGATAATAGGAGGCAGAGCTAATTAGCCTGTTGAGTCATAAGGTAATGGATGTAATAAAAAATACTTAGCCAGTACAGTCATCCTAAGAGATTAAGATTGGCAGTTGTTGCCAGGCACTTAGAGGGATTGGGTCTCTGGCACAGCATTTAGAGCAAAGACTCACAGGAGCTGCAGTTTTGGCACACCAGCTATGTATTGGGCACAGTGTTCATTGTGATTAATCCTGGGAATAATTCTCAGAGCAGAATCTTATCTGAAGTTGCTGCCCCAAAACTGAGAAAGAGGAGCTCCAGTAGACCCTGTAGGGAGTGGCACCTCCAGCAGCATACAAAGCTTCAGGAAGCTTTGAAGGTGAGGATCTGCAACTCCAGCATTTGACATCCAGGAAGAACCTACCTCCAGCTTTTCTGGATTATCCACGAAGTTCATGCAGCTGTAGGACAAGGGAAGTGGAGGGGTATTACACCTACTATACTAAATGATAGTTCCCTGTGGTTCGGTGGTAGAATCCTTATCTACCACACAGGAGACCTGGGTTCAATTCCCAGACACTTATACAACTACAGCCATGAACATCTGAATTTAGTCTGGTCTTAGGATTCTGTCTCAGTGCCCTAAAGAGAGGATGGAGGGTCTGGGCAACCTCCAGTCCTCCAATAATTCCTGCCTGGGCTTATGCATTGAAGGTCTGGGTGGCTCTCATGCATACAGGATTATCCAGGAGGATTGATGGCTGCCACCACTAAATGAAAAGGAAAGCAATGGTAGGATGAAAAGCAGAACTAAGTGTTAATGTCTGTTCAGAGCTGTTCAGCAAGGATTACACTCTTTTTACCATTAATCTGCTGAGGTAGGGGCAGAAGTTACATATAAACTGGTTTAAGTGAACAAAAACTGGCTTAAACCTGCAACAGAACGTAAGTTCAGTGCACATAAACCAGCTTCAAAATGGCTGAAACTGGTTTTAACATAAAGCTGGTTGAAAGTAGTAATAAGACTTAACTGATTTGGGTCAAACCAGTTTACAGAACTTGTGTTCCAGACCCCTTACTGGTTTAAGTTAAATCAGAGTCCCCTAGCATCCCTGCATGCTTTTCAGCCCTGGGCTCAACTGTGTGCTCCAGGGAGCAGGGGTGGCCCCATCCCCTCTCCTCCCTAGCTGGAGCTCCAGCTGGCTGAGAAGAAGGTGGTGACTGTAGGCACAGCTGCATCTGCTTGCTGCTCAGGCAGGGATCCCTTCCTACCCCACTACCCTCTAGCACAGACCCCAGCCAGCATCTGGTCATGGTCACATCACCCCCATGCTAGCTAATGCTGAGAGGTGTTTATGTGTGTGTGTCTCCAATGTCACTGGAACAAAGGCATACAGAATGGTGTCCTCTTAGGGCTTTTTGGGATTAATCAGCAGGTCAGCTAGTAATGTCCCTCCATTCTTCCTTACAAATGCCTTGGAAAAAGCTATTTTTTGTTTTCTTGATGGGCTGCTAAGCTTTGTGTTCTGATAAGCTCACTCCTGGCTTGCTTCAAAGGCTGCAATCTGACAGTGTTCAAGAAGGGACAGAGAGAGATGTGAGAAATGACTGGGTTTGCAGTGCATGGAACCTGTGAGTGCTGTCAATTTGCTGCAGACAGTATAAGGAAGCAGGGAGAGGGAGATTGAAAAGCTCAGTATCATCAACAGATGCATGTACTCCACAGAAGCAGTCCCCCCCCACCCCTTTGCCTCAGAGTACTAGCTGGGGGCCAGGGTCTGGCAACACTTCTATCCCTTGAGTAGCAGGGGAGAGGAGGGCAGGGAGCCTAGTGAGGGCTGCTTTCCCCTCCCCTTCCAGGCACACCTCAGCTGAGGACTGTGCAGGTCAGGGTGGGGTTTTAAACCTCTCCCTAACCATAGTGTCCTGTCAGGTCTTGGCAAAACAACCCTTCCACAGCTTAGTACTGTGGAGTGGAAGGGAGGGCTTGCTCTAGTGCCCCCAGCTTCTAGCCTGAGCTACTGCAAATATGTGCCTTCATTTCCTGAACCAAAAGTGAATGTCTGTCCACCTGCAAATCAGTTCAATCCCTGAAGGTTAGGCTAACCTTCAAAGATTGAATCAATTTAGGATTGGGCTTTTTGAATGTCTGTTCCTAGCCCTGGGCTCTGCTCCCCAGCTCATGCCTTCTGTGCAGCTCAAGTAGTTTGCTTGCTTTTCCCTATTTCCTTGTCTCTCATCTTCAGTTTTTAGCTCAGGTGTGCAATGCTCCATTACTGCCCTTAAGATCTTCTCAGTTTAGATCTTTGCTGCAACAGAAGTAGCATCTTCCCACCCTACTACAAAACATGAATATCTTCTTTCTTGCTAGGATCCCTTTCTGCAGTGCTAATCGTAGCATGGATTAAAGCAGGCAATCTTCCCCTTAAGGTATTCAGTATCCTCTTTGGGCAGGTGTCTGGCTCCTGTCTCAAGTTCTTGTCTCAATCTTCTCTTTCCAGTTCTGTTTTGGGAAGTGATTCTTTCTCTATACAGCCAAATCTGTGTTAACCGGTACTTTATTAGATGGAAAACTCTATTAACCAGCATCCAAGGGACGCGTCGAAAGCGAAACCGGAAGTACCACTTCTGGGTTTTGCTGCTGCTTCGAGCAGAGTTCTTGCCACTTCTTTGGCCCACGGCCCAGGGCAAAGCAGCCTGTGCAGGGCCCCCCTCCCTGTCCCCCGGCACACTGATGCAGGGGAGTGCATCAGACTGTGCACATTTGATTAACCGGCATCCCCCATTCCCAGGGGATGCTGGATAACAGAACTTTTACTGTATATCTCTGGGCTCATCAAAGGCAGTGGCAGGAAAATGGAATTTACTCATTTAACACAACATCTCAGCCCAAGAGAGGGAAGGCCCTGATGGGGTGTCAAAACCAGAATTCCTTACCCGGTCCCTAACCCTTATCTAATCTAAACCATGTATTCACACTAGGTATGTTTACGTGCACTCAGCATTGTGGAATATTAAAGGCCCTGCAAGATACTTCTAGGTGTCTTTATTATACTTAAATGAGTTTATTATTTCACCGATAAGACAAATGCTGCTATTGTTGCATGTGCCTGACTTGCGCAACATGTTTACCCACATCAAAGTTTCCTAAGCACCTAAGTAATCAGTAGCTGGTGTTGACTTTTGGGCAATGATTCTTATGCCCTGCTGGCACAAGAGCTTTCTTCATCATGTGTTCTGTCTTGCAGAACTCTCCACCCACTCCAGTGGATCCTTTGAACGCTATGGGCCTGAGCCAGTGACTGCTGCAGTGAATGGGAATTTTCCATCACGTTTAATGGTCTTTGGCTCAGATCTTGAATGAACCAGAAAGTTCTGTGCTTTCTGTACAAAAGCACTTACACAGCCATAGAGAGATTAGGGGCAAGTCTTTGTTAAGAAAAGCAGAAATTAAAAGGTAAAGAAACTACCGGTAGAGTTGGACATTTGACTCGTCAAAAATACTTTGTCAACAGACTCATCATATATTGTCAAATAACAGCCAAGTATTTTAAGCATTAGATTATTAGAAGTGTAGAGAGAGACTTGAATCTTCAATAGGTTAGATAGTTATGCTGATTACAAGAAAACCAAGATAGTTAGCAGTTACTATGAAAAAGTAAATTTAAATTGTAAAAAAAATGTAGTGAATTATTATAACTAGGAATGTTAAGTCAGTGCAAATGAAAATGATATGCAAGGCTGAACTGTTCTTTTTTCTGGCTTTCATCCCAGGATCCCAGGGTCAGTCCAAACAGTTACAAAATTAAAAAAAAGATATTAAACAGAAATAAAACACATAACTATAAAAGACAAAAGTCAGTTTTCCTATGCTGCTTGTTTTGGTTCCTCCCTGAATAGAGTAGCTCCTACAGTGCCACGTGGTTTAATGGGAGGGGGGAAGGAAAGGAAGCTAGAAGAACTCAGGAGAGAGAAAAGCAGAGCAGGAAATGGCTGCTAAAAATGGAGTGTGGGGGTATGTGTGCATGGGTGAATCCTGACTCCTGCAGGGCTGGAGAGCAAGAAGACCTCATTCCTGCCCTTACTAATAGATTCTAACATACTACAATTAAAAAAAGCAAACTCTAAGCTTCCACCTACACAAGAGCATTTTTGGCTTCATGGAATACTTAATCATGGTCATATAATAGGTGGTCAATAGCAATTTTTTTGACCAGATTACCTACCCAACATATCAAGGTACCTTTGCTTCTTCTGTCCACCCAGTGCAGGTTCATTTCTTGCACCATTTAGTTCAGAGTAGTGTAAAATATCTTAGGTGATGATAATAGAGACAGTCCGGTGGGTGAGAATCTGGCTGCAGGATAGGACCCAGAGAGTTATAATGAATGGACCTGTGTCATCCTGGTGAGAAGTGGGCAGCAGTGTCCTGCAGGGGTCGATGCTTGGTTCAGTACTTTTCAACATCTTTATTATCAATTTGAATGTGGGGGTGAAGAGCTCACTGGCCAAGTTCGCGGATGACACCAAGTTATGGGGAAGTGTGGTCATGCTTGAAGGTAGGCTACAGATGCAGGCAGACCTAGACAGGCTAGCAAGTTGGGCAGATTGGAACCTGATGAAGTTCGATGTCAAGAAACGTAAAGTGCTCCACCTTGGGACAATCAACCCCTAACACACCTACAGGCTTGGCAGCACCAAACTGACTAGCACCACGAATGAAAAGGACCTGGGGGTAGTAATAGACCACAGTATGAATACGAACTTGCAGTGTGATGTTTGTAGCCAGTAGGGCAAATAATACTCGGGCATGCATCAATTGATGCATCTCAAGTAAAACCAAGGAGGTGATTCTTCTGTTCTGCTCAGCACTGGTGAGACCACAGTTGGAGTACTGCATCCAGTTCTGGACACCACACTTTAACAGGATGTGGATAAGCTTGAGAGATTCCATAGAATAGTCACCTGTATGATCACAGTCTTAAAAGGCAAGCCTTACGAGGAAAGGCTGAGGGATCTGGAACTCTCCAGCCTGGAGAAAAGAAGGCCGAGAGGAGACCTGGTAGCAGCTTACTACTACGCTAGGGGAGCACATCAAGGGCTTGGTGAGCAACTGTTCACCAGGGCACCCAAAGGGAAAACCAGGAGTAATGGCCACAAACTCCTGGAAGACTGATTCAGGCTTAACATTAGGAAAAGCTTCTTCATAGTCAGGGTGTCCAGACTGTGGCATAAGCTCCCTCCAGAGGTGATGCAATCATCTGCCCTGGAAATCTTAAAGAGGAGACTAGACAGTTACCTTGCTTGGGTCACCTGACCCCCACTTATCTTTCCTGCTTGGTACAGGGGGCTGGACCTGATGATCTTCCGAGGTCCCTTTCAGCCTTACAGTCTATGAATCTATGAATATCCATGATTTTGTAAGACATTATTCTGCGGTCTAATACTGGAAGGACAGTCACAGCCAAAACACATATCTTGTCTAGAATGCCTGGTTTCAATAGCTTCTTTTAATCATCCCAGCTAGAACTGAGAGCACAGAGGTGGAAAGGGATCTTGGAGTCATTACTGACTCCAAGATGAACATGAGCCGCCAATGCCAGACCGCAGCCAGCAAAGCCAACTGCACCTTGTCATGCGTCCAAAGATGCATCTCAAGCCAGTCCAGAGAGGTGATACTCTCCTTCTACGCGACACTGGTCTGGCCTCAATTGGAGTACTGAGTCCAGTTCTGGGCACTGCACTTTAAGAAGGATGTGGCCTGCCTTGAGAGGGTTCAGAGGAGGGCCACCCCCTTGTTTGGAGGGCAACAGGGCAGGCCCTATGAGAGGCTGAGGGACCTGAACCTGTTCAGCCTCAGCAAATGGAGGCTGAGGGGGGATTTGGTGGCTGCCTATGAACTCATTAGGGGAGATCAGCAGCAAATAGGAAGGGTCCTATTCCCCCCAGCAGCACCTGGGGTGACGAGGAACAATGGCCAGAAGCTGCTAGAGAATAGGTTCAGGTTAGAGATTAGGAGGCACTATTTCACTGTTAGGGTGGCTAGGATCTGGAACCAACTTCCTAGGGAAGTGGTCCTTGCTCCTAGGTTGGGTAAATTCAGAAAGAGGTTGGATAAACTCCTGTCTGGGGTCATGTGATTCCAGCATGTGCTCCGGCCAGTGGCGGGGGGTCAGACTAGATGATCTATTTAGGTCCCTCTGACCCCTAACTACTATGAATCTGTGAAACTCTAACTTGGATAAGCATAGAGTGTTAGAACAGATATGGAATAAGAACATATCTTATGTTGAGAGTGGGTGCAGCTACTTAAGCTGATAAGCCTGGTGTACTCTCTCCCCCAAATATCAGATGGTATTATCAGGCCCCAGGGACACTCTCAGAAAACAAAATTCTGAAGTCTACTTTTTCCATTGCACCTAGGAGAAGGCAGGCTAACAACTGATATTCTTTGGTCTTGAATCAGTTTTATGCTCATCTTGCTATACACTGGAGCAGCCTGTAGGCTGCTTTAACTTACAAAGTTTGTGTGCAGCCTTACATAGAGCCTACCATCACAGTGAATGGCTAAACCCTCCACCCAGTGGACAAGTTCACCTATCTCAGCAGTACACTGTCATGTGCTGTTCACATCGATGATGAAACCAATGCCAAAATTGCTAAAGCAAGCCTTTGGCAGACTATGTACAAATGTGTGGGAGTGCAGAGGCATCAGTCAACAAACAAAAATGAAGGTCTACAAAGCCATTGTGTTGCCAATCCTGATGTATGAATGTGAAACCTGGACAGCATACAGACACCATGCTATGAAGCTGAACCATTTTCACATGGGCTGCCTGAGGAAGCTGGTGAGGATAAGATGGCAAGACAAGGTCCCAGACACTGAGGTTTCTCACACAGGTAGGTTTTGCAAGCATCCACACTGTTGTTGAAATCACAGATGAGATGGGCAGTCCATGTCACCAGAACGTCAGATGGGTGACTGCTGAAGAAGATCTTCTGGCAGCTAAAGGAGGGAAAGCACTCTCAGGGAAGTCAGAAGAAAAATTTCATGGATTCCCTCAAGTCACCCTTGAAACAGCTCAACATTGGTCTGAAGTCTTGGGAAGATCTTGCTCATGCTTGTTCCACCTGGAGAAGCCTCATCCATACTGGAGCTACAGTCTTTAAGCAAAGGAGAACTGCTGAGGCAGAGCAGGAGCGCAAACAGCATAAATCTCACAACAGCAGTGTATCTGCTGTTGATCAAGCAACCCAAAGTGGCATCTCTTGCTCAGGGTGCCATAAATTGTTCAAAGCAAGCACCAACTGGCCTGATCACCTACTCATGTGCTCACAGAAACCAAACCAACCAGTGGTGTCATGGTCATCTTTGAATTCAAAGGACGAACAACAACAACAAGGCTATAAATGTTCCCTAAGAAGATATGCCAGGCAGGGATAGCAGGAGTACAGCATATCCTGGCTACAATCCAGCCTTGTTCCAACACACCTGCTGTGCTACAACTGAAAAGGGAGCATTGTGGGAGCTAGCTCTGCCAACCGAGGTCATCCCCTAACCCAGAACAGTGACCAGGGTGAAATCCAGATGGCTTCTGTACATAGCACTTCAGCAGGCAAGAAAGTCTGTCTCTGGGGAAAAAGTAAATATTTCACATACAAAGCTGATATACGTCGTGCTTTTCATTTGCCAAAGGCATCTGTCTGTAGTTGCACACTGCCAGGTTTTCCCACAGCAGGTCTTTCCCTCTCAGTCTTGTTCATTCCTGCCTATTTTTGCCAAGGTCTCTTCTCTCTGCTTTCTACTTTCTTATCTCACTCTCCTTGCTGGCTCCCAGTGCCCATCCTTTTCTCTTGTCAGGGTCACCTTTGCCTATTTTTGTTCCCTTGTCTTGGGCACTCCCTCATGCAGGTGCCATTAAACCCCTCTCTGTCTTGCTTTTCTAGACTTCCCTTCTCTTTCTGTTTGCAGCACTCACTGTCTTTGAGGAGATGAGCATTCAGAAGTGGTAGGGACACTGAGGACAAGCTAACTCTAAACTGCTTGTGAAGGGTTAAGATTTCTGACGCACATTATAGCAGGAAGTTACTCTAGGAAGCTCATTGGCTAGATGCTGCAGAAGAAGGGATGGGGAGGGCATAGTGTGCAAAGAGGTATGGAGGGCAGTCTAGGTCTCTTGCATGGAGATGATTTTGTGTTGATTACAGCCAGGAAGCTGCCCTAAGTGAAAAGGCTGCAGCAGGAAGATTTTGTGGGAGACAGCAGTGTAGCAATCATGAATAAAAATCAAACAATCTGGATTGTTTCAGAGCTTTTACCCTGCAAATGAAATCAGAGATGTCGAGAAATGTGAGAGAGTCTAGAGGAGAGCCATATGCATGATCAGAGGGCAAGAGAATAGGCTTTATGAAGAGAGGCTCAGAGCCATGGGACTCCTCAGTCTGGAAAAGCACAGGCTCAGAGGGGGGAACTGGGAGAACGTCTGTTCACCAGAGGGCTCCAAGGAAAAACAAAGACTGACAATCATAAACTCCTACAGGACCGTTTTATGCTGGACATAAGAAAAAAATTATTTACAGCCTGAGCCCCCAAGACCTAGAATAGACTCCTTCCAGAAGTGGTGCAGGCACCTACTCTGGACTCGTTCAAGAAACGCCTGGATGCTTATCTTGCTGGGATCCTTTGACCCTGTCTGACTACCTGCCCCTGGGGCCAGGGGCTGGACTTGATGATTTTCGAGGTCACTTCCAGCCCTAATGTCTATGAAATCTATGAATTCCACTCATCTCTCCATATCCCACAACCGAATTAGAAAGAGTTTTGCAATCCCCTTTTTTGGCATCTCTGGTAATAGTCTGGCATTTGTTGTGCTTTCATTTTCAGTGAGCTTTCAGCTACACTCTTGTGCATCAGAGTTTTCCAGGTTGAGTCAACTATCCTTCTCCCCAAGCCATTGCAGACATTTTGTTGGTTTCCACAGCTGCAAGTGCACTGAGGGTTCCTCTTGAGAAAGATAAAATAGCACACGTTTATGGAGCCCACAGTTAAGACTTACCAAAGAAGCTAGCCTAGCTGCTCCCCCAGATAGGAGAAAAAAGTCTGGGGTTGAATTCCTTGGGAGTGGAGCTCAGTCTATTAAAAGACACATACGCAGCTCTACAGACTCACTTTGTATCCTCTTCCACATATCAGAACCACTGCTTTGTATGGATGTGTTCCACAAGCAGGGCAGTGACAGAAGCTTTTCTTACCTGGGCTAAATACAGATGATCAAAATGCTCCAGACGGAATTGACTCAATCATCACAAATTAGTCTAAGCTGTATAGATTGAACTGATAAACAAGTGAACAGATACTTTTGATTCCAAAATGCAGCCATATGCCTGCAGTGGCCCAGGCCAGAAGCCAGGGGGTGCTAGAGCATGCCTCCCTGCTGAGTTGGAGCTGACAGCTTGGGCCAAGGCTAGCCCTGCCACCTTGGGAAGGTGTAGGAATGTGGGGATTGTGCAGGTGGTGCAAGCGGCCAGAAGTTCAGTAAACTGATTTAACCTGTTTTGGTTATTTTGAAAGCGGTTTATATGCACTGAACTGTGTTACAGATTTGAACCAGTTTCTGATCATTTATACTGGTTTATGTGTAATTTCTGTTTCTAGCCCAAGGGTTCACAGTGGGGCTGAGCAGTGGAGGAGAAGCACCTACTGCCAGTATTAGGATCTTTCTTTGTTTCTCTGCCTTTATGAACGTCTTCCACCGGGGAGCAAAGTATGTACTTCTGATGGAATAATAAGCATAAGAAACTCTGTGAGTCCTCTCTGCTCCTAGTTACCCCTAATTAGAGGGAGTAGAGCCCCCATTTGTTATAACTAATTTAGAATCTGATTCAGAATCTAGAATGGAGTCTGATCTCTTGTGAGAGAGACTACTTGGCAATGTTTGGCCAACTGTGGGCTCTGCACTTCCAATTTAATCACAACAGAAATGCTAAAATACTGGGAGAAAGGCCAGGCTTGAGGTGTTTGATGCCACATTTTAAACAAAATACCAGAATATGCAGCTTTAAGCTCAAGTCAAATCCAGACAGCAGTCTACCAACAACTGGGAAAATGATCTGAAAGGAATTCAAAAAGCTTCCAGAAATGGTCACTGATTTGGATACCATCCAAACATACCTCCAGTTGCCAAATGAGAGGCTGCTTTTTGAAAACTGGGGCTTTAGCAACTTGCCAGTGTTACCACAGGAAGCTGGTAATAGTGCTGGGGTTTTCCAGATACTTAAAAGGAGTTAGCAAGTTCACTAGGACATGGGTGCCTACTTCTTTTGTGTGCTTTTGAAACCCCCTGTTCTTATGCAGTGATCCTTAACCACTGGACTCTGCTCCTTTCCACCCGTTCTGGTAAAGGCTACAGATCACTAAGTGGATAATCCTGACAAGCATTCAGAGTGACCTGGCCCCCACCTAATGCTTACATAGACCATGGACACTCTCCTACTAGCTAAGGTGTCCGGCTAAGCAGAAACACTGAGGGCAGGTGGCTAAGCTTACACATGGACTCAACGGTGGCAGCTGCCACCAGGTTCCCTGCAAGGGAATAGATCACATTCTTCTGAGCTGAAGTAGCAAGCCCTGTTATCTCAAAGCATATTGCAAAGCTGCAGGGGAGGCTGCTTGAGCAGGTGTTTCTGCATCAGAACCAGCAGTCTTCACAGAGTTCAAGTCACGCTAGCTTCAATGAACACATAAGGCAGCAGTGCCAGAGCAATTTCCACGACATTCCTCACAGCTGGGCAGGGTCAGAGTCTAAGGTCAACCCCTCATACAAGGGAGTTTACTCATGCTCAGCTGACACTGATATTGCCCTTTGAAAGTACACATCAACGGCACGGGCTAAACTCCCTCTGCCACTTCCCCTTTATTCTTTTTATCAATGCAAACTGGAAACAGACATGACAACTCAGAACTGCTAGTCTGAACTTTGGCTGCAGTGTGAAATGTTTACTTTTGCCAGTTGGGAAGTATTACCCATTGATCTCCAGAATCAACAAACTTGCCTGCTTAAACTGAATGACCTGATGGCTGAGATAATGTTCACTAGCAAAGGACAGGACAACACAAAAGAAGAAAGAATCTGACTTTACTTACCTGCTCAATGGCAAGACAAGGCTGTCTATGGGTATGGCATTCTTCACTCAAGAATACCTGAGCAGTTTTGTTACTGCAGTCCCCCTTTGCTCAAAAACAGGAAAAGAGAAAAGGCCCTAATTTCAGTCTGGAGCCCATTGGACTTTAAACGGATGCCACATCATCAGCTATTTGGAAAACAGGAGTTGCATACCCCAGCTCAAAACTAGCTATGTGTTATTGAACCAGAAAATAAATTGTGCAGTGGGGGCCAACCTTGGTAGGCAACAAATTAGTCCTGCACCTTCTCTGAGTGCCACTCTGATCTCCTTCCTGAGCCCAGTCTGCTGTTCTGCTTTCTGCCTGCCCTATGCTCCCTGCCCAATCTGCTACTCTAGTTTCTGCTTCCTCCCCTATTTGCCACTGGGTTGCTTGTCCCTTCCCTGATCTGTCAGCCCTGTCTTAGAGTACAGCTTACCTGAAGAGTTATCAAGTCACCTATCTTGAGCTAGCCTGGCCCAAGCAAGGGCAGTTTTCAAACTTCTGGGTCCATTTATGCTAAGCTTTCTTGAAGCATATCTTGTGCTTTGTAGTAAAATTGAAAATGGAACTGCTCTATGAAATTTCCCAGGGAATGATGGGACAACTTGTTAGTGGCTGCCAAACTGTGCTAACTTGAGCTTTACCTGTACCCTTTGGGCTAGGGACAGATATTACACATAAACCAGTTTAAGTGATCAGAAACTGGTTTAAATCTGTAACAGACCAGACATTCAGTGCCATAAACCAGTTTGAAAATGGCTGAAACTGGTTTGAGATACACCTGGTTGAACGTAGTATCAGACTTAACTGATTTGGCTCAAACCAGTTTATGCAGCGTCTGTCCCAGACCCCTTGATGGTTTAAAATAAGCCAGAGACCCCTGGTATCCCAGCGTGCTCTCTGGGCTGGGAGGGGCTCTCTGCTTCAGCCCAGTCAGGCTGGCTCTACCCCTCTGCTCTCCAGCCTAAGCAGGGACAGGCAGGGATAGGGGCCTTGTGCCACCAGCAGAGACCTGAGTGGGGTCTGCTGGTTGCTCCCTACTGCTTTTGCAGCACCAGGCACCATAGCCCCTGAGGCAGACGGGGGCAGGGAGGAGAGTTAGTTTCCCCTGTACCCCCACTGGCATCTGGGTCTGCCTGTTGTCACCGCAGCACTCACTCCCTGCCTGTCCCCTTGCCAGAGGCTGGAGGAATAAGCCCATTCCTACTCCCCACCTCCACCCCCTGCTTGACGGTGCCCAGCAGCACTGCCACACTTCACAGCAGTTCTGCTGGCCCCCACAGCACAGCACCTGGGCAGGAAGGGGCTCACGCTCTGGGAAGCTCTCACAACTTGCTGCTCCAGCTGCTGGGTGGGGACAGGGCCTGGCCCCCACTGCTTGCTCTGTGGTGGGGCAAGTCCCCTCCTGGCAAGAGGGGCTTATTCTACCACTGGCCTCAAGCACTTGCAGTCCTGGAGGGGTTAACTTGCAGCCCCTGGGCTTCTAGCTGGTGGCTGCTCCCCACATTATTCCCAGACCAGCTTTGCCTTTGGCCGGGCAGACCCTACTGCAGTGCCAGTGGCTGAATAGCCCCCTCCTGCTGGGAGGGGGTTTGCCCCAAGTGTACAGAGAGGTTGCTTGCACCAAAATGTGGTCTGCTCACCCAGCTGCAGCTGCCACTTGGCCTGTGCTCAGAGCTGGCGGCTGAATAAGCTCTTTCCTGCTGGGAGGGGGTTTGCCCCAGCACAGAGAGGCAGCAGCAGCCAGGTTGGGCCGGCCATACCCCACTGCGGCATGAGTGGTGTCTCTCTGCTTGGGGTAAGTCCCCTCCCAGCAGGAGGAAGCTCATTCAGCTACTGGCCCCTGGCACTGCAGTGGGGTCTGCCTGGCTTGGCCACTGCCACCCTCTGCTGGGGCCAGCTCTCTCCCAACAGAAGGGGCCTTATTCAGCCACTGGAACTGCAGTGGGGTCTGCCTGGCCCAGCTGTAGGCAAAGCTGGGAGGCGGGCGAATAATGTGGGGGGAGCAGCTGCTGGCTGGGAGCCCAGGGGCTGCAAATTAACCCCTTCAGGACTGCAAGTGCTTGGAGTCAGTGGTGGAATAAGTCCCTGCTGCTGGGAGAGGATTTGCCCCAGCTTGGAACAAGTGGCAGGGGCCACGTCCCACCCCTGCCCCTGTCCAGCAGCTGGAACAGCAAGCAGTGAGAGAGGTGACAGGCAGCAGCCCGCCACAGCTTCTCAGAGCGCAAGCCCCTTCCTGGCAGGTGGCCGTGCTGTGGGGCCAGCAAAGCCGCTGTGGAGCACAGTGGCACTGCGGGGGCATAGCCAGGCAGAGCCCCTGGATGAGGGGAAGCAGGGATGGGGGTTATTCCTCCTCCCTTTGGCCTCTGGCAAGGGGACAGCTGGAGGCCTATTCCAGGCAGGGAGCCAGTGCTGTGGGGACAGTGGGCAGACCCAGCTGCCACTGGGGATATAGGGAAAACTAACTTTCCTCCCTGCCCCACTCTGCCTCAGGGACCATGGTGCCCAGTGCTACAGCAGTACCTGGCAGACCTGGCTCTGGTCTCTGCCCATGGTGCAGGGAAGGGGGAATTAAACCCCTCCCTGGCCAGTTCAGCAGGGACTGGCCACGCCACCCCAGCACAGCTTCTCTGCACACTCTAGCACCTCTCAGCGCCTTGCCTGAGCAACTGCAGGCATGTGCCTGCATTGCCTCAGTCCAGAGTGAATGTTTGATCTGTTACTGTACAAACCAGTTCAGCCTCGGCGGGTTAGACTAACCTGCAAAGGTTGAATCAGTTCAGGCTGCAGCTTTTTGAATGTCTGTCCCTAGCCTTGATGGGACAGCCAATTTGAATCAACAGCACCACAGCACTTAAGGGTTTTGGTGTCTTGGTAGAACTTAAAGTTATATGCAGGGTTTGAGCTGCAATTTAAGGTAACAGCCTGCAGTGAGGATGAGCTACTTATAGTTTCTTTCCCCAAGCATACCTACTGCTTGTTTTGTGTTCAAAGCAGAAGGGCCACTTCTGCCACAAACAGCAGTTGTTACTAAAGCCATTTTACAGCAAAATTGACAAAAAAAAAACCCCACCGCCCCCAAATTTGCTTCCTTCACAGCTTCTTTCTGCCGGATAGACTTACTGCAAGTTTTAACTTCCAAAAGGGGCTGAGGAGTCCTACTTTTATTTTACATATTAAGAAAATAAAAAATTGGGGGAACTATGTGCCCTTATTTTCTTTTTCTGTCTGACATTACAAAGACAGCCTTATTTGGGGTTTTTTCCTGTCAATTTTTATATTAGAAATACCAGGGCATGTCTGGAGTATGTTGCGAATGACTGCTGTGACTACTGTCAGCTAAAAGTTGAAAATCTGAATCTGTGGAACCTGTATGGCCTTTGTTATCATGGTCCCCAAGTGCTTCAATCTTCAATGTACTATGATAAACCCCTCTGAGATACAATTGTTCTACCATTTGCTGTATTCTGGGTATGCATCCAAAGTACAAAGAAACTAAATAAACTGCCCAAACTTCTGGCAGAAGAGTTGTGAACCCCTTCTCAAAACTTCCAGGATAGCAGCCTAACTTCTGGACCTTCCTTTCTCACACAGAAAAGGATTTTTTTTGTTGTTTAAAACTCTTTGGGTTTTGTTAACCCTTATACAACTCAAATCTTCAATGACAAGCATGCTCTCTATCTCTTTACCAACACACTTGGCCTCTCAGCTGCAGGCTGAGAAAACTCCCTCTACAATTCTCACATCTTCCATCAAAGTCAGAAGGCAGGGTTTGATATTCCCAACATGCAGAAAAAATACATCCCACCCATGAAAATTTTTTTGAGACCACTGGAAATAAGAAATAAAGTTCACTCATTAATATTTTACAGTTATTTTGTGAAAAAATAATAGAGTAATAGAAAAATAGGGCTGGAAGGGAGGTTGTAACCCCTGACTGTAGGCAGGATCACCTGTGTCAGACTGCCATCATGTAGCCTACCGCTTCCCACAGCATACTTTTATAGTGTGGGTCACAGCTACTCTTAGAATTCAGAGAAGAGCCTACAATGTGCCACAGACAGAAAGCAGGGGAGACTAAAGCATTTCCAATGCCCTATCACAGCGGTGGCAGAGCAGTTAGAGTTAAGCAGAAGAGGAGGTTCATACCTCATGCTTTATAGGAGGGCCTGGATTTCTGCACTCCTTGCTAAGTTGACCTGAGGGAAGAATTTGTTCTTGACCTCAAATCTGGCAATCAGTTTCACCCTGAATGAAATCAAAACCTTCCAGCCAGATCATGGAGAGGTACCATGATGTAGCTAACCAAGATCTTACTCACATCACTGCTGCTGACAAGAGCTTTGTGAAACCACAGCCCTGAGGTCTCACTACACAAGAGGCCAAGCTGCTGTTTATTCCACAGTTTTTCAAGACAACAGTAGATATTGTGAAAGTTGGAGCTTTGGTAGCAGTGTTTTGTGTTTGAGGAGCTCCAAATTATGCCATTTTCTGTGGTTTCTAAGCACCTGCTCTTGCATCACCAGTAATATATAAGCTGCAAGAAAAGTGTCTAGTTCCCAGGGGGATAACACCACTTAAAAACTGTCCTTGTGGGCTGCTAACACAGGTGGCTAGGAAAGGTTTCCACAATGAAAACCTACAGCATCATATTACTGACAGCACCTGCTTCTGAGCCACTGCTGTCCTAACCATGATCCAGCAATGAATTCAAGCCCCAGGAGGTTTGGAAGGAAGTGGCTCAGATACAGATAAGGCAGGAGTGGCTATTAATTTGGGCAGGAGGGCCACCTAACTAGTTTTGATGAACTGCTGAGGGCTGCACATACACATGCACACGTGGTCCCTGCAACCAAGCCAGGGCTGGCACTGGAGCAGGAGTGGGAGCATGACCCCACCAGGGGCTGTAGCATACTCCAGCCCCTGTTGAAGCCCAGAGCCAGCACCTGCAGCTGGAGCACATGGCTAGGCCAGCCCGGGCCAAGCCAGTGAGTGCATGGCCCCTTCCCCTGGCACTGGCTGTGGCTCATAGGTCTCTGCTCCTTGGCACTGATTGAGGCACCCAGAAGTTACCTACTACTTCGGATAGACAACCCAGGTGGAGGAGAGGTGCCTCGTGGCTGTGCAGCATGTCCTGGTAGAGCTGGAGGGGAAGGAGCAGCACAGGGACTCCTCCCAGCCAGGTCCAGCCTCTGCCCATGAGCCTCCATGCTGTCCCACCTAGCTATCATGGCTTCTGGTGTGCACAAACACACACACACATCCACACCCTGACCTTGCGGTTCCCATGGGACAGTGCACAGGCTTGTGGCCACGCTCCATCCCCTGAGGGCAAAGGCTGGATGAGCCATACTCCAGCTCCAGCTCCAACCTCTGCTGGTGCTGTGAGAGATGCTGGGTAGAAAGAATCCCACTTGCCTGGCTCCATGCAGCACGTCCTGGGTGAGCCATGCTTGGTATAATCTTTGACCACTCAAAAATATGCAGTCAATTTACCTGTCAATTGACAATATTTGACTGGTCAATGACTGGTTTGCTAACCTTAGTTTGCTGTGTAGTGCAGGAAGGGAGAGAGGCTTGGATTGGAGGAGGTGACAGCAGGAAAGGAAAAGCTGAAATAAAGATCTAATGCATAATTCAGAGAGCCCACAGCTCTCCAGGGTTTAACACAGATAATAGTAACTAGACAGCATTCATAATACAAGCTTTGGAGGAATGGGGAGTGCAGTGCAGGCAGCAGAGGTAGTTTGCAGGATCAAACTTTTAACTGCTCTCTCTCATGCCGGAAACAAAGTGGGGAAGTGCAACCAAAACGGATGCTTGTTTTTTTTAAACTAACATAGAGATAGTGAAAGTTGCTGCATTTACACAGCCCCACAGAGTGCCCGTCTTCCCTGCTGATTCTGAATATGAGCCTTAGACCTCATATGCCAGTTTGTAGCTCTGAAGGTAAGTTCAGGTGTCACTGCTCAAAGTGCTTTAAATTTCTTGCAAAGATTTTCACCAGAGGCTGTGAGGACATAGGCAAGAATTTCTCCTTTGTATTATGGTAGTACTGAGAAGGTCCAGCTGGGGCCCAGGACAGGACCTTCAGCACAAGAAGCAAGATTCAGGAGTTGTTGTCATACACACAAACCAATATTTTGGGAATGCTGTGCTGTAGACATCTTCTTTCCAGGAACTGGACAGAGGCTACAAGCTATTCTGATATACACCACTGAATCCTCAAGATTTTTGGTCATAGCTAGTGAATGCAATTCAAATGAGCAGGCCAGAGGCATGAGGCAAGATCTTAAACACACCCTCAAATCACAGCAAACTTACATTTCTCCTTCCTTTTTCATTCTCATCCTTCATATATCTACTGAAAATCTGAAGAATTTTTTTCAAAAATCATCTAATCAATGAAATTTGTGTCAGTTGCCCAGATGTCTGTGAAATTCAACGACAGAACAGAGATGAAACCATTCACCGATGAGATTTGTACTGACTATTTACAGTACGGCAGCACTTAGAAGGCCCCGCTATGCTAAACTGCCTCACTTTCCAAAGAGTTGGAACTCCTAAGCTGACTTACCTTTTTGAATCTCAGTATGGTGGTGCACAAGCCTGCCCACAGCTGGGGAGCCAGACTTCAAAGTTAAGCACTGTACAAAGCTTTCCCATTCCTTGTGTGGTTGCTTTTTACTTACTTGGGCATCTAACTGGAAGCAGAACTCTTTAGAAAGTCTTGCCCCAAGTGGCTTGTCACATAGGGAGCCGCTGTGGAAGAACCAGGAACTGAATCTGAATTGTCTGAATTCCAATCTGATATCTAAGCCAATAGGCCACATTTTCCTGCTCCCTTAGAGCATGAGCCTGCACAGAATAAGAGTTCAAGGTCAGAGATGATAAGCATGACAGGAAGATCTTATCTTGTATTATAACAGAAGTTTCTACATACTCACCAAGTCACTCTTGATTACTAGTAGGGCCAGCTTTGTAGGACTGTTGGACTTAATGAATGTCTAGGAATATTTAAAAATCTTTTGGGGAAAAAAGTGTTGGTTTTGAGCATTTGAGGTAAAAAGTGAAAAAAACCGAACAGATGAACATAGCACAGGAACTGATTTAGTAAGCTGTCCTATAATTTGTCACTAAGGAGCAGGAAAAGAAAGGCATTTTCTCAGTTTGTATCATAACAGTACCTCACAGGAGGTGAGAAGATCCATACCAGCTATGAACTGACTGCCCAGAGGAATTTTCCATCTATTGACTCATCTGTGAAATCCTGTGAAATATGAACTTTCATTTCTACAATGATAACAAACCCCTCTGTAAGGCTCTTTGAGACTCATGGATGGAGAGCGATATATAAGTACCAGGGATTCATATTCATTATTACAGACTAACTTTTCCTTGGTAACCCTACTTCAAATGACTGAATGGCAGAAACACTACAGTGTTCACTTCCCTCAAAGGACCATCCCTGACAAACGCTTATTTTAAAGAAACACAGAAGCATGTGCTCTATAATCAAAACACTCTGCGTACCTTCATAACACTTTTTGGGGGATTATTTTTCTGTTGATAATCTGCCAGAACAAATAGTCTATAAAGTAGTCTCATTGTGATTTGGTGAAGCTCTGCATAAAGTCTGTGCTGCAGAGATCACATGAAAGGATGCAAACTTGCTAGGATCTTGAGAGCCTTCAGACAGGGCACAAGGACCAAGAATGCAAGAGGAAAGCTCAGTGCAAACTAGGTTTAGGAGATGTAGAGTGGGGTGGTAACTTACCACACTTTTATTGTTTAGATTCCTCTTCAATCAGGGTGTTAATACTTTGTGGGACTAGGTGTACATTGCAGTCCAGTCCAGCTGATAACTCCCTGGCACTGAAAGATGCAACATCCAACTAGACCAAATGCAATAGTAGATCAGTTTTCTAAAACTGGACTGACAAAGGAGATAAATACAAGGCCAACACCTTCCTACTTGCTAATGGCAACTGGAAAGGGGCTTCAGTGCCCAAGTAAATATCAGTGTAAGAGAGAGAGAAGCCAATTTGCTCTCTTGCTTTTGAAGGCTGTAAAGAAGTCTAGCCAGTGAGTGCTTTGGTCATAGGAAGTGTTGACTCTGGATCTAGACCAAGAAAAGGTTCCCATAGAACTACTTCTTCCCATTCCTTGGGTCTATTTGTCAAAGTTTTCTATTGGGACCTTTCTCTGCCTTACATTCTCCATGCCAACACTCCTCTTCTGTCCATCTGGGGAGAATTTGGCACTGAAGGAGCTCCTGCTATTGGGATCTGAATAATAAAAGCCCAGAAACCCTGTCTGCTGTTGACTGGAATTATTTTGTCTGATGGAATTTCAGGACAGGCACAGACAGAACTGGAGAGTGCAGTGGGGGGTGTCTCTCAAGTGGCCTGTGATGAGAGGAGTACAATCAGCAGAAAGGCAGCTGTGTTCAGGGTCACTATATTTCCTGCTTTCCTCTGTACACCATTGCTCCTTGGAACCATTCCCTCTGGCTTACTGCTGCTCTGAATGTTTCCCCGCAGTATCACTTGCATTTGTACAGGGAACAGTAACATCAAGGACCATAGAAAGCAAAAAGGAGCATGTGGATGAGCAACACGTAAAAAAAAAAAAAAAAAAAGAAGCTTACAAAAGCACTCTGACCATCAGCTGGGTTGCGAAACAAATGCAGCCTGAATCTTGAAATTACAGTGCCATCTAGTGTTAAAGGAAAGTAAAGCCAGGCAAACTGAGATGGATAAACTACTTCAGGGTTTCTCCCTTTGCTTCTAGGGACGTCAGAGCTGCGTGGATCATATTTGGATCCAAGTGTCTGCAGAGTTTGAGCATGGCCTAACCTGGCATTTGGGCTCAAACCACCTCTAGTTTATTTAGTGAAGAAAGATAATTTCTGTTCTCCTGGCTGAGATCAGTATCTGTTTAATACCAGATATGGTTCCAGGTCTGGGTCCTTCTCTCAGAGATAAATGAGCTTCCATTAATGGGGAGAGTGAGAAAATAAGGAAATGACTGACAGGGATTTAATTTTTGTCTGTACTAGAAATCTGTCATGATTCCAGCCATCGTTGTAGTAATGTACTACAGACAAGTAAAGTCACAATTAGGACTCTCTGTCTGGAACCATGGCTTGCTGCAATGGTGCAAAATGTGGCTTACCCCATCTATATTTGGGGCATACACTGGTGCAGCCACCTCAGCAACAGGTCACTGACAGCAGGAATTGAGGGCTTGTTCTAAGCAAGTCCTAAGAGTTACCTTGGTAAGGAAACATCCTGTTAAGTCATATTGTAGCAAATGCTGCGTTTCTGTGCTGTGCGTTCCCATACCAGAGCCCTGTTTGCAGAAAGCAAGAAGACACTCAACTGCTGTGCATATTCTGGTGTTTTAGGAAACCTAAAGGAGAGGGAGACTGGAGGGCGAACAATGAACAGATAAGAATACGCCATCATTAGAGCATAAGTTGAAATTAAGAAGAATCAGGAGCCCCAAACTAAGAATCATAGAATCTAGCCCAGGGGTGGGCAAAATGCAACCCACCAGGCCATTCTATCTGGCCCTCTGGGCCCCTAAAAATGTTAGAAAGGTAATATTTATCTGTGCCTGGCTACCTGTCATGTGGCCCTCGATGGCTTGCCAAAACTCAGTAAATAGCCCTCTGCCCAAAATAATTGCTCACTCGATCTAGTCCAACCCCCTTCTCAAAGCAGGACCATCCCCAACTATATCATCCCAGCCAAGACTTTGTCTAGCCTGGTCTTAAAAACCTCCAAGGATGGAGATTCCACCACCTCTCTCAGTAGCCTGGTCCAGTGCTTTACTACCCTCCTCATGAGAACGTTTTTCCTAATATCTAACCTGAAATTGCCTTGCTGCAACTTGAGACCATTGCTCCTTGTTCTGTCATCTGTCACTTCTGAGAACAGTCTAGCTTCATCCTCTTTATAACCACCCTTCAGGTAGTTGAAGGTGGTTATTAAATAAGCCCAGTTCCCTCAGCCTCTCCTCAGAAGTCATGTGCCCTAGCCCCCTAACCATTTTTGTTGTCCTATGCTGGACTTTCTCCAATTTGTCCACATACTTTCTGTAGTTGGGGGCCCAAAACTCGATATGGTACTCCAGATGGGACCTCACCAGTGCTGTAGAAAAGAGAAGAATCACTTCCCTTGATCTCCTGACAACACTCCAGCAATGCAGGCCAGTAGGCTGTTAGCCTTCTTCACAACAAAGGCACACTGCTGGCTCATATTTATCTTATTGTCCACTGTAACCCTCAGGTCCTTTTCTGCAGAACTGCTGCTCAAGCAGTCACCCCCTAGCCTGTACTGTTGCATGGGATTTTTCTGTCATAAGTGCAGGACTTGGCACTTTTCCTTATTGAACCTCATGAGATTCCTTTTGGTTCAATACTCCAATTTGTCTCCGTCTCTCTAAATCCTAGTCCTACCCTCCATTGTATCTACTACTCCCCCCAGCTTGGTGTCATCCACAGACTTGCTGAGGGTGCACTCTGTGCCATCTTCCAGGGCTTTGATGAAGATATTGAACAAAACCAACCCCAGGCACTCCACTTGATCCTGGCTGCCAACTAGACATTGATTACTACCCTTTGAGCCTGTCAATCCAACCAGTTTTTTATCCACCTTACAGTCCATTCATCCATCCCATACTTCCTTAGCTTGCCTGTGAGGATGTTGTGGGAGACCATATCAAAAGCCTTGCTAAAAATCAAGGTATACTGCATCCACTACTCTCTCCAAATCTACAGAGCCACTCATTTAATCTTAGAAGGCAATCAGGTCAGTGTTTGCTGTGAGCATAGCTTTATATAGAGCACTACTGAAGTTTGAATATTCACTAATGAAGCCCCACCCCAGAATCAGTCTCTGGGGTACAAGGCAACAACTTTCATAGGTTCAAAATGAACTCATTGTCAAGCAGTTATCTGCCAAAACCAGCAATAAGAGTCTCTGAGTCTCCCCCTCAGTGGACTGTATATGTTAAGGAAGTAACAATCTGTCTCAGCAGAAGAAATTCTATATAAAACTCAACCACCAACCTGTCCCCATTGAAGGAACATGCCATCCAACCCTCCTACATGCCTGCTGCAAAAATCCAATATGGAAATCACACAGACCAGTGGTCAAGAGCAAATGGAACTGAGACTGTAGTTCACATCATGATGAAGATAGGGATTAGTTGCAAAGGAAACATTCAGATGTTCAGGTCACCTATAACCAGGAATCCTGGTTTTCTCCGATACAAAAATAATCCCCAATTTTTGGATTAAAAGAGTAACCCCAAATCCACATTTTTCCGTGATCAAAATGAAATGCCACTAATATATATATCGCAGCAGTTGGACTAGATGACTTCCTGAGGTCTCTTCCAACCCTAATTTTCTATGATTCTGTGGGTGGGGGAAGAGGGATAGGGAGATAAGAATGTAAAGGGGAGGGAAGGGGGAAAGAGTCCTGAAGATAGGATGCATGTTAGGTGGTACAAGGAAAAAGTATATGAGAGGAAGGGAAAAGGAAAAGGAGAAAGAGACACAGGTGGCACTTTTCTTTTAAAAGAACAAGACTGAGACTTCTGCTGTGCTTAACTCTTGCTTTGTCTTTTCAGATCCCCTAACTCCTATCCTGTTTGTTTTGTCTGGTTGGTTGCATCTTATGGGGCCCCTAGATTGTGAGCGCTCTGACACAGGGCAGTCTTGGTTACTTGTTTGTACAGGGCCTAGCACAGCAGGGCCGAGAGCCTTGAATAAGGCTTCTGGCGGCTACCATGATACAACATTAACGTCCCTTCCTCCTCACATATAAACAGTTTTATACAATCTTGAACAATTCAGAAAACATTCTGAATCATCATAATCTTCTGTCACAGGATGACAAAAACTCTTTCCCTTTCTTTTGTTGCGAGAGCTGGTAACTTGCAATTTAAAGCACAAGTGATTTATAGAACAACCCCAGGGAGGTTTGAGGGTACATTGCAGGACGTCATGGATGTGAGGACTTCAGATCCGTTCTGATATTCAGCATTTAGTAAATATCTTGCCCTCTAGTGGCTAAAGGCTGTATTAGCCTATGTGTCCTATCGTAAGTAGCTTTTGAGCATAGAGGTGTATTTAATGAGACCAACCCATTTTACGCAAGAGTACATGGTGATGGTACTATGGCTCAGTGATTTTACATGTGAAGGGAAAGGGTTGTTGACTTAGGCTTTCTCTGACTCTTTATACTTCTTCCTTGCAGAATCAAAATGAAACCAGAAAGCAGTTCTCTCTCTGGAACGTTTAAAGATATTCACCTCTACAGAGCAGTGATTCTCAGCTAGGGTGTTGCTGCACCCTGGGGTCCTGTGAAATCCTTTAGGGTGTCACACAATATTAACACTGTTAGATGTGCAAGTACCTCCACATGATTCACAAAATAAACCCAGAGACTTCAAATGGTGTCATATGCATTCTGACCCATTGTTGTCTCTGTCTCTTTGTTCTCCACGACAGAAGAATTATGGTATTATTTTTCCATAGCCAGAAAGTCAAGAGAAAGCTAAGAGCTGCCATTTTCCAAGGGGTGCCTTGTGTCTAAAAAGGTTGAGAATCACTGCTGTAAGAGGGAGCAAAAGCCACTGCCTTTTTCAAAGTCTTTTGTTGCATGCAAACCTTTTCCTAATTATAAATCCCCTAACTCAAAAAGATGCCAGGATTTGAGTGTGGGAGTCATGCTTTGTGACTCTGTTACACCAAATAATGTGTGTCAGGGGCTGTGTTTCTGAAGCAATTCCAAAAGATGTATTTTAACAAAAGTGTTGGAACCAAAAAGCAGAATTTGGGATGCTGGAAACAAAAAAACATCAAGTTCCCAACTCCTTATGTAATCCGCAGATAAGTTGGCATTACAGACTTCTCTCTGTGCCAGCCCCCACAGATAGAGCCCTGCTTTTAGCTTTGGAGTTCCACAGTTCACTCCATGATATGTCAGTCTGGTGTCCCTCACACCTACACCCAGCCTCATTACTAGGGAATGAACTCTCTCTCTGCAAAACAAATGACAATCTCAAACACACACCACCAGAAGTCTGTCACATTTGAGCATGTCAGTAATTCAGCACACATACACTAACCCTATGTCAGAGCTAACTGAAGAAAAGCAAATCTACTCTCAACAGCTCAGTGTTGAAGACCTGACCATGATAAGGAGGCACAGTGGTGCTGACCCACTGCTTGAGTTCTGCATGACTTTGCCTTTGCTCTGACTCACCCTACCTCAGTCCTTTCCTAATGCCAAGTACAACATGGATGCCATTCACAGTTAGGCTTGCTTTTCAGTGGGACATCATATCATCCCTCTGAAGTGGAGCAGTCCCTGGGTTACTCAAACCTTGGTCATGGCTTGACCGCTGAAGGAAGAGAAACCTAGCCAAGTGTCGGGCCTTCTCCCTAGAATGCAGAAGCGGAGTGCCCCTCTCCTTTATCCAGACTTGGGAAAGGCCATGCTGATGCCAAAGTATGGCTGGCGATTGCTTGGTGGAGTTGCTGAAATTTTGCTTGCTTCCTAGTTGGTGAAATTCTTGGGCACTGAGCTGAGAGAGCACTCCATGGGTCAGGTCAGCTGATCTTATCTTACTGAGGAAGTCATGTTCTACCCTTTTCTACAGAGAGTAGCTAAGGGACTGCTCCTGCTGCTGTTAGAAGCTGTCAGGTAACCAAGAAATGATTGTTTTGGGTTTGGTTTTTTTTTCTTAATAAGCTGCAAGTAAAGGAGTTGAGCTAGGGCTGGAGTTTGGTCAGTCAGACCTTGCAATGGGAGAACAGGTTAAAGAAGCTAAGGGAGAAATAAAGTAAGGGGGAATGACTGACAGTAGAGCAACCTGTAGGGAGAAGGGGACAGAGTGTAGGAGAAGACATAAGCTAGGTCTAGGGACAGACATTCAAAATACCTGAGCCTGAATTGATTCAGTCTTTGCAGGTTAGCCTAACCTGAAGAGCTTGAACTGATTTGGAGGTGGATAGACATTCCCTTTTAATTCCAGGTATGCAGGCACATGCCTGCAGTAGCTCAGGCTAGAAGCCGGGGGGCTACAGCAGCCCTCCCTTCCCTTCTACTGTACTGAGCTGAAGTGGGTGGGGCTTGGCCAGGCCATGGTAGGACGCTCTGATTAGCTCAGCAATTGATAAGTGTTTATCGCCCCTAACTTGGTGTTTATCACGCCATTAAGAAAACAATAGAGGGACATTACCAGCTACCTGTTGTTTCTGCCTTTGTCACAGCACTGACTGGAGCCAGCATGTGATCTGCTAGTTCAGGGGTGGGCAAAATGCGGCCCAGGGGCCGGATGCAGCCCACCAGGCCATTCTATCCAGCCTGCGGGGCCCCTAAAAAATATAGAAAATTAATATTAATTTGCCCTGGGCTGCCCGTCATGCATCCCTTGATGGCTTACCAAAGCTCAGTAAGCAGCCCTCTGCCCAAAATAATTGCTCGCACCTGTCTAGCTAATACATGGACACCTCATGGCAAGGCAGAGGGAAGTGGGGAATTCCTGCTTAGCAGGGAATGATGAGAAGGAGTGCGGGGAGCAGTCTGCAAGTCTCTGCTGGAGCTACAGCCAGGGAGCAGAGGGGCAAGGCCAGCCCTGCTGTGGAACAGAGAACCCCATCCAGCCCAGAGAGCATGCTGGGATGCTGGGGGAGTCTGGTTTATCATAAACCAGCAAGGGGTCTGCAACAGACACTGCATAAACCGGTTTGAGCCAAATCAGTTAAGTCTGATACTACGTTCAACCAGGTTTATTTCAAACCAGTTTGAGCCATTTGTTACGGGTTTAAACCAGTTTCTGATCATGTAAACTGGTTTGTGTGTAATGTCTATCCTTAGCTGAGGAGACAGGACATCATGGAAGGACTGCTTCTGAGAGAGAGGACACTGGGTTAGACACACCTGTGGTCTCAACCAGCATGGATTCTTTAGGGACTGGATGTAGGTAGACAAGTAAAAGAACTCAGGCAGGAATTCAGCACCAGTGAACAACTGAGAAAGCAGGCCCAGGCTTGCAGGTTAAATAAAGGCAGGTAAAGGTTTGGGGGCCTCAGTTAAGAAGTTTCTTGAGAAAGTTTTGAATGACAAAATTCCCCACCCCCAACTTTACAAAGGCCCTCCCTAGCACAGAAAAAATTCCTTTTTAGCTACTTTGAGTAGAATGTGTGCGCGTGTGCACACGTATGTGTGACAAAGTGAGAGCTAGCAGGGATCTGTTACTTGAAGAGTCACAATTTCTTCTAAAATATGGACTGAGAGGTAGAAAGAGCCTTCTAAATGTGCAGATAAAGGCATGATAGGATCTAATGTGTGATTCCTGGGTGACTGGTGCCATCTTAGTCAGTGACTGGGGGGAGAGCCCTCCCATGGCCAAACTTGCTGATGGGGGGGCCCAGCAGCACAACGCACTAGCTGGGAAGTGGCCGTGGCGCTCCCACTCCCCAGTCAGCACTCGGAACAGGGGGCACCAGAGCTCCCACCTGCCCTCACCATCCATTGCCTAAGAGGGGAGCGCGGCCTGTCAGGGTGCATGTGGACCCCCATGCACCCCTACACATCACCACTGGTGTGATCCACACATTGTACCCCATACAACGTCACATGTACATGGCAGAAGGCATGATTGTGGGATGATGCATTAGATCTCATCACGCCTTATTGCTAGGTGATAGCTACCAAATGATACCTATCAAAATTGTGATTTTGCGGATTTTATGAAAACTGGCATTGTCTGTGAAATCTGGACATCTGTGAAATTGGCAGGGAAAATAAAAGCTTACTGAAAATAAAAGAGCTGCTGGCAAGTGGCTGCTGCCCCCTACTGCTGATTAGTGGTGAGGGCTGCCTGTCATGTAGCCCACACCTCTTCACCGATCAGCAGCTAGGGGTGGGCCTGCATTACAGGCAGCCCTCACAGGCAATCAGCAGCAAGGGACGGGGCCACTGGCCCCCTCACCCATTCAGAGATGTGACGGAACCCTCCCCACACCACCTGTGAAATGGCTACTAGGTCCCGCATTCTGCCCATGAAATCAGGGGGCAGCTGTCCCAAATTCAGCAGGTCCCTACTTATTGTCAGTTGAGGGGGAACCTGATCCTGGGCTTCCCCTGCTTTGGCAAGCAGCAGCATCCCATGGCTGGGAGCCCCCTCTGCTGACAGGGCTTTCAGCTGTGGGGACCTTACACAGCTAAGGTGGGATTCTTGGTCCCGGCTGCACCCTATGTGCATTCCTAACAGGTGCGGGATGATCAGTGCCTGTATTCGCAGGGTACTGCTGCAATCTCCTAGACCTGGGTGTTCATGGGTTACCCCATAGCTGGGAGATCACAGCTATGTTCTCCCAGCTGTGAAGGTACAGCACTCTGCAGCTGGGAAACTGAAGCCACTGCAATCTCCCAGCCCCAGGGTGTACATTGTGTTCCCCAGAGGCTTGAAGATCATACCAGTTGCTATGATCCCAGCCACTGACTGTGTACACATGCAAATTAAAGCCAGATACAAACCATCTATAAAGTTATTACATATTTTTGAGCAATAACTTTATAGCTGGCTGGACCTTTTTAAGGCACCATAGTTAAGTTTTCACATGCAACCAGTCTAAATTTATTGCACAGTTAACAAGGTAATTGTATAATTGATATTATGTGTAGAGGGATCCTAATCGGCAGCAGAGTGACATGCTGGAACAGCCTCCCAGTGTGCATGTGTGTGGGGGGGTAGGAAACCTACTTCTCAAACTAGAGTTTGATCAATATTAAAAAGGACGATAGAAAGCAGTGTCTTCAATAGCAGGTCATTGAGTCAAGGCCCCTAAGAGGTCCCTTCAAGTCCTATGTTGCTATGAAAAGAGCAGGACAAGAGCAGAACACCTCATTCCTGTTCGCAGGAAAGTGACTGTAGAAAATACCAGGAACATGCAAATTAAACAGACTTCTGGAGCGGATGTTACTCTGTGCGTCCCCACACCCTGGTCTGTAACTGGAGAAATCCTGTTTCAGCACTGTCACCGTTTCAACAAACCTATCGATGAGGGAGGTGAGGCCTACCCACACTCCGTCACTGTAACTCTGGAAACTTTTGTTTTGAGCATAAGGCAGAGACCTGTTAAGAGCTACAGATCTCAAGTTCGGTTCCCCAGGCTGCATTTCTTTGATTAGGCAGAGAGGACTGAGTGCAGCCTCTGCCTGCAAAGTATTGCAGTCAGGGCCATCCTGGTGGTGGTGGGGGGTGAATTGGGGCAATTGCCCCAGGTCCCATGCTTTGGGGGGGGCCCCATGGAACAAGGCTAGCTTCGTATCCAGTTGCTTGCCATTCCCCACCCCCACTGCCGCATTCAAGTCCTGCATAGACTGATTTGCCCCGGGCCCCGCACCCTGCTATGGTCGTCTGATTGCAGTAGTGAAAAGCCTTAGGACGGGGTGGGCAAAATCTGGCCTACAGGCTGGGTTGGGCCCAGAGTAAACTCCGTTTACCAGCAGCCATTGAGGTGGTGGCTTCTGGCTGCTGCTGGACCCGCCTCTGCTGCCTTTGCATCCTGGCCTGTCCACCCCCCACCAGGGGTAGAACCCGCATGGGCAGGGTGTGTGGCTGGGATGGGGCTGCGGCCAAGAGCAAGATGGGCAGGAAGGGCCAGGGAGACCCGGGGATCTTGCAGCAGTGACAGCACAGGGTGGGGCTAAGGCAGAGAGTTGCAATCTGCTGCCCGCACGCCCCTGCAATGGGCAAGGGTTCTGCGGGGAAGGATGTGCAGGGAGCTGGTCACATCTCTGCTTTGGCCCTGCCCCATGTTGTCACTCTCATGAGATCCTGGTCCATGGCAGTGCACCCTCTGCAAAGAGGCACAGGCAGTCCATAATCGCCCCTGGCTGCTGTCGGTGGTGCAGGTGGTCATCCATGGTCGGTGCTTGCCACCCATCCTGCTGCTGACAGTGCTGGCGGTGTCTGCGGGACTCCCCGCTCACCACCACTGGGCTCCTGCCACTGCTGGCACAGCCATGGCCCCCCAGCTGCGGGGGGTATGCATAAACTCCCTGCATGGCTCCTGGCTGGTCTCCATGCAGACACCAGGAGTGTAGGGTCTTGAGGGACAGCCTGGTTCTGTGGCCCCATGCTGTCATGGCCCCATGCTGTCTGGAGACTGGTTGGGAGCTACATGGACAGGGACTGCTGGGAAATGGAGTCCAGCCACTGGCTGGATTCAGCATTTTGTCAACTCCTGCCCTAGCAACTAGGAGCCCCGGTTCTAATCAGCTTTTCTAAATCGGAAGACCTCTGTGGCCGAAGTCCTGCAGCAAGAACCTGCGTGGGGCTTGAAGAGATCCTGAATCTCAGGTCAGGCCCCAGAGAAGGAAAATTATATTCGGTAACTTCATAAATACCTCTACCTTTGGTTCAGACTGGCAAGCTAGAGGCAATGAATGATGCAAGCTTAGAGACCCAGGCCTTAAAATAAACTCAGCAAGCTACAATGGCTGACTGTAATTTCCTAAGGGTTTTTTCTCATCAATGCATCATGTTTTAAGTCTGGAGTCAGTAAATTCTAGAAATTCATACCTAGAAACCAGAAGATCAGCCAGTGAGCTCTGTGTTATGATATGGGCTCAGTGTTGCCAGGTCCGTGGTTTTTCCGTGAAATTGGGCTAGTTTGAAAATGTGGTTGTGGTTATTTTTTTTCAGCCGCAGTTTTTTTTTTTATTGACATAATTTTCATTACAGTAATACCTTGCTTAACAATTTGGAAGTGAAGCTCCTTTATAACGAAGTCTGCTGCCAATCAGCTCCCCACAGGCTGGCAGAGTTCCAGCCTGTGCAGGGGGCTGGGAGGAAGCAGAAGGAAGGTGGTGAGACAGGGGGGCCGAGCCATGTGCATGGACAGCACATACACGTGGCCCCAGGCAACCTTGAGGGCAGCTCCAGCAGGTAAGTTGGGGGGAGAAAAGAGGAATTGAGGTCTCTGTAGGGAGGGAGCTAGGCAAGGCTTGAGCTGCTGCCCAGCTGGGGGGCGTTGGGGTGCTTGAGGCCCAGGGCCCCCGTGCATGCCTCTGCTTGCAGCCTCTCTGCACAGTCCCACTGTTCCCAGCTGTCCTGGGTTGCGCCTGCTGGGCTGCAGAGACCCATGGCAGAGAAGCAGGGCAGAGCATGGAGCCACTATTTCCTGCCACCATACTTCTCTCCCCTGGGTGCCTCTGCAGCTGGGAACAGCCACAGGGTCATGTGGAGAGGCTGCAAGCTCCACACTGCAAGAAGCCGCACGCACAGGGGTCGCTGTAACCAGTTTCCATAGAGACCCCGGCAGCAGCAGTGCTGTGACAGGGTGGGGCTAGTTTTCATGGAGACCAGCCCCCGTGGCACTGGCAGGCCATGTGGCTAGATGGGGAGCTGCACCAGGGCTGAGGCTAGGATTTTGCAGTGATGACAGCATGGTCCAGAGCCAGGGCAGAGCTGCAGTCCACTGCCTGCATACCCCTCTCCAGGGCATGTGGCCAGTGCATCGCAGCTGTCCCAGCTTCTGACCACATAGTCACTGCTGCAAGATCCCAGCTCTGGAGCAATTTCCCACCCAGCTGCATGTCCTGCCACACTGCTGGGGCCAGTTTCCATGGAAAGCCTGGCCCTATGCCATTGTGGGCAGGTGCTGCTGGGAAATGGAGTCCACGGTAGGCCTTATTCAGCTCACTGGCCAGACTTTGCCTTCCGCTAGAACAGGGGTGGGCAATTATTTCGGGCAGAGAGCCGCTTACTGAGTTTTGGCAAGCCTTCGAGGGCCGCATGACAGGCATCCAGGCGCAGATAAATATTAATTTTCTAAATTGTTTAGGAGTCCCACAGGCCGGATGGAATGGCCTGGTAGGCCACATCCGGCCCATGGGCCACATTTTACCCACCCCTGCCCTAGAACTACAGCTGATAGATTTGGAAGAACTGTTCCTGTTGGAGGTATGATGTCTTCTATAAATGGTGCATCTGGAACTTGACTTTGCATCTGGTCAGCATGTCTGCAAAGAATTCTACACAGTCCATTCTTCCTCAAAACTGACATTAACTTATACTTAAATCATGCAGCCCTCAGCTTTGAAGTTGAGACTAACTATATCAGCATTGTAAGGGTAAAACACTATAGAGGGCTGTTGTAATGTATGTCTCAAAATAAGCATTATTAAAAGCTCAGCAAATTCCAATTTAAGGTTAAATTGAGACGAAATCTGAAATGTGTTATGAATATGTACAGTTAAGGCACCCAAACAACCTTTACTCTACAAATAGTTTTACTAAATGGCAAAGAGAAGGTAGATAGGCATTTATTATTTCCTCTCTTACAACACAAGTATTACTGGTCACAAAAGGAAGCTAGCAGACAGTGAGTTTAAAACTAACAGAAGAAAGTTTAACTATATGCTGTGTGAAAAAAATGTGGGGCTCATAGCTACAAAATGTTGTGGGAGCTGATTCACAAATGGACTGGACAAATTCTTGGAGGAAAGGGGTATCAGGAGCTATTGAGCATGAGAGTTAGGGATACAGCCTCTGAACTGGAACTTACTAACTCTCAAATGCTGGAGGCTGCAAGTGAGAGAGGATCAGTAGAAAAAACTCTGGTCGTACCCAGCTCACTCTCCTTTTCAGCATCCACTCCTTGCCATTGTGTGACACAGGATACTTAGCAACATAGACCTACTGTCTGACTCAGTAAATGGCAACTCTAAAGTTCCTTCTGAACATTTTCCTACTAATGACCTTTGCTATGACCAGATAGGTTTCTGTATTTGTTATGTGGAGCCAGAACCAACCAATGGTCACTATCCAGTTGCACTGACTGAAGTCACTTAGAGCAAGAGCCTTCTGAAACAAGAGAAAACAACAACATGATATGAATGCTCACAAACCAAAGATGACTTGGTGGGGAATGTAGTGGTAGTGGATGGCAACTTGGGCAGCAGCAACCATGAGACGATTGAATTCAGGATCCTGAAGAAAGGAAGGATGGAGAGGAGCAGAGTAAGGACCCTGGAATTCAGAAAAGCAGATTTCAACTCACTCAGGGAACTCATGGGCAGGATAACCTGAGAAGCCCATCTGAGGGGGAGAGGAGTCCATGAAAGCTGGCTGTACTTCAAAGAAACCCTACTGAGAGTACAGATACAAACCATCCCAATGTGCAGGAAGACAAGCAAGTATGGCAGAATACCAGCTTGATTTAGCAGGGAACTCTTCAGTAAACTAAATCTCAAAAAAGGAAGCTTAAAAGAAGTGGAAACTTGGACAAATAACTAGCGAGGAGTATAAGGGATTGCTTGGGCATGCAGGGATGAAGTCAGGAAGGCCAGAGTGCACTTGGAGTTGCAGCTAGTGAGGGATGTGAAGAGTAACAAGAAGGGTTTCTACAAGTACATTGGTAGCAAAAGGAGTATCAAGGAAAGTGCAGGACCCTTACTGAATGGGGGAGGGAACCTAATGACAGAGGATGCAGAAAAGGCTGAAGTGTTCAATGCCTTCTTCACCTCAGTCTTTACAGGCAAAGTCACCCCCAGACTACTGCACCGGGCAGCCCAGTTTGGGAAGGAGGCATGCAGTTAAAAGTGGTAAAAGAACAGGTTAGGGACTATTTAAAAAAGCTTGACATGTACAATTTAATGGGGCCAGATGAGATGCACCCAAGAGTGCTGAGGCAGTTGGCTGATGAGATTGCAGAGCCACTGGCCATCATCTTTGAAAACTCATGGTGATCAGGAGAGGTCCAGGATGATTGGAAAAGGGCAAAAATAGTGCTCATGTTTAAGGAAGGGAAAAAGGAGGATCCAAGGAACTACAGACCAGCTAGGCTCACATCAGTCCCTGGAAAAATCATGAAGCAGATCCTTAAAGCATCCATTTCTAAGCACTTTGCAGAAAAGGTGATTAGGAACAGCCAGCATGGATTCACCAGTGGCAAGTCATGCCTGACCCAATTGCCTTCTATGTTGAGATGGCTGGCTCTGTGGATGTGAGGAGACCAGAATATCTGGTATACCTTGATTTCAGCAAGGCTTTTGATGCAGTCCCTCACAACATTCTTGCCGGCAAGCTAAGGAAGTAAAGGTTGGATGAATGGATTGTAAGCCTGATAGAAAACTGGCTGGAGCATCAGGCTCAGAGAGTTGTAATCAATGGTTCGACGTCTAGTTGGCAGCCAGTATCAAGTGGAGTGCCCCAGGGGTCAGCCCTGGGGCCAGTTTTGTTCGATGTCTTCATCAACAACCAGGAAGATGGCACAGAGTGCACCCTCAGCAAGTCTGCAGATGACATCAAGCTGGGGGGAGCAGTAGTACATACAATGGAGGGCAGGGTTAGGATGCAGTGACTTAGACCAGCTGTTCTCAACCTTTTGCACCTTGTGTCCCACCAACTATTTTGTCAAAAAACCCTGGTCCCGCCACAATAAAAACAAAATCCCACTTTTGCACTGTTCAAGATATCTGTTGATTCATTTATTTGAAGTGCAAACAACCGATTTTTTTCAATCGGGCAATGAGTTGAAGTCCCACCTACACAACTTTCATGTCCCACCAGTGGGACATGCCCTACTGGTTGAGAAACATTGATCTGGACAAATTGGAGCATTGGGCCAAAAGAAATCTCATGAGGTTTAACACGGACAAGTGCAGAGTCCTGAGGTTAGGATGGAACAGTCCCATGCACCAGTACAGGCTGGGGCTGATTGCTTGGACAGAAGCTCTGCAGAAAAGGACCTGCAGGTTACAGTGGACAATAAGCTGAATATGAGTCAGCAGTGTGACCTTGTTGCCAAGAAGACTAACAGCATACTGGGCTGCCTTGGTAGGAGTGTTACCAGCAGGCCAAAGGAAGTGATTATTCCCCTCTATTCAGCACTGCTGAGGCCACATCTGAAGTACTGTGTTCAGTTTTGCCCCCTACCCCAAGGATCTGGACAAATTGGAGAGTCCAGTGGAGGGCAACAAAAATGGTGAGGGGGTCTGGGCACATGACTTCTGGGGAGAGGCTGAGGGAACTGGGCCTATTTAGGCTGGAGAAGAGAAGACAGAGGGGGCTTAATAGCAGCCTTCAACTACCTGAAGTGGGGTTTGAAAGAGGATGGAGCTAGACTGTTCTGTGGTGGCAGATGACGGAACAAGGAGCAATGGTCTCAAGTTGCAGCAAGGGAAGTTTAGGTTAGCTATTTGGAAGAACTTTCTCACTAGGAGGGTAGTGAAACACTGGAACAGGTCACCCAGAGAGGTGGTGGAATCTCCATTCTTGGAGGTTTTTAAGACCCGTCTAGACAAAGCCCTGGCTGGGATGATCTAGTTGGGGATGGTCCTGCTTTGAGCAAGGGGTTGGAGATGATCTCCTGAGGTCCCTTCCAACCCTAATTTTCTATGATGCTGTGAATTTTCAGCGATTTAGAGGAGACCCAGGATGACTGCATGGCTGCAGTGACCACCTCAACATTTTTCTAAGGAAAATTGTTTAGCTTTTTCCACTGTCTCCAGGGAAATCTTTTTTTTTTTTTTTCATAGAAAGATTCCCTCCTTCATTAGGGACCTTGGTACTCCATTCACTCTTGAAATGCAAATATTTATTAACTTGTTTATTAGGTTGACATCCTGCTTTATCCAAAAGGTGCAGAGCAGCTTACAATGAACAAACATCCCACAGAAAAGACTCCCCAAACAACACCCCAAAAACCCAAGAACACCAATTCCCCACCCCCCTCCTCGCAACCATCACCTGTCCACCCAACCCCCCACACAAGCAAACCCTGCACATGTCCAATACCCCGCTTCAATCTCAGGGGACAGCCCCTTACACCAACGAGGGCATGGGGGACAATGCCCTCATTCTCCTACAAAAGGATGTGGCTACCACCCCCTTTTTAAAAAGTCCCATAACCTAACTCTACCTCCCCCTGCCCTCCTTCCCAACAAACACACCTCTGAATTGCTAAGAACCTTAAGAAAGAAGTAAAAGAAAAAGAAGGACCCTTGGGTTTACTGAAGAGCAATGCCAAAGGGCATCGCCCTTCACTGGTGCCTGTCCAGGGAGCCCTACTGACTTTGTAGGGCCTGTAAGGCTAGAAGGGTCCTTTTCCTTCCTTTGGCACGTAACAATATTATCTATCTTGCTGCATCGTATACTATCGACTAGTTACCTATTTAGTCTGTAGGGAAGAGCTACATTCTTTCTGGACTTTTCAGGAAGCTGGGGTCTCAAGACAGTCAATGACTATCAGCACCATGGGGTTCAGCACCAAATGCCTCCACAAGGCGAATGTGAAGTTTCAGCACCTGTTCTGTTATTTCATTATTGTTACTGAGCACTACCAGCATGCTCAGGTCCTGTTGTTTGCTTTTCCTATTTCCTTCCCTATTTTTGGAAAGAATCAGAGTGAAGGGGAACTCAATCTAGGATTTACTTTAAAAGATTTCAGTCAATTAAAAGAATTTAGTTACATGGAAACTAGTTAAAAGAATGTTTCTTCACCTGCCCCACTTAGTTTTACACATGTAATTTTCTCATTAAAAGACAATGGAGAATAAAAAATAATCCATACCACCATTACCAGTTGAGAGCTTTGCAGCCCCTTTCATTCCATCTGCTAGGGGAGCATCAAGCTACATCAATATACAAATACAATAAGAACTGCAAATGCAACGCTGATACAGAATGAAATGCTTTTTTGTACACAAGTCATTTGTTGAAAGAAATAAGAAATCTCACTGCAAGAAAAAACTAAAACTCAGTCACACTTTGGGGTATAGAGGTAAGAAAAACCACCAGCCCAAGGCTCTGAAGGTTGTCCTTGCATGCAAATCCAAGATTGCTGAATTTACTTTGGAAAGAGACAAACATCACTTATTTCAACATACAGCTAAAATCTAGAGCCGCAATAAATCTGGTTGAGACTGCATTACTACTAATTTAAAAAGAAAACTGGGCCAAATTGTGTATTCAATAAAAAAAGAACATAAAAGATTTAAAATAAATCAAGAGACAACTTTGACAACAGTATGGGATTAAAGTCAGGAAGGGTAAGAGAAGGCTTCTCCAGTGTAACCGAACTTGGATCTACCAGTCCTGACCTCTTAAGCAGCACACTATAAAACTTCAATAATTCCAGTTCAAACAAAATTGTATGAAACAGTAGAAGTACTGAACTCAAAATTATATTTATAGTTGCTTTGTACATAGCTTGCAACATAATTTGCAAATAGATGAAATAATGAGAACTCCTGAAATTCAGTTGCCACATGTGATTTAGGCTAGTACGCTAAACATTTTAGCAGAAAACCCCTGCCATCCATCTGCACATTGTTGCCTGGGTCAGCTCTCAGCACTGAAACCTGCCAAAACCCTGAACTATTTGCTAGTGAAGTTAAGCCAGGTCCTGACTGACAAGTCCTCTCATGGCATGTTCTATTGGCATAACACTCAAATGGATACTTAAGCACCAATATCAGAGACAAGCAATCCTTTGGTCATGCAGTACTACTACTGTCTGCAGCAGGCAGCTCTTCTGGTTAAGTATTTTAGTCAGACCCAGTGGTCCCCAATGTCCAGACAGTCAGTGCTGCTCAACCCACCATTAAAATCCAGTACCTATTCTGGAAATACCTCTTTTCCTGCTATACCAATTTTGTAGGCACACAGATATGGCTCTGTGCAAAACAACAGCCAGATCTTGTGCTGTCACCTTGCTCAGGAAAGAAGTCCTAGATTTCCTTGCTTTGCCGCACTCACCAGCAGCTTTATGCCAAAATAAGCAGAAACCCCCACCACCAACCCAACAGTAATGGTAGCTAACTTGCAAGGTCCAAGAGAGTTCACTGAGAAGGTGTGAATAGAAGATGCAAGGCAGTGGAGATTCAAGAAGTCTTTTAAGACTCAGATGACCACAAACAGAACTCACTGAGGAAGAAGATTAAGGTGGGAATCATTTACTGTTCCCTTTAATGCACATTTTAAAACACTATCAGGCTCCCAAAAGTTTTTGCATTCCCCATGATTGAAATGGCAGCCAATCATACATGGATTGGGAACAAAGAAATTCTGTTTTAAGATTTAAGAATATGCATTTGCTGAAGTAAGCAAAACTCACCAAGAACAGGAAGGAGCCAGCCAAAAATATTCCCAAATGCATACTTTTGCAAACGGCTTTGACACATTTGATGAATAACTTCTGCAGGCAACACAGCTGAATAAAAAAAAAACAAACCTCAGTGCATTGCCAAAAAAATCCAAATGCTTTCAGCTACTATAAGTTACATGCAAACTAATACTTGAACATCTGGCTTATATAAACGGACAATGCCTGCCTGCTAAAGAAACCCTGAAAATAAAGGAAGTCCTTGCAAGAAAAATGATTATAAATGCACTGCAGGTTTTCTAGCCCATTACACTTTACTTGTCTGCTGTGGTTGGAGTAATGGAAAAGGTAGAAGACAGCACACACTTGGCTCAAACAGCTACACAACTATCTGGCAATCAGAGTCCTTGGCAGCTTCCAGAGCTGTTGGTTTATCTTGGCCCAAAAGTATTCTTGTCCTCTGGGAAAGCTTGACAGAACTTTTCAAATAAATAGTATTTGATTCTCAACTGGAACAGTTTTAGGCAGAGCAGCCTCACTTCTCTTGCACAAAGAGCACCTTCCCATGCCACTGTGAAAGTACCTCAGCAAGCAGGGACCATTGGTGTGAAGAGCAACTCCACGTCCCAGGGAGACTGCAAGACTTCTTGAATAGATGCATTTTTGGCGGCTTGGTATATGCTCAAGTAATGTGGCAGCCAGTATCACTACTCTTGGTAAGTGTATAGAATAATGGAACGCTGGAGTTGGAAGGGGCCTCAGATCATCTAGTCCAACCACCTGCTCAGAACAACACCATCCTCAATTGTATCATTCTAGGTAAGGCTCTGTAAAGCCAGGTCTTAAAAACCGCTAAGAATGAGGAGTTCACAAACTCTGGGTAGCCTGTTCCAATGCTTTACTTACTCTCTTGGCAAGGTTTTTCCTTACATCTAACCTAAACTACCTTTGCTGCAATTTAAGATCATTGTTCCTTGTTTTGTCATCTGCCACCTCTGAGAACAGTCTAGCTCCATCCTCTTTGGTAGTCAAAGGCTATTAAATCCTCTCAGTCTTCTTCTGCAGACTAAGCCCAGTTTCCTCAGTCTCTCCTCAGAAGTCATGTTCCCCAGCCCTCTACCTATTTTTGTTACCCACCACTGGACTCTCTCCAATTTGTCCACATCCTTTCCATAGTGGAGGGACGGGACATAACTGAACACAGTACTCCAGAAGTGGCCTCACCAGTAGATAGAGGGGAATAATCACTTCTGTTGACCTGCTGGCAATATACCTACCAATACAGCCCAGTATGCCATTACCCTTCTTGGCAATAAGGGCACACTATGGCTTATATTCAATTTATGCTCTAACCCCCAGGTCCTTTTCTGCAGAGCTGCTGCCCAGCCAGTCGGCTCACAGCCTGTACCGGTGCACAGGGTAGTTCCATCCTAAGTGCAAGACTTTGCACTTGTCCTTGTTGAACTTCATGAGATTTCTTTTGGTCCAATCCTCCAACATGTCAAGGGGTCTCAGAATCTTAGCTCTACCCTCCAGTGTATCTACTGCTCCACCACAGCTTACTGTCATCTACAAACTTGGTGAGGGTGCACTCCATCCCATCTTCCAGACTGTTTATGAAGATATTGAACTGAACCAACCCCAGGACTGACCCCTGGGGTACTTCACTTGATAGCGGCTACCAGGTAGACATCAAGCCATTGATTACTATAGAGTCCGATGATCCATCCAGTTTTCTATCCATCATACAGCTCATTCATCCAGCCTGTACTTCCTTAGCTTGCTTGAGAGAATGTTGTGGCAAACCACATGAAAAGCCTTGCTAAAGTCAAGGTATATCACATCTACTGCTCTCCCCATATCCACAGAACCCGTCATCTCATCATAGAAGGCAATCAGGTTGGTCAGGAATGACTTGCCCTTCATTAGGAACAATCAGCACGGACTCACCACCTCCTTCTCCAGGGACTGAGGTGAGGCTGACTGGTCTGTAGTTCCCTGGATCCACTTCCTTCCTTTTCTTAAAGATCGGCACTATATTTGCCCTTTTCCAATTGTCCAGGACCTCTCCCAATTGTCACGAATTTTCAAAGATAATGGCCAGTGGCTCTGCAAATCACATCAGCCAACTCTCTCAGCATGCTCGGGTGCATGTCCAGCCCCATGGACTTGTACATGTCCAGCTTTTTTAAACAGTTCTAAACCTGTTCTTTTGCCACTGTCAGATGCTTGTCTTCTTCCCACAGCACACTACCAGGTACAGTAGTCTGGTTAGCTGACCTTGCCAGTGAAGAAAACATTGAGTTCTTCAGGCTCTTCTACATCATCTGTCAGTAGGTTGCCTCCCTCATTCAATAAGGGACCCACACATTCCCTGAGGTTCCTCTTGTTACTGACACATTGTAGAAACCATTTTTGTCAGCCTTCACATCCCTTGCTAGATGCAACTCCCATTTCATCTCGGCCTTCCCCAATTTCATCTCTGCATGCCCCAGCAATGTTCTTATACTTCTCCCCAGTAGTTTGTCCAAGACTCTATAGTTTAAACACTATGCTATCCTTAAGGTTACTCTGGTCCCTTACCTGCTGGAGGGTTTGAAAAATGTCCCTTACGCACCGTATACCTATTGCACGATTCTTTCAGTATATTATTGCATACAATGCTGTCTTGCAAAACCTACAGTTCTGTCTTAAATTCAGGGATACAACATTCCCAAAATAAATAGCTTCTCTCATCCAAAATAATTTATAAGCCAGACAGCATTATTTTATGTTGCTTGTGCAGTAGCTATCTGGCTACCACAAACCATTAAAGTGTCCTTTTAAAGCTTTCCTTACCCCATACAGCACTTCAGTGGGTGCTGCTATTTGGCCTTGTGTCAGGCTGCTCAAAAAGCACCCCAGAGAACCTGCCCACCTCTTATGTGGCAACAGTAAGATTCCCCTTTTGGCCTCATAGATGTTATGCAAAAATCACAGAATATGCAGCAAGAAGAATATTTAGATGACACAGGCAGAGCCTACCCAAAAAACCCTATTTCTACTATTCTTTTTAAGCTAGCAAAAGTCTACTCCACAGCTGTCCTGCACCTGCTCAGAGGATAATTAACTTTTTCCTTGCTGAAGCTCAGGTGACCCAACTTCAAATCTCCAAGACAGCAAAGGCTAGATTAGATCTGAGAATCACAGTGAAGACTCCAACCCAACTACGTCAACATGCCAATCTAGGAAAAGCTGTTCCCGTTTGTGGCTTGTCAATAACTCGCATTATACAAGCAACGTATACCTTCCCTGACCACCAATAATGCCAGCAACAGCTATGGTGAGCCAGTAATGCAAGTTTAACTGCATCCTTCCTTTTAACTACTATGGGGAAAGTGAGGGTTGGAATCCTCTGGTCCCTCCCATTTTCCATTGTATAGTAAAGGGAATCTATATACATTAAATATAATTACTAGGCAGTGTACACCATCACAATCCTGTGCAGCAAAACATAGTGCCCCTGGCATACCTAATAAGAAGCATTCACCAACTGACAAGCAACACAGAGCTTTGGTTACTTTTGTGCACTGGTAAAACAGCTGTCATTCTGGGGTGTCTATAAAGCAAGTTCAGCATTCAAACTTTAGGGAAGTGACTGCCCACATCTAAAGGATCTGAATGCATTGGTCACCATCCAACATTTGCACCACAATCTGATCCTACTACTTGGAACACATTTCACAGCCTCACAACCATTACTCTTGTGTGCTGTTGGTAATGATAACGGCGACTGTGACTGCCTATGTCCTCCACTTCTGATATTCTTGGTTTCTTTTTGTATGGCTAACTGCCATGTTGGTAGTTGTGCTTTTTCACAGTAATTATCCTGTCTCTAAAGAAGAAAAGAGCCCTCTATATCACTGATAGAAAAAGAGCGGAAATGGAAATGGAGGCAAAAGAGTACATTACAAGATAAACTATGGGGACTGAAGTTCTCCCAGTTCTCAGGGAAAAGTGCTGATATCACACTACAGGCTCCAAAGGCTGCCATGAGGTAGAGCACCAAAAGCTGGCACAGAGAATGCCTAATCTCAGTGCCAAATTTTTTTGTGGATATTATGAGGACAGGTCACACCTGCAAAAGGAAATTAGAAGCAAATGCATTCTGCTGAAGTGGCTACCTTTTAAAATCTGATTACATGCAAAATCATATATAGCAGGGGTAGGCAATGTTTTTGGCTGGAGTGCTGAAAAAAACCACATCTACCTTGGAAAGTGCTGGAGTGCCGACATGCCGGAGCCCAGACCAGCTGTTTGCAGCCTCCTGGCTGCAGCCAGCCCAAGGAGCCCAGCCTGCTTGCAGCCTCCCAGCCACCTGCTGGGAGCAGCCTGGGCTCCATGGCTGGCAGCAGCTTCTTAAGAGTTTGGGCTGGCAGTGGTATGCCAAGGAAAATGGCCTTCCATGCCATGCTCAGCATGTGTGACAGGGGTTGCTGACCCAATATATATATAGTTTACTGCACCTAACACTTCAGTCAAAGATGTGGAAGCACACTTGTTATGGGGTTTACTATGCAGTAGGGCTATGTGAAGCTTTGGTCACCGATTTGATTTGGCAAAGATTCAGCTCGATTCGGTGGCTGAATCTCCAAATCCATACCAAAATCAAGAAACCCTTTAATCTCTCAGAATTGAATCGGAAGCCTCCAAATTGATTAAGAGAGATCCGACAACTCGGACACAGACACAGCTTTAAATGTTTTTTCTATATACCTCAAAGTACCAGGCAGCTCGTGAATGCCGCAATGCTGGGGTGGATGGAGCATCCCACAGGAGCTTCCCAGCATGCTTGGCAGCAGACCCGGAAGTGGATCAGAAGCACTTCCAGTCAGTCCACTTCTGGGTCCGCTGGGCAGCGGGCACCCCCACATCCCCCTGGTTTGGCAACTGGTGCCTCCTGGGTTTCGGGGCGGGGGGGGGGGCACCTGGTGTCCCCCACAGCCAAATCGCCAAGCCAGGGGAGAGAGAGTGTGTGTGTGCATGTATGTGTGCATGCACCCAGTGTGCTCAGCAGCAGACCTGGAAGTGGGCCAGAAGTACTTCTGGCTGACTTCCAGGGTTGCTGCCGAGCGTTTGGGGGGGCGGGGCGGGAGGGGGCGTTCTGCAGCATTTACGAGACATTTAAAGCTGTGTCTACGGCTGAATCGCTGATTCTCCAAATCAGCATCAAATCTTCAGACTTGGATTCGGCCGAATCCAGTGGCAACCGTGATCTGAATCAACAAATCCAATCACTGTCCCCAATTCGGGCTGAATCCAATATGGCCCACTTTGCACACCCCTACTATGCAATTTGCAACAACAAAGTTCCCCATTCTCTTCAAGAATGAAGGCAGGACCTAACCAAACACCAGAGCCTAATATCGGCATTCCCTCATCCATGATTTTAGTATCTATTTCACTGAGTTGAGCTTTCAGTGTAGTATCTTTTTAATAGAGTGTGGACATTTTAAAACATGGCAATGAGGGATGTGTACACTTCTTTCTGCCTTCTAGCCCTATTTGAGTGTGTTTTCTCTCTGGGCCTGTTCAATGTTCCACTGACAAAGAAGGAGAAACAAAACAGAAAAAGAGATCCTACAGGTTTTTTGGGTTTTTAAAAAAATGTTTCAACAAAGAACTCCAATCTAATTTTGAAGGGTTATCCTGAGAAAGCTTTACAGTTTTCATGAAGGCAAGAAATGGTTAAAACCAGGTACAGAATTATCTACCACGCAGATCTCCCTATCCAATTTCACTAACAGTCCAACATGTTATCTGCAGCCATCCTGTAGTCCCCATGCTTTGCTCCTCTGAGCCAATATTGCTGTGTACAAATACTAAAAAGTTACCCAGTCCAGTTCTGCTACATGGATTACACATACTTGTTAATTTATTCTGATTTTCACTTGGCATCTCTAGATGAGAAAGCCACTTTTCTGAAAGTTCATCCATGATGTAAATAAGAATTTGCATATTTTGTGTACAATAATTTCAGAGAAATTTGCCACAAACTGAGAAGAGACCTACCTGTTAAAATAAGTGGCTTATCTGCTAAACTTTAATAAATAAACTAAAAGAAAAAAAATATTTCCAACCTACTCCTGTCCCTAGCACATTTATTAAAACAAAAACAAACCAGTCCTGAAGCTCTTCACTGACGATGCTTTGTTGTTGAACATGTCCTGCAGACTCTGAAATCCTGAATATATAACTAAATAAAAGCACAAAACTCCCACCGATACAGAGTTTAAAACTAGGTTTATAATTTCCTATTTTATTGGCATGAATGTATTTCTAAACTTAAAAACCCTTCTGGTAAGTTATCTCAATTTCTTATGACAAAATTTCTCACAACACACAAATATTTACAACATATACATATTTTTTCAGTCCTTTACACTGGATCTCAGAAGACAAACATTTTTATAGGTTACCACAGAACAAAAGCTGTGACTTAGATTTTTTTTTAATTTCATAAAACTATCATAAGTTAAAGTGAATAGATTTCTTTAAATTCCTTGTAGCATTTTACAAGTGCAACAGAAAACTATGTAGAACCAATTCAGGATAGCTGCAGTTCATTGGATAAATGTTGCCTGTTGTAATCACATTGTTTCACAGCAAATTCTTGAAAAAATAAGCACCAATCATTCTTGCAAAGAACAATTTTATCTAAAAGTATTGAAAAGTGTTAAATACAAGGTGTTTAATTTACATAACAAGCAATAAATACACCATATCCAAACTTGTATTCTGCATACTGCTACCCTGGTACATATAATGTACTAGAAAGTCAGCAAACTGTCAACACCTTTTAATTTTTTTTTTTTTTTTTTTTTTTTTAAAGAAATCAATTTGACTTCCAACCAACGGTTTGCTACTATAACAAAGGCCACAAACAGTACGTCTGGGACAGCATACAGTGTTAAAACTGACAAACTCCAAGAGGGGAAAAAACATCTAGCAAATAAATTGAATAGCTGTAGATCATTGCTGGTGATATTAACATATACTAGAAAACCTTAATATGCTGCTACTATGATTTTTTTTTAATTATTGTTTAGTCAGATATTGTAAGAGCAAACAAATGCTCTTAACAGGTTAAAAATAATTGTGTAGCCACATTATTCTGTTCTCATTGTCCTGCATGGAAAGTTTTGATGTCACTTTTTAAATTTTGCTTGAGCCTTTATTTTACAACAGAGCATTACCTCTTACTCTAACTCAGAATTGCACATAAGAAGGCTATTAAAAAGTACAATAAAAATCTGCACAAATCAGACTTAAGAAGAGTCAGTATGCTGTACACTTTCTACAATATTATGTTGATAAGTGACTAAACAATAAAGAAGTGCTGCCACTAAAATTTTCAGAAAGTTCTTCAGTTGAGGAATAATTGAATGGAATTATTTTTTGTTTAAAAATGGACATCCTGGTCAGTTTAAGACCTGTGAGCTTATGCATTTAGCCTCAATGACTGATCTTCTCTCCTTCTGGAAGAAATGTCAATGTCTATTGAATCCTTGCCAACTATGAGCCTTAAACGCTTAGCTGGAGGAAGAGGAATAAAATCATCTTCAAATTCATCATCATAGTCATCCTCGTCTTCGTCATCCTCTTCTGAGGAGGATTCATCTGCCGTTTCCTCCTCGTATTGACCATAATCATCCACTTCCATTCTTGACCCCAAGAGAGAGAGTGTATCACTACAACACATGCCATTTTCATGAAGGTCCTCAGAGTATGCCCCTCGGTTCTCATCCTCTCGTTTTAGCTGTATCTTTAATTTTGTTGAACTATTGCCTGATCCTGAGTTAAATCCATTATTTAACTTTGCTACATATAAATTATTATCTTTTTCATGGTCTTTACTTAATTTGATGCTTATCTTTGAAGAATTCATTCCATCATTTTCTTGGTCATTTGCCTTGCTGCTGCTATCATGGCGCCTACGAAGAGTCAGTTTGGGAATCCCAGAACTATTTTCAAGGATTAATTGTGCATCATACCTAGTGATTCGTCTTTTCTTTTTACTTTTTGCAGTTCTAAAGCCATCCTTTGCTTTAAAATTGTCAGATGTAACAGAGCACCCACCAGACCCAGAAATACAGTCTTTATAGCCAACAGGCATGTCCACTACATTACTCCTCTCTCCAGGTTCTGGATGAGAACTGATCAAATCTGGTACTTCATCTTTGCCAGGTATATTGTATGTAAGATCAGTTTCTTCTACTTTTGTAGAGGATTTCATAAGTTTTCCTTGTCGCGATTTCTTTTTGGACATTCCCACATCAGTTTTCTGGCACCTCCCCTCCCCTTTATGTGATGTTCCATGAGCCAGGTCATTTTCATGAATCACATGAGACTGCTGCTCTAAACTATCTGATCGTGTCCCAGTCAAGTTATTTTTATACCCATCTAACATATTTGGTTCAAGCTGTAGGTCAGAGGTCTCCTTCAAATTCATCCTTGTTCTCATTGACCTCCTGGTTATATATGTGCAAGATGATATTTCACCATGCTCATGAGCACCTTTCACAGAATTTAGTTTGTATTCTCTTGCTGCATGTCTTGTTAAACATCCACTAGAGACTGCAACTTTTACTGGTCCCTCAGTTTCTTTATCCTTTCTAATGGGTAAGTTTTTATATAGAACGACTTTAGGCTCCTTGAGAACTAAGTTTCCCATTTCGAGTTTTCTTGAGACATTCTTTTGATCTGGCCTTTTACACTGATTTCTCAACTTTATTTTTGAAAGTAAAGGCTTTGCAGGCTTTTTCAGTCTCTTTGGTACCCTGGAATTATTTATATGAGTTAGTTTAGATGAGGTAGAATTTGATGAAGCTGGAATTCTGGACATCGACTGTCTTGTTAATGCTCTACTCTTGCTGTTCTTTTTTACACCAATTGAAGATTTTCGGTTAGCTGTTGAAATAAAAAAATTGTTAAGACATGTTAATTTAACTTGGCTTTTCACCAGGTACTTCAACCAACTTTATGATCTTGCTTTTCATGGAAATTTGCAGAAGTCATATTTTTGCACTGTGTTACATTATGATTTTTAATCAAATGGAAAAAACTTCTAGCTCACAACTCTGGCCCATATGGTATTGCCTAACAGTGCCCAAAATTACATTTAAACTTCAAGTTTTGGAGAGCCTACACTTAAAGCTTGTTTCTTGGTAATTTGCATGTAGCAACCTTTCCACCTCATCCTGAAATTCTGCTGTACATTTTTCAAGCACAGTTGAGGATCAGAGCTCTGGTCTTCTGCCACAATTGTGCTAGGGAAAGGGATGAGACTATTTTTTCTTCTAATGGTTTGGCTCCTGCTCTCCTTGTCAAGTCCCTTACACAGAAGAGTGCATAGGGAAGCTAATCTGCCCAAGGAGAGCCACATTTCTAAACTACTTTGATGGTGTGCTGCAGAGCTGTTTTTTAAGTTAGCACATTTCCTGCTTTTCCTTTGCATTTTGGCTTTTTTTTTTTTTTAAAACACAGGGAATGGAAATAGTGCCAGCGTGAAATCACAGCAGCAAAGAGAAGCTAGAGAAACCTACTGCATTAAATAGTTTGAAGTCTGCCTTGACAAGGCAAACATCATTAGAGTCATTTATGTCTTGCCTTAAAAGAAAAAGGTAGATATCTCAAAGTTGCATGACTACAAAGCCCACAGTCAATCACTGAATAAAAATCCCTTTGAATTTCTTTTAAGATGACCAGCTGTCAACATTCATTTTGGACTATAACTGAACTGATCAACAACTTCACCTTACTGACAATAGCAAGGACTATAAATGCCTACTTGTTGAACAACTGTCTAAACAAAACAACAACTTCCTTATTTAACATATACCAAGTTTATTTATCTGAATCCCATTTTTCCTATACAACATCAATTCCTTTACCTCCCTGAAGTTTCTTGTTTAGGAATAACCCTTATTTCCTAAATTGCATTTTTTATACGTTTACTCAAATTTCAAACATGTACACCCACTCCAATTTAGACACTTTGTTGGTATTGCTTGGAAACAGGATTCATATGGAAAACATGCAATACAAGGTATGTTTTTCTTTATTTTTTTTCTTCTTTCATTGTTTCTGTATTTTTTGTTAGCAAAAAACTGAACTTACAGTTTCTTGGATGAAATAATAAGTTGTGGGCTGTTCATTATGAGACTCATCAACATTACACATGTTTACAGAGAATTTTCTCATGAAAACAAACCCCATAAAAAACAGCTTCCATTTGCTTACTTGCATGAGCTTTTTCCTGAGTGGTATCTGCATCAGTGTTAGAGCCGACAGATTGGCTGTCTGAGTTTTTGCTGCTGTCACCCAACTTTTTAAGCCTGTTTAAACGTTTATCTGTTTCTCTCAGTCCATATTTGCTATTGATCACAGGAGTAGGTGCTGGCAGGCCCACTCTTGATTTAAAAGCACCAGTTCCACGTCTATAAAAGAGAATATCACATATCAACAATTCTCAGTATAATCGTACAGTTGTTTGATAGTATATACATCATTACAATCAAAGCTATATTCAGACAACCTTCTTAAAACAATTGTATTACCTTAGTTTAAGATTTTGCAGACAGTTCAGGTATTGATAAGGTAGGAGATTTAAATGCGCATTTCATTTCTAATTAGGGATAGAGAAAACTGTCCCTGAATTACTGAAAATTGATTCTTGTCTTTTGCAATTACTTTCCCCTTTTTTGTAAACAGGGGACGAGCTAAAATAAACTTGTCTTGGTCTGGGAGTGTTGGAATAAAGTTGTAACTTTTATGGTCCAATAAATGAGGAATTTTTGCAGGTGGCATCTTCTATTGAACCAACTGCATGTTTTTTTTCCTCCTCTCAGACTTGAAGGAGGCAGCACTATATTCAAAAGCTTGTCTAAGGCTATCCCAACCATGCAGATGGTCCAATAAAAAGATATCACCTACAAAAATTCTTGCCTCTTGTTTTAGTATTATTTTCATAATTCAATTTGCACGGAATGAAAATTCAGTACAATACTTCAAAGGACATCTGATATGAATTCTGTTGCTTAAGACTTCAACAGGAAATTAACCATTATTTCTTCCCATATTTGCCTCATTGTAAGAGTTGCTTACACCAATTACTGGGTTTTTGGTTTAGCAATGTTGGTCTAAGGACATAGGCAGGCAAGGTTCTTTGATTAGATGTGGTATCTTTTATTAAACTAACTGAGTAGTTGGAAAAAAGTTCTTAGCAAACAGAAACTCCCTGTGCCTGAAGAAGGGTGGCTGCGCCCAAAAGCTTGCTAAGAAGTTTTTTCCAACTACTCAGTTGGCCTAATAAAAGATAATCACATCTACTCAAATAACCCTGCCTGCCTAACAACAATTACTGCATTTGCTCCACCCTGCCCACCTCTACATTTAATACCAACAGCCAAAGTAGACAGTAATGGTATAACTACCCTTTTACCTGCATACTTTTCTTTGGATGGATCAAGGTTTAACTAATTTATTATCAACCCTGTACTCATGGGCCAGCATCTCTTTACTTCCCCAAGGAAAATGGAAACAGATGAAGATTCATCAAGTCTTAAGACTTCCTCTTCTCTTTTCAGTTCTAAGTCACCACAACTATTTGTGCAGTGGAAGACAGATTCCTGGTACCTTTAATTGCTCAGAGGGGTTGGTTTTCAAAGTAAAAAGGACAACCTATTTGAGGTTCTAGTGTACTAAAGGAAAAAAAAATCCTTGAAACATACAGTTAGAATGGAAGAGAGATGATGAGACCAATATAAAACCTCTCGTACACTGCACTGCTGACCACCATGCCAACCCAACTTTCCCCGAAAATTAACAAGTAGTAGTTTGATATGAATTATGCAGTGGCTTTTTTTTTTTTCCTTTTAAGTTCTGCAAATTATTGGGAGGCAGACGGAGGCATCAGGCTGTACCTAGACGAAAGGGTAACTGGCTCTACCTCAGGGAGGAATTGCGCCTCAAAAATTACATCTCTATTCCCTGCTTTTGAAAACACCTGGGGGCCTCTTCTTCCATTCTTTGCCCCCCCACTTACCCTTGCATATCTTTGTATTTTATAAAAATCTGATGTCTACATTGTTCTAACTTAGCAAAATATAGACGATTTCAAAAATCCTTTAAAAAAATGCAAAAAAAAAAAAATGTGATTATTATTATGATGTTATCTACAATTCCTGGACAGCCAAAGAAACTGAACCTGCAGCTTTGCAATATATCACATCATCATCCAATATACCATGTCTTTCAATAGCACAAACCTTTCACACGTGTAACATTCGCAGTATTCATTATTCTCTCCAAAGAAGCCATCCCCATAGTAACAAGAGATTTCTTCTCCAGGTTCAATATCTCTTAGAGCTTTCACACATGCTGTATCACGGCCAGTTGATACAAACTGAAACAAAAGTAGTAATCACTAATATTAGCTAGCATTTGTGAATAAAACAAGTTGACATTTTGGTGGGGAGGGTATTCTGTATGTGTGTGGGGGGGTTTTAATGCTTACCTTACAGTTAGGTCTGCAATCTGAAAAAGGTCCAAAAGATAAAGTCAATTAACTGTTGATAAGACCTGAAACATGAATAGTTATAGACATCTAAAGTAAGGTTTCACTCTGACTTCAATAGCTGCTAGAATCTCAACTAAAATACTCAAGGGCATTATATTAAACAAGAATTTTCTGCATCAAGAGGGGTCATCTTGAAACATTTTAACAAATCTCAGTTTCTCAGTTTTGTTTCTGTAACACATTCTATCATTTTTCCTTTAAAAAATGACAAGCCAAGGAAAGTTTTGCTTTTTCCCCTGTAGGTACAAAACGCAACAGAATCAGTGAAGTTTGTCTGTCTAAGCAATGAACAAGGAACACTGCAAGTAGTTCACTTAGGAACAATGTTCCTTACAGCCTAGAGCTCAGGCCAGGGGAAATTTTTGTACAAGTGTCATGTAGTAGGGCCCAAATCTGCTGTTTTACTGATTCTCAGATCATTTTCTTGTCCATGTTTGAAAGGAGAAGACAGCCCTCCTCACAGCTTCTAATTAGCTTCCCAGTGCACAGCCCAGCAGCTCTGACCTGGAAACTGACCAAGATTTAAGCCCTAAAACCAATACGGTACTTCAGATCATGCTAATTATATTTAAGATCCAAAATTCAGAATGAATCTAAACAACATTGCTACTTTGAGGCATCCCTTACACGCAAGAGAATTTTAAACAGAATTGCTTCTATTACCTGATGCTTTTTAAGGCTTGTTACTTACCATGGTTGATAAATGCAGCAGGACCAAGCCATAGCTGAGCACAGTTTTTCCGTGTAGAATACATGACGCTGAAGTCATTCTCTCCATGTCGGAGCAACATGTTTTCTTCCATTTCTGACAGTTCGGCAATACAGCCCACTAATAATTCTATCTTGTCATTTCGCTTCCTAAATGTTAAAAGATAAAGATAAGTATTCTAAAAATGAAAAAATATTGCAAATAAACAGCTTTCTTGCCAAAAAATAAAATTTCTGCACAATGAGAAATGCTAAAAGACCATGAAGTCTTAAATCAACTAAAAGAAAGCACTAACAGCATTAAAAATTAAAATTGTAATTATTTAAGATAGACCAAACTTGTGTCAAAGAATTTAGCCTAGATGCCTGTGTACCTCCTATGAAAGCTGCTCCCTTACACATTATTAATGTGTAAAAGCTGACTTTATTAAAGTCAGCTTTTCCATGACAAAAGCCTGGAGTTTTCAATTCAAGCCCTACAACTGAAATCACAAGAAAGCATTTAAAAATATATTAGTAAAGCTGTAATGTTGAAGACAACCATGGAATCTGTTAATTTTGGAACTTTCTCTGCATGTACTTAAGTTACATGCATTTTAGTTCACTTTTAAAAGGTTACACTCCTAAACACCTAATAAGGTGCTTAGCTTTTGCTGAACGGGGGGGGATTTAAGTGCCTTGTTCAGCAAGGGCATCTAGGTCCTTATTTTGGATCCTCAGAATATTTTAAATGCACAGAGCTGTGTGTGCGTTTCTGTCTAAACTTACGTGCTTGTTATTCTGAACACACACGTGTGTAATTGACAGAAGACAGCTTTAGGCTACCACAGGAAAGGTTTGGGTGTCAAAGCATGGAGTAGAGTTATGGGAAAAGATCCCTTGTCAGGTTAAAGAAAGGACGCACTGAACCCACTACACTATTTTGGACACAGAAAAATGGTTTCTAAACTCTTTCCTGAGGTCAAAAGCAGCAGCAGCAAAATGGTCGAGTGTTGGAGCTTCCACAGCCATCAAAGGACAAGGATGCCAATGACAAAGTTTCATGTGTTTCTATCTTCCTACCCAACACTGAAGAGCTACTACACAGAGATATACTGGAAGCTGAGGTCCCATTATCTCCCCACTTTAATGATATCATGTAGAAATGGGGAAACCTATCAGTTCTGTGCTTCTTCTCCTTCATCCACTTCTTACTCTGGCTAGAACAATCACAGCTTCCTGCATTTGGAGTTGAGTTGGGAGTCTTGTGCCTGTTTAGGACACAGCACAAAGAAGCTTTCCTTTGATTCACATGGGAAGAATGCCAATACCATCTCTGTACCCCTGTGATAAGTAGATCTTCAGAGATAAGGCTCTTTGAAAGAGCAGCATGCTCAAATGACTGGAATGAAACCCAGAACCTTCAAGTATCAGACCCCAAACTCTCACAGGTTTAATGGGTGGCCCTTGGGTTTTCACCTAGCCACTGCTCCCCTTCCCCTCCTGCACCCTACAGCTCCAGCTGCAATAGCAGCCAGTCTTCAGGTTCCCCCCTCCCTGCTCTAGCTGCCACTCCCTGCCTTCACCCCAAAAGACAAGGCAGCGTGGCAGTATGGGGAGCTGAAGGTGAGTCTGAGGCCATGTGGGCCATCAGATGCCTTTAAAATAGCAAATCCCAATGCCTTTATGCCTACCATAGCTGTTCTACAAACCCTCAATTACTAGTTTCCTTTAAATGTAGGCATGCCAGGTCTGTAACAAGACTTCATCAGGGTTTCAATCCTATTATGCTAGACATTCCCATTGGCAAGCTGTTCTTTTGAGTGGAGTTTCAGATTTTCTCGAATTACATTCTGTCAATCTGAATCTGACTCCACATACACAAGACACAGCCAGTCTAGAAACCAAGGCTGTGAAGCAAAGAAGTGTCCCAAAGTAGACACTGCTTAGCACTTTAACAGTCTTGGGTCTGAAATCTTGTTCTATAGTGAGTAGAGATTTAAAGCAAGTCTCCTGCTGTTTACACATTTGGGTGATGTCTGTAATGACTACCCAAGAAAACTCCCAAAGACATGGAAAATGAGTTAAAAACCCACCACACAATATACAACAAAGAAAGACACCAAGGACCTTGGCAGTCACGAGGAACTGGAGGGTGGTCATGGTTGCCTACCTTTCCCTTGCTCCTATGTAAGATGAGGATGGGTGCAAGTATTTGGAATTTATTATGCAACAACTGACTGGTCACACACAGACACACACGAATGCGTGCACCCACCCTGAAACATCAATTACAAACCTCAATTTACCAATCTTCAGTTGCCTGCAATTTTAATTCTATAGTTGTTGCATTTACAAAGAATTTTATCACCCTCCTCCCCCTTTAAAAAAAATAATAATTAGGTACGATTTTCCTAATTGCTAATCACAATACTTGCCACTCTTTTGTTGCAACAATCTTGGCTCCATTTTGCTCTGAAGAATATCGATTGCAAGGTAAGATCTCAAATCCACTGTCAGTTGCAAACATTCGTAAATAAATAAATACCTGCAATGGGGGGGGTGGGAGAGAGCAAACGCAAACAAAAACAGAAACAAAAAAACTCTGCTGTATTAAAAGTGGAAGAAAAGTCACAAAAATTTCTTCCACAAAATGTTGAAAGTTGATTACTTAAAAAAACCCACCATTATTAGATTCATCTTTGAAATCAATATTGCTTTACTATATTTAGTGCATTTAAATTTGTGGACATTCAAGAAAATATTTTAACTGTACATATTACCCTAGAGTCTTATTTTGTCCTTCAAAACCACTTGATAGTTTACTTTGATAACCCACCATGGTCCTGATTAACTCAATGTCAAAGGATACCTCATGTGACACAACAGTCAAGCTAAGAAGACAGTAAGCGGTGGTTTAATCTCTCATTGAACTTATTAGGAAGTTCTTTTGGGAGTTAAGAGGATCTTATGATTACATGTATTTTTTGAGAACACTCTTGCATCGTTTCTTTAAGGAAAAGTTCTCTACTCCTCTTTAATTGACATTAAGCCCCAAGGGAAGAGAAAAGACCAGTTATACTAGATTCAGTGACTGCTCTATCCGTTCTACAGTAAGTTGTGAAAAAACATACGAACAATCTGAAAGTGTGCATTAATTATAAATACACCTACATGTTCTTTGAACAACCTTTCCTGCATTTTGTTCTTGTTAAGAAAATAGTGCCGGGCCCAGTCACCTGACGTCAAGGACTTGAAGGCTTTTTCTAAGTGCTCATCTTTCTTAAAACGTTCGATCACCTCCTTCAATTCCTCCTGCCTTCCTTTTATGGGTCGAAACCTGAAATAAAAATAAAACCATTCCAGTCAACTGTTATTCATCCTTATTTAAAACTTTCACATAAAGCTTTTCCCCACTGGTGGCAAGGATTATTCACCTCTGAGCATCAAGGAACTAACATCAGGTAGACCTAGTTAGAGCCCTCATTTCTAGCACTAAAGCAAATCTGAAACTTTAAAGAACATTTAATCTAATGAAAACTATATTTTAGCTATATAGTAGGTCTCAGATAAGACCAAGGCCCAATAATGCAGAATGATGGTTTACTTTCTGCTGCATGACATTCAGGGAGATGAGATGACACAGAAAAGTAAGAATTTTCCATATCCTTCCCTTGCTAGTCATTTCACAACGGACTAGTACCGCTGCAACTAAACTGGATCAGGCATCATTATTCTACCCTATAACACTAAAATTGGAGAGCTACTGTTATTAGGCTGAAATGTTTAAAAAATAAAAACAACAACAAAAACTCGTCTTCAGATCAACAGCTATAAAAAACAGAGTAGAAACAGAACTTAAGAAACACAGCTCATATGAATCAAAAGACTCATGGAAGAGCAGAACTACATCAGTGTCTGATTCTAGGCTGTAGACTGCTTCAACAAAAGCTTTCAGTGTTTGCTTTAAAGATTTAAAAACCCCCACAACCTGCAGGATACTGACAAGTCTATCATAATTCCCTATAACTTATCTTGCTACGAAATATGGGGAAAATAAGCATTCCTAGTGGTTTCCAGCCATTTATCAGTACCCTCAGAGAGGGCAATACTGTATATTTCTATGGTTCACCAACTCTACATTTGCATCCGTATGAAGAATGCATTCCACAGTTTTAAAATTTATCCATGAAAGCAAACTAGTCTGACAGAAAAACCTCTCTCCAAAAAACCAAAACAAAACATGACTAATGAAAATAGGATTACTGAACAATTATTGAAATGTGAACCCCCTCCAAAACCCAACCAAAAAACCCCCAAAACTTTTTATGCATCTCTTTGCCATTAAGGCGGCTTACAGACTTAAAGCCACAACCCACCCCCAAAACAGTACTTTACTTTCAGCTGTGCACCCCTGCTCCCAGCATGGCACATGCCCAGAAGAGGCACTACATCAGTTTGACCCAGCTCACTCAATGTCTGTATAGCTCACATGCTTTGGCGGGGGGCTTTTTGGTGTTTGCCAATAGCTGATTGAATCGGTTACTAGATAAAAGCGCCACAATGCCTCGCTTGAAATGTGCAGTCTATACAGATGTTGCAGGCACCAAGTTAAACTGATGCAATGCCTCTTCTGTTAAAGTGCTTGTTTTGTTGTTTTTTTAAAAGTCTGTCAGCAGCCTAAAAAGCCTACCTGTTTAAACAAGACATTACCATGTTGTTTAAGAAAGGAAGACATTCCCTACATGCTTACAAATTTCACGTATTTTCTTGAAGCTTGCAGTTGTTTCAGTATCTCCATTAGAGTTTTATCATACTGATTTTAATGTTGTTTTATTACTTATTCAGAACACGTACTTAGAGAAAAGTATGACTTTTGAAGGAAATTTAAGTTCAAGCAGTTTGGTTGATCTCTCATCCCATTAATTTTTTTCTGAAATGGGTTACTGAATCATTCACATGCTCATTTTGTTAACATTTCAAATGTTTTCAGTGATGCATGTTCAGATACAGCAAAGCTTGAGTTCATTTTATTTGTTACTCATCTCAGAGAACACCACAAGTTAAAGACTCTGAATGCTCTCTTTAGGATGAGGACAACAAAAAGTTTAATCAAATCTAACAAAAGATAAATTGGACTGTTTCCTGCCTCAGGAAAATACTGTAATCTTTATGCCCTTGATACAAGTGGGAGGCAGAAGAATGGCTGCATAATAGTAATGCTGCTACTGATGGCAGTGGAAACAGCTAAAGATCCATGGTTCTACCTTTATACTAGCATGTCATTCATCACTGGGTCCATTTGGTATGCTCTCCTGGAACACACTCAGTCATTCTGTAGATCATTCACATATTGCCAAAAGACTGGTACAGCAGCCAGTAGAACTTCAAGCAAAGAACCTTGCAAATGTACCTTTATAAGAAGTGACAAGATCACTGATAGACTTTTTATTAGCTAGAACAAAATTTAACAAGGTGGCAAGATTTGGTTCAAGACTACAGGTGTTCACTAGTAAGATTACAACCATTTGCTGTTGATATTTTTGGTTTAAGCCAGACAGCTGGAAATGGAACTCTCCATTAACAAAATAGCCCTAAATAAGGGAGAGAAAGAGCTGGGTCTTGAACATGCTCTGGAAAGAAGATTCAGCTTGGAAATAAAAGTATATGAATTACCAAGGTTACATTTCTGTTCATTCTGTAACACATTTTAAGTAGACATGTTAAGGGCAATCCCTTCTTTTTTGGGGTGCTGGAAGGAAGGTAGTATCTAGATTTAATAAACTATATGAAATGGACTGTTCTTAAGATACAAATGTCAGAATATTCCAGTGGTGGAACCTAAGTTGAAGTGGTCACTAACATTAAAATTGGGACGTCTTTGCTCCGATTTTCAGGTTCACCTTTCTTTTCTTCATTTCTTTAGAAAGCAGCAAGATAAGTTTAATTGGCCAGAAGTAAAAAGTACATCAAACGACCATATAACAGGACTAGTATAGGCAAACAGCTTGCATACACTTATTTGCAACCAACATGATAGTATCTTTCTTGGTTTGCCCTCTACAACTACTCCTGCTGAACTGACTAAATTATAAGCAATACTTAGAATTTATTTTGAACAAAACATGTCCCCTCACACCTGTAAGACTGACGACAGAAGTGAAAAACGAGTACTTAACCCACTCTAGTAAAGATCAATTACAAAAGCATCATGCAGGAGTCTCATTCTTAGGTCTCCCGACTCCAGCATGAGTGCCAAGGGCTGTACCAATCTTTTGGCAGTACCTGAACAATCTAAAGAGTGACTGAATCCTGTTCAAAGACAGCATACAAAATGGTGACTGCTGAATGAAATGCTGCATACAGGCATTAAATGGTCTGTATCCACTGCCATCAGTAGTGGCAGTGCTGGCATACAACCCTTCCTCTTCTTCTACATGTATCAAAGGCACAGTGATTACAGTGTTTTCCTTGGTTCTTAAAGTTTTAGTTCTCAGAGGCACTTTTTAGACAATTTTGAAGACTATACTCTACTGATACTGCTTCACCCAAGAGGTCTCAGAACATTCCAGTCAGTTATTCTGAAAACAGGAAACAGAGTCTTTCAAACCCCAGCTAGACACAAAAAGTTAAATGTATTCATTTTTATTAAATTTATTTAAAAATACCAAAGAAGTAAACCAGATAAAAATGGAGGCCGGAGTGTCTATAAAGCCAATGCCAAAGATCAGTGTCAGTATTAACAACTCCCAAATTCAGAGGAGAGGTGGAGGGACAGGTGACCAAGAAGCCTGCACACTATCTTCAAAAGTAGTAACATTACAGTGTAAGCACGTTTCCCATTTTCTAAAAGGGGCCAGGAGTGCCAGATTGTCACTCTTAAGAATAAGTTTGAAGGAAGCCCCAATAATATACTATTTTAACACCGTCAACAAGAAACATTTAATAAATGAAAATTCAATTAGGACCCTCACCCCCACCCCTCCCAACACACAGAGTAAAAACTGGCTTGCAGCAATAAGAAGTATACCAAAATAACAAATTACTGGCAAACAAATTTTGTCTCTTCCTACTTCAGAAACAAACTGACAGGGTATGACCTTGGGCAAAGGTCATATCAGAGCAAAAAGAGTTACTGAAAGAATCTGTAGGCTGACTTTAACTGCTCCTTTACACATGTCCATGACTGAAAGCTAAATTTCATAATAGGCTATGGGAAGTATCCTCTAAGACTGAATGAATCATGGAGCTATCTTCAAAACACTTAAGAGTTAAGATTATTTTGAATAGTCTTCAATTGTTTTCTATGTTTTGGGTACAGCTCAGTACCTTTCAATACTAAATATGAAGTGTCAAGCCCAGCTTAATATCTAACACATGATAAGAAATATAAAAGATCCTTTCGGATGAAACTTGGGTTTAGTAGGAATATACTTTCCTGTACATGTAAATCTACTCCATCTACAGGTGAAATGGAAGTCTTGTTGCTCCCTCAATCAGGATGATGACAAAAATTTGTGTTTAGAAGGAATGGATTGATATTTCCCAAATCACAAGCAGCAGAGAAATATTTCCACTGAAGCATAAACACTGAAATTTTCCTAGCTGGCTGGCAGCAGCATATAAATAAACTAAGTTGAGATAGCTGGTTTATCCAGAAGTCTTGAAAAGAAAAAAAGATTAAAAAAAACCTCCACAAAACCAGAACCCCAAAAAAATTCTGAAAGAATTGAAATTGAAATTGACACAATCAAGTGTCAAACAGTGTGTAGACTTGCAAAAAATCAAACTGGGAACAGAGCTCTTGAGTTGCTGTACTCCTGGTAAAATCACAATGTGTAGATAAACCGTGCATGTAAAGTACTCCTACTGTTTAAGGCTCTAAAGCTATGCACAATGGTTTCCTGCAGCATTTGAAACATTTCTAATCAAAACACTATACTAGAAAAGGCATTGTTAGGAAGGTGACAAAACCCAGGTGACAGTAAACAATAGATGTCTGGGAATAGGATGAGGGACACTGAACCCAGCAACGTCCTCTCGTTACATTCAGATGTTCGGCATGTTTATTACCCATGTCGAATCCTGACAATTAGAAATTTATTAAACAGCTAGGAGTCTCAAAATCCAAAATGCTCATGAAGGCACTGACCAAACTCAGATGTGTGCTTTCGCAGCATACCATATGGCAGGGGTGTCAAACTTACTTTGCAGCCTAGAATGGTCCAAATTACAGGGCTCTGTGGACCGGATACAGCCCACAGCACATGGCAGCATGCCACTCTAGCACAAGGCAGGTAGCACAGCTCTGGCTGTCACTGCACACCACATGACCAAGCTGAAGTTGCCGTCACAGCTCTAGCTCTGGCACAGGGCAGCAGCTTCAGCATAGGGCAGTGATGGGGCTGACAGTCAGGAGCTGGGGCCATGGCACTGACAACAGACAAAGCAGCTGGAGGGCAACCAGGGTTGTATCCACTCTCATGTGCCCTCCTGTTACCAACAGTCATGTTCACTGTGGCCTAAGGGATCTGGATACTGCAGTAGCCACCACTGCCAACCTCAGGTGGCCTGCTGGTTGCCTAGCAGGCTGAATCGAGCAGCTCTATAGGCCAGATCTGGCCTGCAGACTATAGTTTCAACACCCCAGCCATATGGTGTTGGCCAAACTCAAAGCACTGATGCCTCGATATACCAGATTACCCAAAAAGCCTATTCTTCCTTAAAAGAGCTTGTGGGATTGTTGTCCTTGGTTAAAGCTCTCCACATCCTACAAAAATGTTTTACTTGGTTCTGATTGTGTGCAGTTTGCATTGTGGCACTTCATTCTGGGAGGCCAGTATCAGACAGTACATAACCACCATAGCTCTGGCATGGCAGGGATTCATCACTGGTTCTCACAAAGAACCCAACTTGTGCATTGGAAATAGCAGGCAGACATTTCCTCTATAATATCACAAGACTTTACAAGTCTGAAAAGAAAGTCACTAGTAAACACACATGAAAATACAAGTAAAAAGAAGAGACCGTCAGGGTCAACAAGGGACTTGCTCAAAGAAGGAAAATAGGAAAAAGGGAAAAAAAAGGAGATAGACAGCCTCCAAACTAAGGATGCACTTAGAATATGAGCTGTGTCAAATGGAGCTTCTGGACAGCTCATGGCAGGTACCATATTTGCTGGCTTTGGCCAGAAAGAAACTAAACATATCATTCTGAACACATGGAAGTATTTAGTGTTGAAGTCTGGTCATTAAGATAGTCCTTCTGAGTGCTAACAAGAGCATCAGAGCCAAAAATCTCACGAAACAGGAGTTTTCCATATACCTCATAGTGGAGTTATGGAAACCAAGAGCAAAACTTCTGCCTTAATAGTATCTTTGCAGAAAACCACTTCATTTTGATAAGCAGGAGAGTACAGATCTTTTAAAATTTCCCTGTAAAGTACTTTATTGAGGCAACAAGATAATACTGTACTTGAGGATGCTGGAATTTGATGGTCAACTAGATGATGGTCTGTCCCAGTTTGGTGCTTGTAACTGAGAAGGTCCTATTTCAGTGATTCTCAACCATGATGCTGTGGCACCTGAGGGTGCCTTAAGATCCTGTCAAGCATGCCATGGGGTGCTACATGATGTTCACTGTTAGGTGTGCAAGTATGCTTCACAAGAGAATCCAAATAGGAATCCATAGCATCAAAAACATTCTGACCAGTTGTGGTCTGAGTTGTTAACAATGGAAGAAATGCTCTTAGTTTTCTGTAGTCAAAAGACAAGTGAAAAATAAGAGCTGGCATTTCCTGAGGCATACCTTAAGTCTAAAAAGGTTGAGAACCAATGCTCTATTTAGCAAGGCTGTCAAGGAGAAGCAAAGTTCTCTCTCTCAAGTTTCTCTTACCTCAGGGTTACTTAAAGAATCTTGAAACTCCAAGTTATAAAGCCAAGGATCAGTGAGATTCTTGCCTCTAAAGGAAGTTAAAGGAAAGGTTCTGGTAAGTTCAGGAGGACAGTACCTTGATTAACTTTAGGTCACTGACAGCAGTGAGTTTGAACAAACAGCAACATGATCCGGCAAGAGATACAGCATGGACCTCCACAAAGTACGCACATCTATCATGCTGCACTAGTGAAGGATGAAGAGAACAAAGTTTGAAGTGACCAAAAACTGCGTCCCAATGCCATTTATTTAAGAGTTTACTCACTTCAGTGGATGTGAAAACAAAGCATTATGCTGTGTCTAACACTATAGCATTAGTACAACAGTTAATGCTATAGGGCTATGGTGCAGCGGGATAAATTGAAAGGTTCCATTTATAATCAATTTGGAAAGTCTAAGTTTTTATTTTAATACATATGCAACACTTTTTGCTATCAGACATGGTCTTTGTACATGGAAATTCCTTAAATTTTCCAGAACAAAAGTTATTTGTATAAAAAAAAAATCAGACAATTTTTAAATCAAATCTGCTTTTGCACTTCATCTCCAAATGTCATTAACAAAGAAGAATCAACTTCTCATATTGCAGGTGAAAAGAAAAACTACATCATCTCTAAAAATCAAGGGAGACCTTGTGGGATAGCAGCTCACTAATTTAGTCTACTTCAGTTCAAGAATTTTAAATGCAAACTATAAATTATATCTGTATAGATGAATTATTTACATCTAAAACTGAAGTGGAAGGGGGATGGGGGTACTCAGCCACAATTTCATTGTTGTCAGTAAAACTTAACAAATAAATGCTTTTCATTTTTGGATAAAGGTAGTCAGAGATTTATTTATTTTTATTTATTTATTTTTTTTACCAAACTTCCCATCCCACTTCATATTGCCAGTCTGTCAGTTAATGTTATTACTGGATGTACTGCAGTCCATGTACTATGAAGAGGTTTTATGAAGTTTTAATACTCCAGCTGCATTTCAGCTGAATGATATGATAGAACAAACATAATAATAATAATAATAAAAAAATTCAGCAGCATGTTTTACTGAACTCTGATACAAAATGGTTAAATCCAAAATCACCGTGATATTTGGCAGGGGGTTAGGGGGAAGTGAGAAAGAATTGAGAGGACCGTGGTTAAGTAAAAATGGCAAGATCAATCCAAATTTAAGAGAGAGAGATTAGAGAACATACAGTTTTTAAACCAGTGACTTTCAAAATTAAGTGAATGTTCCATATTTGTAAGAATCTGGGTCTCAAGAAGGTAAATAAACTCCAGATGAAAACAAATGTGCTGTTAAAGATGCTATTTACTTGAATTAAACACATATTCTACAGGGAGGCCCTGTGGGAACAAGACACGAGAAGAGGTATACCTGCTTACAAGGCTATATTATCATTTAGCCTTAGATTATTTACCCTCATTTAGCAGGGTTTGGCAGTTTTGAGCATACACACAAATCTTTCAAACCCCAAGATCCCTTAGTCAAGAGCTTAAACACCCCAGCCTTCCAATAGTCCCTGGAAGGCCACTACTTCTAGAAGCCGAATTTAGAAATGGGCTCAGAAATGGAGGGGAATTCTGTACAACTCTGGAGGCAATACAGCTGGAAAACAGTATTTATTTATTTCTTTGTGGCACTGCCTCTACAACTCTCCATGAGGAAGCAGACAGACATGCTCTGCCAGGTTAAACAATGATCAAAAGTCTGCTTTTGAAACTCATTCTTCATGCAATGTGCAATGTTTATATCAGCCCTACAGATTTCCAGCACAGCTCACTGTGGACACATTATTTTGAAAGCCTATACCTTAGCTAAGTAAACTCACAGATCAGACATGAGGAGCATCAATCAACTAGTTCATAATGTTATTGAATACAGCTGTATACACTTATGAAACCTGACCTTGGAACCCTTCTCCAACGTATACAGATGCATCTGATTTTCTAGTAAGGCTTAATTCTGTGTGCCCCATATTTCTCAAGATATGCCATCCCCTCTTGCCAGGATTCACTATGGAACTCTGGAGGAATGCAGACACCAACTGACTGAGAAAAGTCTAAAACTATAACTAGAGATCTAGCCTATTTGTGATTCTGCAGGAACTGCAAAAGAGGCAGCTTCCATAAACCCCATGAAAATGGCTATTCCCACAATTTTGGTGAGGAATCACCAGGTTTAAAAAAAACAAAAAACACTGCCTAAAAATAAAGTGCTGGCTCCCTAGCGGTTCTCAGAGCCATTACAACCTGGCCTCACATTCTGCAGGGTGGGATGGACACCCCTAGCAAGAAGGGGAGCAGAGCAGTAAAGATGATGGAAAATCCGTAACTATAATAGTCAGAAATATTAATAGTTTATCTTTGTAGAATATGGACAATGTGGGCTGGCCAGGGTTGGCAACTCCAGGATCAGAGAAACAGGATAATACAGAGGATAGCATCAAAACTAGCTTAACGGATCCTTCCACAAGTTTAGTTATTGCCATATTGTAAGCTCTTGTATCTGTTAAGGTTTCAAGATGGGAGTATATTAGTTGAAAGACCATTTTATAAGCTACTGCCATGCCCAGAAAAATAAACATTATGAACCTCAGCAAGTCTTCAAAATAACTAAGGAGACCTTTTAGACGAAGTCCAACTGGATCAGAACAAGAAAGAACAAACCTTTTAAGTAGCTCTGTATGGCAGCACAGCACTCCCTAACTTGTTTTCTTCCAAGACTCCAAAAGTTTAGGTTAGAACTTGTCAGTCAAGCAGAAGACAACTTGGCCTAGAAAAACCGATGAGCTGTGCTGGCCACTGTGTGTGAAGCCACTTCAGTGAGGTCTTAGCAGAATACCAGGGTGATTCACAGAGACAAGATTTTCACTTTGGGGAAGTGTAACTAGACAGATTTTAGACACAGCCAGAAGCTTTGAGAACAGTCTGTATAGCTCAGAATTGTTACATCTTCTGTAATATTCCAACTGTAAGGAGTAACAAAGTCTTCTTTCCTACTGCAAAAGCTAAGGCAATCTAACTGTGCTGTGCTCTCAAGCAGAATTTGGGACACTTGTTTTGATTGGTAAGGAAGGCCATATTTGGATGGCCCCAAACTACAAACGGACAAGCCACTTAAAGTCTGAGTGACCACTTAAAGACTTGCACCAAGTCATCTTAGGTTGCCTATCGTTTTCCCTTGCCAGATGCAGTGGCTCCCCCGCTTTTTTTCAAAAGCACAACTGCCTCCCGATTCAAAAGTGACTGAGCTTCACACTGCCTGTTCAGAACCCAGCCCTGATTAGAGCCCACAAGTATGCAAGCAAGAATGAGAAGGGCACCACCTTCAATGGTTTCTAACACTGTCCAACTCAAGAAACTTTTGACCTAGTTCAAGCTGTGAACACTTCATTTGTACATCAGGTTCCTACACTATTGCAGGGATCACATCTGCAGCACTGCAACAGGTGTTAGAAACAAGCAGGTGATCATCTGGCTGAATGGTTGTAGGTAAAAAAAAAATCCTTAAAGGTTTGTGACTGCCCTAGCTGGATCTATTTCCAGAACAAAGCATCTGAACCTGTCCTGTGACAGTAATCCAAGAGCTTTGTTGGGGATACAGAAAACAAGCAGAGACTACATCCACCTGAGAGTAAGTAAATCTTAAATATTTATGAGTCTACCTCCATGCTCTATTAAATTTTCCAAGGACCAAAAAGAAAAGAAGTGCAGGAGCACGAAAAAGTGCAGAACTAGGGCAGCTTAAACAACAACAACAAAACCCCATTTCTTTTAAAAGGTGAACAGATAGGGACTCTGTGCCCAGGAACTGTGCCAGAAGGGCCAAGAGGAGACAAATTATTGCATCTCACTTTTATGAAAGGAAACTTACGCATTTGGCTTATGTACATTTACAACTAAAATATGACAGCCTGGCCTGTATCCAGCAAAGGACTACACCATTCTCAGACAGAGGTATTTAAAAAAGAGTTAGTTTCCCACAGGGTGTCAACTATCTTGCTATAAAACTGAGCAATTATGAGACAGACAAGGTACAGCTACATTTTTAAAACACATCAGTAAGACAGATCAGTTGTCACCAAGTGCTTGGCAGTAGTTACAACACACAGGAAACTGCTGCCAGCACAAAAGAGCACTGCCCTGTAGCAGTACTGCCTGCTAGGAATCTGAAGTACTTCCCATGTCCTTCCCTCATCAAGACATGGAAACAAGAGTCTTGAGAGGAAGGGATCCTGAACTAGTCCCAAAGGTTGACAGTAGGAATTATGCTCCTCATAAGAGCCAGGTAGAATTAGAGGACCCTTAGTTGATATTCAATTTGGAAGTGTCCAGGTGTCCAACTGGAATGCAGATTACTGATTCCTTTGGAAAATGAGAAGTATTACAAGTCAGTTATGACATCACCTCTAATTACCATATTTTCAATAGAGCAAAGATTACTTTTTCCAGCACTCTGAAAGAAGGCTCGCTGAAGAAGGCAAGAGTGAAAGCTTGGATTCTGGCATGGCTTCAAACTGAAGAGTGAATCCCTGACTTACATAGGGCTGCTCAGTCTGCAGGAATGGGTTCCCACCACTAGAAAACCTGGAGCAAAACGGTTACATGAGAGAAAAGGAAAAATGGTGAAAATCAGAGTCTTACAAATTTAATTAAAAAATCAAGTCTAAGTTACTGCCTAGACACATTTTGCTGAGGTGGGAGTGAGTAAGACCTACAGGAAACAAAGTGTTATATGAGACTCTAGTGGCAGGCAGTTCCAGTACTCCTGAAATTGAAGCTTACAGATCCTAAAAGATGATAGCAAGGCAACAACCTATTCCGCCAATAAGATACACAAGTTTATCTACAGCACAACAGTAATGGCATGTCCCAGCACTAAAGGGGCTCAAGTATGTCTGTTAGGTCATAGTCTTGAACCTGGAGCCTTGGCCTGCTTAGCTTAGCACAAATTCTCAGCCTAGTCTGCAACCTTCTCAGTGGAGCATTGGGGTAGACACAGGTGGCCAAAACTTTCCATCTGGGCCTAGCTACCCACCCACTCCCTGCCACTAGAGTGGTCAGCCAGGGTCAGATGACCTTTCATCTCTTCCAGTATAAGCCCCTGAAAAGGATGGGTCTAGGCAACACAGCCCAACCATGTACCTATGCTACTGTACCTTTGGCTTGGGCCTCTCCTGGCTCTCTGGGTACCTGACCCAGCTTACTCATAGCCCCCAGGTTTGGCCTGATCCTTTGGCTTCCTGACGACTCATTTCATGTCCAGGATACCCAACCTGGCTAGCCTCCTGACCCCGCACTCTGCCCAACCCTGTGGATCTTCAGCTTGGTTCCCCAAACAGATCTTCTGGCTCCTGGATTCCCTACACTTAGACTCTACATACTCCCTTTGGATCCTAGCTGCTTCTTCTGATCCTGAGTAACCCCCAAACCTGGCACAGCAATATCCTGCCTCCATGGATGTTTACTGGTGAGGTTGTTCTGGATGAACCTACAACAGACATTTCTAAGGCCTCTCAGACCAAGAGCTTGACAATGGGCAGAGGGATGAGCCTGGAACAGCCCCACTGACTTATTTCTGGGTTTCTGGGAGTATACCTGTGGATGTGAATAGGTGAGATGTGCGCAGGCTCATCCTGGCCTGGACACACTGCTGTTGTAGTGCAGACAAGGCCTTAAGTGGGCTCTAAATGTGCCCCTGCTTAAACAAAAATCAGTTGGGTGAAGGGCAACTGGGTGCTCATTGCTTTTTAACTCAATCTTAAGACTAACATGAAGGCATGTTACAACAGCAGACAATGATTTTTCAGACTTGAGTGGAACGGAACAGGATCAAACTCAAGATGCTAATATACTACTTAGACAACTCAAAATGTGGAATAAGACCTGGCTCTACCTTTTTTTAATCCAACTCAGACAGATTTAAAAATAAAGTTGTCCCTAGTTTCTCCAAAAAGAAATGCCACTGTTTTGACTTCAACCTGCCAAGAAATAACTAGAACTGTAAAGTCAAAAGTGATATAGCTATGAGCAACTTCATTGTACATATAAAAAAGGAACTTATACAGATTTCTTGTGTCTCAAGATCTTGAATAACTGATTTTTAAACCTATTTCCCAAAGGCCATCTTGAATTATAAGGAAGAATTAAACTAGGCCACAGAAGCCTAGCTGTTCTAGGTTTTTAGAAACAGGGCTGCAAATTATCACCACAGTATCACCTTTTCAGATATTTTAACCTGAGAGATAAAATGCCATTTCCCCAGCTTTTAATTAATCATCTGCAAACAAAATTACAAGCGAGTATGTAGCAAAATCCTGAGCGATTAGCTCTATGATCTTATTCTAGAACATGCACACAAGGAAACAAAGGTTTTGCCAGGCTTCTTCTAGCAATTCCAGTAGACTTTCATGGGCAGGAAAGGCTGCTCTCTCAGAGATTCAAGATGTCAAAACAAAACTTTATTTTGGAAAATGTAATGAAAGAGATCTTATGAGCTACATTCAGTCAAACCTTGGGTGATGATAGGACCTCTAAAAGAAAGAAGGACAAACTCATCAGGGGACACAATAGAGAAACCTTTGAGAACTGTCCTACTGTTTTCTCTTTTAGAAGCATCAGGTAGAACTACTGATCCTGGGAGCTGAGGAGAGATAGCTCAGAGAACCCAGAGCAAACGCTGCCATCTGAAGAGAATAGTTTCTTGTTACCGCTCCATGAAGAAGAGGACACCTACTCAGAAGACACAGCACTATGAGAACCAAAATGTATAGTATCCCTAGAAAGGGTAAAATTAAAAAAAGTCAAAAATGCATAAGAATCACCCAAAATATTTCTGTGCCCTAAGTAAACTCTTAAGAGGGTACTGGCTGTAGATACTCAAAGAACAGGCTTCGTTTCAATAGCAGAAGAGTTCAAAGCAACAAAGTTTATATCTGACAGGAACATAAATAACTCCATGCATCTGAAATGGTTTTCTCCAGAACTCTGGCTCACAGCATCAATGGATCATCTACAAAACTTTGTGAAAAAATAGTTAAGAGAAAGTCTGCCTTAACTCATGCTGATACTTTGATGGGCAAGAAGCTGAACTCAGCACATCTAGTGGTTTGAGCCTCCAACATTCCCTCCATCAGAATCTTCTGAAGTGGCACACTGGCCAGATATATCCAATAGCGATCTCTAGACAGATCATGAATCCATCTAGACCTCTCTTTTCTGGGACCCTTAGGATGTGGAGAAGACACCCATATTGACTTGTGCTGGGATTTTTATTAAAACAGCCTTTTATACCTTCTTATAAGCAACCAGCCAGCTACTGCTTAAAAAGACCTGGCAACCACACAGCTCCAAGAAGGGTTTTTACAGGTACAGTAGTATGGGGCAATTGCATTACATGTTTCAGTGGGTGTGTATACACACTAAAATAATGCGACTTAACTAAGGCAACTTAAGTTAAGCCATGTCAGAGCATATACATGTCCAGCTCCTTGACATGGATGGCAGCCATCTTGTGAGCTAAGATGACTTAACTAATGTGACTCAAGATAATACACCTCACAGGTATATCATGTTGCACCACATTTAAGTCAACTCTACTCCACATACACGTGTATGCTCTGACGGTTAAGTCGACTTAAAAAAGTTAAGTCAGATTAACTATCAGAATGTCAGTACATGTGTACACAGCCAATACTGCTAGCCAGGTTAAATCATATGGTCAAATCACCAACTCATGGGTGACTTCAATTACCCGCACATCTCCTGGGAAGATCACTCAGCTAAATCTGAGCGGGCGCAAAGCTCTCTCGTGTGTGGATGACCTCTACCTGACTCAAGAAGTCTACGGGCCAACGAGAGGCAAAGCGCTGCTTGACCTGGTACTGGCTACGGGGGACGACCTAATCAGCGACCTAGTGATTGATGGGAAGTTGGGTGACAGCGACCACAAGCTGATCACCTTCACCATCCACCGTAAAGCTGGCAAGTCAGTCAGCAACATAGAAGTCCCTGACTTCAGAAAAGCCGACTTTGACAAGCTCAAGAGGCTAGTCGGTCAGGCCCTCAAATCATAAAACAAAAGCAAAAGAGGAACAATTTCCTTGACAAGAAGCTACAGGATTAGTTATATATGTAAACTCCTCAACTAACTGTTGTCCAAGCAACAAAATGCAGGAGCATGAATACGGATTACAGAAGATACTTAGACAACGTGGTAATCGGCACAGTAAGAATACCTACCTGGAAAGCATGCGAGTGAAAACACAATACAATGGAGAGACCATGAACAATGCAATGCAAACTTTCCTAAAGATGATATACACTGCAATCTAAAAACAGTTTTTTTGAACTGGGAAGTTCAAGCTTCTGATCACATGCTATTATCTGTTTATAATTCTAGTGTGCAACTTGTACAGCAGTGCCTCATCAGCACCTTAACTGGTATTACTCTGCAACAAAAGTAACTTAGCTGCCTTATTCATCACCCACTGGCCTGTTCTATATGTTCAAGATCCAGTCAACCCAGTAAAATACACCGATATCCTAGTAACACGATTTACTCATTTAGATAAAGATTATTCTAATAATGATTAGAAATTTGATTTAAATGAACAAAATATTCAGCCAAGGAAATATTAATGTGAACTGGCTAAACAGTCTGCTTATTTATTATTTGTAATAAAAATGCTTTTTGAAGACCACAAACAAGATTAAGGGCCCACTGTGCCAGTACAATGCGAGGCAGTCTCTGCCCTAAACATCTTACAATAGTGTGCATTTTTGTAATAAGCTTACAGAATAAAATTACTGCAACATAGGTCTTTGCTAATAAACAAGCATTTCACAGATTTTCACATGTACTCTGTAGTAGACTGGAAAAAAATAACAGATATCCACAAATCAAATGTTTATCCACATGAAATTTAGGTATTAATCTGAAAACTTGGGTTTGGGAGCAAATGTACATACATACCTGACTTCTGTATGCATTCATATGTACACTAGGAACATATACATGCCAGTCTGCTGGCTGTCCCTGCAGTGGAGGTTTACATGAATATGTTTGTGATTGTAGGTCCGTGTCACCAATATTCAGGTTTAATGCCCAGGCATTTTTATAAAGTGAAAATTAAAAAAAAAAAAAATCTACTTTCCTATTCCAGGGCATTAGTTCAAAAGATTAACTATTTAAATCCTTTTGAACAACTAATTCTTACACTAGGAAACTGTCTAAGGTCCTGTTTTACGATGAAATTTGACCACAGGGCTTAACAGAAATACCAGCTACAATGGTGCAAATGTGTGCTGTTGTAATGCTCTAGGGCAGTGGTTCTTAACTGGGGAGTTGTGACTTCCCCTTCAAGGGTGCTGTGGCAGCAGCGGCCAGGTAAAACTGCCCCATGTGCTCCTGCTGTATTACAGCGCTCTAATCAGCCTACAGCAGGCAACTTTTGCTGTGCAGCCTCATGCTGTGAGGCTTTCTTTTCTGTCTGCCACAATGCTCCCTCCAGAAACAGGTGCAAGGGGAAGTGTCCCATCCACTTGTTTTCAAGAGCAACGTTGGGGGTACCAGACCAGAAAGAGCTGCACAGCACAAGGAAGCGCCTGCCTGCTTTAAGGTAATCAGAGCCTAAATGCAGGAGGAGCATGTACATATGGCACAGCCCATCCTAGGCTGACTGTGCAGCACAGGTTAGTGTCACTGCAGTTGCACAGTCCTTAACAGCAGAACCCAGTTGAGAAGCACTCAGGTATGCTGGGGCAGCACCAATAGTAGTCCTCAGTCAGAGATGCTGCTACATTCAGAAAAAAGTGGTGGTGGGGTGCCTTGAACCTGCAAAGGTTGAGAACCACTGCTCTAGGTTCCAATTACAAGAGCAACAGCACCTTAAAAACAAAAATTACCAATTTTTCAAACACACAAGAAACTCTACATTTCCTCTTTGTTTATATCACCAAAACGCTTTCTCTTCTATGCAAATAAAGGCAAGCAAAGTTACCTAGTATTCATTTTGTGGGTCTGAAAACCTAAATAGGGATCAAGAACCAAACTAGTTGCTAGGTCATCGTTTTCACACAGTTCCTTGGCAGACATTCCAGAGGAAGGCACGTAACGACTCTGGCCCTCAAATCCTGAAGCACCACTACCTGCAAAAGGAAAGAAGAGCAAGAGTCAGGGCTAACAAAAACAGAAAACCATTCAAGTCCTTTAAGAAGGGCAATCCTACTAAAAGCATCACCAAAACCAGGAAAAGGGGAATACTAGATCTCAGACAACGCAAAGCCTTTTAAACAACAGACCCAATCCTATCAGTATGGACTCTCAACAGCAGGGCTGTGCGAAACAGCACTGTTTAGTTTCTACTTGTTTCACTGTTTTGATGGGATACTGTTTCGAAGCACTGTTCCATTTTGTTTTGTTGAAACTGTTTCATTGTTTCGAACACAGGCTATAATGGGGAATCACGAAAATGCCTGTAACTGTCATTTCTTGCCTGATTTGGATGAAAATTGTGGGGATGGTAGCACCTACTGAGGGCATGAAGCCTGCCAAGTTTCAAGGAGATAGGTGCAGAGGTTTCTGGGAAACTGCACCTCAAACCGTTCAAATCAAAAGTCCCAACACTTGCTGGCAGCGGCAGCCTCCTCTCATCCAACACGGAGATCCGGGGGAATTGCAGCCCCGGGAGGTCTGTCGGGCTGTGCAGTAATCTTGTCCGGTGCTGGGCACAGCCTGCACCCACCACCGGGATAGGCAGCCTGAACCTCTGGGGGTCCGCTCCACCCGGAAGGAATCTGGCACAGCCCTGCAGCCCTCCTGGGAAGAGCTGGGAAATTGAACTGGGAGCTGGAGAATTGAACGAGGAGCTAGATGTCAATATCAGAGCAGTCCTTCCCCCCTCCCTCTTCTTAGTTTCTGTTTAGCTTTAAGCAAGCCTGGCTTCGAAACCCAAAGTGTTTCAAAACTTTCATAATGTTTCAAGTGCCCTTGTGTTTCATTTCAAAGCTGTTCCAAAGCCTTTCATTTTATTTCGACTTCGCTGTTTCAAGCTCGGAATGCGTCGAAACAGCTTCAGAATGAAACTTGTTGAAATTTTGCACAACCCTAACCAACAGCATGCTTTCTCTGCATGAAGGGACTAGATAAAGAAAAGAATTGAGGACAAAGGATGTGGTCTCTATCCTAAGCACATATCCATGACTCTGAGCTTCTTTACAAAACATGGAGAAATCATTTAGAATTCAGTCAATTCTAGCTAACCCCATTAAGAAACAAAGGGAAGGTCCTAACAGAATGCTCTGGATCTGCATTTTTACAACTTCTCCAGATTCATGCTTATAATGCTTCCATTTTTCTAGAACAAGGAGAATAGGGAGAGGTCTATACCATGGCTTTATATGCCAACTGATTTATGCCTAATCCTCAATTAATTGTGCAGATGCAGAATCCCTTATTTTCTTTCCTACAGGCCAATTCTTAAGATTTCTGGGCAAATTATTAAATTAGAATACATCCATAATCCAATCTGAAACAATGTTTGTTTTTACGCACCACAGATTAGGCATTCTGTTTGCCTCCCACTTTCTCTCTCCCATTCAAACTAAAACTACATCAAAACATTTGAATTTAACCTTTCAATTGAATTTCATCTTTTTCCCCTGAGGAAATGGTAATGGTAAATACTTACAGACAGGAAGAAAAAAAATTCTGTTGGAAACCATGGGGTGGGAGGGGAGAAAGTACAGTCTTCTTCATAAAAAAAGATTTAGTTATCAACATTTTGGAAAATTAAAAAAGTTGACACATTAATAAGACACTATGCTTCATATCGTAATACCAAATCACAAATATGTACATACATCTGCTTGATCTCCTCTCAACTACATTTTTGCCAGTCTTTGGATTCTCCTTTCCAGTGTGCTGCAATTTGGACTGATTCTGCGGATGTTCGTTAGACAGCTTGCCTCCACTTCTCCTGCCATTCACCACCATGTTCTTGGATTCTCCCAGCCACTTCATACCCACAAACAGCCTGACCCAGGTGCATTTAGTCACTTTTCAAAAGGCTTGAAGAAGTAGGGGAAGAATATTTTCAGTTTCAATACCTAGTAGAAATAAAATATACAAAAAAAGTAATGCTACATGGGGATATAAATTTTAAAGCACAATTTCTGAAGGGGAAAAAATCTAGTAGGAGAGTTAGTTATAAGGGCATACACAGATTATCACACTATCAACAAAATTGAAACTATAGGCTTTTGAAAGTCAAGGAACCAATTCAGTACTCGCTAGCGTGTAGTATTTAATGGATTTATACTTACATCAAAACACAAGAAAGTTCTGCATGTCAACAAATTAAGTTTAAGCTCAAAACAGGATGGTATCAACAACATTGTTTTTTAATGCTTACTGGCTTTAATGTAAATTACTATGCCATCTTAAATTTGCATGATAACTTGCAGACAATCAGGTACCCATACCAAAATGCTTAGAATCAAAAAGGTATGAGTTTGGGGCTTATAGTAGAGACAATAGCTTTTATTAGACCACCAAGATTTTTGCAAAAAAAATTATTTAATTGCACGCTTTTGGGCACAAACACCCATGCATCAGACATTAGAGAAAAGATTGTAAAAGTCCTGGCTAGAAAGAAGACTTTTACAATCTTTTTTCCAATGACTGATGAAGGGTGTTTATGTCCGAAAGCTTGTAATTAAATAATTTTTATGCAAAAATCTTGGAGGTCTAATAAAAGATATCACCTCTACTATGAGCCCCGATTGTTTTTTCCTCTACAGCTACAACCTGCATACCTGAAGATACGAGCTCTTGATTTTAAAAGTGAATATTAAAACAGCAAATTTAACCTCAATGATAAGCTCTGGGAGTTATCAGCTTCTCTGGCATCACACTTATACATTTTTGGACTTGAACCTACAGGACCTAGCTGAAGCCACCACTAAAATTTATTTTGGATTATTTGCCCTATGCACTCATTTACAGCAGCAGAAGCTTTGAAACAGAATAAGTAAACCTGTCATCTCTATTCCAGAAAGTGTGGGGGGACATATTTGACATCCAGGCAGGAAGGAGGGGCAGGAGGTTGTGGGTGAGAGGGAAGAGCTTCATTTCTATCATGCACATAGAGCTTCAGCAACTAATACAGATTTTAGGTAAAACAAATTTTGTAACCTACCTTGACCTAAGAGGTCAGCCAGTCATGATCTCCTCAAATTAAATTGTAGCCAGGCTGTAAATCAGGTGTGTCAACCATATGGCCTGCAGGCCAGATTCACTAGTGGAACCACTGTATCTGGCCCACCAGTAGTCCAGAGGGCTACTGAAAGTACATGCCTTTGGCTCTGCATTGCTGCACACCCCTGGCATCGCAGACCAACCAGAGCTCTGCACCACCAAGCAGCGGCATGGAGCCAGGGGTGTGTGGCTGCATGGAACCACACATTCAGGCAGCAGCATAGAACCTGGCCCAGTCAGTAGTGCCGGGGCAAGTGGCAGCGCAAAGTCAAGGGTGTGCAATGACAGAGCCATACTGGGGCAGTACAGAGTCAAGGGCATATGTTGGTGACGAACCAAAGGCATGTAGCAGCATGGAGCTCTGGCTGGACAGCAGGAGAGCCTGGGGAATACAGCTGCAGGGAGCCATGTTCAGACAGTGGTGTAGAGCTGGGGGGCTGCCATGCATAGTTATACCCATGTTTGTTCCTGCACACCCATGGATTCAGGTCTGTGCTACTGCCCATTTGTGGCTCCATGAAGCTGCCCAGCCCTGGGTACACACCGCTGCTTCAGCGTGTTCCCAAAGATCCAGCCTGGGAAGAGCCCCTGCAGTCCAGAACTGGCCCAGGAAGAGTTTGACACCAGTGCTGTAAATGATTCAGACCTCAAATGCCTGTTTTACATTCTGCTCATTCAACTATGTATATATGAGGACAATCAGGAGCTGCCTGGCAATAAGGGTCCTGGATGGTTCCTTCTGTTTATGCAGGTCTTTCACAGAACAATGCAAGAGAAGGAAAAATAAAGGATTAATGCAACTGTTAAGCCACCAAAATTGGTAAGAAAAAAAGCTCATAAGCAGGCTTAATGCTTGGGAGTTTTTTTGAGAAGACTGACTAAGTTTCAACTTTTAACATTACACTTTAATCTCCAGCACAGGCAGCTACACTGACTTGAAAACAGTTAGCCCTCCTGGAAATGGTGATTACTTTATCCAAGAGATACCTAGAAAGATCTCTAAGCTCTACAAAAGATCACACAAGTGACTAAACTACTGGAAGATTTCAGCACCACAACATCCTTTAATGCTGCTAGATACAAAACACTCCAGGTTTAATCCAAGTTCACAACATTGCACTAAAGAGTCTGATGTGCTCCCAAGACATCTGCCTCTGAGATACTGGATGAACATGCAAGGATTGGACCCTACCATATTTTCTTCAATCCAAGATGAATTTAAGACAAATTAAGACCAGTAATCAGGTGAATTCAAGACAACCCCCAGTAATTAGATTCTATACATGAAAAATTGTATACACTATCATTTTCCACCTACAGAATCTAATTAATGGGAAGTCATCTTAAATTCCTGCCCCCCCGCCCCCAACTGCTGTGGTAAGGAAAGCAACCGGGGTGGGGGACGGATGGAGGGGACAGGGACAGGGACGACACAGACAATGATGACAGTCAGCAGCAGCAGTGGCCCCAGCCTGGCCTGGCCAGGCAGAAGTGGTGGAAGCTCCCAGCCAAACCAGCTTGGGGCTGGAGGGACTGGAATAAGAATAGAAGGTAATGGAGAAAGTGGGCAGCTGGGTAGGGTGGAGGATATACAGGTTGCAGTATCCCCCACACTCCCTCCAAGCTGTACAGGCAGGTCTTCCGTGCCCCCTCCCACGAATGCTTCCCCAGCTGGAAGCCTCCTCCCCTGCCAAACAAGCCAGCCCAGCCCAGGGCAAGCAGCAGTTCAGCTACAGCTACAGCTTCAGCCCCAAGCCCCTGGCCAGAGCCAGAGTTGAGCTAGCCGCTGCCTGCCCCAGGTTAGTACCGGACTCCAACACAAGGCTTTTTATTCCTTCAAGCTGGCTGGGGGAAAAAAAACAAAAAACAAAAAAAAAACATACACTCCGTTTTTAGATCCAAGTAGAGTAAATATGGTATATTAATTCAAAGCCTAGGATTTACCGTGTTCAACACTAAACTAGTAACAAAAAAGCCCTGTTAGATCAAGAGAGCAACAGGAAGAACTCAAACCTTTAAATAGAAAAAAAAACTCCTTGTAACATTCATGCATGCTTTTAGTGAAAGGCATTCCTTACAACAACATTAGTACTAGAAACTAATCATAGAATCATAAAAAATTAGGAGTTGGAAAGAACCTCTGGAGGTCAGTCCAACTGCCTGCTCAAAGCAGAACCATCCCCAACTAGATCATCCCAGCCTAGGCTTTGTCTAGCTGGGTTTTAAAACCTCCAAGGAGGGAGCTCCCACCACCTCTCTGCGTAACCTGTTCTAGTGTTTTACTACCCTCCTAGTGAGATAATTTTTCCTAATATGTAACCTAAACTTCCCTTGCTGCAACTTGAGACCTTTGATCCTTGTTCCATCATCTGCCACCACTGACAGTCTAGCTCCATCCTCTTTCGAACCTCCCTTTAGGTAGTCGAAAGCTGCTATTCAATCCCGTCTTCTATGCTCCAAACTAAATAAGCCCAGTTCTCTCAGCCTCTCCTCAGAAGTCATGTGCCCAGTCCTCAAACCATTTTTGTTGCCCTCCACTGGACTTGCTCCAATTTGTCCACATTCTCTTTGTAGTGGGGGCCCCAAAACTGAACACAGTACTCCAGATGTGGCCTCTCCAGTGCCAAATAGAGGGGAATACTCACTTCCCTTGACCTGCTCGCAACACCCCTACCAAAGCAGCAACAAAGGTAAACTGTTGGCTCATATTCAGCTTATTGTCCACAGTAACCCCCTGATCTTTTTCTGTAGAGCTGCTGCCCAGCCAGTCAGCCCCCAGCCTGTACTGGTGCATGGGATTGTTCTGTTCTAAGTGGCGGACTTTGCACTTGTCCTTACTGAACCTGATGAGATTTATTTTGGCCCAATCCTCCAATTTGTCCAGGTCACTCTAAATCCTAGCTCTGCCCTCCAGCATATCTACTACTCCCTCCAGCTTGGTGTCATCTGCAAACATGCTGAGGGTGCACTTCATGTCATCTTCCACGTCTTTGATTAAGACACTGAACAAAACCAGCCCTAGGACCGACCCCTGGGGCACTCCACGTGATACCAACTGCCAACCAGACACTGAGCCATTCATAACTACCCCTGAGCCTGATGCTCCAGCCAGTTTTCTATCCTCTTTACAGTCCATTCATCCAACCCCTAATTTCTTAGCTTGCCTGCAAGAATGTTGTGGGAGACCGTATCAAAAGCCTTGCTAAAATCAACGTATACCATATCCATTGGTCTTCCCGCATCCACGCAGCCAGTCATCTCATTATAGAAGACAAGCAGGTTGGTCAGGCAGGACTTGCCCTTGGCGAATCCATGCCGTCTGTTCCTAATCAACTTCCTCTCCAAGTGCTTAAAAATAGATTCTTTAAGGATCTGCTCCATGATTTTTCCAGAGACTGAGTTGAGGCTGATTGGTCTATAATTCTCTGGATTCTCCTTTTTCCTTTTCTTAAATATGGGCACTATTTTTGTCCTTTTCCAATCATCCGAGATCTCTCCTGATCACCATGAGTTTTCAAAGACGATGGCCAGTGGCTCTGCAATCACATCAGCCAACTCCCTCAGCACCCTTGGGTGCATCCTATCTGGCCACATGAATCTGTACATGTCCAGCTTTTCTAAATAGTCCCTAACCAGTTCTTTTGCCACTGCTGGCTGCTTACCTCCTCCCCAAACTGTGCTGCCCAGTGCATCGGTCTGGAAGCTGACCTTGCCTGTGAAGACAGAGGTGAAGCAGGCATTGAGCACCTCAGTCTTTTCTGCACCCTTTTCTACATGCTCTGTCACAAGGTTGCCTCTCTCGTTCAGTAAGGGGCCACACTTTCCCTGATCCTCCTCTTGCTGTCAACGTACTGGTAGAAACCCTTCTTGTTACCCCTCATGTCCCTCGCTAGCTGCAACTCCAAGTGCACTCTGGCCTTCCTGACTTCATCAGTGCATGCCTGAGCAACGCTCTTATACTCCTCCCAAGTTATTTGTCCAAGTTTCCACTTCTTATAAGCTGCCTTTTTGTGATTTAGTTTGCTGAAGAGTTCCCTGCTAAGCCAAGCTGGTCGTCTGCCATACTTGCTAGTTTTCCTGCACATCAGGATGTTCTGTTCCTGCACTCTCAGTAAGGCTTCTTTAAAGTACAGTCAGCTGTCATGGACTCCTGTCCCTCTCAGATAGGCTTCCCAGGGGATCCTACCTGTGAGTTCCCTATGTGAGTCTAAGTCTGCTTTTTTGAAGTCCCGGGTCCTTACTTTGCTCCTCTCCATTTCTTCCTTTCCTCAGGGTCCTGAACTCATTCATCTCATGATCGCTACTACTGCCCAAGTTTCTACCCACTATTACATTCCCGACCAATTGATTGCTGTTTGTGAGCAGCGGGTCAAGAAGATCGTGGCCCCTAGGCTAGTTGGCCACTCCAGAACTTCCACCAGGAAGTTGTCCCCAACACTCTCCAAAAAACTTCCTGGATTGCCTGTGTACTGTTGTTGAACTAATGGAACTAATAACGGACACTACTGAATAGACTGGAATCTCAATTTATGGGTGGCATACTCTCTCTCTCTAGAAATGAATGCTGTGAGAGCAAGAAATGTGGACTGCTAAGATAAAAATAGCGCAAGCTCCAGCTAATTACAACTTTTGGAAAATGATGGGACAAAATTTATCAGCTGTAGATCCATAATTAAAGTTTGAGACTACCTTCCAAGACAAAGACAACTCAAATATTTAAGAACTAATGGATATTTACATGATAAAAAAGAAATGAATTATTCTTCAGATACATCACCTAATAAAAACAACAGGCATTAAACTGAATGTGTCTGGATGTAAACACTAGCTATTAATAAATGTGATCAACAGATACAACTGACAACATGTAAGAAATGATGGAGATAAAATTAACATAGATTTTTTTAAATGTAATATTCAGAGTTTAAAAGCAGTGGTTGCCTAATGGCCTCAGGCTACCACTTATGCTACTGGTCCATGTAAAAAAATTACGTTTGGCTCAATGGGCCAGTAATAAGTAGTATCACAATTAGAGCAGAAAATCCACAGTATGTAAATGGGAAGCATACCCCCATTTCTACTTACAGTCTATATGCCTTTGGCATTGATAATTCATAATATAAGCCAACCATTACTACTTCTGCACACCGCTGTATCATGATCCATGCAAACATGTGATTTGCAGGAAAGTGCCCCCATCCCAAATAACTCTAGAATTGTATTTACACACGTTTGTTTACTTTTTAGGTAGATGGACTGTAAGAAAAAGACATACGTTTAAGTTATGAAATATGAAACCTCCAGGTCTTAGTTTAAATGCCCAGTATATATATATATATAACAGCTTTCTAATTGTATCATTAGTTAACGCACTGCACAGTAGCAAAAGGACTACATGATTTTCAATGCGCTAATCGTATTTTGGAAAAAACTGAGAGCCTTAAATCTTTGGTTAAAATGTGTCATGCAATTAAGTAGATGAAATATATATTAAATAATAATTATTTTAGGCACCTTATTACCAAACTGCAAATATTTTAATGATTCTGGACAACTGTATGGCTAATAACTGAAAATACTTGCAAAAAAAGATTTTTAATTAAAAAAAAAAAAGGCCGCTTGACAGGTAATGACTGGAGATTTAACATAAATATAAACGTTTAGACCTTTTGATAACTGTCATACCACAAAACAAAGATAAAAGTTATTCAGAATGCAATGGGAAGCATATTGCAAATAATACCATTGAGTTATCTGAAGATATGGAGGCAGTAAAAAAAAGTGGAGGGAAATTTAGGACAGGACACTCTGGACTGGCTTTGTCCTCAAGACGACTCCGAACAGATTTAAGAACCCATTGTAATGGGTTGGTTGACCTTACCATAATGAAATACAGATATGCAATTACATCACTTTTTTGGACCTGACCATTAAAAGCATCTAATCACCATGCAAAATTATTTATTAAAAAGAGCTAATGATTACAACGGTAAGCAAACAAAACCATGTTTTTCTTCTTTGTATCATTTACTAGTTATCATATAAAATATCACATTTAGCTGTACCTGTGATGATCAGCTGCTTTTAATTAAAACAAAAAGCACTAATGGACAACCTCTCTCCGAGTCCAGAATTTGCACTGGAAAAACAGAGAGGTTGTTCAACTGCTCCGATTCTCCCAGAGTTCTGAGTTTTTCCTGAGTATACACATGCACATGGACACAAAAGCACAAAACCACCTACAATTATTTCAAACAAAGAGACTCAGGTTAGTACCCCACTTGGGCTTTTGTATGATGCTGGATACCAACATTCACCTAAATATAATTTAGGACACACAAGGTGGAAGCACTCAGCCTGCTTTAAGGTGGGAATAATGGTTTGGATTACCAAACATAGCTATACAGACTGTCAATACTTAGTGACAACGAGCAGATTTCATTAGGCTGGCACTATTTCCAAGATACGCTTTCACACTAATGAGGCATGTTGGATGACAATACATCTAAATTGAACAAATAGAGAGAAAAATTACATTTTTCCCTGGCACCCAGAGATCTAAATAAATGCAGCTGCTCCTCTCTAGAAAGCCCATGACTATTTCAATCATTAAGAGCAATAAGAAGGATCCATTATCCATTATGAAAGTGGCAAACAGCACAACTTACATTCTTTACTCTAGAAATTTTAACAAAGCCCACAAAACATAACAGAGATTCTTCAAATTTCAGTCTCCAAACACACAACAGAATGTAAGCTTTACAACAGATATAGAACATTTAAAATAAAGAGTGGCCTCTATTTATCTCGTCTTGGTAAGGTAGTGATAGGTGGCAGTCCTAATTACCATTGACATGTGACTGACAGAGATTGCTCTCAGGGACTTGATGGAAACTCAAGTGTTTGTTGTTCTTCTAGTGGAAGAAAGTTTTGGTTTGAATAGATCCGCACCGTCGTTACATACTTATGGGTTCCTGCTGGAGGATTTCCCTCTAGATAATACCTACAAACTGAGTAAGTGAGGCTTTGTCCAATCAAGGAAGTTTACCAGCCTAATTATACCCATATAAATATAGGTTTTCATACCAGATGTTTCAGAAAGCATCCACACTAGGCAGTTATACAGGCATAAGTGGGGCAGTAGAATGGTGGATTTCCCCAATTAAATATATCCTTGTCATTTCATGGTAGAGCCCAATGTCACATTCAGACAAGATTTCACTAAGCTAGTGTCATCTTGAAAAATGACAATACAGTTACACTTATCAAATCTCAGAGATCTCTTCAAGATCTAGGTACCTTTGCAGCACCCATTTAGGAAGCTTTCTAAATACTATGCCAAAGTTAAGTGACTAGGTCACACCCATATAAAAAAGCAGCCTTCAGATCAATACATATTCCTAGAAAGCACAACATAATACTTAAGTTTTACTGTTAGTCATCCAGAAATAGATAAACTAGCAGTTGCATTCTTGTATTACTCATTTCACAGGTTTATTCACATTACTTGCCCAAACTGCTTACTGTAGCTATCAGAACACTGACATCAGATTACTGAAGTATAAACAAAAATGTATTTATCCTTATAAATTTCTAAAATCAGATAGATGTGGTAACTAGTTCTAGAAACTATTTTTTCTTAAGTTTTTTATATTTTACTCTCAACTGAGAGTGAAACATTCTGGGGTTTTTGGGTTTTTTTGAAAGCTCATTTTGGCTGGTTTTGAAATTGGCAGTGAGTAAGTAGGTGTCCTCTCCCACCCCAGTGAGGTTCCCCTTTCAGATCTCTTTTATACTCAGACGCACTGCAACACGGATCTTTCAAAGAATAAGATCAGTGCATGTTTTCATGATTTTTTTAAAAGAGGGATATATTTTTCACTTGCTTGAAGAAATATGGCCTAAAAATACTTTGGTAGCATGCATTACAGCTATACATGGCCCCTATACACTGTTAACAAACATATTGGATATTCTGCAAATACTGTCTATTCTGGCCTATCTCCCTTAAACTCCCTTGTGCTGTATTTATTTGAATAGTCATATCAGATCATGCATTCAATTCAAATTCTATGTAGATTGGGACTCTGCACCATAGACAGTGCCAAGCTGGAAACAGCATGTACATTTTGAGATTGACAGCAGACATGAAACAAAAATGTTATCAACCTTTTTTTAAAAAACAAAAAACAAAACTCAAGTTGATAGTTAGTGCCAGGGATGGTATGACAGAGGATGCGTGATTCTAGATAAGCCCCATTCATAAACCCTCCTTTGACGTTCGGCCCACAGTACTTCTCTCTCTGGCCAGATGAATCACCTTTGGATTGGGCCTACAGAGCTTCTCACCACAGCTCCTAGAGCAGTGGTTCTCAACCTTTTAGACCCAAGACATCTTTAGACAAACTCAAAGCACCCCTTGGAAAATGCCAGCTGTTAGTTTCCAATCTTTTTATGCCTACAGAAAAATAATAAAAGTTTCTCTTGCAAAGAACTGAGGAAGACCAGTTTTCTATTTGAAATCTCTGTATTTATCTTATGAATTGTGTTAGTAAACCTAATGGTGTTAACACTGTGTAGCACCCTACAGAACCCCTGAAAGGATCTCAAGGCACTCTGGTTGAGAACCACTGTCCTAGTTCCACTGTGCACCCAGTGTAGGCAACATCTAGGGAATTAACACTTTATCCCTTCCTGAACACCACACTTCTAGTTTTTGATTACAGCCAGACACACAAATTGGCAGCAGGGTGGCAAGGAACATTGACTCTTGTGTGCTGGCTGCCTTGACACAGCAGTTCTGATAGCCACAGTAAGAAGTTCTGCAGTCCACACCCAGAAGTAGGTAGCCTGGCCCATGAAAAGCTCCATGGTCTGAATCTGGCTCATGAACTCATTTGAGTTTGACACTCCTGCTCTAAAGCATCTATTACTGGCCACTGCCAGAGACAGACGGGCTAGATCAGGGGTTGCAGGGATGTGCAGGGGGTACTTGAGAAGGCCCTAGGCAGTACACACAGGCAGGTGGGGATGCAACACTGCCACATACCATCTTGTGCTGCCACACAGGCACTGCCCACCTGGCCAGATGCAAGGGAAGCTTGCATGTGGCAGTTGCTGCCCCTATGTGTATGGCCATGCCCCTCCCACCTCCAAAAAGGTTGAAAACACCTGGGCTAGATCGAAATGCAGCCCACGGGTGGGATCTAGCCTACCAGGTGATTGTATCTGGCCCAAAGCAGGTTCCTCACCTCTGCATGCACGCAGCCAGATCTGCTGCCCCTGGGCACAGAGGTGCCACCTGGTCCTAAATGTAGTCCATCTATATACCCACATGCAGTTCTTGGGCACACTGGAAGCTGTAGTCTGCAGGGCTGGGTAATGTGCTGGCCAAACTCAGTTTCCCAACAGTCCCTGTGGCTGTGACAGTTTGCTTTTGCCCTCACACTCTAGTGTCTCTGCCTCTGCTGTAGGCTCCACCCTGCTGCCCAGGCCTGTTTATCCAGCACCCACCACTGGGACACTAGACAGAGCAGGTGGGTGAGTGGGGTCTCCATGATGACCAGCCTTGGATCCCTGCAGACAGGGTGCACTTGGCCAGGCAGATGGAATGGGGTCACAGGCAGGGAGCAAAATCCAGGAGCACAACAGGCTGGAGGGGTCAGGATCACAGTGGTGAGAGCACGGGGCCAGACCCCAGAGCAGAGACACAATCTGCTGCCCACACGTCCCTGTGATGGGCGCTGGATCCACAGGCGGCAGCCAGCCCCTACCAGCAGAAGCAAAGCCTGTTGCAGAGATGTACAGGGAGCAGACTGTGGCTCTGCCCCAGGCCCATGCTGTTACTGCCCTGTGATCTCGGCCCTACCTGCCCATCATACTCCCAGACACTGCTCCCCACCCACCTGTGACCTCATCCCATCCACCCAGCTGAGTGTACTCTGCCCATGGGGGTCTCATGACAGTCTCCGTGGAGATCGTTCCCACCCACTCCATCTGGTGCTCCTGATGGTGGATGCAGGGCGGATAGGGCCAGATAAGATCAACTGGCATCTTCTCCTCATGCTGGGTGGTATAAACAGCTATGCTGAAGGCCAGGTTAGCACCCTCCCCCTAAGAGTTCAGCAAAACTCCTGAACTGTCCCACCAGCCCAAACAACGAACCATTTCTGGGCTAGATGGACCACTTTTCTGACCGAGTACTGCACTTCTTATCTTTCAGTTTTCTGAAGCGTTCCTATTAATCATTCCTTGATTTAAGATTTCTCCTTCTCAAAAATATAAAGCAGAAGTATATACATGAAAAAGCCTTCAACAATTTAAACAAACAACTACGGTCTAGATCCTGCAAGTATGCGTTTATGCTCTTAAAACAGAATGAGCTACTTATAATGGAACTATTACTAATTACTTGTACTGAAGTGGAATGGAGAGGCCCTAATCCAGGACCAGAGCACTCTTGTGGTAGGCTCTATCCATACATAAAAGACCCTCCCAAGTTAAGTGAAGGCAGAAGCATTTTCTGCATTAAGGCTGCAGGCAATAGTTGCATCACACACAATGTTATATCATGTGCAAGAATTCTGAGTTATTGCTGCAGTGAGAATTCCTTTAGTTTCTCAGAAAACAACTGTCCTGCCATAACGTGATAAAGGGTTAGCCAGGGCAGGTTAAGTGTCACATAAATTGTATGGGATTGAAAGAATAAAATCACTTTTGAAACATCTGCTATATTAGATGAAATATTAATGGCATTTATCCTTAATGCAAGTAACCTCAGTGAGAACATTAAAAAATCCTTAAAATACACATTAAAAATACACCACATTAAAAAAGCCAGACTATAAATAATAAAATGTCATTTACTTTCATTTAGCCTGACACCCTACATTCTCCACAACAGAGCATGGATTATACAAAACCAGCAATAGACTAGGTTTTGAATCTGTGATTTTCAATCAAGAGCCTGCAGCATCTGCCTTGAGAAGAGTGCCACACATGTTAGCACTGTCAGGCCTGCAAACAGTATTCAAAAGAAACTCAGAGATTTCAAACAGGAATCCATAGTGCTAAAAAACATTCTGACCTATGGTATTTATGAGTTCTTTGCAACAGAAAAACTGCTGTACTGTTTTTCTGTAGTCAAAAAGAGTGAAAGTTAAGGGCTGGAATTTTCCAAGGGGTGCCTCAAATCTAAAAAAGAACTACTGTTTAGAAACACTATTCTAAACAGAAGCATAAAGTTTTATCTGCCTTCAAAACCATGGCAAACACAAAGGACAGCCTCAACGTGGGGTCTAATTGATAGGTAAAGTCACTTCTCCCTTTGCTTTTCAATTTATTAAAAGGCAATGAGAGTTTTCTAAACTATTATGTCCTTCAGTCCCAAAGTCTCAGCCATCCAAACCACACATTTCTGAGATTGGCAGTAAAAAAAAAATCACCAATAATCTGGCTGCTAAAACATCACCACATGGAGAAATATACATGAATGAAGCGAACAGAGCAAGAGTGCACCACAAACTCATCAACTCATCCTTTGACCTCTTGAGCACTAAAACAGAGAAGGTAACATTGTGGCCACACCACTATGCATTAAAAGAAATCAAGGAATAAATGCTCCAGGGTCCCAAGAGCCTCTCAGGAAAAATGAACAAACAAACAACCTTATGACAGAGAATACAAGGAAATGAGACTCTGCAAGAATCAAAGCTCTTGTCTACTTTTTATTCAGGGGAACATTCAACACATTTCAAATGCTGCAACTGCCAGCACAGATAACATGCATATTTGAGACTCAATGGAATTCTTGCCACAAAATCCCTGTAAAGAGGAACAGACTCCATATAACAGACAAACCAACCCCCTCCCCCCCCACCACGAAAAAAACCCAACCAAACCAATGCCAAGCAGTTTCATATCATTAAGAAGAGCTGCCTGGTAGATCAGTGGTTTTCAAACTTTTTTTGGCTGCATATCTCATACTTGCAAAATACTGCTCCTCATACCCCATTCCCAATGTGTCCCTGCATGTTCATTCCTTTGGAAGTGTCAGCACCAGTGTCAGGGGTCTAAGCACATAGTGACCTTGCTGCACAACTGAAATCTCTACCACCATTATTAAAACTTAGGCATCTACCCTTTGGCAAAGCATCACTACCACAATTTGAAAAGCACTGTTGGTTCCTGATGCTAGGAAGCACTGTTGTAGGCTTCAGAAAATGACTTTCAACAATACATTATAAAACCAAGTTTGTGTATCCAAAAATCAGGACAAAAGCGGGTCATGATATCCACTGCTACAACCAAGCCCCCACTGATTTTGGGGTCATGATGTTTGCAACTCAGTATCAGTGTAAGCAAGCTAAAAGTGCAACAGCTCAGAAACAAAATAAAGACCGAAAGGCAGCAAACCTGTTTACGTGACTATTATTAATGACAAAAGACAGACAGACTCTGAAACAAAAGTCCCTATGCCTGTAAATGTCCATTGAGAGGAAGGAATCAAGGCCACTAAAGGGGACTGCAAGTCGCACAACTCTGGTTCCAGACATTAGCTGTCATAAGGCAGAACTTGGGTAGACCCAAAGGGCACTGCTTTTCTAGGAAGCTCATGAGGCTCAATGACACTGGACAACTGCTCTCCACAGTGGAAACATGCAGAAGCCATGCAAAATAGGAGATTGGAAGTTGCAGTAAATCAGGGCATTCATTGCATGCCGAACCACACACTTATATTGTGGTGGTGTTAGAGCATGCTCTTTTCTCCTAAAGCAGCTGACTGTCGGAGGCACAAGGAACCCTGGGAGCTGTAGTCCAGCACTCGCTGTGTCGCGAGTTACAACCAATACTGAGAAAACTTATTTAACTTTCGCAACAAATACACATGAACCTGTGCGACAACCACATTTAGGAATATTATCTTGTAAACCATACCTATGCACTAAGCAAGATTACATAACTTGCTTAAACAGGTTTAATTTCTGCTCTTAAATTGGACAGGAACACAGTAAATAGACAAATTAAAAACTTACAACTCATCCCTCTTGCAATCAGATGAGGAGATGGAGGGGGGGTGTCTTATTTTAGGGCTATTTAATACTTTAAATGCATTTTTCCTCCATTCTACCTTGGGAGGAAAGGTACTATACTGAAAGCACTGCATATATAATCTCAGGACAACAAGTACAAGCTACAGATTAAATTTGATTTGGAAAAAAAAAAGGGGGGGGGAATGACATGCAGTACCAACTGCCTTGTGAAAAACAATAATTCAAATGCACTTAAAAATAAAATAGGGTTTGCTTCAAGGCTGAGTAGTGCGGGCAAGACTTTCTGAAATCCTTTACACTTTACTTCCACGCTCAGAACCTGGCTAGAAACTTGGTGGCCCCAGACAGCTGAGACTCACAAACTGATACTTCCTTCAGAAGCAAACTGACCTGTGCTTGCCGGATTCGCACAGGGCTCCCATGGAAGAGCTGGCGCCCACAACCACAACCTGCAGAACAGCCAATGCTTCCCCCCCGGGGTTTTGCTCTCTGACAGAAATCCCTTTAAACCGCCGTTTAAACCCAAGGTCTCGGCCACGTGTCTCGCTCTGGACAAGGACCCGGTAGTTCCGTCCCGTTTCCTCCAGCACTGCCAGCCTCCCCCCTCCGGGGGCACCTCAGGCGCAGCCCAAGGCCGGGGGAGCCACTCTCCCAGCTCAGCAGTGGGGCCCAGTACAAAGGGCGGCGGTGCCCGGGGGTAATCACACCGCCTGTCGGCGGAGCCACCCCCCTCCCTCCCTCCCTCCCAGCACAGAACAGCGCGGGAGGGGGGGTTCGGCCCGCCCCCCCCATAAGGCCCCTCCCTCCATAAAGGCGTCGCGGCCCCTTTAAATCCCCCGCCGGCGCGGAGTCCCCCCTCCCCCCAGCAGTGCCCGCCCCTCCCCCCGCACCCTACCACGGAGCCCCCCCCGCGGGGTCTCCCCCCCGCCGCAGGGCCCCTCACACCGCCCCCCCTCGGACCCCGGGAACTCACCGCCGCCGCCGCGTGCCGGCTCTCGGGTCTGGAGGGAATGAGGCATCCAAAAAGCAGCGGCAGCTGCGGCAATAAGGCCGATAGTAATAATAATAATAATAATTCCAGGGGGAAAAATGGCGGATTAAAATCCAAGATGGCGGCGCGGCGGCGGCCGGGGGGGGAGGGGGCACCCAGAGATCCCTCCGCCGGTGCCGCGAGAAAGAGTCCCCCCGGCCTCCCTCACGCAGACCCCACGGGAGGCGTCGCGCCCGGCAGCCCTCGCCGCCGCCTTCTCCTCGTTGTCGTCGTCGTCCTTCCTTCCCCGCGACCCTCTCGCCAGCTCCTGCCGGGGCCGCTCGGCGCCGCTGCTTCCTCGCCCAGCCAGGAGAGGCGCCTCCTGCCTGTATGCTCAGAGACAGCGGCAGCGGACGCACACCGCGCCTCGATATCGGACGCGTCGCGCGGCGGAAGGATACGCCACCAAAAAAACCAAAAAACAAAAACCCCTCCCGGCCGCGGCTTGGCTTCACTCCGTCCCACGCAGCCCCGCCGGCCCGGCCCCGCCACGGACTCACTACACAGCTCCGCGCCCCTGTGTTCGCTCTCCCACCGGGCGGAGGGATTCGCGGAGAAACGAGGTCCGTTTGGCCCACCGCTTCAGGAGTGGGGAGGCGATGGAAAAAAGTCCCGGCGCGGCTCAACGGCAGGAGGGATCCCTCCGCCTCCGCCTGCTCTTTAAATGCGGGCAGCCGCTGCTGGTGTAGAGGGATGTCCAGTGGTCATTCGTATGTTCCCTTCTCGTGCGACGTCTCAAAGTCCTGTAGCCCCTGAGAAGGGGCTCGGGCTCCTCACAGCCGGGGCCCCACCCCCGGGGGTGGGTGCAGGACTACCCTCCCTGAGAGAAAGAGGGATGGAGGGAGACTCCCTCAGGTAGGGGAGAGGGGTGCCCCTTGCCACCACCTGCTGCTGGAGCCCTCCTGAGGGCCCTGGGGTTCACTTAGGTGTCTCCTTTCCATAGGAGGGAAAGAAACCCATCTCCCCCCCAGCAGCCTGGGGAGGCAAAAAAATTCTTGCCCACATGTGTTTTAGTGACCCCGGAAAAAAAGAAGCAAGGGAAAATCCGTCTGGTCCTAACAGGATTGTGGCGAAGACAAGGGCTCTCAGGAAAAGCCAAGCACAAACTTTTCCCCCTGCTGAGCTTGGCACCCGGGATTGCGCATCATGCTGGTTTTTGGCTGCTGCTCCTTTCATTTCCCCTACTGTGGCAGTTCTCAGTTGGGCTGCCCCAACATCCTTTCGAGGGTGCCGCAGGGCACCAAGCAGCGTTGGTGCTGTGGGATGCACCAGTGTGACTTGCAAGATTAAACCCAGAGGTTTCAAATGGGAATAAATGGTATAAAACCTGCTCTGCCCTGTTGTGTGCTTCCCGAGTTCTCTGCAACAGATCTACTCCAGTATTTTCCTTTAGTCAAAAAAGTTAAAACTAAGACCTGGCGCTTTTGACGGGGTGCCTCCAGGCTGAAAAGACTGAGAATGGACCCCTGTGCTATTGTATGAGCTCCAGACGCGGGTTACAACATGGCATGTTTTGTAGTGCCACTTGCGGTATTTTTATAAGTGTTTCAGGTGGCCTTTGCAATGTTACTTGATGGAGAACTTGTTTTTACAAAAAGCAAAGCATGTGCTACTAAACCGCCTTGTGGCAATGCCTCAGCAAGTGTACTGAGCGCTTCACGTGGTCCTGGAAAAAGTAAAAGAAGCAAAAATCTAAGGATATTTAACAAACTAATGTAATTGGGGAATTTTGTTTTAAATCTCAGCATGCGTTATGTAAGCTGGAAGGTATCTGGAACTGGTACCTGTCCTGACAACAAGAAAATCCCAAATTTAGCAACAAGAAATTGATTCCTAAGCTTTGAGAGTGTGGGACAAACGATTAGCTCAGAATAAGGCAGACTTTTCCTGTCAATTTAAACCTCTAAAAAGAGGAATTTAAAAAAGGAAGTGAAGGTGCATCCTTTGTGATTGCATCACAGGTGGGGGATACTATAATTGGAGTAAGCAATATTTATAAATTGACTCTTTTGTAAGCATCTCAGAGCAGTATGTTTTCAATACTGGCTCCCAAACAAAGGCTCCCCAAAATGTTATGGCATAAGGTTTTACAGAAAGTACTGAATTTAAGGTACAGACAGGCTGGAAGATGATGGCTTCACCATTGTCTGCAAAGGGGATATGCCATCATTCCAACAATGAGTGGCCAGCCACTGTTGTAGCCAAACCACTGCAAACAATGGAGGTCAAGTCCACCCCTACAGAGAGACTCTTGTGGGTGAGCTGTTGAGAGAACCAAGGTTAAGCTTGAAAAGATGTCAACCTTGGAAATACACACTTGTCTGAAATGGATTTTGCCTGCTATTGTGACAACACCCACAATTATAACAAAGATTATGGGGAAAGATGATTATTTTGCGTTGTTTATGTGTTTCATTGCTTCTGCCTCTGCACCCGAGTCAGCTTCTGTCTGCAGGTCTTTCATACAGCACTTAAGCACGTCAACAGGGAAGAGAACATTTTTCAGAATAAGAAAGTTTGATGGTAACACAATAGAAATAGGAAGGGGTGAGAAGTAAATGACGTGTTAAATTACTTTTAGCTGTTTAAGTTGACAAGATTTCAATCTGACAGTGTGCCTTTAAGGCTGACATACCTATTTGCACACATTTGTGAAAAAACAGTTTGAACAGACCAGTTTTCTGAAAGTGTAAACCCAGAGATCTAATTCCATTTTCTATTGTTCATGCCCCATAAGTGTTTTTCAATATTAATTTTACTTTGTAAGTTGATAGTAGGCATATCCTTTGTAAGATGTGAAGAGTTTCAAAACTGAAAAATGCTATTTTAGCCATTGGGGAAGAGAAGGGGAAATGCTTCAGATTTTCTTAAAAAGGGAAAGCCTCCTTTATTCATATACTTATTACTCAAAATGGCTATGACTGTTTTGCAGTCTTAGCTAAAGAGTTTGCTCTGAGGCCATGGCATTGAAAGATCTATTATACTTGCTGTTTAATCGATAGTTCTAATTCAAATGGACATTGACAGAATAAAAATATTTAAATTGTCTTCAATTCTTTAGTAGGTTTGCTATCAACTTAACTAAATATTTTTAGTTTAATTAAATACACCAGTAACCATTTGTTCTATTTATTGACTTGATATACTTCTCTCACCTTAGGCAATGGATTGGTCTTGTCATTTGTATATTCATATTCATATATATATGAATATGAATATACAAATGCATTTACATTTATTCATATTTTCTGCATCTTATTTGCTAATAATAAGGTGTGCTTCCTCAGTCTCTGTTCCTGGCAATGTTTTCTCTTAAACAATTTTCTTTGCAAATATGTCATTATTAATACATTTGTATGCAAATTCAGTTTTGCAAAAATATTTCTTTTAAAAGCCAAGGGTGTTGTGATGGGGTTTTGTCCTCGGCCCCTATGGCCCCTAAATTGAAACAGTGGGTTTTTAATTGAAATCCATTGTTTCAAGTTTTTCTTCACATTATGGTGTGGGACCCAATCCTTATTTTTTTTTTTTTTTTTGGAGCTGGAGCCTTCCTGCAGCTGGGGGCAAACTGCTGGTGGGCTGAGCGGCCCCTGAGCTGCAGGGGGGGCCCAGTCCTACCCTCCATGGCAGTGGTGCCCCCCAGGGCTGCCCGGGCAGCCTGCTAGCAGGCCAGGTGCTGCCTCTGCTCAGAGGCAGCACCCAGCTTGATCCAGCTCTTCCCTGAGCTCACCCTGGGAGCAGTGCCTGGTGGGCTTCTAGCAGGTGGGCTTGGGGAACACTTGGATCAGGTGGGCCACTGCCTCCAAGCTGGGGCAGCACCCAACCTGCCAGCATCCTTCCCAGCCAGTCTTGGGGGGCACTGCCACCACAGAGGACAGGACCGAGACCCCCCCCCCTGCAGCTCAGGTGCTGTTCAGCACACTGGCAGCTTCCTCCCTGTGCCCCCACCCCCAAAGCTGCAAGAGAGGCAGGCAGGCTCTACTGGGAAGAAAAAAAAGGATCAGGTCCCTTGCTGCTTCTGCCTTCGGCAGGCTCCTGCCGCTGGTAGGATGGCTGGGACCACCCAGGAATGAGCTGGCTTGTCCTTGGGGTAGTGTGGGAAAGCGGAAGGAGGGCCGCTAGGTTTGCTGGCAGCCAGAGAGGGTGGTGAGGGCGGTGTATGGGGCACTGGAAGCCCGGGTGGGTTCGGAGAAGTCTTGGATTGGGCACCCCCAAGCTGGGGCAGCATCTGGCCAGCTAGTAGCCTGCCTCAGCTTCCAGTGTTCGGAGCACCATCCCTGACACTTTCTCCAGCTGCCAGCAAACCCAGCCACCCTCCTGCCACCTTCCTGTGCTGCCCCAGCCCATTACCAGGCAGCCCCAGGCATCCTGCCAGCTGCAGGAGCCTGCTGAAGGCAGAAGTGGTGAGGTGCCTGTTCCTTTTGCATCCAAATGTAGTTTAGTTTGCAACAATGCAAACTCATTTTAAACCCCCAAACTCTTGAACATGTACAGTGTGATGCCATTAAGCCACACAAAGTGACATTTCCATCACATGTACATGGTAATGGCATCACATGTACAAGCCATTACCATGTACATGTGAGCCTGAATTTTAGGAACTCCGTTTAAATTAATAGGGCTTTGTGCAGGCAAAAATTTCTGTCCACGCAACTCCAGTTTTTAGATGCATTCCAAAGTTCAGAAATTCCCTATTGAGAAAAAATAAATAGTGTAATTGCACCTTCTTATGCCAAAACTGAAAGACTTAAATAGGATGGTAAAAGTAATTTTGAGAGCTATGAACACGTAAAAAGAATTGAAAGTAACACTTCCCCCTTAATAGCTTAACTAGGCCACATAGGCATTTGTTTTCGTGCTTACTTTTATTTTGCATTACTTTTATTTGGTCCTGGTTAGAACAGTTTTAGAAATGTAAGCCTTGTGAGTGCTTACATGCCAATAACAAAGCCTGCTTTTCATATGTCCCATGCTATTTTACTACATGTACTGTGCAGTGGTGCACATTTATACAATGAAAGTTTTAAAACGTGCATTGGATTTCCAGCAGTGGTGCACGCTGAAAGTTAGGCATCAACAATAATTGATACATTATCTCCTCTGTGTGTGTATGTGTGTATACACACATATCCACCCTTTAGGCACTCTAATCTTTTGTTGGGGTTATATATTAGCTTGTATTGTAATCAAAATTCACAGATTTAGCTCAAATGGTTTTAACTGCTGGTTACTTCTTGCACCAGACAGTACTTTCTTTGACCATGTGTAGGTTCAAAAAAAGGACTGCTGAGCAGAGAGGGGATCCACCAAAGAATGGGGGGGATGGGCTTATTTACTCCTAGATTTGCTATTCAAGTGAGTCCAAGTGAGGAGGTCTTTAAAGTAGGTTTGATGGGGTCAGAAGACAAAAGTCCACAGACAAATAAAGAGCAGCCCTAAAGGCCTGAGATTAAGAGGAAATGTAACAAATATCAGCATGGTTGTATGATGAAAACTAGCAAGGCAATCAGTTAGTCATCTAACATACCTATACAATAATGCAAGAGTTATGGGGAATAAGCAGGAAGAACAAAATTCCTAGTAGTCACACAAACCTGTACCTTAATTGGGATACCTGAGACATGATGGGATAGTTCACACAACTGGTTTATTGATGTGGATTGATATAGCTTGTTCAGCAAGGACAGCCAAGGAAAAAAGGGAGAGGATGGGACTTTGTATATTAACTAAAGATATATAAACTTGCTTTGAGGTCCAAAACAATATGAGAGGCAGATCAGTGGAAAGCCTCTGAGTTATGGGAAAAAAGAGAAAAAGGACAACATCATGGTGTTGTGGTAGATATAGATGCATTGTAGACCACCACACCTGAAAATAAAGAATGAGAATTTTTTTTAAACACCTGAAGCATGCAGAAAGCAGGTGTTAGTGTTTAGACAGGGCTTTAATTATCTGTTGAGAAGATAATAGCAGTGCGCAAACAGTGCAGCAAGTTCTTTGTGTTGTGAACAACTTTTTGGTACAGCTGGTGAAGAGAATAGCTAAAGGTGAGGCTCTTCTCATTCTCCTGGGTGAAGTTACACATTACACTTAGACCATACTAATGGCATTTAAAAGGGAAGTGTCCACATATTAAAGCTCATTAACTCACGCTGAATGCCCTCTGAACATCTCAAAGTTATGCCCCTTCAGGCACGTATTAACTCTGGGTCATGCCACCTAACTAACTTTACTCTGCTTTACAAAGATAAAATGGGCAATTTGCAGTCCTCCAGCATCCCAGGATGCATCTGTCCTAGTCCCCCCCCCCCCCAGCAGGGATTGAGCTCAGATGTCCTGGCTCGTAGATACACCCCTGCTACCAGCCCTCTAGTGGCAAGTCAGAGTTGTGCAGGCAAGAAATAGTATTAATCCTTAATGTGTGACTGCTCATAGCGTGTTTTAACTTTACCACCACTTAACATTCCACAGATTTAGTATGGTCTAAGTGTAATATATAACTTCATCCTAAAACTTTATTAGTTAGGGTATAATTGGTTAGGAATTTGAAGGTGGAAGACAACTTGGGTAACAGTGACCATGAATAACAGGGTTTATAATCTCTAGGTAAGGAAAATAGCAAAATAAAAGCATTGTATTTTAGAAAAATCCTTCCTGTTTATTCCCCTGGGCATCACACTTCAGGAAGGATGTAAAGAAGCTTGAGAGAGTCCAAAGGAGGGCTACACATATAATTAGAGGTCTGGAGAGCAGGCCACATGAGGAGAGGCTGAGAGACATGGGACTGTTCAGCCTGGAGAAGAGATGACTCAGAGGGGACTTGGTGGAAGCTTATGAGTATATAAGGGGTGCACATCAGGGCCTGGGGGAGCATCTGTTCACCAAGGCACCCCAGGGGAATATGAGGAATAATGGTCATAAATTGCTAGAGGATCAATTTAGATTTCATAGATTTCATAGCTCTTAGGGGTTGGAAGGGACCTCATGAAATCATCAGGTCCAGCCCCCCACCATAGGTGGGAAGTCAGCTGGGATCAAGTGACCCCAGCAAGAAATAAATCCAGCTGCTTTTTGAAGGAGTCCAGAGTAGGTACTTGCACCACCTCTGCAGGGAGTTTGTTCCAGACCTTGGACACATGCACCGTAAAGAAATTTTTTCTTATATCCAGTCTAAATCATCTTTCCAGGTATTTATGGCCATTGGACCTTGTTATCCCTTGGGAAGCTCTGGTGAACATATGTTCTCCCAGGTCCTGATGTACCCCTTATGAAGTTGTAGGCTGCCACCAAGTCCCCACTGAGCCTTCTCTTCTTCAGACTGAAGACTCCCAAGTCCCTCAGCTTCTCCTTGTACAGCCTTCCCTCCAGGCCTTGGATCATAAGAGTGGCTCTCTTCTGGACTCTCTCAAGTTTCTCCACATTCTTCCTGAAGTGGGGGGCCCAATACTGGACACAATACTCCAGCTGCAGTCTCACTAGGGCCGAGTAAAGCGGTAGGATGACTTTCTTGGTTTTGCTTGAGATGCATCGGTGGATACACACCAGAGTTTGATTAGCTTTGTCTGCCACTGCATCACACTGGTGGCTCATATTCATCTTATCGTCAATCAAGACCCCCAAGTCCCTTTCAGTCATGGTGCTAGCAAGTGTAGCACTGCCAAGCCTGTAAGGATGATGAGGGTTCTTCCTATCGAGGTGGAGCACCTTGCACTTCTCTGCATTGAAGGCCATCCAGTTTTGGTCAGCCCACCTTGAAAGTGTGTCCTAGTCGGCCTGTATCCCAAGCCTGTCCTGCAGTGTAATGGCCCTCCCCTATAATTTGGTATCATCCACGAACTTAGCCAGTTCACATCTGACTCCCAAATCTAGATCATTGATGAAAATGTTAGAGTACTGGCCTGAGTACCAAGCCCTAAGGGACTACATGGGTAACCCTGTCCCGCATTGATTTGCTCCCTTCAACTAGTACTCTTTTGGTCCGATCCTGTAGCCTGTTGCCTAGCCATCACATTGTATGATGATTAAGGCCACAGTTCCCCAGATTAACCATGGGGACATCATGGGGAACTAGATCAAAGACCTTCTTGAAGTCCAGATAAATGATGTCCGCATCATCTTCACAAGCTCATTAACTCACACTGAATGCCCTCTGAACATCTCAAAGTTATGCCCCTTCAGGCACGTATTAACTCTGGGTCATGCCACCTAACTAACTTTACTCTGCTTTACAAAGATAAAATGGGCAATTTGCAGTCCTCCAGCATCCCAGGATGCATCCGTCCTAGTCCCCCCCGCTCCCAGAGCAGGGATTGAGCTCAGGGAAACCTACCAAACTTTGCACCTCTCTTTCAACTTCAAGAAGGCTAAAGTGCTGTATAAGCAGGCCCCAGGCCATGAATGTGACCCCCTGTAACAGTTTGGCACCCAAGGGCAGCTGTGATGCTCCCTAGTGGTCACCTTAACCCTGCCCAGATCCTGCTCCAGCCTTCAGGGTCTCACCCTGCTTCCTCACCTGCTATGCCTTGGTGTTAAAGATAATGAGGGGAAGCTGTCCTCAGAGGCTGGTAAGCTCTGGGTGCTCTCTATCTGTACTCAGGTCTTCTCTTGGACCCAACCTGGCCCATCTAATTTTGGTTCTGACCCCCCTGCCCACAGTCTCATGGCCTTGGGGCTTCCAACCCTACTGGCCCAAAGGGCTAAATCCATGGCTTCTGTCCTCCCCTATAGCCACGCCCACGCCTCATGGATGTTATTCGGCCAGTGTTCTCTGCATTTGTAGGGGCCTCATCTCTGTTGGCTTTGGCCTACCTTTATTTTGGCTGCAGACCTCCAGCCCTGGCTCACTTAGTCTCGTTCAGCTTTCTGAGCCCTCTGTGTGTCTCAGGTCTCCAGACCTCTTGGCCCTATCTTATATTTCATAGATTTCATAAATTTCATAGACATTAGGGCTGGAAGGGACCTCAGAAGACCATCGAGTCTAGCCCCCCGCCCAAAGGGCAGGAAGTCAACTGGGGTCATAGGATCCCAGCAAGATAAGCATCCAATTTACTTTTGAAGGTATTCAATATAGGTGCTTGAACAACCTCCAATGGCAGGCTGTTCCAGACCTTGGGGGCTTGGACAGTAAAGAAATTCTTCCTTATGTCCAGCCTGAAACAGTCTTGCAGTAGTTTATAACTGTTCAACCTCATCATCCCTTGGGGTGCTCTGGTGAACAGATGTTCCCCCAGAAACTGGTGGTCACCCCTGATAAATTTATAGGTGGCCATCAGGTCACCCCTGAGCCTGCGCTTTTCCAGGCTAAAGAGCCCCATGGCTCTCAGCCTGTCGTCGTAAGGCCTGTTCTCCTGACCTCTGATTATGCGCGTGGCTCTTCTCTGGACTCTCTCAAGCTTCTCCACATCCTTTTTGAATTGTGGGGCCCAAAACTGGACACAGTACTCCAGCTGCGGCCTCACCAAGGCCGAGTACAAGGGGAGAATGATGTCCCGGGATTTGCTTGAGAAGCATCTACAGATGCAAGCCAGCGTTTTGGTCTCTTTACTAGCCGCAGCATCACATTGCAGGCTTATGTTCATCTTGTGGTCAGTGATGACCCCCAAGTCTCTTTCTTCCAAAGTGCTAGCCAGCGTAGCACTGCCGAGCCTATAAGGCTGCTGTAGGTTTTTCTTCCCAAGGTGGAGAACCTTGCATTTTTCAATGTTAAACACCATCAGTTTCTCATCCACCCATTTCCTGAGCCTGTCCATGTCAGCCTGGATCACCTGCCTGTCTTCTGGCGTGGATGCTTTGCCCCAAAGTTTGGTGTCATCAGTGAACTTGGCCAGTCTGCTTTTGACTCCAATGTTCACATCATTAAGGAAGATGTTGAACAATACGGGTCCAAGGACAGAGCCTTGGGGGACCCCACTGGTCACAGGGCACCATGATGATTGACTTCCATCAATTACTACCCTCTGGGTCCGACCACGGAGCCAATTTCCTAGCCAGCAGATTGTGGTGGGATTGTCCTAGCCCTCCACACCCTCACACCCTGGTTTAAGCAAGGCCATTCATGATCCTTCCCAGCCCTCACGCACAATTGCGGCCTCCTATCTATCCCTGATTGACACACCTGGTCCTCCAGTGTCACTCTGTGCTGGCTACATCATCCTCCTAAATCTCATCCTGGGTTCCTCAGGGACTCCACTCCCACCCTGGAGCTGCTACCTCTTGCAATTTCCCCTGGTACTGGTGCTGCTTGGGCTCCCCTGTGTTGCCACCCAGGCCAGCAGGAGTTCTGTCCACAGTGGGAGTCACAGCCAGATAACCCCTCTCGCTCAGGAGCTAGGCTTGGTGAGGCTTTGCCCTTCAAGTCACATAGCTTAACCCTCAACTTGTCCTCAGGTGTTGCAGCTTAGGCCCTGAGCCACATCCACTGCCTTCTCCCCTGGTGTTCTTTAACTCCTTGTGGGCTTCCTGGGCTGCATGTAGCTGTGCAGCTAGCCCCAAACCGGTCAGCTGCCTACTTAATTGCAGTCTTTTGGTGCTGGATCCCTACCTCTCAAGTAGCAAGGATTAGGGGGCCCTGCTACAGCCCCTCCCCACATTACCACTGAGGGAAAGACCCTGGAGGTAGTCGAGCAATTTCCCTACCTCAGTAACCTCCTCGCTCAGAAACGGAACATTAATGAGGCGATCCAGAACATGATCCAGTGCACAAGTGCTTCCTTTGGGAAATTGCTTTAGTGTGTCTTTATTCATCATGATCTCCAGAAAGATACCAAGATCTAGGTATTCAATGCAGTCATCATCTCTCCTCTCCTCTGTGGATGTGAAATGAGGGTAACCTACCATCATCATTTCAAGAGACCTGGAGAGGTATCACCCATGATGCCTCTGGAAAATCCTCCACATCAAATGGTAAGATTGCTGCATAAGCACCAGCATCCTTGCTGAAGCCAAAGTTACCAGCAATGAGCTGGTGATTCTCAAGCATCAACTTCACTAGATCAGACACCGTGTGCAGATGCACAGCTCTTGAGTCCAAAATGAGTACTCTACTCCCAGCTTAGTAATGGCCTGAGCTCTTATGGTGGCCAAAGGAAATGCTACAGGGAAACATTGAAGGCATACCTAAAAAAACCAACATCATCAGGAGCTGGAAGGAGCTGGCTGTTGACCAAGTCACAGTCCATTTCAAGCTGAAGTTTAGTCACAGCCTAAGATTTTGCAGCAGCCAGAGGAAACACTACAAGGACAATGAAGGTATACCCCAAAATGGACAGTGACATCAAAACAAGGAACTGGCTGCTAACTGGCTCCAATAGCCCACAACCTCAAACAAGCAGCAGCCTGCTTCAAAGTAAAACGTCTTGCCCTCAAAGCAGAGAAGAGAGAGCAGAGAAAATAAAAGGAGAGAAATCCCAGCCTATGGTCTGCTTTCCCCAGTGGAAAAACCTGAAATTTCTGTAGACAGATCTGTGGCTCAAGGATTGGACTTTTAAGTCACCTCAAGACCCATCAGTGACCCATGGCAGAGATCATCCTTGAGGGACTGCCACTGCCAACAGCAGTGTAAACTTCTTCTTACTCTCAGCAACTAGTAGTGTTATAGTAAAGCATCACTGCCTTCAAATCACTAATTGCAAATGACTGCTTTTTGTTTTCAGAGATTATGGGTGCAGCTACATGAGCTGCTGACTGCGTAGTAACAAAAACTGTGATGCAACACTACTGTGCAATAGTGTCAGAAAAAAGGCATTTGCCAATGCTACTGTGCAGTAACTTGTGTTAGTGCGCGTTTATTTAGTACTTGTTTATACTTGTGTATAAACAAGTACTAAATAAATGTGCAGTAACCACTGTATGGTAGCATCACATGTAGAGGTAGCCTCTGCATAGGAACGTACTTCATTTGTGATTTTGTGGTGTGACCGGCCCAAACCCGAGCCCAAGATACAGGTGGTCAGTGTGAGCCCAGGATGCAGAAGGAGCCTTCACCTCCACCAGAGGGTGCATGGCATGATCCACCCGGACCCAGGTGGTCGGGCTGTAATCTGGCCAACCAATGCTATGCTAGCTGGAAGTGAAGCACCAATTGGCCCAGGGCACCATGGACTAAAAGATAGGACTGGAAGGAAGAGAGGGGGTTGTGCATGTGGGAACTCTGGAAGTTGCAAGGCCCTCCCAATGGTAGGAGCGCTTAGGAAGGAGCTGGATGCTGGCCATACCTCTGGAGCTGGGATCACCCTATCCCAGACACTGCAGGAACTAGACCCTTGCCCTAGATTCCATGTTGAGTGATCCAGGAAGTCAGATGGGGAAGGAGAGGGCAGCTTGGAGGATCTGGGAAGGGGAACGGCCAGAGAAGCTGCAGTGAGGTGGCTATCTGATGCAGCAGGTCCAGCAGGAAGGTCTGCAGGCCCGAAGCACCCCAGCAGGCAGCTAGCAGAAGATTAAATCCCACTCAGCCATGGCATGGGCCAATCCGAGGCTGTACCATACCCTGCCAGGAGCATGAATGGGAAGAACCTGTACAATAGGGGCAACCCGTCAGGAGGCATAAGGAGCCTGACCAGGAGGGTCAGAAGTGGTGCCTAGGGCACTGAACTAAAACCCACACCCCAGGAAAGGGGTAGCTCAGTGCACCAAGGCATCACTGCTTTGCCCAGCTAAGAAGCACAAGCTATTTATATTACATTGCCTATTTTGTTGTAATTCCTAATATAGAATACAAGCGCAGCACATGTAGATCTGATTTTCATTACGTAGCTAAAGAAAAACAAAGAAACATATCACCACCCGAGTCATCACTAGGGTCTGGCAATAACATCCAAGTGGAAAGTGGTGGGGTGTAGGGAAGGAGGAGCCCCACAGAAGTTATGCCAACGTGATCATGCCAGGTCTACCGGGGAACCACTGATTCCACCTCCTTACAAGTGACGGTTCATTTGGAAGAACAATAATGTCATTGTGGGTAAGAAAGGCCAGATGCGTTATGACCAGGTAAATGGGGCACATACATAGCCTGTCAGCAGTTGCATCAGGTGTGAACCTCACATGTGGATTTTGCAGAAACTGCAATTTTGCAGATTTTGCAGAAACCATGAAATAGGGCACTGTACACAAAATTGGGTATTGTCTGCGAAATCTGCAATATCAAAAAATAAAAGTTACTAAAAATAAAATATTGCCTCCCAGTAGGAACCAGTGGTCCTTATGGCAGTTATGGCCTGGACTTGCAGCCTGCCAGGGGGAGAAGGAGGGGGAAGCCACTGGCATGAAGGGAACAGCCAAGATGGTGGGTACCCCCCCTCTTCCTTGCCACTGACTGGCTGAGGGGGCTGCATATTGTGCGGCCCTGCCCCTCACCACCAATCAGTGGCAAGGGGCAGGGCCAAATGGACAGTTCTTTCAGCCAATCAGCAGCGAGGGGCAGGGTTGCACAATGGACAGCCCTCTCCACCAATCACTGGTGGGGATGGGACCCCATGGCCAATCAGCAGTGAGGAAGGGCTTCCTGAAAAAAGCCCCAAATCAGTACCCCATGCTGCAACAGGCCTATGAAAATCCCTTTTGTTTCCAATTTGTACATCCATGCAAAATTGGGACCTTAAATACTTACATCTGTACTTTGCATCCTGCAAATAGACCCAATAAAGTCAATATATAACCTCAGAGACAGCCACCCAGATGGAGCCCATGGTTCCGGGCTCCACGCAGACGGAGCCCCTGGCTCTTGGCTGCGGGGGCTGCCTGTCCCTTTTTCAGGCTCTGGGGCCCGGGAGCATGGCCACCTCCCCTTGGGGGGTCTGCTCCCTACTCGGGTCTCTGGCGCGCCAGCTGGAGGAGCTCCAGGCCACAATCTAGAGACTGCGTGCCATCAGGGACTGCGAGCAGGAGATAGACTCCTACTGCCAGGCCCTTCTCCCCCGGGAGCCGCAGGGGAGAGCTCTGTCTCCCTCCACGACTAAGGAGGACTCTGGGACCTCCCGCTCTGCCCAGTCAGGGGCATGGACCAAGGTGGTCAAGGGCCCCAAGGCCCGCCGCACCAAGGCCCCTCCCTCGCCGGAGCTTAGCAACAGGTTCGCACCTCTTGCAGCCCTGGCAGAGCCTGCTCAGTTGCCAGCTCCCGCAGGCAACCCAGGCTCGACCGCAGCTACTGCCCCACTCTCCCCAAGACAAAGCGAAAGGTGTTTGTTGTGGGAGACTCCATCCTGTGGGGGACCGAGGGGGCAATCTGCTGCCCCGACCCCTTAGCCCGGGAAGTCTGCTGCTTTCTGGGGGCCCGCATCCGAGACATTGCGGAGAAGATCCCGCAGCTCCTCTGGCCCACAGACCACTACCCTATGCTGCTTATTCACGTGGGCACCAATGACACGGCTCGGAGCACCCCCAGCCAGGTCATGAGGTGCTACAGGGAGTTGGGAGCGGGGCTTAGGGGTCTGGGAGCTCAGGTGGTGTTTTCGTCCATCCTCCCAGTCTCGGGTTATGGGCTGAGGAGGCAGAGGAGGATCCACGCAGTCAACCAAAGACTGCGGCGCTGGTATCATCGGGAAGGCTTTGGCTTCCATGACCACAGCCTGCTCTTTGGCGAGAGAGGCAGCGAGCTGCTGGGAAGAGATGGCCTCCACCTCTCTCCCCTGGGGAGGAGGCTCTTCTCAGCCAGGCTGGCTGACCTGCTCCACCGGGCTTTAAACTAAGCCTGCTGGGGGATGGGGGGACTACTGCCACTGCTGCCCTGCAGAGCGACCCTTGCAAAGCCAGCGGACCAAGGCACTTAAGGGAGCCCACCCCTGCCCCAGCCCTGGCACAATCTGTGGGCAAGGCAAGAGCCCCCAAGGGCACACTTGCCTGCCTGTATACTAATGCCAGGAGCCTGGGCAACAAGCAGGACGAGCTCGTCCTCCTGCTCAGTGCAAAGAAATATGACATCATTGGGATAACGGAGACCTGGTGGGACTCCACACATGACTGGACCATGGGTATAGAGGGCTATACCCTGTACAGGAGGGATCGTGTTGACAAAAGGGGCGGGGGTGTAGCTCTCTATGTCAAGGAAAGCTACATGTCCCTGCAAGCTGATGTTGGCGACCGGCATGGACAGCTAGAGACCCTCTGGGTAAAAATTCGTGGGGAATACGGCACAGGGGACACAACGGTGGGAGTCTACTACAGACCTCCCACTCAAAGTCCTGAGCTTGACCAGGAGTTCGCCTGGGAACTGGCTGAGGCCGCTTGCTCCAGGACCTTGGTTGTCATGGGTGACTTCAATTACCCGGACATCTCCTGGGAAGATCACTCAGCAAAATCCGAGCGGTCGCAAAGCTTTCTCTCATGCGTGGATGACCTCTACCTGACTCAAGAAGTCTATGGACCAACGAGAGGCAAAGCGCTGCTCGACCTGGTACTGGCTACGGGGGACGACCTAATCGGCGACCTAGTGATGGATGGAAAGCTGGGTGACAGCGACCACAAGCTGATCACCTTCACCATCCGCCGTAGAGCTGGCAAGTCAGTCAGCAACACAGAAGTCCTTGACTTCAGAAAAGCCGACTTTGACAAGCTCAAGAGGCTAGTCAGACAGGCCCTCAGGGACCATGACCCCAGGGAGATGGGAGTTCAAGAAGAGTGGTTGCTTCTCAAGGAAGCGATCCTCAATGCACAAGCTAAATCTATCCCAACACGGAGGAAAGGCAGCAAGAAGGCACAGCAGCCCTCCTGGCTCTCTAGGGACCTAGCGGACCTCCTGCGGCTAAAAAGGAAAGCCTACAAAGGATGGAGGACGGGATTCACCTCCAAGGAGGATTACTCCGCGCTGGTGCGGTCCTGCAGGGAGCAAACCAGGAAAGCCAAGGCTGCAACTGAACTCCAACTAGCTGCAGGCATCAAGGACAACAAAAAGTCCTTTTTCAGATATGTGGGGAGCCGGAGGAATAGCAAGGGCAATGTTGGACCCCTGCTAAACCAGATGGGGCAACTGACAACTGACGCCCAGGAAAAAGCCAACCTATTAAATAGGTACTTTGCATCAGTCTTTCATCAGTCCCATGGGATGCCCATGCCTGCTATGGGACAGGGAAATCTGGGTGAGGGGGATCCCCTACCCTCCATCAATGCTGACCTCGTGAAGGAACACCTTGAGAAGCTGGATACCTTCAAGTCAGCTGGCCCTGACAATCTGCACCCCAGGGTACTCAAGGGGCTGGCGAGCATCATAGCCCAGCCCCTGGCACGGATCTTTGAAAACTCCTGGCGCTCTGGTGTAGTGCCTGAAGACTGGAAGAAGGCCAATGTGGTGCCGATCTTCAAGAAAGGGAGGAGAGTGGATCCAGCTAACTACAGCCCATTAGCCTGACTTCTATCCTGGGGAAGATCCTAGAAAAGTTTATTAAGGAGGCCATCCTTGAGGGACTGGCCCAGGCTAACATTCTAAGGGATAGCCAGCACGGGTTTGTTGCAGGTAGGTCTTGTTTGACCAATCTCATTTCCTTCTATGACCAAGTGACCTAATCACCTGGACAAGGGAGAAGAGATTGATGTCATATATCTTGACTTCAAAAAAGCTTTTGATCTGGTATTCCATGATCACCTCTTGGCCAAACAGCCCAGTTGTGGCCTTGGCTCCACCATGATCCGCTGGCTGGGAAATTGGCTCCGTGGTCGGACCCAGAGGGTTGTGATTGATGGCAGTCACTCATTGTGGTGCCCTGTGACCAGTGTGGTCCCTCAAGGCTCTGTTCTGGGACCCATACTGTTCAACATCTTCATTAACGATGTGGACATTGGAATCAGGAGTGGACTGGCCAAGTTCGCCGATGACACCAAACTTTGGGGCAAAGCATCCACGCCAGAAGATAGGCGGGTGATCCAGGCTGACCTGGACAAGCTCAGCAAATGGGCAGACGAGAACCTCATGGTGTTCAACACTGAAAAATGCAAGGTTCTCCACCTTGGGAGGAAAAACCTGCAGCACCCTTATAGGCTCGGCAGTGCTACGTTGGTTAGCACTATAGAAGAAAGAGACTTGGGGGTCATCATTGACCACAAGATGAACATGAGTCTGCAATGCGATGCTGCGGCTAGTAAAGCGACCAAAACGCTGGCTTGCATCCATAGATGCTTCTCGAGCAAATCCCGGGACGTCATTCTCCCCTTGTACTCGGCCTTGGTGAGGCCGCAGCTGGAGTACTGCATCCAGTTTTGGGCTCCAGAATTCAAAAAGGATGTGGAGAAGCTTGAGAGAGTCCAGAGGAGAGCCACGGGCATGATCAGAGGTCAGGAAAACAGATCTTACGATGACAGGCTGAGAGCCATGGGACTCTTTAGCCTGGAAAAGCGTAGGCTCAGGGGTGATCTGATGGCCACCTATAAATTTATCAAGGGTGACCACCAGGACTTGGGGGAACATTTGTTCACCAGAGCGCCCCAAGGGATGACGAGGTCGAATGGTCACAAACTCCTGCAAGACCGTTTCAGGCTGGACACAAGGAAGAATTGCTTTACTGTCCGAGCCCCCAAGGTCTGGAACAGTCTGCCAGCGGAGGTGGTTCAAGCGCCTACATTGAACACCTTCAGGAGTAAATTGGATGCTTATCTTGCTGGGATCCTATGACCCCAGCTGACTTCCTGATCTTTGGGCAGGGGGCTGAACTCGACGATCTCCCGAGGTCCCTTCCAGCCCTAATGTCTATGAAATCTATGTCACACACTCACTTTTCATTGACATTTGCATGCAGAAAACTAAAAATCATCCACAACTGTAAAAATGAATAAAATGAAAGTCATGTGCTATTGAAATACTATTAATTTATCAAAACTGTACATAGTCTAAGTAACAGATGGTCAATAATAGATGATAGATGGCCTCCTCTGTGTAAATAAATGGTTGTAATTCACTTGAGGGGTTCTGCTGATGTCATAAGCTGCCAGAGTGTAGCTGGACTGATTTATTAACAGCTGCAGAAATCCTAGAGTGAATTACATCCTTGTGTTCACTTAAGGTCTGCAGATTGTTATTTATAAAATATGGAGGTTTATTTTTTTCATTATTATAGGGATCTTCTATGTGAATTTAAGGTGCTGAAGGTGCAGGGGGGAAGGTGCTGAAACAATGAAAGTGGAGACTCTGTCCTTAAGAAAGGCAGTGACACTGCCGGTGCATATCAACATTGACCTTTTCTTTATTTTTAAAATACTGTATTTCCTTGAATATAAGACAACCTTGATTATAAGATGACCCCCCCTATAATTAGATTTTATATATGGAAAACGTATAATTTTAAAATAATTTTCCAGGTATGGAAACTAATTATTGGAGATTTGCCTTGAATTTGTCCCCTTTCCACTACTACAGCAAGGAAAATATATCTGGGGGTTGGGTGGCCCCCTTCTTCCACCTTCAGCCCTTCCCCTTCCCTACTGTTATACCCTGCTTTCCCTGAGTACATGGAAGTAAGGGGTAAATTTGAAAACACTGACCTTGAAATTAAACATAGCTGTAGTAACTTGCATACAGTGCCTATACACTTAGTTCATCCAGAATTGAGATATGTAACCTTTTATTTTGAAGGTGTTGCAAGTTTTAGCAAAGGTACTCCATAGTGCACACTTTTAAGCAGCACTTTAGCATCTACTTATATATAGTACAAACTATGCATGACATGAATGCTGCATGCCCCTGGAGGCTGGGCAGGGCACCGTGGTTGCCTGTAGGCGGTGGTGGCGGTAGTGGCATGGCAGCGGTGAGTGGGGAGCTCCTGCAGGTGGCTGTGGTGGTGTTGGCAGTGGGGGGAGGCAGTGGCAAGCACTGACTGACAGTTGGCGACCACCTGCAGATGCCACCAGCAGCATTGATGGCAGCCAGCGATTGGGGCCACCTGCAGACATCACTGGTGGTGTCAGTGGGGAGGGGAGGAGGTGGTGAGCAGTGACCGCCTGCAGGTGCTGCCAGCAGTGTCAGCAGTGCTTTTCGCAGAGGGTGCGCTGCCAATGTCAGGGGGTGCATGTGCACCTGTGTGCATCCCCTACACATCACCAATGATGCATGATAGCCCAAAGGCTCATGATTTACCATGTAGTTCATTGGGCTGGGCCCCAGCAGAGTCAACAGGTAGGGCCATGGTGACCCTACTGCTCAGCATTGCTCAGTATGTGTGTGTACTCCAGATACCCCCCACAAAGGATCCATGTGCTAATTAGCCACTGCTCATGACTGGAACTGGGTGTTGTCATAAATTGTGGGATCCTCCAAAAATTGATATACAGCTGAGAAACCTGGTCTGGCTTCACCTCATGGGCCAGGATGAGAGAGGGATTCTGGGTAAGCTGTTTGTGGCCCAATTTGGTTATGTCTGAGACATTTAAGGCTGGTGAAGAAACAGGAGCCATTGCAAATAGGAAAGAAAGGTGCAGCTCAGCTGTGGAAGTGAAGAGGATAATGTATGCAATACAGTAGCTCACAATGACTTCAAAAAGGGTCAGTGCTGAGGGGGACTATGCTTAATGGGCATTACCATATATCTTAGTTAGAATGAATTAATCTGTTTTTGTAGTAGGGGTCCATGATCAATCAGGTGGTACTTACCTGGCAGGGGAGATGCTGTGATCCAAAGCCTCTCTCTACCTTCTGCTCATGTTGAGTAGGTTCTTTTTGGTATTGGTTGGTGGAACTGGAGCGTGCTCTGTCTATTCCATACATTGACCTGGTGTTGCAGTGCTTCCAGGACCGGTGGAAAAAAAAAAAAAAAAAAAAAAGCCCTGCAGTCTCTCCCTGCATTCCGCTCATGTGGGGCTTTTGGCCCGCTGATATGTCCTCCACAGGAGGTCTATATTGAGCAGATTCTTTTTGGTATTGGGTGGTGGAACCGGAGCGTGCTCCATCCACTCCATGCATTGACCTGGTATTCAGTGCTTCCAGGACCGGTGCACAAAAAAAAAAAAAAAAAAAAAAAAAAAAAAAGGGTTCCTATCAGCCTGCCAAAGGGTTTGAAAGCATATGAAGCACCTGGTGTGGGCAGAGGATGTTTGCTGGTAGTAATGACTCATGGGTTTGGAATTGATTTGGCTGATTTGACTTAGAACATGAAAAATTGAAAAAAAAAGTGGTAGGTTCTTATCAGCATGTTTGCCTAGAACGGGTCATATATTTTATGGTCATGATCAGTGTTGATAGTGTTTAACCAACTTTGTAGTTGGTTTACATTACTAAGCAAATGCTGTTTTTGGCAAGTTTAATGGTAGACAATGTTTAATAAGGTTTCCTTGTATGCAAATGTAAGAAGTGGGGCTTTTTCTCCCCCATGCTGATCAGAAAAAACCTCTTGTAAATACAGTAAGTTAGTGAATTTTTCCAGAGCTTTCCACAATTACTAGATTAGCATTTTCCTTCCTCACCCATCATCAAATATAGTATATTATCAGTGGCCTTCCATTCTATAACCTTTTAAAATGTGGCATTCCACAAAAGGAGAATGGTAGGTAGGTACTCCTCTCCTGTTTTGTTTCAGTTTAAACACATAAAGTGCAAAGGTGAGCACATTGCCTGTTACCATGCAAGTTCACATTGAGGCTGTGTGAAATTTCACTGGGTGTTTCATTTCAAAGCTGTTTCAATGAGTTTCCAGCTCAAAACAGTGCAATCAAAATTAAACAAAAGGCTTCGAAACAGCTTCGAAATGAAACAAGGGCACTCTAAACATTTTGAAAGTTTTGAAATGTTTCAAAGCCAGGCTTACTTGGCTTCGGCACAGTTCCCAGGTGGCAGCCTCCTTTCATCCGGTGCGCAGATTCAGGGTTCTGCACCTCCAAGAGGGCTGCTGGGTTGTGCCAGACTTCTCCTGGGGGTGCGAACCCTCGGATCTGTGCACCTGAGACCAGCAGCAGCAGCAATTTTCTCCAGTACTGGGCATGGGCTGTGCCAAGTGCCAGTACCAGGCGACAGCCTGAGCCTCCTGTCATCTGGCATGCAGATCTGGGGGATGACACACCCAGAGGAGTCTGGCACACCCTAGCAGCCCTCCTGGGGGTCCAAGCCTCCAGATCTGTGCCCTGGATGAGAGGAGACTCAAGCTGCCTCACCTACCTGGGACCGGTGCTGGGCACAGGCTGCACCCAGCACTGGACAAGATTGCTGCACAGCCGGGAAGCCCTCCTGGGGGTGCGAGCCCCCAGATCTGTGTGCCAGATGAGAGGAAGCTCCTGACAAGTGTCAGGACTTTAGCTTTGAACAGTTTGAGGTGAAGTTTCCAAAGAAGCCTCTCCACCTATCTCCTTGAAACCTGGCAGGCTTCACACCCTCAGAAGGGGCTACCATCCCTGCAATTTTCATCCAAATCAAGTAAGAAATGACAAAGTTTTAAGCATTTTCATGATTCCCCATTATAGCCTATGGGCAAAATGTCGAAACTCGTCAAAACGCCGAAACAGTTTCAACAAAAGGAATTGGGACAGTGCTTCAAAATGAAACAAAAAGACAAAATCAAACACTGTCCCTTCAACACGGCGAAATGGATGTCGAAATGAAACAATGGTGTTTCTCACAGCCCTAGTGCACATAATAGTAACTTGGTATTTGGGATGAAAGAGTAACAGATTCAGAAGACTTGTGTAAAGGCCTGGATAGTACAGAAGTCCTTAATCTATGGAACAGAGGGTATGCTATCTCCTACCATTGCTGCTAACCAGAAAACACCCTCCCTTCCACTGTAAACTTTACTGCAATGAAAAGAAAGGCCTCTGCTGTGCTAGGCCTCATTCGATGTATGGATCTTATGAATTAAACCGATTTCACTTCTGACAGAAGACAAGGTAGATTTGCACCTTATAGATAAACTAAATCAGAGCAAAAGTTTTTGTAAGCAGAGGGCTTATTTCATCAGATACTTTTGGTTAACTTTTTGATGGCCAGTCAGCAGAAATTCCTCAAGTTCTCATTGTACCAACTTACATGGCCCTTTCAAATATAGTCTATTCTAAAATATGAACACCTACAAGAAAAAAATTGTATTTACAACCCTCCTTCCCCTTGAAAATAAGTTATTGACAGGTTATAAAATCCAATTTTCAACTCAAGGGATCCATTTCCCATAAGTGATGAAGCCAGCAAGGTGGGGGATGGAATTTGATGATTAGGGACTATACAGCTGTGAGAAACAGCTTGTCTGTCTTGTTTATTTGCAACCATCCCAATGCTCTGTTTTTGGAAAAGAATGTAGAGCAATTTTGTAAAAAACTTAATATTGAATGTTGGGTTGTCAGGCTCCAGTGAAACACACTTATGATAAAACACTCTTGTAGTCTTCTTCCTCTTTTAAATGAATTCTGTTTTTGAATAGAAAGGTTCTCATCATCCCTAGGAAATGGATTTACTTCTCATCCTCATCTTGGTTACCCCAAAAAGTTAAGGGCAAATAAATAACATTTAGATCCTACTTTTCTTTACTAGAAGGTCAAGCATCAAGTCCGTCATCATAAACAGGTTAACTATATCAAAGGAATGAAATATAAGGGGAGAGAAAGGAATATTTGTGAAGAAGATGATTAGGAGAACAGCTACACAAAAACAGACTCTTGACATGGGTGGATCTATGATTTTTGCAAGGGAGGTGTAGTGCTTCATCACATATAACACAACATACATTTTTCTCCAGTTAAAAAGAAACTAGATGCTTTACTAATAAGCTACGAGCCCAGGACTATATTATTTAATTTAAGATTGAAGCAAAAATAAATATAACTTTATTGGAATGTGCATTAAGTTGCTATCTTATATGTACAAACACAACAAACTAAGCAAAAATAATCAAAATGTTTTTTCTTTAGTTTTGTACCCATTAAAATGAAATGTACATCTATCTTTTCAGATTCATAAAACAAAATCTAACCTTCTTGAGCATCTCAACAGTGCATCTGTTCCAGTGCTTTACTGAAAATTATTTCCACGCCTGAGTTAATGTTTTTAGCCAAAATTAAAATCAGCCTGCAGGACAGTAAAACAGGACTATATTACCAAAAGCAGCTGCAGACAGCAGTACTGCAGAAGAAAGATAGTTTGATCAGTGGAACATCAACACCATTAAAAAGGAGAGAGGGTCCTTAACACCTGTGGAATGAAGTGTATAGAAGGAATCTGGTATATTGTGATGAGCCATGAAGTATATTGACTTCCTCAATACTGCTTGAATAGGACTGTTGCTACCACTGCCAGGCAGTTGGCTTTAAACTTTGGGTGGACCAGGAATAAAAAGGGAGATTCAAGTGCACCACTGCACCCCCCTTGGATCCACTCCTGTATCCAGATATTATTTTATCATCCTGATCCAAGCCCCTTTGAAGTTAATACAAGTCTATTGATTTCAGCAGGTCCATTATTTCCATAACAGTAACAAGAAGAGGTCCCAATCAGACAGGGTCCCATTGAGTTAGCTGCTGTCCAAACATGCTCCAAAGAAGGGGGAAAGTTTGGTTTTTCATTTTTATTGCTTCCTGGAATAAAATGTTGTTATTCTGCCCACCCTTTTCTGAAAACTCTCCAGCAACTTGACCAAGCCTATGCCCTATGGGTGTTGACTTTACTTCCTGTTCCCTTTATTGGGCAGAAGGCATAAGATCAGCTCAAACTGGTATTGGTATATGAACCTTTGCAGCTCTTGCATCTGCTCTGAAACAGGCGTCTCAGTCTCAATTTAAAACTCAGCTGAAAAGAGCTTTCTTTAACTTAATTTAGTTTCTCTCGTTAATATGTATTTATGAACTTTGGAAAGTGTCTTTGGACACAGAGGGCTGCATCTACACAAGACATTTACTGTGCAGTATCTTGTTATGACTGTGCAGTAGCATTGCCAGGCACAACCCATGATGTGATGTTACTGCACAGTAGTAGCAAGCTACTGCGCAGTAAGCATCACTAGGCAACTGTGCCGGGACGTTACTATATAGTAATGCCGGTTACTGTGCAGTCATTTAGTATTTGGTTATGCAAGTACTAAATGACTATGCACTAATAATTGTGCAGTGGATGGCTTGCGTAGATGCACCCAGCTTGTATGAACGAGATTATATAAAATAAGAGTCTGACCAGTCAAAGGAAATCAAGAAGAGTTCCCCAGAATCTGGCCCTTAATGATACTGAGCTCCTCTTCTTCTTACAGGTTTTTTCCCCCCCATAGTAGGGTGTGCGAAGCAGGCCCAATTCGATTCAGATTTGGATTTGGCCCAAATCAGGGACAGTAATTCGATTAGTTGATTCAGATCACTGTCCCCGATTTGATTTGGCTGAATTTGAATGTGAACATTCAATGCGGATTCAGAGAATCAGCGATTTATACATAGACACAGCTTTAAAAGATTTTTCTACATACCTTGAGGTACCTGGCACAGCTTGTGATCGCTGCAATGCTGGGGCACATGGAGCATCCCACAGGAGTGCAGGGGGGCCCTCCATGTGCTCAGCAGCAAACCCACAAGTGGACTGGGAAAACTTCTGGTCCACTTCCGGGTCTGCCAGGGAGTACGCTGGGGGCTCCTCCCCCACGCCTCCCCAGCTCAGTGATCGGCTGCAGGGGGACCCCGGGTGCCCCCAGACCCAGGAGACACCAGTCACCGAGCCAGGGGGGTGGAGGAGGCCCCCCACCGTGCTCCCCAGTGGACCCAGAAGTAGACCAGAAGTGCTTCTGATCCACTTCCAGGTCTGCTGCCAAGCACTCTGGGGAGCCCCCTGTGCTTCTTTGGGACACTTCCATGTGCCCCAGCATCGCAGCAGTCACGAGCCCCTGCTACCTAGAGGTATGTAGAAAAAACATGTAAAGATGTCTCTATATCTGAATCTCTCTGAATTGATTTGGAGGATTCCGATTTGATTCAGAGAGATTAAAGGGTCTCCCGAATCAGGGCTGAATCTCTGCCAGATTGAATCAGGGACTGAAGCTTCACACAGCCCTACCCCATAGTTGCTCTTCATTAATTGTTGCAGTATTTACCCTATCAGTGGAGCCCTTTGGTTTTCAGCATAGCATTAGGAGAAGAGGTAGGCAGAACAAATAATTCAGATGCACTTGCTACATAGTGAAAGGCACCCTGCCTTCCAAAGCATAGCTTTGGCCTCATGCTTAGAATTCATTTTTCTTTTTCTCCAGCCTGTAGTAGCACGCTCCATCAAAACAAGACTAAACGGCTTCAAAGAAGTGAAGGCACTGTCGGTGCAGACCTTACCCTCGGTGGCACTTCAAGCAAGATTGAAGCCCCATGCTAATAAAAGGAGGCATCAGATTGTAATCCTACTTCTTGTCTCATTGACAAAAGAAACATAACAAATGATCCATACTAGCTGTGATACACTACCTTTCCCTGCCTCCCCCCAAACTGGTACATCAGTGCAGGAATGCAAGGTCCCAAACAATTATTACGTACATTATTTCTACATTATAGCGACTCCTGTTGTGAGTACAACTCAGACATGAGGGGTCAGTATTTAGGAGTAGGAGTACAAGCCTGGGAAATCCAGAGCCAGGGGTCACAAGCTGGGAGTCCAAGAGCAGGAATGCAGGCAGAAGCTAAGCAAAAGATTCAAGTAGGGGCAGGGAACCAGGGTCAAGAACCCATCTCAGAAGCCAGATTAGGGAGGGAATCCAGAGCAAGGTACACTAGGACTAATCAGAATTACAATCTGTCTTCTTAAGTACCTACAGAGTACTGCAGGGCTGCTGCTTATATGCAGCAGTCACACCCAAACTCTTTAGTTGGAGCCAGCTGCAGCACTCAGGCAGCCAGCAGCCAGTCCCACCTAGATGATGATCAGAGCCAGCTGGGGGCTTATTTGTCTGCCTGTTGCCTTGACTTCTGACTTCTTGATCTCTAAGCCTCACAGCAGCCTGATGCTGCCCATCCTCAGTTCTGTCCTTTAAGGTATAGGTCTGGTTTAAGTCCAATCTAAGACTGATGTGGATTCAGAGAATCAGCAATTTATACATAGACACAGCTTTAAAAGATTTTTCTACATACCTTGAGGTACCAGGCACAGCTTGTGATCGCTGCAATGCAATGTACTGCCAACAGAAACAAAATGCCATTTCTTACTTATGGATCTACTTTGTTTTTTAAATAAACAGTTTTGTGCCAGACAGTGAGTGAAGTTCTGCTACAGAAACTCTAGATTTTAACTGATTTCCATTGCTGCAATTAGGAGTGGAATTGTACCCACATCTTCCAGGTTTATTATATCGAAAGGACAGCTGTGCTGCTTTATTGAGACTCTGACCATACAAATAAAAATACACTGCAGTGCTTCAGCTCACATGGCAGAACAAAACCACACTAATTTTGCAAGCTAAGTTACTGAAAAAGTAAATAAAGGGCTCAGGAGCCTGGGAAACTAATAAAAGCAATTGGGTTGGCTTCCAAAATTCTGCTTTAATTGCAGCAGAGTTGTAGTAAGCAGACAGACAAAGACACAGCCCATCTAGATAGAGTATCTCCAACATGGGAATCATAGTTTTATTTTTCTAAAAGTGTGTGATAAGCAAGGATCGGGTTCTCTACTTATGCATTCTTGTCCGTTGCCTTCACTACACTGATCAGCTTTCTGTCCAATGCCTGGTTACAGCACCAGAGCATTGATTTCTTTTGGGTCAGCACCTTTTCTTTTATTGTACAGAGAGGCAATTATTTAGCCTTCTCACTCTCCTGCTAGTATTAAATGTGCCTTTGATCTTCTTCAGAGTGCTGACATTTTTCCTGGTGAACTGTTTTTAATACATAGGATGCTCATTACCATTACTCTATATTAGGACATTAGAGTTAGCTGACAACCAGTCTTGGATACATGTGTTCATCCTGCCTCCCTTTTGACATATAACAGTGGCACTTCATGAGAAGGGCAGTAAGCTAAGCCTGATATGCACTTTTTTCCTAAGCTCTAGTTTTGGTCCATTGTAGCCAGACTCTGCATTTTGCTGGGATGGTGTTGTGAGAACAGACATTAGAACATCTGTATAATTTTAACTGCTTGGTGCAGAGATGGCATAACAAGTTTTTCCTTTCCTTTGCAAAGGAAGATTAAAGTAATGGAGTGCTTTCTGCCACAGAATTAAAACTGGTGCTTCCCTGGAGTGTTAGCATAAGGCATACCGGAGTATGCTGTGTCACTGAATTTCTGGGGGAAGTTTATTTACCACCAGATGGTAGTGCCTTTGGAGGAATGCAAGATGTTAGCACTTTAAGGAAAGGACCAAGAAATAAACTCATTCCCTCCTTACCTGCTTCATTCATCTGTTTGGCTGAAGTTTGCAATTAAAGACATGAGCTGAAACAAGTTTAGGCTGGATAATGTATCAACACCTGCAAAGAAAGAGAATGGGCCAGCACTGAATCTGCAGGTATTGAACCTCTTTTTTTTCCTTCCTCACGAACAGGTTGGAAACTAGTCTCTAGTCTGTGTAAATCTGAGAATAAGCTGGAAAGAAGCCAGAAGTATTTTCCCTTTAAAAGTTAGCCAATTTTTAAAAAAGTATTTGGACACAGTACCACCTCTCAATTTTGTAGCTGGAACACTTCTGTTTTAATTTAAGTTGTAATAAATACACCAAATCTGGTGTTTTTCCAGTGACGTATCTCCACAGGTGCAACATTTTCTTACCTGTATCACTGTTCCAGGTCTGTAGATGGAAGTGTCACACTTTCTTACAGGAAAAATGGTTCTTACCTTGGAGTAGATGTGCTCAACTACAGAAGAGACTCAAAAATCTTCAAGACAAATGTTTTGTACATGGGGCCAGGCGGGGGAAGGAGGGGGGGATTTACTGCAGCTTTCCATTCATTTCCCAAACTGGCTAGCAATTTAGGGTGCCCAACTGGAGAGGTTTTAAAGGGACTTCATTTTTGAGGGTGGTTACTCTGTACTTTCTAAAATGTCAGGCCCTTGTAAGGTGTCACTGGTGCCTTCAGTATTACTTGCTGTGTTTGAAAATCTTGGCCTTAATGTTTAATTCAGTATCCATTCCTTTGTCTTTTATCCCACTGTGTTAGGTTCTGCTAGAACGTCTGGAGCAGATAATTCCAGATGTTTTATTACTTTCCAAGTGGAAAAAAAATTTGCTTTTTTGTGTACATTTGATCTTAAAGCTTTTCTGAGGCCTACAACACCCATGTTAGGAATGTACGTCTCGATTGCATGGAATTAAGGCTTTGAGAGCAGTCCATGCATAAACATGATAGAAACTCTCATTGGACTCCAAAGAGTAATGCAATAAATCTGCCTTGGTTATTATATCTTCAGAAGTTTTTTGTACTTGACCTGCTTCTTCATAACTGTAAATTACATTGAAATACATTCTCACTGCTCGCAGTAGGAGGGTTTTGCAGGTGCAGTGTAACACAAAGCCAGTTCTGCTTAGTGAGAACTACAGACCACACAGTCAGAAATCCCATTTTATCTTTTATTAATGCTTTGTCCAGAACCTGAATTTGGTAAATGTTTGTCCAGCCATATTAAGGCAACGCATCTGGTGGTTATTTGGTTTCTCTCTGCCCCAAGTTTTGATGAATACCACTATATAACATTTAATATTATTCATCAAGGCAGGATGACATTCAGCAGATTGAGTTTGTTTCACTGGGTTTTGGCTGTATATATGTTTTTCATACCTGGGAGTATGAAATTGCCAGTGCATGTGGATTGGCTTTGACCTGGCAACAAATTGTTTTTGGCTTCTGCTGGAGGGCGGGTGGGGAGTTAATAAGTTCCATACTTATGAGTATGCCACTTGTGCAAAATCGCAGGTGTAAGAAAAGTGACTAAGTAGTTTTTGCTGGGTTCTTAATGTACATAGATGATATTATTAATGATGGAGGATGAGACTAGATGGACTTTCTGAATTGAAGGAAATAACGTGTTGCAGTCAAACATGCCTTTCTCTTACTTGACAGGAGGGAGGTCTCCCATAGGAAAAAAATGGAGGAACTCTGTCTTGCCTACTAGAAAATTATAACAGCTTCCTAAAAGGTCTATGCTGGAAGCACCATGAAAAAACAAATCCATCCTCTGAGAGGCAGCGTTTGTAGAGGTTAGACCATGGGGCTGATTCCTGGATTTATTTCAGGTTTTTCAGGTGACTTACTGCATTGATCTGCTGCTATCTTTGACTGGGTCCCTGATCTTTCAGACCCTCAGTTTTCCTACCTATAAAAGCAAGGTAAAAAAAAATCTATCCCATGGCAGGCAAGGTAAAGCTTCATTCAGGAGTGTTTAGGCAGTGCCTAAAATTCCTTTCTATACACAGAAAAAGATGAACTGCCCTCCATCCTCAGCTGAGTTCAATATTGACAGTCAGAGCTTCCAGGGGGCTCCAAGCATGTGTTCCTCAGATGACCACCAGCAGTAAGCTGACTACTAGTCCCACCTAGATGGCTTGACCTGAGCACTGATTCTGAGTGCATTTATGTTGGGTCTCCTGATGCAGAGGCTGACATCAATGGTGACTGGTTCTCATTTCCCCAGGTCTGACATTTTTATGGGTAGGAATGATGAGAAGGCCACCGCTGGAGAAGAGGCTGATTTGGGAATATCACTGTGGTTAAAAACTGGACCTATAACCTGAAGTCCTTTCTTGACAACTGTGGCCAGTCTTGCTATATCCTGCCTTTACCTCTATCAGTGCAGGAAAGGGTCCTTGTAGCTTCCACCCAGTATTGACAAGGGCAGCAGCTTACACCACTCTCTCTCAAAATTAGAAAAAGCAAATCTGGCACATGTGATGCAAGGACCTGAACATGCATTTGAAAGTCATTCCCCTAAATTCCAAGCCCTCACTGCTGTTACTGGTAGCCTACTGAACTTAATTTGAAAGAGCAATGCTGTCTGAGGGAGCAATTTGGGATGCACCAGAGATGAAAAAAAAAATACTGTCCTAGTGACAGACAAGAACAGGCAAGGAACATTTTGCCCAAGTCATTACTTTCATAAGCTGTGCCCTGAGGACAAGAATGGAATGGTCATCCACAAGTGGGTCTGATGAGATGGACAAGGTAGGTCATTAACTATACTTCTCCCCTTCCTGACCAAAGCCAGACTGCTTTGCCAGCTGGAGTGGTTTGCATTCCTTGTGGGAAATGCATCACTCTTTTGCCATCCCCTCTTCTTCCACCGTTAAAAGGCAAGAAAATACTTGACCCCAGGGTAACTTTCCTTGGAATGTCTGAACACTGATGGGAAGTATTATTTTCCTTCAAGAGTATTTTGGTTTTTCAGGGCAAATATCTCAAAAGTGACAGTTCATTCTCTTTGTGGGAGATCCACTACATCTTCTTATTACAGGGATAGCTAATACCAAGAGTTGTCAGCTCAGCCTATCTAAGCATGCTGCTTGGTCATGGTTACAAGACAGCTGATCTCATCAAGGGGAGTCAGGGCCCAGTCTACCCATGGGAAGTCTATCCCAGCCCACCTGTAAGCCAGCAAGCACCTACCAGTATAGGCAGTTAGTAAGCACCCAATCCTAATTAAAGCCTACCAATTCAGTTGATAACAGAGAAAAGGCTTTTAAAAGAAAGGAGCTGCCAGCAAACAAAGCAGGTGAACTGTAATGGAATGAAGCTTACTGAGGGTCCTCTCAGATGGCTGCAGGAGACCCAGCCTGCAAAGAGCTTTGTGCTGCCTGGGAAAGAGATACAATTGGCAGGGGAACCTGGTTCTCAGGAAAGCTTCAAGGGTGATAGTGCCTGCAGGCAGAGGGCCTGGTTGATAGTTTTGAACTTAACTGAGTCTTACAGAAGCACGTCTTCTGGCTACAGTCCTGGAGGTAGGGCCTTCACTGTGTTTTTATTGAGCTTTCTGTCAACCATCAGAAAGGAGTGCTGCTTGATATATAACCTAAATTATTTATGGCCTAATTGGGGGAAATCAAGATTGATACAATGCTACAGGCATCTTCTAACTACAGAGGATATTAGAAGGTGGAATGCGCTTTGACAACCATCTGTGATCACTTTCCTCAGCTACCTCAGGAATTATGGGGAACTTGGCATTTTTCATATAAAAAACCCCAATATCTATTCTTAAGTTGGGCAATATGAAAGAAAATCCATTCTCTTTCCTTTATCCTCTGTTCCTGGTAACGAAGCAAAAGGCTTGTTTTTAAAAATTATGTCTTTAAGTACTCTCTGTGTGTGTGTGTGTGTGTGTTAAAAAAAAGCAAAACTAGAACTTGCTCTTCACTCTAGTTTACCCTGTTTTAACAGGCCCAGACGTCATCTTCCAGGGGGACAGGGTGATTCTTCTGACCTCTGCACATATCCTTGCATGGTAACAGCTGTTTTACACAACATTTTTGGTACACCCTTCCTCTCCAACTTCCCCTTTTTCAGAAAAGCAAGTGTTACTGCATGGCTGCAAAGCACCTCGTCAGCCTATATAGGGTCTGCAGATTAACTTTGCAAATAAATACAACAAATCATGTACTTCTTTCAAATCAAATATGTACAGATGCTTTTTTTTTTAAAAGACCAAAAGTCACACCAAGTGGCACTGTAAGGGGCAGACATAGCTTAGCAGCATGTACCATGCTTTATTGCTGAAGAGGTACAGACCACAGAGTTCTTCCTTGGCAGGCTCACCATTCTAAATCTCCCTATTTAAAGAACTGGGTATCAAGTGGGGCTGGAGCTCAGCTGGTTAGTGACTGTCTTCAGCTGACATGTGGAGCACCTGTACAACATTCAATTGGGACATCCCTTCAGGTCTCCTTCTCAGGGCCCTTTGGTCTGGGTTGTAACATGGCCTTCCAGATAGGTCATGCTTGCATTCTCACCCCTTTCCTGGGAGCATTCAGTAGTTTCTGTCCATCTGTACCAAGAGGAGAAATCAGGTTCACCCACCCTATCGTGGGGTCTGATCAATACAATTGGTACCAGATGCCCTGGCAGGACACAGCCTGAAGCTGATCCCTAATTTACTCTGCCTCCTACTCCACATAGGAATTCCTCATCTGTGCTCTTCCCGCAACTGGGATTTTTCCTTTTTCAGACCAACACTTACCACAAGTGCAGCAGGAAGGGCTAATTGAACAGGGTTGGTTGACACCCAGTCCTCCTGGCCTTCAAAGTGACAGACACTCCTATTATACTTCATTCCAGGAACCCTGTTGTCAGACCTATAACCACATCTATTTTCTTGAGTTAAAAATTCTCCTTCCAGCCTCCTTTGGTGTAAACACCCTACCTCTGAACCCATGCTGTGCAGGCAATTCAGATGGTACATTCAACATTTCCATAGAAACCCAGGCTGCCTTTCACAGCTGCACTCTCTCTCCATCCTTCCTTCTGTGGATGAAATTTTTGCTGACAGCTTGTCAGGCACATTTGTCACCCCAAGTCTAAAGGAAATTTCTGCACAAACCTGTCAGCTGTAACACAGCTAACTACCTCTCTCAGCTCTCAAAGTGCAAATGGACTTTTCTGATTGGGGAATAACACGCCAAGAGATCCTTTTGTTCATTACCCAAATCAAACCAAAAAACAAAAAGAACATAGCAGTTAATCACACCTTTCCATCCATGAGATAATTTTGCCGACAAGAAATAATTATTTGGATGAAGTATAAGTATTGCTTGAGAGGGCTAGAAGGTTTTATTTTAGTATGCTGGTCAGCAGTGCCTCACAGTAAGCATCCAAGTCCCAGATCATTCATCATAATTTGCTTTGACACAGGACTGTCTAGCCCTTGTTCCTTCTGCATTGCTCTAATGCAGTACCTGCATGGCAATTCTTGTGGGCATTTGACATTTCCCATTTTTTTTTTGTGAAAAGGAGTGTGGTCCTGTTGTTTGAAGACCTGGGGTCCCTGGCTTGGAGCCAGGAACTCTCAAATTGTGATATAGGTCCAACAGGCTACATTTTATTGGTTCTGGGGAGGTCAACCTTTCTGGGTCCCATTTTCACTGATTTGCAAAACCAGGAGAATATTAACTGATCTGAGAGACAAAGGCTTTACACTCTTTGTAAAGTGTTTTGGTGTTTTAAAGAACTAGCTAAACACTACAGCAAAACTGGCAGCTTTATGGTCTTTGTGCCAATGATCTTTTGAGGCCTTTTAGGCTTCTCTGGAGAAGTCTGGGCACTTGCTTAGTGAGCAATCTAGCTTTGCTCAGCCCTAAAAGGAGGGATCATTTCAAAATGCAAAAGACAGAAATGAAATAATACAAAGAAATGAAAAAAGTTATTGAGCATCCCAGAAGGATCTATAAGACAACAAGGCCTTACTAAATGACCTTATGATGGGATGAGAATACAATCAGATTTGACTCAGGGACTTCGTCCTTTCCAAACTGCAGTTGAGAAATCCTAATATATTCCTCTAGGCTCCTTCAGTTACAGAATCTTGGTTGCTGCACTAACCTTGATGGAGAGAAATCAGGAAACCTTGGAAACAGTTAGTATGTAATTAATCTGTAGCCAAGGCACTGCTCAACTCACTCTCCTCAGTACTTGAAAACTTAATCACCACCTTTGTTTTAACAAAGGTTAGTCAAAGACAATAATTAACAGATTTATAAATTAGCCATGAAATATTACTATAATGCATTTGGAATATTTGGCTAATAACCACTCATGATTTACCTCCTTCCATGACAGCTAGGTCTTCACTCTTGTTTGCTTGGGCTGATGTGGTTAATCAGCTTGTTCATTGTTCTGTTGGGGTCAGGAGACCTAGCTGTCATCCCCAAGTTGGAGACATAACTGCCTGTGTGCTACAATACCTCCCTGAAATAGTTCTGCCACCAAACAGGAATACCAAAAGAGAAACTTGTTGCATCCTCATCACTTCTGGGGGAAAAAGGAACAGCTATCTAGAGCTCCTTTCTGGGTACTCTCTCTCTCTCTCTGCCTAGAGGCACAGCCATAGCAATACTTCACAGTCAAAGATACCAAAGTCAGTTAATACAGAAGTCATCAGCCTTGGCAGCAGTGAGCTGCAAAAACAGTGCCATCCCCACACACAATACAGGCTAAACAAACCAATCAGCCCCCAGAAATCTGAGGTCTCCAGGTATTGTTCTGACATCACTTTCTCTATATCCTTCCCCTGAAAAAGAAAGGATTAGAGACCAAGTGACCAAGATCTGGGGGAACATTTGTTCACCAGAGCTCCCCAAGGGATGACTAGGTCGAACGGTCACAAACTCCTGCAAGACCGTTTCAGGCTGGACACAAGGAAGAATTTCTTTACTGTCCGAGCCCCCAAGGTCTGGAACAGTCTGCCAGTGGAGGTGGTTCAAGCACCTACATTGAACACCTTCAAGAGTTAATCGGATGCTTATCTTGCTGGGATCCTATGACTCCAGCTGACTTCCTGCCCTTTGGGTGGGGGGCTGGACTCGATGATCTCCCGAGGTCCCTTCCACCCCTGATGTCTATGAAATGAGTCAGATGCATACTAGGTGGCTGAAGCGCAGTCTAATTAACATTGAGAGTGATACATACTTCCATCACCCAAAAGATGGCATGCTACCATGTGATTTCAGTTTGGCTTGGCCTTAGAAATCAATGTGAATATCAGCTACTGCAGGGGTGGGGAATTATTTGGGTCCATGGGCCACATAGGGAATTTTGTTGAGCTATTGTGGGCCGGGTTGCCACCCCCCCACCCTCACAGCACAACTCACCAAAACTTTCTATGTGGGACCACAAGTGGAAAAGGAGTGATGTTCAGTAGTGGGATGGGCAGGTGACGCTGGAAGCATGGGGCAGGGTTGTGGGGCAGTGACAGCATGGGACCAGGGCCCAAGGCACAGCCACAATCTGCTCCCTGCACAACCCTGCAATGGCTGCTGGTTCTGCAGGTAGGGGCATACAGGGAGCAGACTGTGGCCCTGCCCCGGCCCCAGACCCATACTGTCACCACCCCAAGATCCCAGCCCCAGATGAAGTTCCCCACCTGTCTGCGGCCCCATCCCATCCCCCGTGCTATATGCCCTACCCACATGGCTCTTCGCTGGTCTCCATGCACACCCCAGGACTGCAGGACAGTAACAGCGTGGGGCTGGGGCAGAGCCACGATATCCCCCCACATATCCCTGCCCACAGAACTGAGACTCTGTCTTGACCCTGGCCCCATGCTGTCACCACCTCATGATCCCAGGGTCTCTACAGAGACCAGCTAGGAGCCATGTGAGCAGGGCACCTGGCTGGGAGGATGGGATGGGGCCTGTAACAGGGAACCCTAGCCCTGTTACTAGAAAGCAGGCCCACGCCTTTAAGGCCCTAACGCAGCTGGGCCGGGCTGACTAGTCAGGTGACTGGAAGAGGAAGGACTACAAGAACCCAGGGCAGAACTGCAGTAGGGAGGCAGGCAGCTGAAGGAAAGGGAGAGCATCCTAAAGCTCCAGGGAGAAGCTTGGTGAGTGGTCCAAAAATTGGAAGAGGGAACTGTGTAAAACCCTGCGAGACAACAGATACCCCGTGAACCAACGGATGGGATCCGAAATGTGAACCCAGCATAAATGTAAGATGATATAATCACTTGTCTTTTTGTATTATTATTTTATTGAGGGCAGTTATCCATATTTCTTTTGATTATTGAGTACCAGTGGTTTGGGAGAAGCTATTAGGGGACAGAGAAGGCCTCATTTTTGAAACCCTCTAGGGAGTGGGTACCCCAGCGCCAGTGATGACGCAGACCCTGGTATTTGAAGGACTATTTTTAAAAGGCCAGGTGAGGACTGGAGTGTAGTTATATTTTGTCTTGTCTTTGGACTGAAAGAGGCAGGTTTGGGTTGCCCCCCAGGTTTTGAACCCATGACCTGCTGGTTGTGGGTCTGGCTCCTGTGCTGTTGGGCCAGGTGAGTAGCAGGCTCTGTAAAAGACCAAAAAAAGTTAGAGCCTCAGAGTCAAACCCTGTTTAATGGGTTCGGACAGGGAGGCCTAGCCAGAGAAAACAGCGGTCAAGCCATAATAGGAGAGACCCCAACATACCCAAAATAATAGGCAGTCTCCCTCTCAAAAAAAATAATATTCCATCAAGTCGTGGAAGGAGAGATTAGGGCAGGACTGAAGAATTACAGAGCAGGCCCAAGGGCGCCCCATGTAAGGCATAGATAACCAGAAAGATGGTGCCGGGGAAGGCAAACTGTCACAGGGTCATGGCTGGGTGGGGAGCTGGGGCAGAGGCCAGGGCCAAGATCTTGGGGGAGTGACAGTGCAGAGCCAGGGCCGGGGCAGAGCCACAGTCTGCTCCCTGCACACCCCTGCTCACAGAACCTGCGCCCATCGCAGGGATGTGTGGGCAGTGGATTGTGGCTCTGCCTTGGCCCTGGCACCATACTGTCAGCACCCCAAGATCCCAAGGTCCCCCTGGTCTTGCCTGCCTGTCGTGCTCCTAGACACCCACCTAAGTGCCCTGTTCACATGGGTCCTGCCCCTGGCAGTACATGCGGGGCAGATGGGCGGGGGTGCCCAGGCAATGGGGCTGGGCCCAGCACTGGCAACCAGAAAGAGCCACCACCACTGGGGCTCCTGGAAAATGGAGTCTGGCTGCCATGGCGTTCCAGCCCCACAGCACCTCGGGGTCATGGGACCAGCCGCATGCACCACAATCCAGGCTACCCCTCGTGCCTGGGCTGGGCAGGCCCGAGGGAGCCGCTGCAAGCTGGACAAAATTCCTTGGTGGGCTGGCTCCATCTTGCGGGCCATATTTTTGCCCACCCCGAACTACTGCATAGTGGCCTATTCGTTCCAGAGCAGTGTTCTGGGAGTACAGGCTGTGTTCTTAGTGGTCTGAAATGGCTTCCACTTCTTTCTTAAATGGACTTTAATGTAGGTCTAGCTTTAAGTGGGCTGGTTATTGATTAACTAAGAGAATCTTCTCAGACTTTCACCACTGCACCTAAGACCAATAGAGGTGTCCAGACTAGCAGCTGCCTCAGCCACAAGAAAGATGAAGGCACAAGGTTCAGAGAAAGAGAGGTCTTCAGCTTCCCTTGGAATTAATTTTGTGAAGAAATTTCCTTCTCTTTCACTTGACAGAACCCAGTTTCATTGACCAACAAGGCTCCTATGTGCAAGTTTTTCCTTTTTTTTTTTCCCCCCAGATCTCAAACTGGAGCAGGATGCATGCAAAGATTCTTAATATTTTGAACTGTGAGGATTTTGGGATGGGTTATGTTTTGGGGAAAAATGACTGTGCGGCAAGCACCAGCAATCTATTCCGTAATTACCTAATCTTGGCTGGGATTTAATTAGTACACCCTGTGCTGTAACGCTGCAGCACAAACTGTAGACCGAGGAACACAGTGCAGAGCAAGGGCCCTGCGGGATCTATCTACCTAATGTGCCAAAGGAAGTATCTTTTCTGTTCACTGTTTCATCTTTTCTACTGCAAGAGAAAGGGCCCTCCTGGTTTGCTATTGCCTTCTTTTTAAAGTAAAAATTAATCTGCATTTGAGAGAATGTTAAGGAACTGCAATTGATACACAAGAAGGTCACATAACAAAACCTTCCTTCCTATCCCTCTTCAGGCCCCTCCTAGTAGTTAAACCTTCATTCAAGCCCTTTAACAAAGAATGGGTGGGGAATTTGCAGTTTAGCTCAGAGAGTACAAGGACAGACAGGAAGAGAATCCAGCCATCTAGCTTCCGAATGTTAAAGAGAACTTGCTCTGACCTACCTAATATTTCTCCTTCATTTCTGTCAACAGAACTGAAACAGGGAGGTGTTATAGTTCAGTGAAATAGCAGACTTTGCTTTAAAACCAGATACTGCTGCAGGATCTGATCCGTAACTCATTAAAGAGAGGTAGTTATGTATGGATCTAGGATTTTGAAAAGAAGGTGCGACCCCACACTGCCCTTTGCTAGTGGGGGAGGAGAAACCATTTCTATACCCCACGGTGAGAACCTGGGGAAGTCCCACACGTCCCCAGCCTTGTGTGCTCTCACCACCCCCTTCTCCCTCATCTGGATCTTGTGGGCTTCAGCACTGACCAGAGTGGGGTAGGAAGAATATTATGCTGACAGCTGGAAAGTGGTGGTGATGTTGACTGCCATGACTTGGGCTCCCTGTGCTCCAGCTGTTGCTGCTGTGGCATGGATGGGGGCATAATCAGAGGCCCTGGAGGCACAACCAGTACCACATCTGGACAGAGGGGTCAAGTGGGGTGTGAGCCCCACGCATTAGCCTATTGGTTTCTGGGAAGTCTGTGCCACAGGCCATGGGCTGCTGCACCAGGGTATGGGGAATCTGTCCTGCAGTTGGAGAAGCTGGAGCCTATGTCTGTACCCACAGCACAGCAGCAGCAGCAAGAATGCAGGGAGCCCAAGTCATGGCAGGTAACTCCACTGCCACAGCCGGTCAGCATAATTTTTCCCTCCTGCTCCCTCCAGGCTCTGACCAGGGTGCCCTACACCTCTGCTCTGACCCCCTGCCATTGCCACTGCTGCCACAATAGGTCTGGCTAGCAGAGGCAAAGGGAGCCTGGGAGGGCCACGCCAGCATCCTCACAGCTACTCCTGACCCTCCCACTCCCAATGAGAAATTGGGTCTCTCCTCCCCACACATGTGGCAAGGATAAAAGGCACCCACAGCTGTGTAACTGTGCTATGGTACCCGCCTGGATCTACCCCTGGCGGTCATTAGCTGTGTTGGTCTGAAACTGTCAGGTGCCATCCTGCCTGCATGTGCCTGGCCCAGCTCCTCCTGAGCAGTGGCTGGAGGTGTGAGGCAGTCTGAGCTGGGCACTGCTCCAGTCTACCCACCTTGTTCATGCACAGCAGCAGCAGTGTTTGACCACCTGCCTGCCTGGCACACCATGCTGTTCTGCCTTCTCATTGGACTGGACCCCACACTCCTGCATTTCTGGGACTTTTGTTCAATCGGCCCAGGATTGACCTACAAAATCCAGGACTGTCCCACCCAAACCAGGACACATGGTCACCCTAGATAAATACCTTGTCACAAGGACACAAGAAGGAAGGAAGGACCTGCTCAGAGAAGCATAAGCTTTCATAGGCAAAAAGCTTACTTTGTCAGATGCTACAAGGTCAAAATGGAGTCTTTCCATGTCTTTCAGTAGACAGGTTTGGATCAGGCCCTCAAAGTTGAGCTCTGCTTGTTAACAGTTCTACTTAGAACCTTCTATCCAAGGATCTTAATTCCTGTTCTGTGATATACTGTTGCTACATATATATTTAAATTAAATACTATGCTATTATGCAGCATGAAATACAGGATATTCTTAATATTAAGTTAGCATTGAAGCAACACAAAAGCCAGTCAGAACATGAAAGAGAACTAAATTTCATAAAACAAGCAATGAAACTGTAAGCACCACTGCCTACCAAGGTGATGCCAGAAGTATGTCACGATCTATTTGTAATACAATGGAACCCACGTTCAAAGAAAGAGATCATACACTGAGCATATTAAGCAGCACATTAAATGTGCATTTAAAATCCCACTCATGTTTTGAAGAAGGCCAATTTTAGAATTATTCTCATGAGCCCAACTTGTTTTCAAGATGGGCTGGCTCATAATTCAAACCAAGGGCAAACCACAACCAGGTAGGTACACGGAAAGGAAAGCTCTCTGTGTAGCCACCAGCACAGTTTTCAGTTTGTTCCCATGGTTCACTTCATCACCATTTGAGAATATGGACACCAGAGCACGATGGGAAACGAACAGAGTTTTAAAATTCCCAAATCCAGCTTAAGCTTTGCCAGAGTGAATATTTGTTCTCCTCTCCTTGTGTTGAGTGCAAACCTCAACATCTTGTAGTTTTAAGTCAGGGCTGTCCAACTTCTGAGTGCTGGGTTGGCAAGGGCCCACACCTTGCAAGCCTCACTAGGCCCTTGGGACCATATACCACGTGCCTCCCCCACCACTGCAGCATGTGCTCTGGTACCCTGCCTCTCTGCACCATGTGCTCTGGTGACTTCCCTATACTGCACCACATGTCTGGCCACCTCCTTGTCCCCCTGCCACTGCACTACGCATCCCTCCTGCTGTATTGCATGCCCAGGTGCCTGCCCTGCTGCACTGTGCACCGGCTACCCAACCACCACTGTACTACTTCCCTGTATGCCCTGACTCACCTAAGCACCCCAGCCATGGGATCCCTCAGCACTGTGAGTTGTGTTGTGCTGAGCTACCCTGCCCTCTGGGGTGAGGAAGGGGAAGCTGGAGGGAGAGGGAGCCTGGAGACTGCAACCACTTCTGCAGCTGGAGCAATGGGGGAACTGGTGACTAGGTGGGAACCTGAGGGCCACAATATAACCTCTTCCCGTGGGCTGCCAGTCAAACAGCCTTGTTCTAAGTTACCACGGGACTTTTTTCCTCCAGGCTTGCTGGAAGTGATATAGACTGTGACAAACTGTCCATGCAATTTGTCATGGGCCAGATCCTCCCAAACATAAATCCCTGAACACCAAAAAACATTGAGAATAGAGCACTCCCATGAAGAAGCTTCTGCGGTTCAGAGACAGAAGGCAGTGAACTTTGCCTATATGTTGCTATGAAAGACCAGAGAAACTCTTATAGCCAACATCTCATGGTTTTGGTACAGGACTCTTCTCCTTTTCATCCTCTCTGAATTACACAGTGGGGGTCTGTTCAGACCCAGGATTTTTCTCCTACTCCTTCTCCTATTCTTGCACATACCTTTATACTCCAAAATCAACATCCTTCTCTTAAAAAATCCTACAGTGCTTCAGAGAACCAGAGAGAATTGCCAAAGGGAGCACTGGGAAACTGGAGATTAGTTCACAAGTAAACACCTGGGGTCTGGCCCCAAGAGAACATGCTAGTTTAATAAAGGCAATTTAATCATCCTGCTTTTGTGTGTGACAAAATTACAACTAAATGAGGACAATCTTCCTTATGACTGAAAAGAAAGAAATCTGAATGTCTGCATTTTTAATAAGTGGCAACTTTAGGATGCGCCCCCCCCCCCACTAATATCTTAGAGCAGTTGGACTAGACAAGACCAAGTGGGCCCTCCAATTTAATCCTCTGAGATTTACAGGACTGCCTACTGCATTGTTCCTACTGATGCCTTATCTAACTTGTTCCTGGAACAGACACTGTTCTAATCTTGTTTGTTTGCCGTACAATTTTGCAGGACAAACAAAGCCTTTGCCATACTTTCTTTTAAGACCGGAGTCTTAGGAAAACGCTTTCTCCGGCAAGAGCTTTTTTCCAACAGTTTGGGTCCAGCTGTTCTTTTAACAAATAACGGTTTTGCTTTTTGCAGCCCCTAATAGACCAAGAGTAAATTACTGACTGACCTACTTACTGGGATTGTTTAAATAATCCCCAACATGGCAGTGTAATTTGATGTCTGGAAATACAGGGCATATGAGTTGCAAATTCAGGGCAGAACCTCACTATGAAGAAGAAATATTTGAATGTAAATGAAAACACAGTTGGGTAATACAATAGCCTGGGACATGTTATGCTTCCTACAACTTTTGTTTTTTGCTTCATCTACAGCATTTTTTTTGTATGGTAGATAGGCTAATTCTTGCTTCTCCGAGTCAATGGGCAAAATCCTAGAGCTCTAGATCCTAAATGCAAAGTGTGTTCAGAAGTCAGCTCAGGTATGTTTTCTCTCCTAATAGAATGCTTTCAGCAATGCCTATCTGCATTATCCCTTGTTCTTTATAAGTACCTGCATTAAGCACCTAAGATGACCCCTATTTAAATGGAGGAGAAACATCACAAGGAAAGAAGAAAAATGAGACAAGCTTTGTAATTTGAGGGGGAAAATCCCCAAAGGAACAGGGAAATACATAAACATACAATCTTCAAAATCATCCATTAAAATCAGTAAGGTAATTTTGTAAAATCTACTTAGAAAGAAAATTAGGTTTTGTAGATGAATCCATGTCAGCATGCTGGACCTCATCTCCTCTGGACTTTGAGAAACTGGAGTATGGAAATGAACCTGCTAGTCTATGTATATTTCTTTCCATTAATAAACCAAATGAGAGACAGAGAGAGTTTCTTCCCAGTTAAAATTCTCTATAGGCTTGACTTCCTGTAGGCTTTTTATTACAGTTGACCTATAGCACCCCTAATGGTTACAGACAGTGACCTCCAGAGTACAGACATCTTATAAAAACAATTACAACTTAGTGTGCATGTCATCTAAAGGTATTTTAAAAATGCTGTTGTCAGGACATTAGTGTTGGGTGGCAATGGCATAATACAATTGTCTTAGTCCTAGGTATGAAATCGTTAGAAGCACAGGCTCAAATCTTGACACATATGATCCATTTTTCTTATTTTCAAGAGGGATACATTAAGTTGCAGGTGTTATCTTTCAGATAAGACTTTAAACAAGAGTTCTGTTTCAGATGAGATTTAGACGGCCATGCTCTGTTCCATAAGTGATGTTGGTTTCTTTTGCTTGTGGCATGGCTACACTTTATTGAGGGTCAGTGTACATTGTTATAATCCATTTGAGTAAGTTATTCATTCACAGGTGTCTGTGGTGCATAGCATTCAAGAAAGGGTGTCCTGGTAAACTAGACAAAGCTGGTATTTGAGCTGGGTGGAAGCTTTTGTTTTGTCTCTCCAGTTTATAAGTGTTTACTCTATAGCTCCTGCTTAGAACATGGTTTCAGTTATTGGGTTGTGGTAGACTCCTAAGCCAGCATGGGTGAGTATTCACCATTTCATCTAAAAAAATATATATCCCAGAGCATCTAGTTTACTGACTCCACTCATCAAACACAAGGAAGAAGGACCTGGGTGTATTCAAAAGGATGATATAGAGAAGAAAGATACCAGAAACTGATAGTGGAGAGAAAAACAAGTCAGTCTTCATTAGCAACCTTTATCCAAGGAGCTTGAAATGTTTAAGGAACTAAAAGATTCTGAGAGATCTGATAAGATCACACCCACGGTGAAACACTGACAGAGCTGTGAGCTCCCAGTTTCTGATTCTACCAAACAGTCACGATTATGCTTACGTAAGGCAGAAAAGAGAAGAAAGAATGCTGCGTAAATGGGAGGGAATTGGATAAGTCAGAAATAGCTATATTGGAGAAAATGGGGTGGATAAGATACTTATTTGACAACAGTTGGAAACTGTAAGGTAAAAGGGTATGGAACTGCACAGGTGCATTCACAATTAGGAAGAGTAATGGGATACAGTTCCTCTTGCTTAATTGTAGGACACTGACTGCTGTCATGTTGTCTAGGAGACCATGGAATTGTGATTTAGAGAAAGGGATAGGAAACCTGCTATGATTCATTTAGGATCAGAGAGATAGTGTACTTGAAAATTTGCTAAAAGAACAATTATGCACTGGTTACAAAGGGAGGTACTAGTTGACCTAATGGGACTCTTCCATTTTATTTCTGTGATGAGACTTAGGAATAACAAAAGAAGCAGGAAGATGTGTCATTTGGGGTAAGTGCAATGCAACTCTACTGCATTTCTCGATCTTCTGTTCTAGGATCGCAAACACTTTGCAAAACATTTCTCAAGTGAGCCAGATGTAATAATAATCTCGCTGAGTTATTTATCCCCTATTTAGATGGTAAAAGTAGACACAGGAGGTTAGGTGACTTGTGCAAGGCTACGTAACATCAAAAACAAGAGTAGACCCCAAGCCTCCTGTGTTAATGTTAATCCATGCCTACCTTTGTCCACTCAATCCTATGTGATTCATATAGAATAACGGTAACAGCATGTTCTTGGCTGGACTTCCTTTCAGTATACGCTATCAATCATTCATTCTGCTGGATCTTCTACTTACTGTCTTATAGAAGATGTCTACATTTCCCACTCCAGTGTGGAGAGCAACCATGTAATGAGCAAAGTTGCCTCCTGGCTCAAGCCTTGTAGGCAAATTGGAGGGGCATGCAGTTCCAAGAGCCAGATGCCTCTGCCTGTCCCAGCTGTTGCTCCTAAAATGGCAGCAGCTGGAGTCTGTTTCCTATTTCCCAGCAAGGGAATACTGCTGCAAAGGTTGAGGGCAGTTCTGGTGCCTTTCCTAATTTGGCATCCATGGAAGATATCCCTTTCACCCATGCCTGGTTATGCTGCTGGTGAAGACCCTGGTATACTTTAAACCAGTGTTGCCTAACTGGAAGCTGTGGGTTGCATGTAGACCATGGAGACTTAATTTGCAGCCCCCAGGTTCCCACCTGGCTGCTGATCTCTCCATTGCTTTGGCTACAGCAGCAGTTGGGGTCTCCAGGCTCCCACTCCCTCCTCCAGCTTCCACTTCTTGCTCCTACCTTAGGGGGGCACAATGACACAGTGTAGTCCATGGTACCAAGGGAGCCTGCAGCCAGGGTGTCTGCATGGTACAGTGCAGTGGGGGTGCCTGTGGCTAAGGAGCTGAGGGTCAGGGCTGAGCTGGGGCATGCATGCACATGGTACAGTTGAGGGGTGAGGATGTACACATGATATGTGGCCTGGGGACCATGGCCTGCAATAATGTGGTCTACACAACATGGTGCAGCCCACGGGGCCTGCGGCCCCTGGCCACTTAGAAGTTGAGAAGCTCTGCATAAAACAAGAAGCTGAGTAAATTACCCCCACAGATCTCAATGCTGCTATGGCCATACTGCCTCTAGTATCCAAGGTAATTCATTTAAAAGTTAGCTTGGGGATTTCTACTCTACACTGAAGTCTGCAGTGTAGACATGCTCTTTGTCGCTATTCTATTATAAAATTTTCTTATGATCTGTTCAGGCCTTTGACACCGCCTTCAAGTTGGGTTTGCTCTTTGCTGTTTTCTTTGTTGGTTTTTGTTCCACTCACAACCACATTCTTTACAGTGGAAACAGAAACCTTTTACCATTTGCAATCTTTGTACAATAGATAAAATACAAATGAATGGAAATGTCAAGCATAAAATGCTTCTCCTTCGCCATGAGAAACATAAGAAGGGATGAGAAGAAGAGAGGATTTTCTTAGGCATAAGAGGAGAGAGCAAAGAGACCTTGGGTTCTCCCTGAACACTTAATATTTACTATAGATGCTGAGATTTGTGTCTAGCATGCTCAAAATAATGAGCTAGGGGTGTCCCCAGACCACTCTCCACCAAATGAATTCCAGGTTTGGAGGGTACAAAAGCAGGAGTAGATGGGAGGACCTGGTTTGTCAGCAGCAACCACAAGAAGGTTGCAGAGGCAGCACAGACAAGCCCTGCCTTCCTTGTATGAGCTGGACAGATGGAAGGGCACTTTTTCAAGTTAATTCCAGTGAAAAAGTCCATTTTAAGGTGACTCTCAGTGCCTTTGCCTGTGTGCATGCAAGTCCTCACAAGTCTGAGGTGTGGTTTTCTCCTGACTTAGGCATATGTTGCTCTGTAAAAGTCATCAGAAGGTGTAACATAAAGCACTGCCTAAATAGCTGTAGGGCTGACCTGCTTATTGCTACCACAGATAGGTAGACAGGATGAAATAATGCCAGAGCTTGATCAGGTAAGACTCATCCAGGAACCCAGGAGAAAGCCAAGGGACTATGGAAGCACCAAACAGGAGTCAGGAGACTGGAACACCACATGTAGGCACTGATGCTATGACAAGATCTGCATGGGCAGAGTTTTGTGGTCCCTCATCAAGGTTCCTCAATGTGGCCACAGGTATCTGACCGGGTCTCTCTCTGTGGTGACAGTGCAGGCTGCTGCTGCTGCCTCCACACGAATTTCCTGAATGTGGACTGTTGTGGTAGTGGCAGCTTGGGCTCCCTGGGGGCTGCCATTCTGATCTCTGAATTGGTGCCCAGTGCAAGTGCCCCACATATCCACCCCAAGTTACACTACTGCGTGTGCCTTCCTAGCACTGATATGGGAAGGAGGAGATAAATGAATGATCAGTATTCCAGCTAGTCCAGCTTCCTGTCCCCAAGAGTAACCAGCACTAAATGCTTCAAAAGAAGAGCCAAGAAAGCTTTACAATAGCAGGTATGGGATAACCTGCCCCTCATGAAAGTCTCCTCCTAAAACATAATACTAAGGGATTGTCTTAAAGCAGAAATGAACAAAATATGGTCTATGGGCTAGATCTGTCCCATGGAGGGATTTTGTCCGGCCCATTTTATCCCTTGGACCCACCTGGCCCAGAGGCAGTGTGATCCGTGGTGCGTCCTGCTATCCCTGGGTGCTCAATGGGACTGGGGTGGCTCAGCAGCTGGACTCCATTTCCCAGCAGCCCCAGCAGCGGGTGGCTCCTTCCGGCTGCTAGGAGATGGAGTGCACAGCCCCAGCTCCAGCCCTGGCCCACGCTGTCAGGGTCCCTGCAGCACCTGCTCCAGACCCGCTCATCCCAGCCATGATGAGTGGCAGCGGCAGCTGGACAGAAACTGCTGCTGGGTGTCGGAGAAAAAGTGGGATCTGGCAGCAGGTGCAGTAGCCTCTCCTTCACCACTGTCAGGGCTCTGTGAGTCTCAATGCAGTCATCCAGACCCTACACTGGAGCTCTCCTCCCTGCTGCTGCCTCTGCTGCTGCTGCTCCCACCACCATCAACACTGTCTCTGGGCTGCCCTTCTGCGGTGAGGATGGGCTAGAGCTGCTGCCCAGCTTCAGCAGCAGTGACCCGGGTGCAGAAGCAGCAGCGGATAGGCAGAAGCTGCTACTGGACACTGGGAAAAGTGGGACCTGATGGCAGGCATGGCCACATCCTCCTCACCCTTGTGGAAGCTACTGCAGTCCTGTGCCCCTGTTGGCCCGGCTTTTGCCTGCAGCAGCACCACTGAGGTGCAGGAGGAGGAGTGCCAGGGGGTTGGGGGCACCAAAATACAAGTTCACCCAGGGCACCATTTTCCATAAGGCTTCTATGACCCCATAGAAAGAAGTGGGGAAGATCAACTCTGAGGTCTAGCTAACAGTTGGAGTGAGACTGGAGGACTGCATTGTGGCTATGGGGGAGGAGTGGTGGCTATGGCAGGGGGCGGGGTGGTGGTGCTTGAGGGGCACTGAGGTTTGGGCCATGCAGGGGTGAGGTCTCAAAGCAGGTGAAAGCCTAGAGAGAAGCTGAGGTCAGAATAGAGCCCCGCATGGGTCCAGGACCCAGCAGACTGTGTAGGCCAAAGCTGAGTGGCTATATGCTGAAGCCAAGAGCCCAGCACAGGTCAGGAACCCATGGGGCCATGGGCAACTGGTGCCCCCTGAGTCTGGGGGGGCCCTGCAAAAGCTAGTGGCAGGGTTGGCGGCGGGGATGGGGGTGGTGAGCACCTGCAGAAACTGGCAGCGGTGGGGATGCAGCTGGCAAGCACCCACAGAAGCCACTGGTGGCATTGTAGGTGGGGAGAGAGCTGGTAAGCACACACAGAAGCTGCCAGCATGTCAGTGGTGGGGACAGGTCTGGCAAGCACCCACAGAAACCACTGGCAGTGTCAGTGGCAGAGACAGAGCTGGTGAATACATGCAGAAGCCACTGGTGGCATTGGCGGTGGGTACAGAGCTGGCAAGCACCCACAGAAGCCATCGGCAGTGTCGGCAGTGGGGACAGAGCTGGTGAGCATCAGCCAGTGGCATCAGCAGTAGGGACAGCCCTGTAAGGGGGGCACATGCCCCCCACACTCCCCTGTGCTCCTGCTACCAGTCACCTATGCATGGGGCTGAAACAGATAGGAGCTAAGATAGGACCTTGCATGGGTCGTGGATGCTGCAGGTTGTGCGGGCCAAAGCTGAGGAATTGTAGGCTGGAGACAACAGCCTGGTTAGGGACCCAGGGGTTGAAACCAGTGTAGGGCTAGAGAGTCTGGCAAATGGCTCAGTGAAATCTGCAAGGCATGGCTGTAGCTATGGGGTCAGCTGCAGGCCACGATTGTCACCTTTAAGGTAATTAAGACCTGCAGGACCACAGTTGGGACTGGTCGGGCCAGTGTCAAAGAACCAGAGTTTGGAAAGTTCGGAGCCCCATGGAAGGGCAAACAAGATCAGGAAGCCAGGTAAGGGCAGGACCAGTAGAATCATCCCAGGCCCTGGAGGGAGGGAGGAGAAATGGAGGGGAGGGGCAGCCTCCCAATGTAAACAGCACTGACATCAAGGCATGGCGGGCAACACACCAAGGGGATATATCGAGGAGCTGGAGTGGAACAAAATCAAGGCCCCAACTCGGGAGACATCACTGCCTCCCTTGGGTACTGCTCCTGTCCCAGTGTATGTGAATGGGAGTGGGGTGGCTTAGGAATGTCCCTGCCAAGGCATACTGCTGACATGAGGTAGACATGCTTTTTGTATACTCTTACTGTGTTTCCTTTTACCTGTCTTATTTTCTCATTCTTTGAACATCATCCAGATGCTGTCTCTGAGGCCAACATCAAACATTTCAGGGTGGTTTAAGGACAAGAATATTGCATGAGTTTGGGGTCCTTTAACTGATTGCCACATCACACATGATGAGCCTAAATGTTATGAAGGGAAACTTGTATTTCCGTGGTACAATCTCCTGTACTCAACAGCCAAGTGCCTTCACTTAATAGTCGGAAGGAGCGTTTCGTTTTTAGAGACAAGGTTAACCAAGAAGCTAAGGAGGGTAGAGCAAGGGTACACAAAGTAGCATGGGTATAGCTGTGTGAGTTTTATTTCTGAAGTATTACTACCTAGCTGAAATCTTCACTTAAAACAAAGAACCTGAGGTAGGTTCAGGTACTCTCTCTGCTATTGCCAAACCCCAGAAAGTGATGATATTTTTCTATTATTTGAAAAATATTTTTTTCTGTTATTGTGTGAAGGACCCTCAAATAACAGGAGAAATGGACTGTTGAGAGAAAGGAAGACATCAGGCTAACTGAATGTAAGCTGTGGTCAAGTGCACAAAGTAACCAGACAGAATTGGGAATCATCTTGATTTTCTTTCTCATCTCTTGGCTGGAGAAGTTTTTATTAGCAGCACAAAGCATCAACAAAGCTTGTGAACCTCTTTGCCTGGCACTGTGCAAACATACAGTAAAAGACTGAGCCCTTTAGAGCAGAAACTATAAACATGGGGCTGGGGAGAAGGGCAGGTGGGGAGAAACAGAGGTGAAATGACTTGTTTCCTGTCACATAACAGGTCAGAGCCGGGAATGTTTGATTTCTAGTCTAGCTTGTGCTGTCTTCCTGAAGTACCCTGAGAGCTGGGCACTGTGGCACATGCAGTGCAATTAAGCAGTAGCTCTCTAAAATGCAACAAGTCAGCCAGCAGGCAGTATGCAGTATAAAAACAGCATTGCTTAATTCAAACCGACAGCATTTGGTGCAACACATCAGAAGCTGTAAGGGCTAGAAGGCATTTCTTTCAGACCGGACTGCTGATGTCAACTTGGATATTGAACGCTCCAGCTAGAATTGCAAAGGCTGTTTAAAAAAGGGCCTGCTTTCCCATGATACTTGCTTACTAATTTCTGAGCCTTCCTGTCTTTCCCTTTTGTTATGTCCACACCCTCTCAAATTGCCACATAAAAATGTGAAAACCTGCATGTTCTGTATCACTTTTCCTCTGATTTTGAGACACAGGAGTGAAAGGAAGAGGTTAACCATTCTTACTGTCTTTTTTTCACTTTCTATTTATGGTAGTTTAAGTTATTTAAGGAACTGGTGCACCCCTCTCCCAAAAATGATCTCCAAACCTGGACTCAAAATTCATATCCTATTCTAATTGTGCTTTGTGTAATCGTATTATACCCACTGATACGTGCTTGAAATAGGAGATGAGAACATTCAGTGGGGACTGTAAAATAGTGACAATCATGGCAGAAAAGTGACAGGAAAGCACGGCTGGGGGAGGACTTGCTATAACCACTGGCCCAGCTAGAAGCTCTCTGTGACCTGCAGAGAATAAGGAATTGGTCCATTTTAAATAAATCCATTTGACTGCTGACATCTCATGTGCTAATCGTGTTCCCCCTTGCCCTATTTAAATCAATCTGTACTGAGCCTGCAGTCTATCAGACCTTGCATGCACACACTGCTCCAAAGGAGAGAGATTTTACTTATTGAATACAGGACCACTGAGTACCTGGCCTATATGTTTCTAACTTGCCTCCTGATGGTTTAAAAGGGGTTGTTGCTGTTGTTATTAAACAAAATTTGCCACAGATTTATAGCTTCCCTCCACTTTCATTTTCTTTACATGCCCTAAGTAGATACATCATGTTGGCTTTGGCAAGCTCTGTACTACTAGTGGCTTTACAGTAGCTTCAAGAGTCACCTCCCACCCCCAACATCCCAAAATCATGTCTCCATTGCATCAGATATGCATGCACAGTGAAAGACATCCCCTAGCCCTGAAGAGCTTGCAGTTGAAATAGATCAGATAAGGCAGTAGTCTGTGGCCTGCAGAACCATTAGATTTAACCTGTGGAGCTGTAGCTTTGGCAGTAGTCAGTGGTGGGAGCTTTGTTGCACTGTGCCTGGGCGTCTAGGCAGTTTCTAATGCTGTGCTGCAGCCAAGCAGGAGGGAGATGCGGCAGTGTGGAGGAGGCAGTGGTCGGGTCCTAGCACTGGTCCACCTTAGACCTGAGCTGGGCTGTTCTGGCCCATTGCCGGAAAAGGTTGCTGACCACTTAGATAAGAGATGGCAGCAGAAAGGAGGACACAGAAGAATAATTTGCTGAAGACCCTTGTCAAAGCCAAGCAAAAATCCCAGCTCTGTTTCCAGGCTTCTACCCTGTCCAGTGCACCATTTGATCGATCTCTCTATTACTGCACATGGCCATCTTGAAGCAGAGGGAAAGAGCTTCTACATTACTTTGGTGAATCCAAAGTAACTGCTGGTTGTCTCAGAGGAGGAGCACAGTATGACTGCCTAAAACAGCATGACGTGACTAAGCAGTCAGATGAACCTCCACCCCTGCCATATATGGTCTACATTACAATGGAAGGCGAAAGATCATTTCTTATCCTGAATTTGGCTGACAACCAACTTTCAGCCTATGGTTTATCTGTGAGTTGTTCCCTTCAGTTGTCTGCAAACGGAAGTGTCGGGTTGGCCATAGTCACCTTTCCTTGGAAAACTGTCATGTTTTAAATCAGGAGACTAGGAGCAAATGATGAAAAGCCAAGAGTTTTGTTCATGTACAATTTGCCTGAAAGTCTGGCCATTCATAAGAAAAGCAGCTATTACCCTAACATCCTGGGCAAACAAAAACCTTCCTGAAGACCAAGTAGGGCAGTGGGGAAATTTGCTTGAATCTTGGCACGGTCTTTTTGCATCATGTGCAGGATGACAAGAGCTGCCAGGAGACAAGGAAGGAGTTAAATGCTGAAATTGCATGACTATCTCCCCCTGTCACTGGCTTGTTTTATGCTGTAAGGAGAATTTCCTGACTTCTTGAAAGGAAATGGTTATAAAAGAATGATGGGCGAGGATTGTGACACATAGTGGTCCAGAGAACTGGTGTTCAGTACAACACAAGGATCGGGTGAATGATTGTGAGCATTGGCCAGAGGAGTGAAAATAGGAACCAATTCCAAAAAGTGAAGGGTACGAAAGAGCTGAAGAGAAAAGGAGGGCTGGTATTTCAGTGTGGAGTGCTGTCCAGTGCTGCCTGTCGGAGGGGGATATCTGGAGCTGGTTGATTCTGCCTTAGTAAGAATGTGCAAGCATTGCTGCGCAGTCTCAGTCTGCTTGCCAACCAGGGGAGGGGCAGCAATGTTTGCAACTTTTCCTTTCTCGACTTGCCTATTACAAAGTTGTTCACCAAAAGCTTGTAAAAAAACCTTAGAAACAGATGGAAGATTTTGACTCTCCACATGACAGTCATGCCCCCCCCAATTCTGTGCCCCTCTCTGCCACTCCTGTCATTTCTCTACAGGAGCACTCAGTCACAGCTAATTGCTGAGAAACTTCCTCATTGCACAGTGCTCAGCCACAGATACGAACTTCCTCTAAAACTCCCATGATTTCTCTTCTCAAAAGGGCTTGTTTAATACATATGTGTGCGGTGATGTGAACTTGGTGGTTGAGATTGTTGTCTGCTGGACAAAGGAAGGAGGCAGCTGCTCATGGCAGCATCATTGACAAGGCTTCCCTTATCTTCTCCCAACCCCGACCTTTCAGAGAAAGAGGAGGCTGAAAAGAAACCAAAACCAAACAAAAAGGATATGGTGGCCATCAGGAGACACCAAGTGGGAAAGCCAAGGTAATGCCCACTGACTGCTCTGAAAAGGAAATAACACTGCCTATGTTAGTGGATCTCAGCCTTTTTTAGACTCAAAGCACCCCTCAGAAAATGCCAGCTTTGAGTTTTCACTTGATTTTTCACTGCAGAAAAATAAAAGAACCATTTTTCTGTTGCAAAAAGCTCACAAAGACCACAACAGGTGAGGATGTTTTTAATACTATCAATTCCTATTTGAAATCTCTGGTTTGACCTTGAGAATCAGGTTTACTCAACAGTGCTAACACTGTGTGGCACCCCAGGATCTCAAGGAAAGGATCTCAAGGTGCCCCAGGGTGTCATGGCGCCCTGGTTGGATATCCCTGTCCTACGTGGGTGCAAGTGAGGACTGTGACAGCCCCAGAGGTCCTGAGCCTGCTCATGCCAAAAGCCTTGAAGACTGTGTCCTTTATTTATGCACTTCTGTGGTGTGCCACATGGGCATCAGTAGTATTTGTTTCAGCTGCAGGGGGAGTCAGGCAACCTAAATATAGAGGTTGCTTCTAACACTTTTACTAACCCCCTTGTTTTCAATAGCTAATGAATCTGTCTAATATTAGCCACTTGAGATAAAGTCTGCCTGGGCTCAGGCTGACTTCCTCTAACATTTTTGAACATTGCAACTGGTTCTGAGAACAACTTTAGCTGAAAAATAGGTATTTCTGCCAATGTTAATAAATGACTTGAAAATAAAAAAATATCCTGTACCTTAGGGGTCTGGCACAGGGCCTTGAGGTTTGGCAAGGGGATACTCCTCAAGCCAGAGGTGCTTTTTGCTGTCCCCATGAAACCCTGCCAGAACTGGCCATGTTATAAGCTTCTGAACGTTACTATTCCTGCCCATGGAGTAGAACTAGCGATAGGCCCGTTCCTGCATCCTCTGAACACTCTGTCTGTGCTGCATGTACTCCTTTACCCCAGTGATTTTTTTCCGGAGCAGCTACACATACATACTAGAACCTCTGAATGATCAGACAGATGAAATGGTGACTGCTACTTCCTTCCTCAGATCCACTCTTGGACTTCATGAAAGACGTGGCAGTAAAGCATCCAAAAGATGATGTGCTCAGGTCTCATTTCTGCTGCCTAGCACTGGTAACAATGTGCATGTCATTGCACATACTAATGAACAGGAGCGTATCAGGATTTAGCGAAGAGTGGTGCCGGAGCAGCTACCTGTGCTGCACCCCTGTTCTCAGCTTCCTACCCCACCAACCAACTGGTGGGGGAAAACCATGCTGCAGGAGCCTCAGGGGACTTTCTTAAGTTTCCAAAGCAGGTAACCATACCCCTTTCTCTTCCATGCTCAGAGGCACATCCCCTCCCTTCCATCCCTTCTCCATCCAGTTACTGTCGCTTTTCCCACTGTCCCAGGGTTGGGGCAAGTTTCAGAGCTGCTCTTGCCTGTTTCAGCCAGGATGTGTAGGAGCTGGGCTTAGCTGGGAACAGCGGCAGCGTCAATGGGGTAGGGGTAGGATCCTCCTTGTCATTGCCCTTCAAGGATTTGAAGGCTGTGAACACATCCCCCCTCAGTCTTCTCTTCTGCACACACTACCTGGTCCCCCCAGGAGCAGATGTGTGAAGCCACTGCTGGTGCTGTCATTGGTGAGCCCAGCCTTGCTGCAGCCCAGCTGGAGTGGACAGGAGCAGCTCTAAAGATTCCCATGCTCCTGGGACAGTGGGGCCAACAGCCATGGCACGTAGGGGATGGGGAAGTGTATGTGCCTCTGAGCATGGAGGAGGGAGGCTCCAGTAACACAGACGAGGGTGCAGCCGTGCCACTGCATCCCCTCTGGATCTCCTCCTGCTAAATGAGCAAGATTTACCCCTCTATCAGTTATTGGACAGCCTTGCTACCCTTTTACAGGGCAGAGGGACTGAGGGGTTGGCTGCACAAGGCCACTATCAACAGATTGGACTCCTCCCCAGGTCTCTGATAGGGCACCCCCAGTTCTCCGGCATTTAGCCCCCATTGTTTCTTGAAGAGAGCCTTCTCAAGCGATGTAGTTGACCATACCATCTGTAAACTGAGGCAACCACTGTGTATGATCTACTGCATGGTGACTTCCATGAGGTCATCAGCACCTGCGTGTGACTCTGTGTGTACATGTGGACTTGTGGCTCTCACCCCTTTAACTGCATCGGGATGCTACAATAAAGGTAAAGCTTGTCTGTGCAGGGGACAGAACTTTGCAAGGGGCTGCTCTATGTGAACTCCCTCCAAGAACAAAGGACCATCACAAACCTCAGCACCCCTTGCTTCCAGGGCAAGGCATGTGACTTCAACCTTGCCTTGTCTGACATAAACACCCAGCAGCATATACATGAACAGAAGAAACCCACACACCACAGATGAAAACACCCTACTTAAACTGCTCCACACACAGCTCCTGAGGAGAGGACAAGAAAACACACAACCGCATGACAGATGTTAGTCTCTTTCCTTAATGCACTGCAGGACGGCACTTTGAAGCTTGAGGAAGGACTATGGCAAAAGAACTTGGAAGAATCGCACTGTATGAAATATATGAAACCGTTTGGCATTCAGTGAATGTATAAACAAGCAAGGAGTACTTCTGAGCAGTTTGGAACCCAGTTTGTGGTGGCTTTTCCAACAACAGCACAGCATTTTTTCCTCTACATTGTTGACAAAGTCTCAAATGTGACTTACAGCCCTGCTGCAAGGGAATAAAAGCCACTCACCATGAAATGCACTACTAAACTGATTTCAGATTCCATCCCTGCTACTGAGCCAGCCCCCTACTAATTTTTGTGGCTTTAAATTATATTTCTTCTCACCTATTGCTGTGATGAAGGGCATCCAAACCGGCAGGGAAACAGACTGGCAGGGTATGAAACTGAACACGTGCATGCTGATTTCAGTGCACAAATGAAAAGACACTGCACAAAAACGCTTTCTAAATACCTGTAGCATTTAAATGCTCTAATCTCTGGTGTAAAGATATCAGCCATTTACAGAGGAATGGGTGTTGTCAGAGTTGACTGGGTTCCTTTAATGGTCTGCAAACAACTTCATAACTTTGTAGATTTGCTGGAATTATATTGATCTAGCCCTATAGGAGAAGTCCTGGAATGCAGCAGTCAAAAACACTGCTCTCTGCTGGACTTCAAGAAGTGAACTTGTTTGTGGTTATGTCTGATAGATAATGACAGTCTCTAGGGCCAAAAGCAGGAAGGGTGTGTGACACCTGAGGGCAAGCGTCTGGCTATGCAAAAAGCAATGACTGCTGGGATGGTTGTTTAGGTTTTTTTCTCTTTCCCAGACCATCCTCCTTTCCTTCTTTTGTTTGTCTTCCTGTTTCCCTTCTTGCCCGTTGTTTTGTTCATGGCATGTTTCAAAGGCTGGAGCTGAGTAGCTATCATTTCCTCTTGACTTCAGGGAGCTGGGCTTACCTTGCTTATTAATTATAAGGTTGTCAAGAAGACAGCTTCTTCTTTGACTTCATCATTCCCCATGAATCCCCTGCCCATCATGTAGCGCATATATTTTCTGAATCCTTCAGTTCTTTCAGCTTTGTTTTACCACGTGGCGATTTTATAGCTTCCTCATGCTTGGTTTGCTTTTAATTTGGGGTCCACATTCTAAATCTCTCTGGTATGATCCATAGTCCTTGTTATCTCCAAATCATCCCCCATCCCTGGCTGGGTGTGCCCCTTCTCTAGGTTCCATTCATCTTACTCTATGATTGGCAGCAGCAACATCTATCAGGGGGCACATCTACACATTCATTAATGGGCCATAATTATGGCGAATTAAGTTTACTAATACACCATAATCGACAGTACTGCACATTAGAGCAGAGGAACACTTTTTGTGTGATGCTTAACGCCCATTGGACTAATCTACTGCGCACTAGCATGGTTTTTCCCAGCTGCACTAATGAGCAGTAGAATTAGTCCAATTTGCTTTAAGTATCTCATGTAGACATGCCCACCATCTCCTTGATGAAGATTAATCCCGCCTCTTCCTTTGTCAGGTGTTTTCTTCTCATTCCCTGGACACAGGGTATATATATATAACGTAGGAAAGAAAGCTCCAGTGCCAGAGAAAATAGCTGCAACCATATAATACAACTCCTGAAACATGAGGTAAAGCTGCATTAACTTGGAAACTGTACAGCTCCGGAGTAATTTCTTCCCAGGTTAAGGCAGTTTCTTTCTAAAGCAAGTGTGTGCATTTGTGTCCTCTACACCCTGGCCTCCAGTCTCCAGTTAATGTAGCCATGATCTTGTAATACACTGTGGTTGCCTCATTGGGGCATGAAGGCAAATGCATAGACCTGAAGACCAGAATGGACCAGTACGATGATCCAGTCTGACCTCACAGGTAACACAGGCCGTAGCACTTGGTAAGTCTGCACTAAGTCTAGTCATTTATGGTTGAAATAGAACATTTTTAAAAAATGTATCAGGCAAGTGTGCCTGTCCTGTCTGCAAATAGGAATACAATAGAGAAAACTGGGGATCAGATCAGAAACTCATCTACTCTAAAATCAGTGCTTAATTACCCAACATTTCAAAGGAAGATAAAAACAAAGACCATTGTATTATGCTTAGCATGCAAAGGAGTATGGCCAGTAATAATAGACGCTAATATTAGTTATCTTACGCCATGAAGTCTGAGTGGCATTGTATAACATACCACTTCAGTATAGAAACTCTTTATGTTGCCAGGATTCATGGTTTTGTATCCCCTCCTTTTTCCTCCAGCCAAGTCAACATGCATGAGCGACACTGAGAACATAATATCTAGCATCATTCCACTCTAACCCCACCACAATAACATCTGGCCACGGCACTCATCCTTTGTTTTCCTCTGTGAATGAAGAAGCTAATGATTTGTCAAAGTCTGGAGCACATCCAGGGAGGAGGACCTGGGCCTCTCTGTCTGTTTCTGTATTCAAGGGATTTCTGAGTTTAGAAAATTAGTTGTCTGAACTTTTTAGCCCCTTCATGGAAGTGGGTGGGAGGCTTTACTGATCATTTACTATAACCAAGATCCTCTCTCCTTGTTTGGCTGCATGCTATTAACTTCTGTTGGGCTTTTTAAAGCAATGTTTCCCCGATGTGCTGAGAGTTGTTCTGAGAATACTTTATACTGGGGTGTAACAGGGATCTTAGACATCCTGTTACTTTAAGAAGAGTAGTTGCAGCAGCTAGTACCCAGGCAGCTGAACAATTCCAGCTGTAAGAAGGAAGGCAGCAAGAAAAACACTGCTGCCTAGGAAGTGAGCTGCCGATCAAGGAAGAGGGCACAACTGCAGCTTGTCTAGGGAAGTCACATGACCTAAAGGGGACACAGCTTAGGGAGCATAAAAGCCCAGGGCCTGAACCACGGCAGCCAATCTGTCTCTGGAGGCTGCTGAAGAAAGAGCTCCTGGGCAGAAGAGCTCTGGGCTGACACCAAAGCTACCTTGAAAGTAATGCAGTGGAATACTGTTGACTTGCAGAGGAGTATGACTTGGGGTAGGGGGAAGCTTGGTGACTCAGCCCAGGAGCTTGTGTTTGTGTTTGTATTTAGATCCAGTTGGAAGATCATTATAGCCAGGGGGGTTATTCCTGTGTGTTTAAACCAGCAGTTTTGGTTGGGTCTGTCAGGGATGGAGGAGATTCCAACGGGCATGTGGCTGTTTGAGCCCTGCCAGGAGCTGGTCTTGAGCTTTGAACAAGTGGCAACTATGAAAAGGTTGCAACCTGGACCAGAGGGCCCAAGTTTGTCCAGAACAGGATGGGGTCAGAGTTAAAGTAGGCTCAGTGCCTTGTGGGGGTGGGGAGGTGCAGGATGGAGTCAGTCAAAGCAGACTCAGGGCCCAGGGGCAGGGTGGAGGTTGGAGCCCAGAAGCCAGCTCCAGCACAGTGGACCTGGGCTACAAGGCCTAGCAAGAGGAAAGGGGTGGAAGCCAAGGAGGCTGAGGCCCAACAAAAGAGACAGTGATTTAATGGTAACTTCTGTGAGGCATAGGCATGGATACAGGAGAGGTAGAAGGCCATGAATCTACGCCTTAAGGCCATTGCTGGGTGAGAGCACAGACTGTCAGTAGGTGAGGGCTCACTCTGCAGACCCTGGTCAGCCTTCCTTTTCCAAGTAAATATCTGCATCAAGGTGTAGCAGGAAGGAAGAAAAGGGATGTGAACCTAGAAAGCTAGAATAACGCAGGAGCTGCATGGCCACCAGGGGGTGTTATGGCTACCCCTGGGGCCAGGTGCCTGTGATATGGGGTAATCCCTTCCATTCAAAGATCTCAAAGCACATTGCAAATATTAAATGAGTCTCTTGTGCATAGTGTGTTGTTAATAGAGAGGCATCAAAGAGAGGCAGTTTATAATGTAACTACAGAGGGGGGGAAAAAGAAAGGCACATGAGACCAAACTCACCCCTAGTGTGAGTGAATCCAATTTCAGTTGTGGGAGTTTTGCCTGCTTACATATTTGACTAGCTAGAAGTGGCCCAGACAGATAAAGGAACTACCCCCTCCACCAAAAAGAGAGAAATTGCATGTCATGGTCCATAGCAGACCCAGGAAGAGAAAACATTCTTTTTTTCTATGGAGCCCCCCAGTCCCTACCAGGGTTTCTGATGTCACTAGAGCCCTATGAAAAGATTATCTCTTTTGTATTCGTAATTTTATTCTTAATTAGAGAATAAATCTAATTTGGAAAGACTGTGGGCAAACAACCTCTTCATTTAGAAAAAAAAGGACTTCAAATACCACAATTTCCATTTTTATTGCTAACCATAAACTCCTGTGTTCTTAACACACTGGTTTTGCTATTCACTTTTGAGAGAACCAGACATTTTTACTACTTTTTCATCATAAGATGATCAGTGTCACTCCAAGCCCTGGCCTCTTCCAGCAGTACAAAAATAAACATAGGTCTTTAAAAGGAAAAAGAACAGTATTTCTTTGTTGCTGCTTCATGTCATCCCACAAAATCTAATGGAAAGGGAACTGTGACTCACTCCCTTCTAAAGGCCATAAGACAAAAAATGTCCACTCTGTGTTATGGGGTTCTTTGAAATGAGGTGCTCTATATTAAAATGAAGTTTAAAAAAATTGTTAACAACAATTACCGCTGGAATCTTGATGGTTAGGAGACCCTTCAGGTCGTTGCCATACTCCATTAAAGACAATGGCAAGACAACTGTTGACTCCACTGAACTGTGAACCAGGGCCTTAATGAGCTAAGGGACATTCTGTTTCTACAATATCCCTTGAAACACAACCCAGTTCACTAGGAGCTAACGGTTATAACTTCGTGGTGGCCTCCATGAAATAAGCTGTGGTCTCTGTCCAGTTCGTATTGGGCTGTTGTCCACTTTGCAGTGCAACACTTACCGTTTCCTTGCTATACTTCTCAGCAGCAGAGGATTAAGGAACGAGTGGGACCATGGAGATTCAAGTCTCTTACCATAGGAACTGATCTTTCCAGACTGGTGAAGAATATTAGCAGAAGAGCAGTGGAGGTTTGTACTTTTGTCATATCTGCAGTGCCAGTGGAGTGAAAGGACATCAGTCAAGATACTGGAAATATTTTCTTCAGCTCAGGTTTGGGAGAATCTGGCACAGCTGTTCCTAGAGTGGGCATTTCTGGTTTGGTCATAAGATGATGATGAGGTTACAGCAGCACAAACTAGGATGACCTTGCAGATGTTTGCGTTTGTCTGATGGACCTAGACAATTCACACAGCCTGTGTTAAATCATCTGGCCGATGGCAACATCCTGAGGGACAGCCAGCATGGGTTTGTTGTGGGTAGGTCTTGCCTGACCAATCTTATTTCCTTTTATGACCAGGTGTCCTTTCACCTGGACAAGGGAGAAGAGATTGATGTCATATATCTTGACTTTAAAAAAGCCATCCATCTGGTATCCCACGATCACATCTTAGCAAAACTGGCTAACTGTGGCCTTGGCCTCACCACAATCTGCTGGCTCTGTGGTAGGACCCAGAGAGTGGTGGCTGATGGAAGTCAATCATTGTGGTGCGCTGTGACCAGTGGGGTCCCCAAGGCTCTGTCCTTGGGCCTATATTATTCAACATTTTCATTAATGATGTGGACATTGGTATCAGAAGCAGACTGGCCAAGTTCACCGATGACACCAAACTCTGGGGTAAAGTGTCCACACCTGAGGACAGGAGGGTGATCCAAGCTGACCTTGACAGGCTCAGGAAATGGGCGGATGAGAACCTGATGGTGTTTAACACTGAAAAATGCAAAGTTCTTCACCTTGGGAAGAAAAACCTGCAGCGTGCTTATAGGCTCGGCAGTGCTACGCTGGCTAGCACTATGGGCAAAAGGGACTTGGGGGTCATGATTGACCACAAGATGAACACGAGCCTATAATGTGATGCTGCAGCTAGTAAAGCAAGAAAAATGCTGGCTTGCATCCATAGATGCTTCTCAAGCAAATCCCAGGATGTCCTTCTCCCCTTGTACTTGGTCTTGGTGAGGCCACAGCTGGAGTATTGTGTCTAGTTTTGGGCTCCACAATTCAAAAAGGATGTGGAGAAGCTTGAGAGAGTCCAGAGGAGAGCCCTGTGTATGATCAGAGGGCAGGAGAACAGGCCTTATGATGGGAGGCTGAAAGCCATGGGACTGTTCAGCCTGGAAAACCGCAGGCACAGGGGCAATCTGGTGGCTCTCTATAAGTTTATAGGGGTGCTCACCAGGATCTGGGGGAACGTCTTTTCACCAGAGCACCCCAAGGGATGAAAAGGTTGAATGGTCACAAACTCCTCCATGACCATGTCAGGCTGAACATAAGGAAGAACTTCTTTACTGTCTGAGCCCCCAAGGTTTGGAATAGACTGCTGCCAGATGTGGTTCAAGCACCTACTTTGAATGCCTTTAAGAGACTTTTGGATGTTTATCTTGCTGGGATCCTATGACCCCTGCTGACTTCCTGCCCCTGGGGCAGGGGGCTAGACTCAATGATCCTCCAGTGTCCCTTCCAGCCCTAATGTCTGTGAAATTTATGAAAGCTATGAAATCATTCAACAATTTGTACACATAGCAGCTGACTGGCTCTGGCCATTCAGAGGCCTTAACAGAAATGGACATGAGCTGCATGCTCTTTCCTTAACCCAGAAAGCAGCCAGCTGAGAGCCCCTAAGGGGCCAGTTCAAGTTATAACGTTAACTGGACACAGACTCTTAACTTCCGTGAGGCAAACTAAAAGCTAAGCTAAGAGGAAAGTACAGGGTAATGGTCCTCATATTTTTCTCAAAATGTATGTATGGTATTAACAAGGACAAACTAGAACGTACTGTGAAATCCTTTATTTGCATTCATGAACTCTTGTCAACAATGAAAAACTCAAAATTCGATGTGTACCCCACCTCTCTTTTGGAAAGGGGGCAGGGGTAGAATAATTAGTTGGTTAAGCAGCTGGTAAATATTTAGAAAGTATATCCACAAAATTAATTTCCTTCCAGGAAGATTACAACACATTAATTCTTTAACAGCCTAATTGCTCTTTTATGATTGTCTAGCTGGGAGGGGTGGTAGTGGGGGGAAGAAGGGAATGGATTGTATGACTTGCACGTGCAACCACAGAGCTGTTAAATTTCTTAACAACATTCCTGAACTAAGACCTAATTCGTCTCCTATAATGTATCTAATGCAAAGGCATTTGGGTCAGATCCAGATATTAAATCTGTAAATGTTACCACTTGCATTCTGAACAGCAACTGGAGGGGGAGAAGAATGAAAGCAAAGAAATGGCTGTATTGGTTTTGCAGGTGATTTCATTGCCACCATCAGCACAATGTGACTAATACATGGTGTATGGTGATGGATGAATAGTGCCACGTATGTAGACCTAATAGCACATTGTATGGGAAGATACATGTCATTGACCTCACTTTATGGACCAGGAATCTAAGGTGGAGAGAGGCAAAGTTACTTTTCCAGATCACACAGCACACCAGTGCTAGAGAAGGGAAAAAGAACCTAGATGTCTCAAATGTCAGTACGGCACCCTCCAGTATGTTATAGTGATTAAGTAATTCTGGCAATAGAGTGGAGGACCCTATGCATTTTAAAGCTGTAAGGGTTGTCTGATTTAAGAATAACAATGGATTTACAAGAGATGTAATGATCTTGGCGCATGCCAGGTGCCAAAGAAACTCCAGATTCTAGTCCTGACACTGTCAGGACTGTTTTTAGGCTCACCCTAAAAAAAAGTTCCAGCAGTTTAGTTAAACTGATTGAAATTCCTACCTAAAATTAAACTAAACAAAACTAAAATTAAATGAAGCCTCTTTACTTCTCTTTCCTCCTGTCTGTGAAAAGGGGAAAATACCCTCTTACCTCTATCAAAAGGAGGGTCTGATGTGAGTTGCTATGGAAGCGGTAGGTGACATTTTATATACATGTGGCCATTATATTTCCATATTATTTTCCACAGTTGTATCTAGACACATTTTACAGACTGTACTTGTCTCACCCTATATCACCTCTGGAAAAAGTAGCTTGTAAACTGAGAACTGAAACTGTCAAGGGAAATAAGGTAGCAGAAAGAGCAAGCATTACTCTGAAGCAGAATTTGTCCCAGATGCCAAACTAACCATCCCTGTGGTGAAAAAATGATATAGGATCTATAATGGCCATCAGTTGTTAGGATCTCAGTTTAAAGCTCAACTAACAGATGGAGCTCTTTTGTCACTAAATTTCATGCTGAGATTTGAGGGTTGAATATTGACACTGCTGCTTGTGGGAGTGGAAACTCAAACTGAAACTGAAAAGGCAAGTTGCCACAATGCCCCTGTGGTCCAAGTTGCTCCTTTTCAGATGACGTTAGTACCCAGGCCAGCCCTGCTGAGCTTACGAGCTGCTGTGTGACTAAATCACAGGCAGCAGTGCAGGCCAGGAAAGAATGAGGGAAGGCTAGTTCCTCAGGTCTGAGTTTTGTTGACATTGCTTTGTTTTTCCATGACTGGTGTTCAGAGGCTAGTAAAGAGAAGGAGAGGCAGAGCTGGTTTGACAGATCAGTGCTTATGTTACGGTAAGATTCCAGGAGCAGTGAAATTTTTCATCCATGTGGAAACCTTTTTTCTGTTGTAAATTCTGCCTACAATGGCAAGAAAGATGTATTCATGAGATTTTAGAAAATATGGGCAGAGAGAAGTGACCAGTTTCAGCCCTGGAAGATGCCCAGTGCCCTAACCTATTTCCCCCGCTCATTAAGAGAGTCCATAAACTTCCTAAACTTTGCTAAATACACACAGATTTGTTTGAATAAGATAAGTTGGTCAGCCACACTTTTTGTTTCGCAAAGTCAAGCTTGGTTGTCCAGTCTAAGGAGAGAGTTAATCAGTTAATAATAAACAGTTTACTGAACTGTGATCATGTTAGCGTAGGATTCAGAAGTATCCAGGATTTCCTCTCTCTCTCTCCCTCTTTCTCTCTCTCTCTCTATATATATTTATAAAACTGCATATTATATATATAACTGCATATAACTGCATTATATATGTGTGTGTGTATGTGTGTGCGCACTTTTCTTCTTTAATACTAATATGCAGGGGAAAGACTCCAATCCAGTTGAGACAGTCTCAACCTTTGCATGCTCTTATGTAATTTGGTCTCCTTAATGTCAAATGTAATATAGATTAGAGGATCCGCTGCTTATTAGAATCACATTGGGCCGAGCACTTTGATAACTATAATCAGTGGGCCTGATGAACAGTGGCAAAGAAACAAGCACTTAGTAAAAATTCTGTGCAGACACCATTTTTACACATGCTCACAAGGCATAAGTGGGATATAGCTACCTAACTGGACAGGAAATATGCATGCACACAGACTTGATTCTAATAACTGTCAGGGAAAAAAAATTGTACACATAGAGTGCCACTTTTGATCTTGATGGTAATAAGCTATGAAACTATGAAGCAGCTGATTTAATCAAGCACAAGTCTAGTGAGTGGCAGAAAAAATGCTTGCAATACAGTGCTTTCGGCCTTTGGGTTTTGAAGCTCATAAGTAGCTGATTCCACTAAGTGAGATTCTAACAATCAATAGACATTGTACTGCATTTAAGCAGAATTATATGGAAACAATATAAAAGGAGCTTTCAATTCTGCTTTCAGTTTGTGGCTTGAACTGTGGACAAAACCAAATATCACTTCCAAGCTTTTCATGGTTTCCACCTCAACCTATCTGTGAAGAGCTGCACCCAAAAGTTTGTGAAACTTGGCAAATTTCTGTGAATCTGACCAAATTTTGGAGGTTGCAATGAGACATGAAACCAAATTAAATGCAGCTTCCAACCTTGCAAACCGTATTTCCTCCATGAAGAAGATTTCTGTGCCATAAAATCACTTAGTTAATACCTGTTGAAAAATAGTGGCTTTCTGAAGTCACAGAATATAGGTCAGGATTCAGAAAAAGATATTTATACTTTTCTCATGACAGGGCTCAGTGTTGTCTTATTAGGTGTCGGTATATATATTCTTTGTGAATTTGCAGCCCAAATTGCTCTTAGACCTTCATGGGCATTGTATTGTGGAGACTTCACCCATACCTCTATCTATACCTCCTCTGTGGGCCAGATATCTCCCATGATGCACCAAGATTTCTCAGTCTGGCTGAACCAATGCCCTTCAGTCCTTCCTGAGAGGTTGTATCTGACCATACAGCCCAATCCATAGGGAGGATACCTCTAAACACCTAAAAAGTGCCATGGCAGCACCAGAAGAATATGAGACTTGTTAGCAGAGAAACAAAAAATCTGGCTGCAATTGCCCCCAAGGAAAAAACCTGAAAAACATTGGCAAAGTTGATATTTTTCCATGAATGTATTTAGTTCTGAGACAAACCTCACTTTCCACTGATAATATCTTCACAGATAATTCCACACCAGCTCCGCAAATATTGAGGGCTTTGAGATATTTATCTACAACGATCATCTCTGAACCCTTACCCGGGGCCTGAAGAGGAAACTTTTCTTTCTACGCCAGCAGTCTCCACTCCTCCCTTAGCACCATGGCAGCAAGAGATGCTGTCTGCACATCCCAGTGTATGTAACCTCATCTTCAATAGCACCCTTCATTTCTGGCCAAAAAAGGACATCTAGAGTGCTGGTCTCTCACTGCTGTCTACCCAAATACCATTGTGACCTATGTTTGACATTTCTGACCTCAAGTGGCATTATGATGCAATGTCCTCTCTACAGATCTCTATCATATGCACCTGTTTCATTTTCATTATTTCATTCGTCCCAGTATATTATACATGGAGGCACCTGGGCTTTTCCTGTTGGTCACCCATGTGGAATTCTAATATAATAAAAGCCTTAGTCTGTTTGTCTGTCTGTCTGTGACGCTCTTGGAGCACTCTGATTGGTTACTGAAACAACCAATCAGAGTGCTCCAAGAGTGTTCCAGACAGGAGGTGGCAGTGGTGGCGCAGCAGAGCACTGCTGTGATGGTGGGGACAAAGGGGATGGAGTGGAGGGCGCGGCCAGCACTACTGGCCTCACCCCCTGAGCCTGGCCCTGCTCCCTGGAGGCGGCAGCAGCGCAGGGCACTGGTCAAGGGGGACGGAGGGGTTGGCAGGGCAAGCCTCCTGCCCCTCTTCCCCACTCCTGGGAGGTGGCGGTGCGGGGTGGTGGATGGCAGTGCTCCGTCCGCACTCGCCCCTCCTGCTCCTCCCCTTGCCCCCACATCATTCCTGAATAGGCAAGTGGCTAGTTACTCTATGAAACTCATAGATTTTGGGCACTGTGTTTTGGGCTATAGAGAAAGTCCACTAGCAAGTCAAGGTATGCCACCCTTCTGTAGGTGCTGTGGGTAGTCTTTGTGTATATCTTGTGAGACCACTGTTGGTTGGTCAGAATAAAACACAGGAGCACAAGACAATAAGTGTTTTCAGAATATAGCTGCTGAGCAGCAAAATGCTGATGACGTTCCTCTGTAAATCGTTTCCCTTCTAAATAAAGGGATTATCCAGAAACCATTCTTGCTCATTAGGGGACACTACAGGCCTGTTGAGAATCTAAGTGGATTTAGGCATCTAGGTACAACTCTAGTCCACCATGTTCGAGTCCCTGTAGACCTAGTACTTCAAATACTTCTGTAATACATTGTCATCTTCCTCTTAAGACTCGACTCACAGTGAGTTGCAGCAAGGGGGAGAAGCGACCCACCTTTTGTGTTAACAATTTTTCAGGAACCTAAGTAGGGTAGAATAGGATTTTAGTTTAGTCACCTAAGTCCATTTACATGCTAACTGATGCAATAGAATCTGACCCTATGTGGTACCAGAAGTGGAAGGTATGAAATGCTGGAAGATACAGCAAGAAAGAAACATTAAAATGACTGCCAAAGAGCCTGTGCACCTGCAAATAAATCCCTCACGTTCCATGAGATTTAGGGGGACTACTTGGGATGCTTGAAAAACAGGAATCCAAAGAGTAATCTGAACTGTACGTGAAACCAAAACGAGCAAATAAGCTGGAGGATGAGCGGAAAACTGCTTGGTTCTTAAGAATGGTTTACACTGACGTGCAGCCATAGACACTGCATTCCATGAAGATGGTGGTAGAGGAAGGCAGAAATAATTAAAATATTTGAAGACCATTGCCACCTTAGAAAAAATGCTCTTTATGAACAAGATGTTTGAGACAAGAATGTAGAATGAAGGGGAAACAGCACAGGAGCTTGTGACAGACTTGCAACTAAAGTCAGGCCCGTGAATATGGATTATGAAAAGACTCATTAAGAGCAGATGGTCCTGGGGTGTGACAATAAAAAAGACATAAATGGCTATGAAGGGAGAGAAATCTGACATTAGAAATAGCAACACACACATTCTCAGCAGTACAGCAATCAGAAACACAAATAAAAGCCTTAGGGAAAAGCATAGAGCATATGACTGAGTACCCATAGCTATATACACAAGGAAACATTTGAGATAAATTAAATTGGCCAAGGGTAGAAATACAGGAAGCAGAACATAATGCTGGTGATATGGCAACCAGTATCTGTATGAGGAAGGCCCATTATTTAAGCTAATGTAAAAGAACTGTAATAAACTCAACCATTTTGCTGAAATGGGCAGAGAATACAGAAAAGTGCCTTCCTCAAAGGAAGAGAAAAGGCTGATCTTAAGCACAATAAGGTAAGCTCAAAAGATTGCCTAATTAAATGGTACAAATAACTCGTATGTGATATACATGATAGACATGAAAGCACAAATAGAGATGGTAACAGAAAATGAAAAGGAGCAATGTAAGGAAAGGATAAAGGTTTAGAGGAGTCAATGGTGTTTGTGAAAAACTTCCTAGGAGGAACATTTTCAGTATTAGATGACTGCATACACTGACTTAAATGCAAAAGGATAGTGGTAAAACAAGAGACTGACTTGGTATGAAGAGGCAAGAAACCAGTCTTTGACCTATTCATGGGACACACTTAGTCTTAACAAGATATATATCAAAGAGAATCAGAAAAACAAACCAAAGCCAGATATGAATTTCTACATAACATTTTATGAAGAGTGTGAGTGGCATCTGGTAACAGGAAGAGAAGATGCAGGACCTGTGGCACATGCTATGGAAGGCTTAAAGAGTCTAGAAGAAAAGTTGCAAAACATAATGGCAGATATTATCATTCAGAGAACAAAAGAACCAACAGACTGGGTTTCCTCTTTAGTAATCACAGAACAAACAGGGAGGGAACTTTACAGCTGTGTATGGAGCTAAATGAAAATACTTTCACTAGCCTACAAGAAGTAACATCTTGTCCAAAATGGCAAGAGCTAAATTCTTCAGCAAACTGGATGCATCAGCAGGATTTTAACAGATGCCCATGAACACAGAGGTCCAAAATCTGCAGTTTCAACACACCATTTGGCAGATACTGCTTCCTAAGACTGCCTTGCAGTATACATTTGGCCTTAAAGTATTTCATTGCACAATGAGTCAAATGCCAAGTCAAACAGGCATGAAAGTGCAGCTTGACAACAAAACAGTTTGGAGTAGCACTGCCACTGGTCATCACGAATGGCTGAAGGGAATACTGGAAATGGTGAGAGCCAATAACCTTAAAGCGAATAAGGCAGAATGTCAATTTCAGACAATGGAAATAACTTCCTTGGGAGAGAGATTGACCTCAAAATAAATCTTGCACAACAAATCAAGGATTCAGGGAATATTGAATAAAGTGAAACCTGAAGATAAAAAAAGAATTTAAAGGCTTCTGGGCATGTTGAATTATGTCAGAAAGTTCATAGATAGCTTGGTAGCTCACATAGTTCACCTAAGATAGGGCTATCTAACTTCTGAGTGGCCACAGTGAGGGTGGTGGGAGCCCAGGGGGCCCATGTGGGAGGCACCTCCTTGCTGTACTGTACCATGCAGCATGTAACTCTCCCTACCAGCCCGTGCTGCACTGTGCTATGCAAGTAGGGGTCCTAGGCCTCTGAGTCCCCTTGGCCAAAGGCTTCCTGGGCCCTGCAGGCTGCATTGTGGAAACTGAAGCTGAAGGAAGGGGAAGCCTGGAAATCCTAGCAGCAGCAACAGCAGCAGCAGCAGCAGAACAAAGGGAGGAGCAGTGCCTAGGTTGGGACCCCAAAATATTCCCTTATAAGCCACATGCAACCCACAGACTGCCAGTTGTATAACTTGACCTAAGACATGGCCTCCACAGCACCAAGGCTAGGGACAGACATTACACATAAACTGGTTTAAGTATCAAAAACTGGTTTAAACCTGTAACGGAACAGACATTTAGTGCACATAAACCAGTTTGAGAATGGCTGAAACCAGTTTGAGATAAACCTGGTTGAATGTAGTATCAGACTTAACTGATTTGGGTCAAACCAGTTTATGCAATGTTTGTCCCAGACCCCTTGCTGGTTTAAGATAAACCAGACTCCCCCAGCATCTCAGCATGCTCTCTGGGCTGGGCAGGGCTCTCTGCTCCACAGCAGGGCTGGTCCCTCCCTTCTGCTCCCTGACTGCAGCTCCAGAGACTGTGGGCTGCTCCCCACCCCTCCTCCTCACCACTCCCTGATAAGCAGGAATTCCCCCTTCCCCTCTGCCTTCCTGAGGAGGTGTCTATGTATTAGCTAGCAGACCACATGTTGGCTAGGGTGTGTGCTGAACCAACAGGGAGAATCAACAAGTAGCTGGTAATGTTCCTCTGTTTTCTTAATTGGGTCATAAACACTGTTATCAATTCCCTGCTGGGCTAATCAGAGCTCTTGATGCCTGCCTCCCCCCCAGCTCCATGCTATGGAAGAAAGGGAGGGCTGCTCTAGCACCCCCTGACTTCTAGCTCGAGCCACTGCAGGCATATGCGTGCATTTCTGGGATGTCTGTCCTGTTACAAAACTGATTCAGCTTAGCCAGGTTAGATTAACCTGCAAAGATTGAATCAAGTCAGGCTCAGGCTTTTTGAATGTCTGTCCCTAACCCTAATGGTATAAATGTTAGAGCATGTATGGGAGCTAAGTGATTCAAGCACATGCTTTCATGTTTCACTGCTGCAGGGCTTTTTTTTTAACTGCTGAAAGACATCAAATTCTCCATAGATACCTGACAAGGTGGGTTGGGAACAGTATAGTTACAGCATTACAGAACTTATTTGCTATCAGACCTTGTATATATGAAGGGCTACAGTCACCACAAAGAAGATGTGTGAGCTATACAAGAAGAGAGACTAAGGACCTGGATATACAACATACTAAAACTGGTGCAATTTACATATTTTGTACAGATAGACATTACACTGAAACCCAGAGCAGAGAGATGACCAATTATCCTGGGGTAACTAGCACAGTAGGTGCAATTGCAGGTCATCACCTCTATGAAGTGGGCACAGATAATAGTCTGTCTGCCTTAAGCAAACTGCCATCTTGGGACAATGTCCATTACTGTAAGATACATTAGCATATTTTTACTGTTATTTTTCTTCTGGGATACCTCTGTATCAGGTCCTAGGAAGTTACACTAGTATAAGGACTGTACATTATGGGTGTATACAGAAGTTGCTTTTTTGCCATTTCAAGCACTTTATTGCTGTGACTTAACAGAAGTGCACAGTTTTACACTTTAAAAATAGGTACAGCAATTTAAAAATGGGTACAGTGCTTTAATTTAACCCTTGTTAAATGAGGTAGTAAGTTTGAAGTGCTATATTTTATAGCACTTTAGCAACTTACAGGGAGTCTTCATGAGACACTGACTGCACAGTAGCCGAAAAATACTGTGCGGTACTGTGTCATAGCAGGGACAGTGCTAATATACTACTGCACAGTATTATTAAGCTACTGTGCAGTAGTGTCACCTAAAACAGTGTTCCCTAACCAGTGTGCTGTGGCATAAAAGTGTGCCATCAGAAATGAACAGGTGTGCCATGGAATTTAGCCATGGCAATGAGCTAAATGAGCTACAATAGGTGTGAGTAAGGGGAATGCCTTAACAAGTGTGCCGTGGAAAATTTTTATTAATGTAAATGTGCTTTGGGCTGGAAAAGGCTAGGAAACACTGACCTAAAAGATGTTTTCCAGTGCTACTGTGCAGTAACTCTGGTTACTGTGAATGTATTTAGTGCTTGCTAATACAAGTACTAAGTAAATGTGCAGTAACAACTGTAAGACAGAGTCTTTTAAGAAAGACCTATAAAGGATGGAAGACTGGAACCACCTCAAAGGAGGAGTATTCTGCACTGGTCTGGACCTGTAGACAGCAAACCAAGCCAAGGCTGTGACTGAACTTCAACTGGCTACACGTATCAAAGACTATAAAAAGTTCTTTTTTAGATATGTGGGGAGCTGGAGGAAAAGCAGGGGTAACATTGGACCCCTGCTAAACCAAATGGGACAACTGACAACTGATGTCCAGGAAAAAGCTAACCTGCTTAATGGGTATTTTGTATCGGTTTTTCACCAGCCCTGCTCAATATGGTATGGGATGGCCAGGGTGAAGGAGAATTGTTACCCTACATCAATGTTGGCCATGTGAAGGAACACCTTGGGAGTCTGGACACCTTCAAATCAGCTGATCCTGACAGTTTACACCCCAGGGTACTTCAGGAGCTCCCAGGCATCATAGCTCAGCCACTGGCATGGATCTTCAAGAACTTGTGGCACTCAGGTGAAGTGCCCAAAGATTGGAAGAAGGCTAATGTGGTGCCTATCTTCAAGAAAGGGAGGAAAATAGATTTGGGGAACTACAGGCCTATCAGCCTGATCTCTATCCTGGGGAAGATCTTGGAAAAAATTATCAAAGAGACCGTTCTTGACAAGCTGGCTGATGGCAACATCGTGAGGGACGGTCAGCATGGGTTTGTTGTGGATAGGTCTTGCCTGACCAATCTCATCTCCTTCTATGATCAGGTGACATATCACCTGGACAAGGGAGAAAAGATTGACGTCATATAGCTTGATTTTTAAAAAGCCTTTGATCTGGTGTCCCATGATCTACCTCATGGAAAAACTGGCCAACTGCGGCCTCGGCTACATCACAGTCTGATGGCTGGGGAGTTGGCTTTGAGGTCAGACCCAGAAAGTGGTAATAGACAGAAGTAAATTATTACAGTGCACCGTGACCAGTGGGGTCCCCCAAGGCTCTGTCCTTGGGACTATACTCTTAACATCTTTATTAATGTTGTAGACATTGGTATCAGAACGGACTGGCCAAGTTCGCTGATGACACCAGACTTTGGGGTAGAGTGTCCACACCTGAGAATAGAATGGTGATCCAGGCCAACCTAGACAGGCTCAGAAAATACATGGATGAAAACTCGATGGCATTCAACACTGAAAAATGCAAGGTACTAGGCCTGTGGGAGTCGGCAGGGATACAATCTGGCTTCAGATCTGGCCACTTTAGATACCAGGGATCCGATCCAGAGCTTGGGACCAGGTTTTTGCTTCGATCCGGCCAAAGCGGCTCTGAAGCTTTGGAGCTACCTTGGAGATCCAGCCATAGGATATAATGGGGAATCAATGAAATATCTGTTACTTTGTTTTTTGTCCAATTTGGATGAAATGTCCTGGGAATGTGACCTCTGCTGAGAGCATGAAGCTTGCCAAGTTTCAATTAGAGCAGTGCAGGGGTTTGGGAGGAGCTGTACCCCAAATTCTTGAAAGCCAACCCCATGTCACAGCTGTATGTTACAACACAGAGGGGTCAAAACTGCATGGATGGTGGCTCTTACTGAGGCCACAAAGCCCACCAAGTTTCAAGGAAATTGGTGCAAGGGTTTGGGAGGAACTGCACCTCAAGCTGCAGACAAGCAAAACTCGTGCCATGGGTGACCCTGCGTGTGTTAAGGCGCGTCAGGGTGACAGCTGCAGGGATGGTGGCCCCTGCTGCGGCCACAACGCCTGCCAGCTGTGGAGGAGATGGGTGCAGGGAGTTCTGGGGCCCAGCACCCCTGGCTGCTGCTGGGCAAAACTCGTGCCAAGACTGTGTCTGTCTTGGGGCAGCTGATTGTCTGTATTAAGTCTTTCCTCTTCTTAGCCTGATTTTGTAGGTACTAATTGATGTTCGTTAAGTTGTTATGTAGTAGCTAGGTCCTGTGTATTGAGCTGGTCCCTGAGTCCCTGGTCCCCAAGTGAATCATGATGGATTGGTAACTGGGAACACAGCAGGTTAGCAGCCAGGCCTGCAGCAGTGTCTCCCCTCCCCGCCCCAGACAAACATAGTCAGTTCCACAAGCACCCCTGGCATGAGTTTTACTTGTCTGCAGCTTGAGGGGCAGTTCTTCCCAAACCTCTGCACTGATCTTCTTGAAACTTGGCAGACTTTGTGGCCTCAGTAAGAGCTACCAGCCCTGCAGTTTTCATGCTGCTATGTTGTAATGCCTAGACGTGACATGAGTTTTGCTTTCAAGAATTTAGGGTGCCATTCCCCCCCAAACCCCTGCACTGATCTTCTTGAAACTTGGCAGGATTCACCCTCTCTGCAGAGTCTATCACCCCTAAAAATTTCATCCAAATCAGACAAAAAAACCAACAAAGTTATAAATATTTTATTGTTTCCCCATTATACCCTATGACTGGATCTCTGAGGTGGCTCCGAACCACTCCAGGAAGCCTAACGAGGCAGTGCTTTGACCCGAATGTGCTGCTTCAGACCCCAAAGTGTCCCAAGTTTCTTTGGAACTGAAGCTCTGTCCGAAGCCTTGCACAGCCCTACAAGGTACTCCACATTAGGGAAAAAAATACCGCAGCAAGCTTATAGGCTTGGCGGTGCCATGCTTATTAGCACCATGACTGAAAAGGACTTGGGGGTCATGATTGACCACAAGATGAATATGAGCCACCAATGAGATGTTGCAGCTGGTAAAATGAGCCAAACTCTGGCTTGTATCCATAGATGCTTCTCAAGCAAAACCCAGGATGTCATCCTCCCACTGTACTCGGTTTGGTGGGGCCGCAGCTGGAGTACTGCATCCAATTCCAGGCTCCACAATTTAAAAAGGATGTGGAGAAGCTTGAGAGAGTCCAGAGAAGAGCCACGCACATGATCAGAGGTCAGGAAAGCAGACCTAACGGTGACAGGCTGAAAGCTATGGGACTCTTCAGTCTGGAAAAGCGCAGAGTCAGGGGGAACCTGGTGGCTGCCTGTAAGTATATAAGGGGTATGCACCATGACCTGGGGGAACACCTATTCACCAGAGCGTCCTAAGGGATGACAAGGTCAAATGGTCACAAACTCCTCCAAGACCATTTCAGGCTGGACATAAGTAAGAACTTCTTTACTGTTCAAGCCCCAAAGGCCTGTAACAGCCTGCCTCCAGAGGTGGTGCAAGCACCTACTCTGGACTCTTTTAAGAGACATTTGGATATTTATGTTGCTGGGATCTTTTGATCCCAGCTGACTTCCTGCCCCTGGGGCAGGGGGCTGGACTCAGTGATCTTCCGAGGTCTCTTCCAGCCCTAATGTCTATGAAATCTATGAAATCTATTTTGGTTTGAATTGATATCTTTTATTAGACCAACTTGGAGATGGGTTGATGTTTCTAGCAAACTTTCAGATAAAACAGTATCCTTTTTCAAGCAAAGTGGCATGCAGAAGGGGGTGACTCCCCTGTGTATACTGGGGAATCTGCCAGTAGTAGTTAGTGGGCATAGACTACTGACAAATTCTCCGGTATACACAGGGGAGTCACCCCCTTCTGTACTCCACTTAGAAGGTCAAGGATGGTTATTTTGAATATTTTGATCTATGAGTGAAGACACCTTCTCAGTGTCAATTCTGAAAGGAGAACAAGATCCTTAAGGAGAACCAGAATAACCATCAAAAAATGGAGACCAGAGCTTGGTCAATGACACGTTGCTTAACCCCAATAAAAAGAAATAGATCCATCTCCAATCACATACAAAGAACGGTCACAGTTATCTGGTTGTGGAGAAGTCTCAGGACCTTGATGTATTTTTCAGGCCATCCAAATCTAGCCAGAGCTTTCCACAAGGCTTCCTCCATGCACATTTTTGATACAGGCTTTTTGTGGTGAAGGACTGCGTGATGATAAGTATAAACCAAAGAAATACAGGACAGACCATGGTCACCAGTTATGGCTAGTGAATAGTGGGATGTTTTGCTACTTTGTTCTGTACATAGGTTTCATTCTTAGTAAAAGGTTTATCTTAAAACCAGTCTGGTGTGTGAAGAAGATGCTACTAGTTTCACATTTCAGAATGTAAAATCTAGGCTCCATGTGCTGCTTATGTCCTGCATGGAGGCCTTGATGTGAGACTTATGGGATCTATGGGACCTGGTTAAGGCCCTCTGTGCAGAAAGTAAAACTTAATCTGCATTGTGAATGGGCTCTTTGAGTTTCTATCTGAGGGTCTCTATGACATGAAATCCCCATGGCAGAATAAACAGGGCCTGTGTTCCACATATGCTTATCTCTTATGACCACCAAGGAGGTGGCAATCTCACCTAAAGGCCAGTGGCATGAGTTGTATTCATCACAGAAAGACAGAGCTGTTTAGCTGGGGACTGAGAGGACTGAATCAGGAAACCTGGGTCCTGACTAAAAGCTCTGATTTACTGAGCAACTTTAGCTAGGACAGAAGAGAGGGGACTCATGGCAAGAAGAGTGAAATGTGCAGAATGAATATAATAATCACTTGCTTTATATCACAGAGGTCAGGTTGTGAAGCTTGATTGCTATTTGTAAGGGATTTCTGGGGTCCTCAGGTTGAAGTTGCTCCAGAAGCACAAACAATATAACTCTTAATTGCAGAACTGCAGGCAATCAGTAATGGCAACGGGAAAACATAGTAGGTTGCTTTATTTTTAAAAAATCAGCTATTCCTGATGATTTAATAGCAAAGATTAGAGAAAGAGAGACAGAATGTGGGAAGTGAATGCACTGGGGATGGGGGACAGGGCAGGGGGCTGCAAGGATCTAGTGCTGTTTTTCTGAATCAGGGCCATCCTCTCCTGACATAAATTACAAACTGTCCAGCAGGAAAGGATCAATCATGACTCCTTTCCTCTTCCTTTTCTTGGCCAGTCCCCCATATGCCTTTGTTAACAGGGTGGCCTGCCACTTTAAGAGCCAACCTTAAAGGCTGGAGCCAGCCAGCCAACCCTGTTCAAAGAGCAGGTCTGGTGATGCAGCAGGTTCCTAAAAGAGGGAGGCTAATGGGAAGGAGTCCCTGGGAGCAGCAGCCTCCAGTGCACAAGAAGATTATTTTATCCAGTATTTTTGCTGAAATTCTGTTGAAGAATAAGTCCATGCCCTCAAACATTTGGGTGGAGCAATGAGGCCTTCCTGGACTGGGGAAACAGGCTACTTGCTTTATACACAGGCAGGCAGGTCATTGTATGCTCCCCTTCCCCTTATGCCAGGAGTGTATAGGTATGGTGGAGTGTAAAATCTATCTCAGGAGAAAGCAGGGCACCTTCAACCAGACTTACACCAGCAGAGGGTTTCCCAGGCAAGGGGAGTTATTTGCTTGTTATTTCCACTTGATTTTAAGGTCATTATGTGCTACTTAAGGGATGCAAAGTGGTTTTTCAGAGCCAAAGAATATAATCAACTTGCTTCAGGGCATGAAACACCTGCTAACTTTTGGGGCAGGAGCTTTTTTGGAGGACAGGTTTTCCAATAATTGTTTACTGCTGGGGTTCTCTCACCTTCCTCTAAAAGTAGCTGGTGATAGATAAACAGATTGACTTTTATTAGTAGATGTTTTGGTTGGGGAATCCAGGAAAAAGATGACAATGTTGAGATGGAAATACAAAGCGCCCGAGCGAGGGACTAACAATCCAGGGTGGGGGAGAGGAGTGGAACGCAACTAGGTTACATATCATACAATGTTAGCCAACTAAGCCCGGGGGTGGAGGGGTGTGGAGGGGGGAGGGGGGAGGGGGGGATCGCGACGCTGAGAGGGAAAGAAGATAGATACACACATACCCGTTACAGTGGTCCGCGATGTTGAAGGAAGTGGCTCGGAGTGAGCGTCTCAGTCCATAAAGTCCGATCGCGGGGGTCCTCTTCGGGTGGGGCGGGGTCGTCCGTGGCGGCGAAGTCCTCTCGACGCGAAGCGAGGCGGTGGGGGGGCGGTTCAGGCGGCGGCGTCCTCCGGGTCCGGTCCGGCGGCGGCTGGTCTGGAGGGGTCGATGAACTGGCGGTGGCCCGTGATGTGCTCCACGTAGATGTCGCGGGACCAGCGGATGGTGTCGGACACCATGAGGCAGCGCATCAGCTTGGCGTAGCGGCGGGAAACGCGGCAGGCGCGGAGGACGCTCTCGTTGTTGGGGTCCCAGGCTCCGAGCGTCCCCACGATGAGCGCGTCCACCGTCACGTCGTAGCCGTGGCTCCTCAGGGTGGCGGCCAGCGGGGCGTACTTCTCCCGCTTGCGAGCCCGGGCCTCGGTGAAGGCTTGGCGCCGGTTCTCGAAGGGGATGGTGACGTCCACCATCACGATCTTTTTGGCCTCGTGGTCCGTGACGACGATGTCGGGGCGCAGCTGGCTCTCGCAGCCCGGGACGGTGCGGTTCACGGAGATCTCCCCCGTCCCGGCCGGGATGGCTCGCACCAGGCGGTCCTGGACAGCGTTGTGGCGCAGCTGCCAGGCTCTGGCGTGCGGCCTGCAGCTGCACAGCACGTGGGGGAGGGTCTCCAGCGCGTAGCCGCACCTTCGGCACCTCTTGTCCCGGTGGCCGAAGCGCACGGCCCCGTTCAGAGGCAGGCAGTTGAGGCGGGCGCGGTGGAGGAAGCGCCAGTCCGCAAAGCGCGTGAAGCTCCCGCTGGGCATGAAGTGGTTGCTAGCGTCCCACTTCGAGGTGGCGTCGAAGACCTTGCCCTGGTCGGGTTTGGCCCTCAGGTCGCCGGCGTACTTGTTGCGGACGGCGTCCTTCAGGAACCTCTCCAGGAAGGTCCTCATGCGGGGCGTGACGGTGATGCGGTCGGCGTGCGGGGCTGGGCGCAGGCAGACTCCCAGCTCCCGACCCTCCTCGGTCCAGCTCCAGGCGCAGCCGATGCGGTTCCCGAGGCGGCGCGTGGCGTTGCGGGTTCGGCTCCACAGCGAGGCAAAGTCCCCGCCGTCCCGGCTGAACTCGCCCTCGAGCGAGCCGCTGAGGAAGGTGGCCAGGTGTTGTCCGGCGGGCTGCCGCCCGGTCCTCTTGCGGGCGGTCTCCTCCAGGGCACTGGCGGCGATGGTACTTACCGTGGCGTCCGGGCAGGTGAGGAGGCGGAAGGCGTGGGTCACTACCGCGATGTCGCACAGGTCTCCCATGCGGGGCACGTTGGCACCTCCTTGTCGGTAGGGGATGTGCAGGACCTCATTGCTGGCCCGCAGCGGCAGGTGCAGCCACTTCTTGAGCAGCCGCCGGATCTCGGTGTCCGCCTTCTTGAGGGGCGTCTTGGGGACCGCCGAGCCCCTCAGGACGAACGCGACGCAGGGGATGAGGAAGGTGTTCACCGCGTCGATCTTCTGCCAGGGGGCCAGCAGGGACGAGTCCAGCTTGCGGGCGTCCTGCACGATCCCAGCGAACTGATCCAGTAGGAAAGTAGGGGCCAATCTTTGGCAGGCATGCCACAGATTAGTCCTGCACTCTCCCTGGGTGACACACTGATACCTTTCCCCTGTCCAATCTGTTGCTGTAGTTTCTGCCCTCCCTTCCACTAGGCTGCCTCTACCCTCCTACATTCAGTGCACAGAGGCTACCCACGCCACTTGCCGCTAAGCATGCTACAGGTTGGCCATTAGGGGTGTGCGAAATGGGCAATATTAGATCCAGATTCGGTCCGAATCAGGGACAGTAATTCAAGTTGTTGATTTGGATCACTGTCCCAATTTGATTTGGCCAAATCTGAATCTGAAGATTCGATGCTGATTCAGAGAATCAGCAATTTGGCCATAGGCACAGCTTTAAATGTTTTTTCTACAAACCTCGAGGTACCAGATGTGGCTTGTGAATGCTGTGGTGGTGGGGTGGATGCAGCATCCCACAGGAGTGCGGGGGAGCCCCCCACATGCTCAGCAGAGGACCCGGAAGTGGACCAGAAATATTTCCCAGCCCTCTGGCTCAGTGATTGGTTGCGGGGAGACCCTGGGCCCCCCCAGACCAAGGAGGCACCAGTCACCAAGCTGGGGGGCAAGGGGCAGGTCCCCCGTGCACTGCATGGCACACCCGGAAGTGGACCGGAAGTGCTTCTGGTCCACTTCCGGGTCTGCCACCAAGCACACGGGGGACCTACCCACCCCACACTCCTGTGGGACACTCCATCTGCCCCACCATTGCAGCCTTCATGAACCACCTGATACCTTGAGGTAAGTAGAAAAAACATAGCTGTGTCTATGTCCAAATCATCAAATTGCTCTGAATCTCTCCGATTCAATTCAGAGAGGTCTCCTGATTCGATTTGGATTTGGAGATTCGACCGCTAAATTGAGCCGAATTTCCACTGAATCGAATCAGTGACTGAAGCTTTGCACAGCCCTACTGGCCATCCCTGCAGCAGGGCAACTGCTATGTCCCAGCTATGGATGTACTCCACAAAACTTTAACATGTACAGTAGAAGCCACAGTACTATTCACTATCTCCAGTGACTCCAAAAGCCTGGCTTGCCTGACAGCAAATTACACCAGGCAATAAATGAACTTGCACTGTGTGATTTCACAGGTCAAAAGTAAAATGGGGAAAGGAAGGAAAAAAAATCCTCCAGGCTCCATTTCAACCCCCATTGCAGCCAGACAGGTTCCAGCTTAAATCAAGCAACACAGTTTTTCATTCTGAATGAATCACTGCTAAAGTGAAATGGGAATAAGCAGCCAACCAAATTTCCCTACACCTCTGCCTCTCTAGTGCCTAAATGATTTGTGATACTTTGTCCATGGCTAATAATTAGTTTTCCACTTCCCTGCTGGAGGGCAAAAATAAATTGTATCTGAAATGTTGCAACTCATTTTCAGATTTCAAATGGCCACATCCCCATACCTGACACAGGGTGAGAAGAGAGTGTAATGATTCTCAGGAAATCCCAAAGTACTGGAAATGAAGCGTAAGGATTCTTCATGGATAAATATGTGATCTAATCTACTGCATCTCTCTACATTCATCTAATGTAAAGGACCCATCCATGTATCCTTTGTGGTCTTGTGAAGTGCATCTCAACATAGGAATGAGGCAATGGAAGGGTAATATGGTCATTATGCTTCAATTTTGATGCAAGATTTGCAGGATCTTTAGTTTGCCTGGTCACACTAGGTAAGCGGGCACCCATCAGTTGATTTGTATCGGCAATTACATGATTTGGAGTCAACAAATTCAAAGTCAGTGTACAATGGTTGTGTCTGCAAAGGCTGCCAGTGTGATGGCAGTCAAACTATCACCTGATGAGAACCTTTTTAACCTTTCTAGACAAGGAATCATGAGAGAAGATGAAGGCTTTGAGTGTCTGTCAATGGACAAGAAATTTGTGTGCTAATGAAATTTGCTGAAAATACAAAGATTTTGAAGTATTGGCAATACAAAGGAGGATCAGAATATCATGCCATATGAGGAAAAGCTGAGGGACCTGGGCCTCTTTAGCCTAAAGAAGAGAAGGTTGAGAGGGGACTTGATAGCAGCTTACTGTTATGTCAGAGGAGTGCATCAGGAGCTTGGTGAACAACTGTCCACTAGGGCACCCCCAGGGAAGACCAGGCCCAGTGGACACAAAATCTTGAAAGGCCGCTTCAGGATTAATACCAGGAAAAACTCCTTCACAGTCAAGGTGTCCAGACTGTGGAATATACTCCTTCCAGAGGTGGTGCAGTCAGTGGCAATTCACAGAGGGTGCACGGGGGTGCATACGCACTCCCTGAGAGTGCTGGTGCACCCCGTCAGGCTGCGCTCCCTATTTATTTGGGTGGCGGGCAGGGGGGTAGGCAGAAGTGCCGGTGTCCCTGGCCACAGAGCAGGGCTGCCAGCAAAAGCAGCCGCACTGCTTCTGGAAGTGGCCGTAGGACTTCTGGAAGCAGCACGATTGCTTTTTGGTGAGTGTGATCAGCTGCCGGGGACCCCCCCTTCCCCCCAGTTGCTGACTGGTGTTAGCGGGGGTTTGTGCCCCCCCCGACTCAACAGGCACCAGTTGCCCATGGGTGCAATCACCTACACTGAAGGTTTTCAAGAGGAGACTAGACAGTCACCTCGCTGGGGTCACCTAACCCCAGTTATCTTCCTGCCTAGAGTGGAGTGGGGGTGGACCCAATGATCTGCAAGGTCCCTTCTAGCCCCTAACAATCTATGAATCTATGAATCATGCAGGGGAAAGATTGGAAGACTTTTGGGACTAGAGTAATAGAAGTGGGTAGAAATATAATGGTATTGAGTGCAATATTAAGGGCTAATAATAATAGCTATATCATTTGGAAGTCATAGAGTAAGTGAAAGATCAGGATGTTTTAAATTCACAGGCTGGCAACCTTTTTCAGGCTGTGGGCTAGAACAACCTGTCTTTGGTTCAATGAAGGTCAGGTGGCTTCAGCAGTGCATCAGTAGCAGTGGAGGGAAGCAGCAGGGGGTGGTGCTTTTTTGCACGACCTCAGAGCTATGCAGCTGGGAGCTGTGCCCCTGATGCCACTTTTTTCTCCCAACCCCCATAACAGATTTGAACCCACAAAGGAAGTTGAAAGCTTCTTCCACACTGTTCCTGCCTCTCCCTGCTGCCACCCTCACCCCTTGCCCTGCCCTGCCCTGCCCTGCCCTGCCCTGCCCTGCCCCTTCCCGCACCCAGCTTGGACAAGCTGCACTCACACTGCAGCTGGGGAAGGGAGGGAAAGGAGGGGGGTGGGCAGGGAAAAGGGGCGGCATATCCTGGTACAGCTTCCAGCTCACCACCCAGTGCAGCCCATAGCTGCTCAGCACCAGCACAGGTATGGGCACATGCAGAGCTCTTTGGATCCATGGGCCAGATCCAATAGTTTCATAGGCCAGGTCTAGTCCATGGGCTGTATGTTGCTGACCCCTGTTTTAGTCTATCAGAGGATGGCTATAAACCACCAATTTGAGGGAGCCATGAAAAAGGCACATGAAATCCCAAGATATGTCAGATGAGGTATTTTCAGTAAAGATAGGGAAGTAGTAATACTGTTGAACAAGACTTTGGTGAATCATCACCTGGATGACTGCACTGACCTGGTCACCTGTCTTCAGGAAAGATGAATTCAAGCTCTCACAGGTTTGGAAAAGGGATACTAGGCTGATCAGGGGACTAGAGAGCCTAACATATTAGAGGAAAGGAAGAGGGCTTGCCTTTTTGTCTTGTTTTGTTTTAAGTCTGTCTAAACAATGGTTGAATAGGGAACATGATTGCTGCCTATGGACACAAGCAGGGAAATATACACCAGGGAGAGGAGAGCTATTTAAGCTAGAGGACAATACTGGCAAAGGAACAAATGCGTATAAATTAAACTGGCATGTAAAAGTTTAGACTGGAGATTAAAAGAAGGTTTCTAACTCTTGGAGGGATGACCCAAGTGGTGGGCCTGGCCTTCATAAAACAAAAGTCACAGATGTTTCTCATTCAGAAGTACAACACAAAGATTATTTGTTCTCCCCTGAGCAGGGAATGGTCCTGTACCAAAACATACCAAATAAAGAAGCCCAATCATTTAGATCAGGGGTTTTCAACCTTTTTAAATAAGTGTACCCCCACCAGCCAGACATGGAGTGCGGGGGTAGGGAAGGAGGGAGAGGGTGGTGTGCAGCTGGATGCGGAGTGGTGGTAGTATGGGGTGGTGGATAGAGGCCGCTGCCACCGCATGCAAGCTTCCCCTTCCCCACATCTGCATCTGACTGGCTGGGTGGCACCTGTGCAGCCCGCAGAGAGGCACTGCTGCCCTCGCCTCTCCCCAGCCGTACTTCTGGGAGGCGGTGGCATGGGCTGGTGGGTGGCAGTGCTCTGTCTCCGCCCACCCGCACATACCCTCTAGGACCTTCCCAAGTACCCCTGGGGGGGTACGCATACCCACAGTTGATGACAACCCCTGATTTAGATTCCCTGCCTGTAGCTCTGCAGGTTTCATCTCAGTGCAGTGGTGCTTCACTGGGCCATCACTCAAACTCCCTCAGGCTGAGACTATTTCTGCAACCACTCCCCCCTAAATTCCCAGGGGTGCTGCTCTCCAGCACATCCTGCCTGCCCTGTCCCACTCTACATATTAAACCCAGAAGCAATGCAGGTGGTGTCCACCCTGGTTGCCCCTCTTGAGCTATCTGCCTCTGGCATGCTTGAGAAAGAATTGTTCCCAGAGTGGCTTCATCGCCTCATTTCTGGATCTGGTGTTCGTGGACCAGGAGCAGGTAGCTGGGACAGGTTCAAGCATCTCCCCAAAGAGCACAAGGGCTGCAGTATAGGTATTTCTTTAGGGAGTTTTTCTCTGGCCTTTTTCCTCCTGAACTGCCACAGATACTAGGGTAATTAGCACCTGTCTTGCCTGGCTAAAATTATGGTACTAAAGCAAGCCAACAAATTCCAAGAGAAACCCTGAAAGGAATGCATGTAAAACCACCACAGCATAATAGCAGATACAAAACACCAAAGTGAGGAGAGGAAAGGCAGGAGGGTGTTTCATACTCCAGCGACGTCACATTGAATCAGTTGTATCACATGCACTGTCGGCTTTATAAGCTGCACTGAACATCACGCTGCCCAGCTATGGAAAACGGTGGGGAAAGGAGGTCTGGAACAGCCTTCTTTTAGGGGCATGAGAGGCAAAACCCCCGCACTAGTATTAAGATGGAACTTCATACACTGATGAAAAGGACTGTGTTTTGCCTGAAAAGGACTGTGTTTTGCCTGCAAAAGAAGGGGATTGGACTCCATAAGCCCAGGAAGTCCCTTTTAATTTTAAGGCTTTTCTGAGTCACTACTGTTTGGAGGAGAGACTGGCTAGAGCTGCCACCTTTTGGCGAGATGCTAAACAAAACATATGTTCTTTATTAGATATGCTGTCCTTCCCAACAAAGGCTCCAGGCAGCTTATAAGAGGGAAAAAACAAGAGGACATGTCTACATGTGCTATTCATGCAACACAATAAACTCCCATGCAATTTGTGCCGGACTTTATTGCTCCCAGGCACCACATTTATACATGCACCTGGGACCACAGCATGTTGAGCTGGATCAGAGCAGCTTCAACTGCTTACATTCCATTAATAGATAGCTTATCAAGTCACTGAGTCAGAGAAGTAGGTCTAGGAGGGACCGCCAGAGGTCATCTAGTCCAACCCCCTGCCTGAAGCAGGATCATCCCTATCCAAACCATCCTATATAAATCCATTGTTTAATCTTAGCAAAACTACAGTCAACCCTGACAAAACCACAAGGCATTAACACCCTAATCTGCCACAGGTAAAGCAGGGGAACCATGATGATTAACATCCTGCTACTACAAAGGTTGTTAAAATACGCTTGAGAGTTCCAAGAAAAGGGCCATGCCCCCTGCTACAGAGGGAGGCAAAAACCCTCAAGAGTCTGTACCAGTCTGACCATGGAGTACAATTCCTTCCTGACCCCAAACATGCTGATCAATCTGCATCTTAGCAGAGGGGCAAGACCCTCTAGACTGAAACCTCCAGCTTTAAGTCCCAGTAGGAGTGTTGGTACACCTCAGTCAAAAAATTGCCAGCCATAACTGCAACCAACCACTAATGTCTCTGAAAACGTGTTTAACCCCCCCCCCCCAAAACACAAAAAAATTCCCTCCCGGCCCCATGCAGAAACCAGCAATGTCCTGAGGTATGGTGGTAGACAGGTCATTTTCAACCTGGAGGAATGTGGGCAGTGGGGTCCCCCAGGGCTCGGTCCTTAGGCCCACACTGTTCAACATCTTCATCAGTGAATTGGACGAGGGAGTGAAAAGCACCCTGTTCAAATTTGCTGATGACACTAAGATGTGAGGAGAAGTGGGCACGCTAGAAGGGAGGGACAGGCTGCGGTTGGATCTGGACAGGTTACAGGGGTGAGTGGATGAGAATAAGATGGGATTCAATACTGACAAGTGCAGGGTACTGCGCCTAGGGAGGAAGAACCAGCAGCATACCTACAACCTGGGGAACTCCCTTCTTGTCAGCACAGAGGCAGAAAAGGATCTTGGAGTCATTATAGACTCCAAGATTAACATGGGCTGACAATGTGGGGATGCAGTCAGGAAGGCCAACCGCACCTTGTCATGGATCCATAGATGCATCACAAGCAGGTCCAAGAAGGTGATCCTCCCCCTCTATATGACATTGGTCAGGCCACAGTTGGAGTACTGCATCCAGTTCTGGGCACCGCACTTCAGGAGGGATGTGGACAACATCAAGAGGGTCCAGAGGAGGGCCACCTGCATGATCAGGGGGCAGCAGGGCAGGCCTTAAGAGGAGGGACTACAAGACCTGAACCTGTTCAGCCTGCACAAGAGAAGGCTGAGAGGGGATCTGGTGGCCATCTATAAACTGGCCAAGGGAAACCAGCAGGCAATGGGAAAGTCCCTGTTCCCCTGAGCACTACTGGGAGTAACAAGGAACAACGGCCATAAGTTGATGGAGAGTAGATGCAGGCTAGATATCAGGAGGCACTACTTCACGGTCAGGGTGGCTAGGATCTGGAACCAACTTCCAAGGGAAGTCTTGCTCGCTCCTACCCTGGGGTTCTTCAAAAGGAGACTAGATAGACACCTTGCCAGGCTCATTTGACCCCAGCATTCTTTCCTGCCTGTGGCAGGGGGTCGGAACTGATGATCTGCTCAGGTCCCTTCCTACCCTACCAACTATGAAACTATGAAATACCCATAGTAGAGCACAGGCATAGCTATGTCTAAACCAACCCTGACCTATGCCTGTCCAGCCTCTCCTTGAACACCTCCAGTGATGAAGAATCCACAACTTCCCTAGGCAGTTAATTCCACTGCCTTACTATGGTAGCAGTGAAGAAGTTTTTCTGGATATCCAATCTAAACGTACTTTGCTGCAACTTCAAGCCACTGATCTATGTCCTACTCTCTTCATACAATCATAGAACCAAAGGGCTGGAAGGGATCCTGAAGGATCATCGGGTCCAGCCCCCCTGCATGAGCAGGAAAGATATCTGGGGGCAGGTGACCCCAGCCAGGTGACCATCCAGTCTTCTCTTGAAGACCTCTAGGGTAGATGATTGCACCACCTCTGGAGGGAGCTTGTTCCATAGTCTGGACACCCTAGTTGTGAAGTTTTTCCTAATGTTCATCCTGCAACTATCTTCCAGGAGTTTGTGGCCATTGTTTCTAGTTTTTCCCCAGGCGCCCTGGTGAACAGTTGTTCACCAAGCCCCTGATGTACACCTCAGATATAGCGGTAAGCCACAATCAGGTCCTTCTCTCAGCCTTCTTTTCTTTAGGCTGAAGAATCTGAGATCCCTCAGCCTCTCCTCATATGGCTTGCCATGCAAGTTCCTGATCATACGGGTGGCCCTCCTCTGGATCCTCTCGAGCTTTAGCACATCCTTGTTGAAGTGTGGCACCCAAAACTAGACACATTACTCCAGCTATGGTTACACCAATGTTCAGTATAGCAGGAGAATCACTTCTTTGGATTTACTGGAGATGCATCAATTGATGCATGCCAGAGTTTTATTGGTTCTAGTGGCTACTGTGTCGTACTGCCAGCTCATATTAATTCTGGGGTCTATTATTACTCCCAAATCCCTTTCATTTGTAGTGCTGGTCAGGTTAGTGATGCCCAGCCTGTAGGTTTGCTGGGGGTTCTTCCTTCCCAGATGCAACACTTTGCATTTCTCTATGTTGAACCGCATCTGGTTCCATTCTGCCCAACATGCCAGCCTGTCTAGGTCTCTTGTATCTGCAGCCTATCTGCAGGTGTGTCCACACAACCCCATATCTTGGTGTCATCCTCAAACTTGGCCAATGGGCTATTCACATCCTCATCTAGGTCGTTCATGAAGATATTGAACAGCATTGGGCCAAGTACCAACCCCTGGGGTATGCTGGTGCCCACATCTCACCAGGATGACCCCGATCCATTCATTTGGACTCTCTGCGTCCTACCTTGCAACCAGTTTCGCACCCACTTGATAGTCCCACAGTTGAGCCCAATATCTTCCAGTTTTCTGATCAGTACCTCACAGGATACCAGGTCAAAGGCTTTCTGGAAGTTGAAGTATATGATGTCAACCACTTCAGCAAGAGAGAAAAGGTGTTTTCCTTCTTCATTATGACAGTCTTTTGGGTATAGTGAAGACTGCTATCATGTCCCCTCTTAGTACCTTTTCCTCAAACTGAAGATGTCTACCTCCTTCACCCTGTCCTTATATGACTTGACTTCCAAGCCCCTTATCATTTTTGTCACCTGCTTCTAGATCCTCTCTAACTTCTCCATGTCCTTTTTAAAACATGGAACCTAAAACTGCACCCAGTACTCTAGCTAAGGCCTAACCAGTGCTGAGTACATAGTCATTATGATCTCCTGTGTCTTGCACCTAATGCTTCTATTGATGCATCCCCTTTTGTGCAGCTGCATCACACTGCAGATGCATCTCTTAGGAACTGAAATGTTCTGCTTCCCATATTTCCTCCTTCTTATGTATTTTTCTTTAACCATGAGAGCGATATTGACAAAGCACTGCATTCTGCTCCAAATGCCCGTAGCTGGAACTGGTGCTGCATTCTCCCTCACCCCATTAATCTTGGTGCTAGTGTCTAAAATAAATGCTACATTGACCTTTTGTGAATGCATATGGACTCAGATGGGTCTCAAGGACTTTCTAGAGGCCTCCAGATCAGTCCTGTCTCTGGTATCATCAGCATTTCTATAGCAACCAAGTGTGATGTCAAACAAAGGACTGTATTTTTGGTGAGAACAGCAGGAACCAATGAACTCTTCATGAGCAAAGATCCAATTTTCATGCAAATTTGTCATGTAATGTCTGCAGCGACTGCTGTTTATTAGTCTGATCATAATTATCTTACTGTTACCTTGCTGTCCCCCATCTGTCATACCCACCTATTGTCTCATTTTGTAGTTAGACAAAGCTATATACTCTTTGGAAAAGGGGTTATCTTGTTGACGTGGATATGATGCAAGTACACCATTCTAATATTATAAAAGCCTTAGTTTGTCTGCCTGTAAGGCTTTATTTGCACTATGACTGGCTGACTGAAACAACTAATCAGAGTGCTCCAAAAGCATTTGGACAGGAGATGGCAGGGACACAGGGGGCGAGTGGGGGAGGGCTTGCTCCCTGCAGGCGGTGGCGATAGAGTGGGGGGGAACAGGCCCGTTCCTCCCTGGCTGGATGAGAAACAGGGCAGGGCCAGATATGGGGGGATGTGGAGGGATGTGGAGCTGCCAGGGCCTGACAAAAGCTGACAGGGAGGGGGAGGAGGAAGGGAAGTTGTGGGGGCATGGTGACAGCACCCCGCCTCTGCTGCTGCACCCTAACAACAGCCCTGAAGGGGGGCGGGAGTGGGTTTGGCCCTGAAATGGCTGGGACGGGGGGGGAGGGGGAGCAGACCTGTTTGTCCCCTCCCCTCACCAGATGAGAAGTGGGGGCAGGGCTGGATGAGGACTCTGTCCCTGCCTGCTATGATGGCAGGGAGCACACTGCTGCTGCCCCGCCACTGCTGGGCCCAGACAAAAGCCGGCAGGGAGGAGGAGAAGGGGTACGGTGACTGCACCCTGCTGCAGGGCCCTCCCAACAGCTGGGATGGAGAAATTTCATAGATTTCATAGATTTCATAGACATTAGGGCTGGAAGGGACCTCGGGAGATCATCGAGTCCAGCCCCCTGCCCAAAGGGCAGGAAGTCAGCTGGGGTCATAGGATCCCAGCAAGATAAGCATCCAATTTACTCTTGAAGGTGTTCAATGTAGGTGCTTGAACCACCTCCGCTGGCAGACTGTTCCAGACCTTGAGGGCTCGGACAGTAAAGAAATTCTTCCTTATGTCCAGCCTGAAACGGTCTTGCAGGAGTTTGTGACCATTCGACCTCGTCATCCCTTGGGGCGCTCTGGTGAACAGACGTTCCCCCAGATCCTGGTGGTCACCCCTGATAAACTTATAGGTGGCCATCAGATCACCCCTGAGCCTGCGCTTTTCCAGGCTAAAGAGTCCCATGGCTCTCAGCCTGTCATTGTAAGATCTGTTTTCCTGACCTCTGATCATGCGCGTGGCTCTCCTCTGGACTCTCTCAAGCTTCTCCACATCCTTTTTGAATTGTGGAGCCCAAAACTGGACGCAGTACTCCAGCTGCGGCCTCACCAAGGCCGAGTACAAGGGGAGAATGATGTCCCAGGATTTGCTCGAGAAGCATCTATGGATGCAAGCCAGCGTTGTGGTCGCTTTACTAACCGCAGCATCGCATTGCAGGCTCATGTTCATCTTGTGGTCAATGATGACCCCCAAGTCTCTTTCTTCTGTAGTGCTAGCCATCGTAGCACTGCCGAGCCTATAAGGAAGCTGCAGGTTTTTCCTCCCAGGGTGGAGAACCTTGCATTTTTCGGTGTTAAACACCATCAGGTTCTCGTCCGCCCGTTTGCTGAGCTTGTCCAGTTCAGCCTGGATCACCCGCCTATCTTCTGGCGTGGATGCTTTGCCCCAAAGTTTGGTGTCATCGGCGAACTTGGCCAGTCCACTCCTGACTCCAATGTCCACATCATTAATGAAGATGTTGAACAGTATGGGTCCAAGGACAGAGCCTTGAGGGACCCCACTGGTCACAGGGCACCACAATGAGTGACTGCCATCAATTACAACCCTCTGGGTTCGACCACGGAGCCAATTTCCCAGCCAGCGGATCGTGGTGGAGCCAAGGCCACAACTGGCCAGTTTGGCCAAGAGGTGATCATGGGATACCAGATTGAAGGCTTTTTTGAAGTCAAGATATATGACATCAATCTCTTCTCCCTTGTCCAGGTGATAGGTTACCCGGTCATAGAAGGAGATGAGATTGGTCAAACAAGACCTACCTGCAACAAACCCGTGCTGGCTATCCCTTAGAATGTTAGCCTGGGCCAGTCCCTCAAGGATGGCCTCCTTAATAAACTTTTCTAAGATCTTCCCCAGGATAGAAGTCAGGCTAATGGGCTTGTAGTTAGCCGGATCCACTCTCCTCCCTTTCTTGAAGATCGGCACCACATTGGCCTTCTTCCAGTCTTCGGGCACTACACCAGAGCGCCGGGAGTTTTCAAAGATCTGTGCCAGGGGCTGGGCTATGATGCTCGCCAGCTCCTTGAGTACCCTGGGGTGCAGATTGTCAGGGCCGGCTGACTTGAAGGTATCCAGCTTCTCAAGGTGTTCCTTCATGAGGTCAGCATTTATGGAGGGTAGGGGATCCCCATCACCCGGATCTCCCTGTCCCATAGCAGGCATGGGCGTCCCATGGGACTGATGAAAGACTGACGCAAAGTACCTATTTAATAGGTTGGCTTTTTCCTGGGCGTTCAGTTGTCAGTTGCCCCATCTGGTTTAGCAGGGGTCCAACGTTGCCCTTGCTTTTCCTCTGGCTCCCCACATATCTGAAAAAGGACTATTTGTTGTCCTTGATGCTTGAAGCTTGTTGGAGTTCAGTTGTAGCCTTGGCTTTCCTGGTTTGCTCCCTGCAGGACCGGACCAGTGCAGAATAATTCTTTTGGAGGTGAATCCCATCCTCCATCCTTTGTAGGCTTTCCTTATTAGCCGCAGGAGGTCTGCTAGGTCCCTAGAGAGCCAGGAGGGCTGCTGTGCCTTCTTGCTGCCTTTCCTCCGTGTTGGAATAGATTTAGCTTGTGCATTGAGGATCGCTTCCTTGAGAAGCAACCACTCTTCTTGAACTCCTATCTCCCTGGGGTCATGGTCCCTGAGGGCCTGACCGACAAGCCTCTTGAGCTTGTCAAAGTCGGCTTTTCTGAAGTCAAGGACTTCTGTGTTGCTGACTGACTTGTCAGCTTTACGGCGGATGGTGAAGGTGATCAGCTCGAGGTCGCTGTCACCCAGCTTCCCATCGATTACTACGTCGCTGATTAGGTCGTCCCCCGTAGCCAGAACCAGGTCGAGCAGCGCTTTGCCTCTCGTTGGCCCATAGACTTCTTGAGTCAGGTAGAGGTCATCCACGCATGAGAGAAAGCTTTGCGACCGCTCGGATTTTGCTGAGTGATCTTCCCACGAGATGTCCGGGTAATTGAAGTCACCCATGACAACCAAGGTCCTGGAGCAAGCAGCCTCAGTCAGTTCCCGGGCGAACTCCTGGTCAAGCTCAGGACTTTGAGTGGGAGGTCTGTAGTAGACTCCCACCGTTGTGTGGGAGGGAAGCAGGAAGTGGAGGCAGGTAGACGCGGGCTGGGAGGACCTGGAGCATGGGAGTGGGGGGAGCGGCACTGGAACCAAAGTGGGGAGGGGGTGGGAATGGGCCTGAATCTGAAGGTGGGGAGCAAGGAAATGGGTCTGGACTTGGGAGAAACAGAGACTGGCAGAAGTGGGATGAGCAGGAATAGGACTGGAGCTGGAGGAAAGAAGCAGGGAAACTGTAGGTCAAAACAAATGCATCCAATCCATATATGACTTGTGCAATGGGGGTGACTGTGGGGCACCTTGGAGGTTTGTTGGGAGAGAGAGCAATAAGAGATGTTGAAGGATAAAGCTGAATGGGGAGAAAGTTCTACAATCTACAACAAACTTCCATTAAGTTAAATAGAAGAAAAAGTGACTCTTTTCTGTGCATGTAGAAACCCTTCCCTCCCCGCTCACCCCCATCCCCTGCCCCAGTAGGTTCTCCAGCTGCTAGTTCTCTTTAATGCTACAGTAGTAATAATGAAAAACAAAACACCCACAAAAAACCACCACCAACAAAAACTCTCAAGCAGAGGAAACACAGCTCCCACACAAAAAAATCATGTACATACCTCTTTGTATGTATTTAATGGGAGCTATAAGGCCACAACTTACATTGGTCTATAATTTGACCTACACATTCACTGGCTCTAAGATTTTATGGGTAAAAGTAATATGTGAACCAAACCTACTGCAGAACCACACAAGAAGGATTCAGCACTGGCAGAAGGAGGCTCTCGATGAACACACAAAGAAAACCGCTTTGTGATGTCAGACTTCAGGGAGGAGAGGGAGGGTGGTCTGTTCACTGCAGTACATAGACTGAGAATGACTTGCATGCTGTCTTTCCAGCACGGCGGGTAATCTTATCCAGTACAATTCATCTTACATGGTATGATGATCACTGCCTGGACAAATGAAGAAACACAGAGATATTTTTAAAGGGTTTTTCCAAGGTATTTTTCATCCTTTTATGCTTTGGAGGACAATGATGAAAATTAATCACAGAATCATAGAATCATAGAAGTCGGGTCAGAAGGGACCTTGTAGATCTTCAAGTCCGATCCCCCGCCTGGGCGTGAGAAAAACTGGGCTCAAATGACTCCAGCCAGGTAGGCATCAAGCCTCTTCTTAAAGGCCCCCAGGGTAGGAGCCAGCACCTCTTCCCTAGGAAGTTTGTTCCAGATCCTAGCCTCCCTGACTGTGAAGTAGTTCTTACGGATGTCTAATCTAAACCTACTCTCTAATAATTTGTGTCCATTATTCCTTGTCATGCCAGGGGGCGCTAGGGGAAACAGTGTCTCCCCCAAACCCTTCTAGTCCCCCCTAGTAAGTTTATAGACGGTCACCAGGTCCCCCCTCAGCCTTCTCTTGTGAAGGCTCAACAGGTTCAGGTCCCGCAGTCTTTCATTGTAGGGTCTGCCCTGTAGTCCCCGGATCATGCGGGTGGCCCTCCTCTGGACCCTCTCCATGTTGTCCACATCCCTCATGAAATGGGGCGCACAGAACTGGACGCAGTACTCCAGCTGTGGCCTGACCAGCGTCGCAGAGAGGGGGACCCTGGCTTAACTTGAGATGCACCTGTGGATGCACGACAAGCTCCGGTTAGCCCTGCCAACCGTGACCTCGCATTGTCGGCCCATGTTCATCTTGGAGTCAATAATGACTCCAAGATCCCTTTCTGCCTCTGTGCTCTCAAGACGGGAGTTTCCCATTCTGTAAATGTGCTGCTGGTTTCTACTGTCTAAGTGCAGCACCCTGCACTTGTCAGTATTGAAACGCATCCTGTTTATGTTAGCCCACCCCTGTAACCTATCCAGGTCTTGCTGCAATCTTTCCCTCCCTATTAGCATGCTCACCTCATCCCAAATTTTGGTATCATCAGTGAATTTAAACAGGTTGCATTTCACCCTGTCGTCCAAATCACTGATGAAGAAATTGAACAGCATGGGCCCAAGGACTGAGCCCTGGGGGACCCCACTGCCCACTTCCCCCCAGGTTGAATATGACCCATCCACCACCACCCTCTGAGTGCGGCCCTTCAGCCAATATGCAATCCATCTGACTGTGTAGGCATCAATGCCTCAGTCACCTAGTTTTTTAATGAGGATGGGGTGGGAGACGGTGTCAAAGGCCTTGCTGAAGTCTAGAAAGTCTACATCCACAGTGACACCTGCATCTATTGCCTTTGTGACCTGAGAAGACTGGAATCTTTTCCATCTCTTGTTTCAAGATATTGACCGCATATATATAATAAGAACACAAAGCCCAGGTATGCTGGTTTCTAGGACTGGCTGGGTACTACTGACAGTTTATACAGGCATTTTTTCAAGCCTCATCAGACCTTCTGAAGGGCACCCATCCACAGAAGGTACAGTGGACCAGAGAATGCACCCAACTCTTTCAAACGTTGAAGGGTTGCCTATGCCAGGAACCTGTCCTGTATAACATGAGCTTTTCAAAAGAGTTTATATTCTAGACAGATGCTTCTGGTGTGGGGCTGGCAGCAGTGTTGTCTGAAACAGTGAATGAGGAAGAACACCCCCTCTTCTAGTTGAACTAGAAGCTACTCCCAAGGGAGAAGAATTACTCTGTTATTGAAAATCAGCACTGGCAGTAAAATGGGCGGTGGATATTATCTGTGTGGCAGGATCTTCACCTTGATCACAGACCATATGCCCCTCCACAGATTACACACCATGAAGGAGACAAATCCCCAAATTATGTGGTCGTACCTGGTCCTGAAACCCTTCTCCTTCCAAATCCATCATAGGACCAGGAAGGCCCACACAATGCAGATTTCCCCCGCCCCCCCACAGGAGCAGGAGCATGTATCCAGGGAAGGAAGTAGCCTGAGAGGGGTCTTGAGGGGAAGGGTGTGTGATGGCATGGACTGGCTTACCCTGTTGAGGAAGAGGTTAAAAAGAATCCCTGGGCTGTGCTGGCCCCATCCCGGTATGCTTGCAGCCAATGCCAGGTCTGCAGGAGTGGTGTAAAAGAGGGAAATCAGGCTCAGAGAAGGGAGGATTTCCAGTGCTGATGCAGCCTGGCTCCTGGTCAGATATCCTCCAAGGCTCAACCTATGCAAATTCCCAGGTCAGTGTGTGTGCTTGTGCAGACTGTAGCCCGGGGACCAGGGAGCTGCCCTGGTGTCTCATTAAAATGTTCATGGATATATCAGATAGCTGAGGTCATTGCGAATAGTACAGAAAACTTTAGGCACAGTACCATCATGTTCCACCCTGGGAGACATTTTTTGTTAGCGGTCTGCAAAATGTCAGTGTTGCAGTTGCTCATAACACACCATCAGATACAGGATACTGAAACTTGCTGCTTCTTTGTCATGTCTTATCAGACTGTTGCATGGACACTATCTTGCTCTTGTAGAGCTTTTCTTGACAGTAGCCAGACTGTTGACAATGATGGTTGCTTTAGTATTAAAAAAAACCCACAAAAAATTGAAAAACCCTACTGATAAATGTGTTTTAACTTAAAAAAAATCTACTTGAGAGAGAGAATGAAGATAAAAGAGCAGGGATCTGAACTTCTTAAGTGTCCCTCATCCTTACTATGAAATGTATGATCTGTTTTTGTTTAATGAGAATATGTTCAGTTTTACAATTCAAGAGCTCATAAACAAATCCCTTCTGAACTCCGGACGAGCATTTTAAACACTTAACACACAAACAAGCTCACATGAACCCATTTTTGGTAGGATGCAAAACCAACGTATATGACTAAACCAGAACACAGGGCTCAGTTACTTTCAGGTGGACCAGATGCAAAGAATCACAAGGCTTACCTGAGCACTTTAATACAAAGGGAAAGCTCTCTGTAACCTGAGACATTGCACCCAATGTACTTGATAATATCTTCTTATCAATCTTTGCTAGCTAGAGCAAGCTTTCATAGACTTTTTCATAGACATCAGGGCTGGAAGGGACCTTGGGAGATCATTGAGTCCAGCCCCCTGCCCAAAGGGCAGGAAGTCAGCAGGGGTCATAGGATCCCAGTAAGATAAGCATCCAATTTACTCTTGAAGGTGTTCAATGTAGGTGCTTGAACCACCTCCGCTGGCAGACTGTTCCAGACCTTGAGGGCTCGGACAGTAAAGCAATTCTTCCTTATGTCCAGCCTGAAACGCTCTTGCAGGAGTTTATGACCGTTTGACCTCATCATCCCTTGGGAACAACCGTTCCCCCAGATCCTGCTGGTCACCCCTGATAAACTTATAGGTGGCCATCAGATCACCCCTGAGCCTACGCTTTTCCAAGCTAAAGAGTCCCATGTCTCTCAGCCTATCATCGTAAGATCTGTTTTCCTGACCTCTGATCATGCGCGTGGCTCTCCTCTGGACTCTCTCAAGCTTCTCCACATCCTTTTTTGAATTGTGGAGCCCAAAACTGGACGCAGTACTCCAGCTGCGGCCTCATCAAGGCCGAGTACAAGGGGAGAATGATGTCCCAGGATTTGCTCGAGAAGCATCTATGGATGCAAGCCAGTGTTTTGGTCGCTTTACTAGCCGCAGCATCGCATTGCAGGCTCATGTTCATCCTGTGGTCAATGATGACCCCCAAGTCTCTTTCTTCTGTAGTGCTATCCAACGCAGCACTGCCGAGCCTATAAGGAAGCTACAGGTTTTTTCTCCCAAGGTTGAGAACCTTGCATTTGTCAGTGTTAAACACCATCAGGTTCTCGTCTGCCCATTTGCTGAGCTTGTCCAGGTCAGCCTGGATCACCCGCCTATCTTCTGGTGTGGATGCTTTGCCCCAAAGTTTGGTGTCATCGGCGAACTTGGCCAGTCCACTCCTGACTCCAGTGTCCACATCATTAATGAAGATGTTGAACAGTATGGGTCCAAGGACAGAGCCTTGAGGGACCCCACTGGTCACAGGGCACCACGATGAGTGACTGCCATCAATCACAACCTTCTGGGTCTGACCACGGAGCCAATTTCCCAGTGAGCGGATCGTGGTGGAGCCAAGGCCACAACTGGCCAGTTTGGCCAAGAGGTGATCATGGGATACCAGATCAAAAGCTTTTCTGAAGTCAAGATATATGACATCAATCTCTTCTCCCTCGTCCAGGTGATAGGTCACCTGGTCGTAGAAGGAAATGAGATTGGTCAAACAAGACCTACCCACAACAAACCCGTGCTGGTTATCCCTTAGGATGTTAGCCTGGGCCAGTCCCTCAAGGATGGCCTCCTTAATAAACTTTTCTAAGATCTTCCCCAGGATAGAAGTCAGGCTAATGGGCGTGTAGTTAGCCGGATCCACTCTCCTCCCTTTCTTGAAGATCGGTACCACATTGGCCTTCTTCCAGTCTTCGGGCACTACACCAGAGCGCCAGGAGTTTTCAAAGAACCGTGCCAGGGGCTGGGCTATGACGCTCGCCAGCTCCTTGAGTACCCTGGGGTGCAGATTGTCAGGGCCAGCTGACTTGAAGGTATCCAGCTTCTCAAGGTGTTCCTTCATGAGGTCAGCATTTATGGAGGGTAGGGGATCCCCATCACCCGGATCTCCCTGTCCCATAGTAGGCATGGGCATCCCATGGGACTGATGAAAGACTGACACAAAGTACCTATTTAATAGGTTGGCTTTTTCACGGGCATCAGTTGTCAGTTGCCCCGTCTGGTTTAGCAGGGGTCCAACGTTGCCCTTGCTTTTCCTCCAGCTCCCCACATATCTGAAAAAGGACTATTTGTTGTCCTTGATGCTTGAAGCTAGTTGGAGTTCAGTTGTAGCCTTGGCCTTCCTGGTTTGCTCCCTGCAGGACCGGACCAGTGCAGAATAATCCTCCTTGGAGGTGCATCCCATCCTCCATGCTTTGTAGGCTTTCCTTTTTAGCCGTAGGAGGTCCGCTAGGTCCCTGGAGAGCCAGGAGGGCTGCTGTGCCTTCTTGCTGCCTTTCCTCCGTGTTGGAATAGATTTAGCTTGTGCATTGAGGATCGCTTCCTTGAGAAGCAACCACTCTTCTTGAACTCCCATCTCCCTGGGGTCATGGTCCCTGAGGGCCTGACCGACAAGCCTCTTGAGCTTGTCAAAGTCAGCTTTTCTGAAGTCAAGGACTTCTGTTTTGCTGACTGACTGTATTTTGCCCACCTCTGCCTTAACTCCTACCTTCAGTTATGCTTGTGAGTAGGGTGTGAGGTACACTGGTAGAACAATGCTGTCCAATATATATCTGTTCTATTAATCCCAGAACACACTGGTCTCCTGAACTTTCAGTTGAAATGAGCATTAAAGTCACTTAAAATGATTAACAGAAATATAGTGGCCAGTAATGTTTCTGAGTCACATGGGGCATCCATTAAGAGAGGTTGCTTTGGCCTACACATTGTAGAACGAAACTTGGAGCCAACACCATGGTGTAATTCCTGGTACTGTCAGAATCAGACTAAAAACTCTGCTTCAGTTGCTGGATGGCAGAGTTTAAATATCTTGGACCTGGATTTTATAGCTGCTGGGAACCTGCAGCCCTACTGACCTGAGCATCTTCAACTAAAGTCAACAGACACTGCAGAAAGGTCAAGTCTAAGATCATGTCCCCCTCAAAAAGTTACAGGTCACTTTTAAAAGTTAGGGCCTTCATCACTACCTGTATTTTCCCATTTGTAAAATGGAGAAAATATTTACCTGTCCCACCAAGAACACTTGTTTGCTTTGAGATCCTCAAGCAAAAGATACTAGAGATTTGCAGAACTTTCATTTTTCCTAAAGAAGCTGAGACTCAATAAATGCCCTTCTGGATAATGAAGTTGTTAATTAACCTGAGCTACCTTCATAAAGGCATACTAACAAAATGTTGGTGCATGGACATAGCTGTTGCCCTGCCTCACTGGCAACACTGACCAAATGAAAGAGTCCTTCTCTAGATCAAAGGAAGTTGATTCAGACCAGAAGTTTATGCTTGCTCCTTTGAAACATTAGAAATGTTAGAGCCTGTGAGGAGAGTCAGCCCATGTCACCATATGCAAGACACACCCTTGCCTACTTCGTTTGGTAATAGCTAGGTCACCTACTCAGACAATCACCTTCTTCAGGGATGGCATCCTGCCAGTTACCTAGAAGACTTCAAAACTCTAAGTCTTGCCCTCAAGAAGCAGCCAGTAATTCCCAATGGTCTTCCCAACAAACAGTCTCAAGTCTTCTTCCTGGGCAAAACTATCAACAAGATGAAAGCAAATCAACTTCAAGGGAACTTAATTTCTACCATTCTCAGTAGAAGGGACTCAGATGTAACAACATTATGGAAAAAGCAGTAGTAATTAATCTGTTCATAGCTATAAGATTTGTAGGGTTTTTCTGATTATAGCTATATTCCTTTTAGATCTATCAGCCATTTCCAGAACAATCAGCCATTAGCAGCTCTGTAACAATTCCATTTCCTTTAAGTTTAACACTTCGAACATGGCATTGACAGCTTCAAATATCCCTTACCAACTAAAGAGATGTGAAAACCCCAGGGGCCATGCAGAACCTGCTTCTCCTGTTCTTTTAGGTTGCACCAGAAGTCCTGTGACTGCTTTGCAGCGTAATTTTCTGTAGGTCGAAGTTTGCTATGCAACAGTGTTCACAATTGACCCAGAGGTAGACTTGCCTTCAGAGCCTTTGTTCATGATTTGGCTCAAACACTGTGCAAACAAAAGAAAAAAATTACTCAGCTGATTTGTAACCCTGCCTGTAAGTCTCTGAGATTCTAAATGACTGGTCTCTGTAATTGATTATTTAGGGTAAGAACAAAGCCTTATATTTATACATTGCTATTAGTATACAGTTATGGTTTGTTATGGGACCTCCTTGATCATTAGGAGGTGATACTTGTGTCATGGGTCACTGGAAATCTAGTTTTCCCTTGATTTATAGTAGCAGCTCAGATTTAATTTAGGTCTTTGCTTGAATAAGACCTGGTTAACAAAGAAAAAATAATCCCTTCCCCATATAGCCAGGGCCATCCCTGGTGGGGGGCGGAATTGGTACAACCACCCCGGGCCCTACACTCTAGGGGGCCTTGCAGAGCCAGGCAGAGAGGTCGTGGCTAGAGTTTAGCTCACCCAGCTGCCCGGCGGGTTGGGCGGCTATTTGCTTGTTCTGGCTGGAAGTTCCGGCTGCCACCCGTCCCACCGTGTCCGGTATCCTGGGGCTTTCACCCCCTGGTGTAAGTGTGCTGTGAGTTGGCAATGGGGGCCCTGCACAGGCTGCTTTGCCCTGCGCTCTGCACCCTGCCAGGATCATCTCTGCATACAGCTGTATTTTTTTTTTACTCAGTTAGCAAAGCTCACATTGACTTATTTACATTTAATGGGCACATCTACACAAAATGTTTACTGCAGAGCTGCTTAATTAGCTCTGCAGGAAAGTCTCCACATATACATGTGTGGCCCCATTAGGCTGCAGTAAACTAAGTAACTCTGCCATAGGTTAGTACTTGTAAATAGAAATACTACCCTGCAGTGATGTTCTTTACTGTGCAGCAATGTACATATAAATGCTGATGGGGCTGGGTGGGGCATAAGTGCTTCAGTGCAGGGCCTGCCTGCCAGGTAGCCCTACACTGGAACACCCTCACGTTCCAGCCAGCCCCTCCGCAGCATACTGAGCTGGGTCGAAGCAGCCCCAGGTTAGCAGGCTGACCACCCCAGACCCTTGCGAGCCAGGGCTGCTCCAACCCAGCTCAATGTGCTGCAGTCCTGGGTGCATATGTAAACATGGTGCCCAGGAACAATAAACTATTGTGTGATATGTGCCAGAGTTTATTGCTTCACTTTAATATCCTGTGTAGATGCACCCAATATGTACTAAATGAGGACTCAAAGCAAATGCTCAAAACTGAATCCTACCCTCCCTCTGAAATCTGGAGAGAGACAGGAAATAACAAAAATCAGCATGAAGAACCAAGCCCACCTGAGAGACTGTAATATGCCCCTTGAACAAGACAAAGAGAAAAACAGGTATTTACCAGCTGGAAAGGAGAGAGGGAGTTATCTCTTAGAGCAGTGGTCCCAAACTTTCACCAACCTAGAGGAAACAATACCAAGAAAGTATGGAAATGCAATCCAGGCAAGGTCATGCTTTGCTTTCAACATCAATGTGAGTAAATGTGCATCTATGGAAAGCAACATTTCCTTTGGCTGTGAACATCAGGTCTCATGGGGAGCTTGTTGGCTACAAGCCTAGGCTGGGGAGCACACTCCTAGAAAATGGCCATTTAAGAGATGCAGACGGTTACCTCTGCCAAATTTAAAGGGCTCTTGTCATAAAGGCATGTTGGGAAAAAGAGTTCTACCAAGCTTTCCTTTTGATAATCTACAGGAAACTACCAAAAAAAGAATTAGATTGTTCATGTATTTTTGAGTCTTGTTACAGCATATAGCATTTTATTTGTTTGTTTTAAAAGTTTGGGTTAAAGGTTAGAGTTGACTTACCTTCTGCATGTTTTTCAGATGTTGCCTGACATGGTAGAACTATTTAACAAATATCTAGTTAGATTTTAGTGTCTTCACACCCTTTGCTAAGTTTGTTTCCAGATTCTTCTGTAACTTGAAATCCAAGCAACATTGCTTTGACCTGCCACTGGAGCATACCTAAATCTTAGTCCACAGTAGCTTGTGTGAACTACTTTGAGTAAGGCATTTGCATATTTGTGTTGCTACATAAAAGCAGTGACAGATACAGGAAATTGCTAACGATGACAACATCTCCATTAGAAGCTGGTGTTATGTGCATATTTAAAGAACAGGCAACACTTGTCCATTATGGAATACTTTGTCTAATCACCCATCCTTTAAAGTGGGGCTTGGCAACTTACAGCCCATGGGCTGGATCTGGACAATGGAGTCATTGGCTCTGATGCATGAGGCAGGGGGTTTTAGTGGCATTTGTCAGCAAGGGGATTGCACATGCCATGGCTGAAAAGCTGGGGACTTCAGCTGTGCCACAGCCAAGTGGAAGGGAGAAGGAGCCAGAAAACATTGCCAACCACTTCTCTAAGATATCATCTTTCTCTAATCTAAGGCATCTTAGAAAGAATATGCTTCACCAGGTCTCCTGGTAGATTAGTTGTACTTGTAGATATTCTGGCCTAGAAAAAATACTTCTAGTTGGATATTCTATATAACTGTAAAGGGCTTAATGCATCTGTCTGTGTGTCTGTAATGTTCTTGGATGGTGTGTCTCCCAACAGGGCGTGGCTCCAGCCAGTGCTGCATCAAGAATGCCCTTCAAAAATGATGCGTGGGGCATGGCTCCAACAGAGCAGGCCAGGTGGAGCCTGGCCAGGTGGATGTGAAAATGGGGGGGGGAGGGCAGATGGGTGATGCGGGGCTGGAGATGGAGTAGCAGGGGGATGTGGCGTGGGGCCGGATGCAGAGCAGTGGCACAGGGGGTGGCACAGGGCCAGACATGGAGTTGGGGTGTGGCACACAGCCCGATGCAGGCGGCAGCAGCATGGGTTGGTAGGTGGCAGTGGCCCCCCATTGCCCCGTGCTGGAGGGGGGGGCGGGGCTGAGGTGAGGGAGTAGGAGGGGTGCATGACCAGATATGAAGTGGGGGAGAGGTGGCACGCAGCTGGACACAAGTGGTGGCAGCGCAGAGCAGACGGTGGTGGCGGTAGCCGCCACGTGCAAGGTTCCCCCTTCCCCCCTGCACTCCTGGGAGGCGGAAGCAGCACAGGGTGGTGGGTGGCGACGCTCCATCCCTGCTCATACCCCATCATTTTTGATGGTCAATTTGCTAGTTATCTAGAACAGGGGGTGTCAAGCAGGGGTACTTGAGAAGGCCCTAGGGGTTACATATGGGTGGGTGGGAGCGGCACCTTGCAGCATCCCACACTGCTGCACAGGTGCTGTCCACCCGGGTGGGGGAAGCGCATATGCAGCGGCTGCCGCTATTCTGCATGCAACCATATGCCACCCCTCCCTCCTCCCACTCAGCATCTGGCCACGTGTTGTCTGCTCCACCTCCCCCCCACCCAACGCTCAGCAGCCGGGGTGTACTGCTCTGTGTCTGGCTGCTCTGTGTCTGGAGTACAATGATGCAAAAATGTTGAAAACCCCTGATCTAGAACAGGGATATCTATGCTGAAAGCAAGGCCAGACAATTTCCAAGGTCATGGGTCCTCCTTGTGCTAATACTAGCTTAGCTGAACTGGTGGGAACACTGATAGGAATGGTTTAAAATTCCCTAGTATAGTCAGCATTGTATACCTTAAGATGTCTTGTGACTAGAGTAAGCATGTGAATAAGAGTGAAGAAGTGCAGTAAGCACATCTCCTCTTTCTTGCTTCTGGCATTGCACCTAAATTTGCTAAGTCCAGCTTTCCTGACCTGCTACACCAGAATCCCTGGTCCTGATAACACCAAGGAAACAGTACCTGCTTGAGACCCTACAGAAAACAGCTCTGAGCTGGTTGGGTGATCTAAGAAGCACTCTCTTACTCTGTACTAACATTAAACCATAGCAAAAGGCTCTCCTGCTCATCACTCTAGACCTTGTTAAAATAACTTGTATTTTGTCCTTTTTCACTGAAGGGTTCCAACATGCTTTGCAAATGCTGACAGAGCTAACTGGGGCACAGCTCTGGACTGTCAAACCTGCAGGAGGCTGAAGGTATTAAACCTGCAGGTGCATGCTGAATGCCCTTAGATGTGCTGGGTAAGTGACGTTCAAAGTCAGAGGAGTCTCTTCTCTAACATGCAGAGTATAAATGGCCATAAGACCATCTAGGGAAAATTTTGAGGCAGGAATACAACATCAACCATTACTCTTGTGAAACAATTCCCTGCCAAAACCTGGATTGTGTGTAACCTCATTCTCTTGTGCTCCTTCTCGCTGTGCTAACCGCCCCTCCCCAGCAGAAACTAATGGCTCACTGAGGAAAGACCTGCTAGTGCTGAAGGGTGGGATCAGGCTCTTGAGGTAAAGGTGCCCTTGGTATTCTGGCTGCTTCTCACACTGTGCCTCTTGGGCCTTGTAAAACTACTTCGCGAAGTAATGCTGAGTAGGGAGGGCAGAGCAGAATAGCTTTAGGGGGAGTTAGTGCTCCTGCATCTAAGGGTGAGTCGTTGGAGGATGATGCATCTTCTCCATTGTTCATAAGCCACGATGAACTTTCATACTGCTCAGTGGATGTGTCTACACATGTGCTTTAATCCGCAGTAGACTATTTTACTGCACATTAAAGCATCATGCAAAAACATGCAAATGTCTACTGCATATTAATGCAGCATAATGAGCATCAACTTAGTACCTCACATTAGAGGGTGCTATACATGAGCATGGAGGCTGCTCCGACACACTGGAATTCTAGCGCATCGGAGTAGACTTGATTAATTGAGTCTGCTGGAGCATGACAATTACCACAATCCAGCAGCCTCCTGCATCTCATGTATCAGTGTCCCCATGCTTAAAAATGGTGAAGAGGGCACTTGAACTAAAGTTCACAGAACAAGCTTTAGTTTAAGTGCTCCCACCACCATTTTTAAGTGTGGGGATGCTGATACACAAGATGCAGTGGCACTCCACTGCTGCCCCTCCCCCCAGAGCATATGTAAAAATGCCCAGAGGTACTAAATTTAATGCACATTAGTAAAGGCGCATTAATGCATGTGTAGATGTGCCCAGTCTCTCTGATAGGTAGGAGAGGCACCTTTTATAAGTTGCCTTCAGGAAGCATTTCTGGGTCTGTGGTGGGGTGAGGAAAAACCTAGGGAGACTTGGCTGAGGACCTTGATATATGGTCTAAGGAGGCTAGGAGATTTGCTTCAGGTTTACAGGTAGTTAATTTATTTTGTATAAGGATGAAGCAAAGAGCCTTTAACTGTGTTTAGAACGTGCTTCCCACATCCGTTTACAGCTTCCAAATAATAAGCAAGACTCGGAGGAGCACAGCTTGTCCTTTTACTGAGACTAGTTTCCAGATGTCAAAATGTTTCAACAAACTATAACACATGATGGGGACAGCACATCCAGTGCTACAGCGATGGTGCTGAGAAGGTCATATATACTTAGATTGCCAGAGGAACATATTCCCAAAGATCGGGGTTAATAGCTCTCAGAAACTCTTGACCCCAGGACAAATTGTTTGTATACATTCTGAAAAGAGATTTCCCTTGCCCTCTTCCTGTTTTCTAATATTATTTACCTCTTAATTTACAAAAGCCACAGCCTAGTTTTAGTAATTGTGATGGCGTGAAAAACAAGAAGAGGAAATATGAACAAGACATAGTTTGATGATAAGAAAGAAGGAAGCCAATGAAGAGCACTGTGACAGGTCTTGTGACCACAGGAGTGGCTGTGATACCCTCTACTGGCTCTGAAGCTCCTGCCAGGCTCAGAGACTAATGCAGGGGTGGGCAAAACGCGGCCTGCAGGCCAGATGTGGCCCGCCAGGCCATTCTAGCCAGCCCATGGGGCCCCTAAAAATTTTAGAAAATTAATATTTATCTGCCCCTGGCTGCCTGTCATGTGGCCCTCGATGGCTTGCCAAAACTCAGTAAGCAGCCCTCTGCCCAAAATAACTGCCAGCCCCTGCTGTAATGTCACTCTAGATTGCTCTCCTGCCATGACTTGCTGTTAATATTAAAGGTTAATTAAGAGAGGCTGCCAACAGGCCTAAAGAGTGAGCCTTATTCCTAATAACTTCCTACTGGGTCTCAATCCAGCCCTCAGGCCTGATAGGTCCCTCTTGGCCTGACTAGGCCCCTGTAGATCACCTTAAGGGCAAATTGCATGGTTTCTTTTCCTCTCCTACACCATGCCTCAAGCCTCACAGATGTTATTGTATTGTTGTTCACTTGTTAGGCTTTGGCCTCCTCAGTCACCACCCTTTTCCTCTCAGCCATGCCTCCTAGCCTGGGCCTATGGTGTCAGACCTGGGTTTGAGGCATTAGCTCTATTTTGTCCCTTTCAGTCCCTGGGCCCTTGTCCCCTGTCTGCCAGGCTCCTGGCCTGTGTGTGGCTGTACCCTTCTCTGGCACTGGGCCCCTGGCCCCTGTCTGGCCCAAATGTAGCACTGTACCCACTCTGGGATCAACAGTCACTCATGACTATGTTCTTCCTGGGCATTGGGCTCCTGGCCCCTGAGTAGCTGCATCCTGCTCAGGTGCTAGGTCCCTGCATGGCTCTGCAGCCTTGCACGCCGCCTCTCTCTGGGCTCAACAGTAGCTCAAGCCTTGAGCCTGCCCCTGGAAGGGCTCAAGGCAATAATGTGCCCTTCAGGCACTATTGAGACCTCCGTAAGCTTCCCTTTACAACCCGAACTACTGATATAAACAGTAACATGAACCATAAGCCTCCAGGCTATAGCAGAAGCACAAACAACAGCAGAAGCAACACTCTGCCCCATTTAAGAGGGCAAACTTTCCTCATCTTCCAGCAGGCATATGTTCCAGCCCAGGACTATACCCTAGCCTATACACTCAACCTGTTGGGCTCTCAGACCTTGTGGTCCCACACACAGCCCCTCCTCTGGGCTCTCAGACCCTCTAGTTCCATATGCAGCCCCTCTTCCAGGTCTCAGACCCTCTAGTCCAAGCTCAGCCCTTCCCTGGCACATGGACCCTCTGGTAGGCACCTCAAACCCCCTAGGGGTTAACAGAAAACAAAGGCCAACAAAGGCCACTTCCCTGTAACCCAGTCTTTCTCTGTCCAGGGAACTTACTTCTGTTTCTAGGGCTGCAGAGTTGTTTAACAAAATCCAGGTCCCTGCAGAAGCCCTGCAACCAGGAGCTCCTTGTGAAGAAATCCCTCTCTGTCTGTCCCTGTCTTGGGTCATTCCAGCTATGCCTCTCTCTCTTTCACTTGCTTGCTATATGGTTCAGGCGACCAGGTGACCTTGACACATAAATTTCCGAAGGGAGGGAGGAGTGCTCTCTCTTCCTCTGGTGATATTTTGAAAAAGCCATAAGCCACATGCCTCCAGGTACTGCCTGGATGAATCCCTGTAAGTAAAGGCCTGGAAACTAGATAGTAGGTTAGAAGTAAGTATAGATAGTTGCATCTTTAAAAGGATCACCATACTAAATATCTGTAAAGGCTTAACTTATTTTGGTTTACTCAAAGTGTATTCTGATTCCTTTGTTCTACCACCCCCTCCCGCATCAATAAAGGCATTGGGTTACAGCATGCCTGGCTGTTTCACTGTGTTAGGAGCTGGAAAGATGTTACACAAATTGCCAGTTGCTCAAATCATAAGCGAGACCTTATGAGGGAGGATAAGGCAAGATACTGCATTTATTGATTAAGCACTTAATACACACCTTCCCACATACACACACACACCACATTCATGCCCCAATTTCTGTTCTGCGCTGGTATACATTACCAGTCTTATTGGTGCTTGGATCAACTTAGTGGCCAGCCAAGTTGATCACAAGTGGGAGCCGGGCTCCTGCTGGTCCATCTCATCAGACGAACCGATGTTCCAGGTTGACATGCAGAACAAGACCCAAAATTGATATGTCTCGCCCGTCTTTTATAGCCTTATCAATTCACCCAGGCTTTGGGCTGAAAGAGGCACCCAGAAATATTGCCAGTGGGCAAAACACCCCCAAGTCTTGCAAGGTCTATGTACCCTGACCTGCACAGAGCCCTGCCAGAGACCAGTGCCTGGGTGGTGGCAACATTACCCCAGGCTTGTGGATGTTCTCCATGAAGGGGGACAGCCGGCCATAGGCTACCCAGGAGAGACTCCCTAAGCATGGTTTTGGGCCTGACACTGAGGTGGGTGGCTCTGCGTGTAGTGCCCCCTATTGTGCCACCACACTCCTCACTTCATGGTTGCCAAAGAGAGACTCCCTGATGCATGGAGGCTCTGGGCTTATATAGCTCCAGCATTAGCCTCTTTCCAGTCAGGTGAGTCCCTCATTAACTCCCCTCTGCTACCTGGAAGCAGCCTCTCAGGCTGCTTGCTCTTTTAAAGAAGTAGATACATCCCAGTGTTCCAATCACAGACAGAATTGGGTTTTGGCTAATATTGGCATTCATACCAGAGAGAAGCTGAAGCACTAACATGTTGATGAGCCTGCAACATCAGTGTAACAGGGAGCCAGTGGCCCTGTTATGGAGCCACCCAAGAGAAGCATGAATTGTCAATCAGGAATGCCTAGACCAGCAAGGGAGCCGGTTCTGAACCTTGTTAATTGGCAATTGAGGGTTCCCAGACCAGCAGCAAGGCCATCTGGGAACTGTTAATTGATACTAAGAGACTTTGTATAAAAAGAACAGAGACTGACTGAAGATAACCCCTGGAAGGGGAACCAGTGCAGGGGCTGAAACAAGCCCAAGTGATGTAGGCGTAGACACAGAGGTGAAAGTGGAGGTTTCCTCTCATGGATGACAGGAGGAGGAGCTGTTGGAGAGTTTGCGAGTGAAGCCGGCAGGGTGATCACTGGGACAGGTACTCCCTGTTATTGAGAGACTGTGACAGAGGGAGATAGTCCTGGCTATTCCCAGTAATTTTGACAGACTTTGCATGAGCAAGGCGGGGACTAGATGCGGCTGCAAAATTCCTGTTGACAGCAGGTTGTTGGAGAGCTCTAATCATCCCAGCTGGGGTGAAAGAAGAGAGGATCGCAGGCTGCCATATGCAGTCTTGGTATGGCAAACTGCCATTTCATCGTGGGGTGGGGAGTGTGGAAAGTGCCATCACTCATGTTCCCTAAGTATGCAGAGGCTTCTGACTGAGCCTACTGAGGCATTGTATCAGTGAAGCTTAAACCCAGTCAGAGATGGCAGCAGGATGTGATGCAACATGTTGAACCCTTTTTATTAAAGCAGAAGCTTTCCACCTGTGCTCTCTTTACCTTTTTCTTTTTACTCCCATCAAGTCATGGCAGGCAAGAACAAGCACAGGTACGGGAAGCGGGTCTGAACATGCCCATTGACTGATCCAAGCAGCCCACTCACAATCAGGTTCTAAAACCTGTTCAACAAATCTTTAAAAAATCTTTAAAAATCTTAAATCGCAAATAAACAAACCAGAAAGCCCAACCAGCATGGCAGTTAGTACCAGGCAGTGAAGATTCTGCTCCTATTCCTGGTTGTGCTGCTGGTTGACCATGCCCTGAGCCATGCAACCTTGGGTTTCTCCAAATGTAAAATAGGGAGGACAATACTTCATAATCTCACTTGGGTGGTGAAAGGCTAAACTCAACTCCATAAAGGAATTTGGCCTTCTGTAGCACCTTCTGGCCAAAAATATCAAAGTAATACCGTATGAAGCCACATCTCTTTCCTTACTTCTCCACTCCCTTGCATGCCCATCCCCATAGGAATCAAAACTTATCCCAATATATCAGATATTAGGATCATAGCAGAGGTTTTGCAAGAGGAAACAAAGTCAAGGTTATCTTTGTGCAGGGCCCTAATTGGAACAGATATATGACTGCATGGATCACAAATGTCTTCTAGAGATGGTTTAAATTTAGCTTTGACCACAAATTACTAGGATGCAGAATTTTCCCTAGCAAAAAGGCAGCTGTATAAAAATGCCACACACCACAACTGGAAACATGGCCTTAGAGAAGTCAAAACAAAAACAGGACTCGATTAGGCTCTCCCAGAAGGGCAGATTTCTGAAAGGTGTGATGTATTTGCCTGTCATATTCCAGGTGGATGGGAAGAGTGGGTGCTCTGCACCTCCGAGGATTTGGCCTGTTTGATTAAGAACTGGTTTGACTGCGTGCCTTAGGAGTTTGCCATTGTGCAAACTCCTGCTGATCTGAATGAGGCTCTGAATCATGAAATGAGCTCTGTCAAAGGTAGACCCATAGGGGACTTACTTATGCATCAAGGCTTATGGCAAGGATGGAAGCATATACAGAAGAATTCAAATGTATATTGTAAGTATTTTACATATGCTTAAAGTCAGCAAGATATTGTTCTACTGAACAACATTCTTAGACTGAGCCTATTGCTATGGGAGCTGAACACCCTGACAGTAGCTCAGAAACCACTGATACCCACAGTTATCTCAGAGGTCTCAACCAATTTAATATTTTTGGTGAAAGTCATGAATAAAAGTGTGATTGGAAAAACAAAAAACAAAGATGGGTTCTCTGTACAAGGGGTATACAGAATTTGCAACAGTCCCTTTTTTAAATGAGGAAGGATTTCTTTTGTTGGACCAACTACACAGCTGAGGTAGACAAACTTTTGAATACAAGACATTTTTCATCAGGGATAATGCAAGGGAGGACTGAATGACCCACAAGGGACCTAATCCATTTAAGGTAATCTTTACACTCGCCCACGTGCCTCCTAAGCAGCTTGCAATACACCTGTGTTTTCCATCAACGACCTCCACTCACTTTTGACTCATTGCCGGGGCCATCAACATCATCAACTACATATGCAAAAATGATGAAAATATAGTTTGCTAGTTACACAAAACTTGAACGCCCTCTGCTGGGTGGCTGTTCAACAGTGAAGCAAAAGGTCATGTACTATATTGAATAGTTACCCTGGTTATTTACCAGTCATTTGTCAGCGTCTGTGAGGCTTTACAACAAATATGAGATGCTAGGATTTAGAAGAATGGGCTAGATTATAACAATGAGAATGGAAGTAGAACACGTGCCATCCAAATATGCTCCCTTTACTGCCTAAACTGTCAGTAGAGTTTCCAAGATGCCATTTTCAAAGTGTGTTAATGTTTTCCCAGACATCTCCCTAGAAAAGTGAGAGAGAACTCTGTGAACTGACAAGTTGCCTCTGAAATGAACATCTTTAACAGACCCTTCTGCTATGTTAAGAAAGAAAAGGGGCTTTATTTTTAAATGCACCAGGAAGCTTACTCCTGATGAGCTTTCTTGCTCACCACCTGGTACGAGGAAAACAGCTTGTGTTTTCTTAGAAGTTATCCTCAATTCACTTCCATCAGATATGGGCTGCTTGGCTACCCAACCTGGGAACCTGATATTCTGCATCCTGTGCAGTGAAGCAAGTAACCTTCACCATGATTAGTTTGTGATTGGTTCCTAACCTCCGTAGCCAAACTGGGATGATAACCCTCACTGGGTCTGATATCAGTCTGAGACCTCATTTAGAAGCTCAGGTTCTTGGATATTTAGTTTGACAAAGCTTCGGTACTTTAGCCCATTAAGAACTGAGGTAGCTACTTCACTGGTTCCAAATTCCAACTTGTCAATGCCTCTTGATCATTCTGTTTGGATGTTTCAGTTACTTGCCTTTCAAGGGTATGTCTTCACTGAAGTATTAATCTGGGCTCATTTCCAGGTGTTGCCTCTAGCTGCCCACCCAGCCAGTTTGCAGACAGGCCGTGTCTACATGAGATGCTTACTGTGCAGTAGCTTGTTACTAGGGGTGTGCGAAGCGGGCCCTGTTCAATTTGGATTTGGCCCAAATCAGGGACAATGATTCGATTAATTGATTCAGATCACCATCTCTGATTTGATTCAGCTGAATCTGAATCTGAAGATTTGATGCTGATTCAGAGAGACAGCGATTTGGACATAGACACAGCTTTAAATGCTTTTTCTATGCACCTTGAAGTACCGGTGTGGCTTGTGAATGCTGTGATGCTGGGGCAGATGGGAGCATTCCATGGTGGGGGGGGGGGGGCCCTCCATGTGCTTGGCAGCGAACCCAGAAGTGAACTGGAAGTACTTCCAGTCCACTTCTGGGTCCACCAGGGAGCGCGCTGGAGGACCCCCTTGCCTCCCCTAGCTCAGCAATCAGCCACAGGTGGACTCCAGGTGCTCTCCCCAGACCCAGGAGACACTACTCACCAAGGTGGGGGGCTGTTGGGGAGCCCCCCCCACATGCTCCCTAGCAGACCCATAAGTGGACTGAAAGTGCTTCTGGTTCACTTCCAGGTCTGCTGTGGAGTGCACTGGGAGCCCCCCGCGCTTCTGTGGGACACTCCATGTGCCCCAACATCGCTGCATTCATGAGCCACCTAGTACCTTGAGGTATGTAGAAAAAACATTTATAGCTGTGTCTATGTCCAAATCCCCAAATCTTTCCGAATCTTTCCGAATTGATTTAGAGGATTCTGATTCAATTCAGAGAGATTAAAGGGTCTCCCGGTTCATTTCAGAGATTTGGCCACTGAATTGGGCCAAATCTCCACCGAATCAAATCAGGGACTGAAGCTTCGCACAGCCCTACTTGTTACTACTGTATAGTAACATCACTGGGCATGAACCATGACACAACACTACTGTGCAGTAGTAACTAGCTACTGCTCAGTACTAATGAGTAGGCCTGTGTAAAGTGGAAAGTATTTGCTTCAGATTCAGTGATTTGGAAGGACAGTGATTCGAATCACTGACCCTATTCAATTCCGCCAAATCTGAATCTGAAGATATTTGGTGCCAAATCTTATTCAGCCATAGACTATACAGGCAGATAGTGCTGGGGGAGCAGCTGGGGGAGCAGCCAGATGAGCCCCAGCTTGAGCCGGCAGCCAAAGAGAAGCTGTGGCTGCCCTGCCTGCTGGGGTGAGGTGGACAGTGCTGGCAGCCCTGGGAGAAGCCACAAGGGCTGGGGGGAATGATTGGTTAGCTGGAAAGAATGACTGGGAGTTGGGGAATTGAACCAAGAACTGAGGAATCAAACGGGGAGCTAGGGGGAAGCCCCTGTTCATTCCCCAGCTCCCCAATCACTCCCCCCAACCCCCGTGGCTTCTCCTGGGCTGTCAGCTCAAGCCACGGCTCATTTGCCTGCTTCCCTGGCTGCTGCCCTCCCCCTGCCTGGGTGAAGAAGGCAGTGCTGGCAGCCCTGGAAGAAGCTGTGGGAATGACTGGGACCTGGGGAATCAAACCGGAAGCTGTGGGGGCATGATCTTGATGTAAAAAAATCTCGGTTCGTTTCTTTGGAGGCTCAATGAATATTAATGATCCTTCAGGCACACATTGTTGGTGATACAAAAGGGTATATATTTGCAAATAGGGTCAGAGAGAGAGACAAAAGATCAAACGCTCTGCCCGCGGGAACACTCATCAGCAGGCTTGTATCCCCTCTCTCCTGAGCATGTGTACAGAAGCAGGAACTCTTACAACTCATTTCCGGTTCATACAAACATGCATGTGAATACGTCACATCATACATCGCATGTGTATTATAATTAACTACTTAAGTATGCGGGGCGGATAGGCTTATATGCATTAGCTTATTACGCGTGCTTAGAAAGAACTCGAGGTTATACAAGGTTCAAGCCCAAGGCTAAGATGGCAATTACTCTTATCTAGCCTAAGAAATGTGGGAGCCATGAAAGAAAGTGTGATTTAGTGTAACAAAGAGATAGTAAATTTGCAGAACAAAGAGAGAGTGATACCTTAGTACAAAGAGCCCTTAGTAGTTTTTTTCCTTCAATTTCCAAACCCCCCCTTCTCCCACCAAGGAGACAAGGAGAGCTAAGCAGCTGTGTTTTTCTAAATCTGCTATTGATAATGCATTTTTAATAATATTTCTAACAATCTGGAGCTGGGGAAATGGACAAGGGCTTTCCTCCAGTTCCTGGTTCATTCCCCCAGTCCCTGCAGCTTCTCCTGGGACTGCCAGCACTGCCTGCCTTGCCCTGGTAGCAGGAGGGGAGTAGCCAGATGAGCCACGGCTTCTCTTGGGGCTACCAGCTCAAGCTGAGGCTGCTCCTGCCTGTGCAATTTTTGACCGAATCTCCAAATCTTTCTGAATCGATTCAGAGGCTTCCGATTCGATTCAGAGAGAATAATGCATCTACAGTTGTTCTCTGGTGAAGAGCCACTCTTTGTATCTGCAGCACTGGCACAGAAATATGCCCCAATTTTATCTGGTGTGATCTTTTTTTTCCCCTCTCCCTTGACCTTCCCTTGAAATAATCCAGTTATGGAGCAATCTAAAGTCTGACATCCAAATGGCTGCTATGGTGACTAATTATGCTGGGTTGGCTACAAATGCTAAACTGTGGTCTGGACAAGTGGTGCGGCAGGAGGTGAGAGGGTTCTGGTGTGTGTGTACAGAGGTGTACAGGTAAACGGGTTTGGGAGAAAAGAACTACTTGTTATCCAGCATCCCCCAGGAATGGGGGATGCTGGATAACAAAATATGCCTGTTAATTGAGCAGCCCTGGCCGCTGCTTCTCCTGCTGTGTCTGGGGCATCCCTCCATTGCATCGCATCCCGCGGCATCACCGCCCTTCCTCTTATGCCCCCAGGCTGTGGGGGCTCAGCAATGCTGGCTGCTTTGCTCCCAGCTGTGGGGGCTCAGAGAAGCTAGAAGTGACGTGGTGGGCACTTCCGGTTTCACTTTATTTTACAAGCCGGCATGCTGGTTAGTGGAGCATGCTGGCTTGTAAAATGCTGGATAGCACAGCTTTTACTATAGTTTAAATCTCCCACTGGATTCATTTGAGGGGGGTTGAAGAGATGTCTTCCCTCAGCAGCACATCATCTTCCATGCCTTCTCCCCTTGGCTGCTTTAACTGAAATTTGTCCTAGTAGGGCAGGGACACCACTGTGGATACCTTTAAGAGTGTTGTAAGTTGTTACATTTGCTGGATTGCAAGGAGGCAACAGCAGAACTGCAGGCAGGGTACTGGTCTCTGAATAAACAAGCTTTATCATTTTATAAGTTTAGCTCCCTGGTCTTTTGAGAACAACACAACCTGTTTCACCCTTTGTCTCAGGACTTCCCTGGGGTCAAGCCTGCCTCTCTCTCCTTCTGTCTCCTTACTAGGCTTTTCCCCAATGGTTTTGTTTGTTTCTGCAAGGGTGAATAAAAAGCCTGGCTTCCAATCATAGTGGTAAGGGCAGGAAGAGGCATGATGTCTCCTCTTATATGCTCTTAAGCTGAAAGTAAAAGTCCCTTGGAAATTCACCTCCTGTTGCTTTTGCTTTTGTTTGTCCCTTAGGAAGGAGATGCATTTAACCCTTACTGCACAAGAGAGAAACATACTGGTTCTCCAGACCTAAGTGATAGGCCGCTATCCAGCGTAGGAGAAGTAGTGGTAACTGCCTTGACATTACCTGACCCCTTCCTTGCTGAGTTCAAGGGCAGCCCCACTCTGGAGCTAGCCACCTTCATCAATTTTATAAAAAGGGACATGTTGGGTATGGCAGCAGCAGAGATGGCCTGTAGGCCACATGCTTGGCAAGTTGCATAGTTCTCCTGTGGATGTAAGTAAGAGACTTCAAGCTGAGTAGCTTGAGTCAGCAGACTGAGGATGACTCAACTGTTCCTCAGTCAATACTAACCCTTTCCCTTTCCCAGAAGGGGAAAGAAATTGATTTATTTGGCTGGCCAAGGCAGCAGAGGACAGAGATAAATCCGGGCTAAGAAAGTGGCCATAAATATTCTGAAACTGTTCAGCTCCCCAGGTTCGTTTCCTGCAGCCTTCCTACACAGGATTTCAGACCTCTTGTGACTGAGACTTCAGTTTGAATCACAATTAAAAATAAAGCCCCTTCCATTTGACTTCTCCAAGAACTGTAGCAGGTTGCTCCTATTAGGTTGATGCTGACAGCCTGGCTATGGCAAAAAGATCCTGTTGCAGGCTGTTTGTGTACCACTGGCCTTGCCTGGGTGATTACTCAACCCTGTCTTTCGTCATGTATTGCTAATTCCTAGTGGAGATTTTTCCTTTAGCTCAAGCAGTAGGAATCAGTCATTTTATGAGACGATTGTTCAAGTCTCTCTTCCCCGCTCCTTGCAGGAAATTCAGAGGGGAGAGGAAGGGGCAGAGGGAAATTATGCCTGCAGTGTTCTCAGTGTCGTCATTTTTATTAGTGTAATACCTAGAGGACCCAACCCTTCTGTTAATAATTATGCAAACAATAAAATGCCTATCCCTGCCCTGAGATTTTTGTCACTGTTTTTAGGTTATCAACAAGCATGAAGGAGTGGAGTAACCAAGGATTTATTCCCATATGTAGAGATACCTGCATGAAAGATCACCTGTTTTCTTAAGCAACAGTTCATATGGCTTCCAGTACTGTTTTGTGCTTTTAAAAACCATTGTCCTGAAGGTGTCTTTTTTTTCTTGGGCCTGTGGTTAGTTAAAATAGGAATTTCTTGCACAGAAAGTTATATAATCTGATCAGGAATCAGCCTTTATTTCCATGCTTTTATAGGGAAGGTGGACACTGTTCAAAAGCCCTGCACAAAGGTTGCTAACTGCAGTTTCTCTTTAAAAAGAGCAGTAGGTAAGGTTCTACCAGGGCAAGCCAGGCTGTTGTAGAATGTGCCTACCGAGCGTCTACTTAGTGAAGTCTCCCTAGAGTGGAGGAGTGATACAGTACCTCTTCTTTCCCTTTAAGTGACTGTTTTATTTTCTGTCTCCCCTTCTATCTGGGCTGTGGCTGCATTTCAAATTGATTTTAATCTGAGCTTATTCAATTTCACCTTTTAAGACATGCAGAGAGACTTCTAGATGAAACCAGCCTTAGCCTGGGGGAAGCTCACCTCACTGAGTTGCTACGCATCCAATGCAGGAGTCCAGCTTAAGTCTTGGTTTTAGTAACAATTAAGCCATGCCCCTGAAAGCCTCATTTGGGCACTGGGTCACAATGACAAGTCCCCATGGGCTCTCCCGTGACTAGCTGAAGGGTCCCTGACAATTAGGCATTAGCAACCCTTGCTTCCACAAAATGGAAAAGTTTCTTATGCAGTAGGCCAAACCAGGATTCCAGATCCAGAGGTTCTTAAAGCAGAATTTAAAACAATGATTCTCAGCCAAGGTGCCAGGGCATCCTGGGGTGCCACCAGATCCTTTGAAGGGTGCTGGGAACTGGGAGGAGATAAGCAGGTAAGTGCAGGCTCAGGCTTATCTCTGTCTGGCCAATCCCCCATCCCTACTGCCTGGCCCCTTGTCAAGGAGGTAAGCACTGTAGTATATGGATTTGTTTTTGAAAAAGGGTGCTGCTCAGTTCACAGAAGTTACAGAGGGGTGCCTCAAGTCCAAAAAGGTTAAGAACTGCTGATCTAGAACCTAATCTGATAAGTGGGCCCTCTTTCTGAAACATTGGAGCAAGCCAGGTACCTGCCTCTGAGCAATCTGGAATTCTGTACAGGTTCTAAGACTGTCTTGTTCCCATCTCTACTGCCACCAAACAAATGCCTCCCTTCTAACTACAAAAAGAAAATGAAAAGCAAGTATCTCTGCATGGCCATAAGTGTAAATCATCATTAGCCCTGTTACAGACACCTCTCCCCCCCCCCACACACACATGCGGAGTCTATCAACATCAGCAGTCTGGAGGATGCCAGTGTTTTAAGCATTTCAAGTGAGCAATTGCATGAGCTGTGTGGAAGAGAAGAAGACCAGAAAAACTAGCTGGAGTGAGGGAGAGTAAAATCACGAGCTGTTCTGGCTGTGCAGAAACAGCACTCAAATCAAGAGTACTTTGTGTGACAGCCATATAGGGTTGGTTTGAAAAAAAAGATTCTCAGAGGTGGAGGAGTCTACTGACCTTTTACAAAGAGAACTCAGACCTTGATCTGATACCCACTTCCCTTTTTTCCTTTTTTTTTTTTAAAGGTTTCTACTACACAAATGTCAAGAAAACTCTGCCAATGTACCACACTTACCAATATTAATATTATTTTGATTATCTTGCTCAACTTTTTAGCAGTCCATTATATTAAGGCATTTTTGTTTTCGGTTTTGTTTTTTAGTGGAAAACAACTGTATTCAGAAAAAATGATTTAGTAACTCCAGGTACAAAGTAGATCCTATAGTTGTTCTCAGTAAAGAAAGAGTGTTGTATTTGCGTTACCAGTACTCCCATGTCTTTGCCTGGCCCAACCCAAGACTGTAATGAAAGAAAAGAAAATGTAAATTGTATTGAGATCCTGAGTAGACAGACAAGCATATATTTGGGGGCAGTAACTCGCTGTAGGCACTTCATAGTACATCACCACTAGATGGCAAGAGAACAGATAATAGTTTGTCTGCATTGAGCAAACAGATATTCTGGAATATAAGCAAACAGACAGTACCAACACCACTGTAATGTACACTGGTGTAGTTTTACGACTATTTTTCCCCCAGGATAATTCCAAACCACATTTAAGTAAGTTGCACCAGTATATGACTGGTTGATGACTGTTCCTTGTTCTTAATTGGTATACAAGCAGGTTATAGTAGTATAAATGTATCATCTGTCCCTGTCATAATGGATGCAAAAGCAGTATCTCCTGCACAAAGAAAACTCAAGAGATTAGACATGTTTGATAGCCAGGGCACAGATAAATTCTTACATCAAGGGTACATTACTCCCTAATGGAGCTGAAACTGTATGAACCCAGTTGACAACTCTTGTACTTTGGCTGTGCCTCTATTCACCCTCAGCTACATTCTGAGCACCAAGAAAGGCTTGAAGAGCCAGTCCCACCAAAATTAAATCTTCACAAACATAAGGCTACCTATTTTGAATAGCAAATTCCATAATAAAATACAACATAAATAACTAAACAGTACAGATAAAGCATATCAAGCAAATGATTACAATTTATGCAATGTGCAAGTATCTAAACAAAATACCAATCTTGTTAACATTTGGGAGACTTTATAATTAATTGCTCTAGGAGTTTAGGACTTAAAAAGCTTATAGCATGTGGCCAGCCTGTAAGGGAAAAGGACTTCTTACCTAGGTTTCTACCTAAGTTTTAAAAAGAGCACTTATCTTAGTTCCTCTGTGAATGAGATATTCAACAATAACTGCCTTTCAAGGCTGAAGAACAATTCTGAAATGAACCCAGGGTTTTATATTCTATTGCCTGGCTCAACTTTTAAACAAGTTACTGAATAAAGTTTTATTTTTTTTTATATATATATATATAGAGAGAGAGAGAGAGAGAGAGAGTTTCTAATAAGTGTTACTCTGCTTAATATTCATATGACTATTTTTATTCCATATCTGGTCTATATCTTGTCTAAAATTAGCCTTGTGTAGCATCAAACCATTAAGTATATGCTAGGCAACCTTTAGTGACCTTTTACTTAGATTTTTTTTTCAATTCCAATTTTCCTGAATTTTCTAGTGACTCGCACCTTGTGATGTTCTGTAGCCTGATCATTTCCTTTTCCCCTTCTTCTCATAAGCAAACCTTGGTCAAGCCAATGCAAGTCAATGCTATACCATAACACCAGTAAGCACCTGAGGGCCTACTAGAGTCTGTGGATGTGTACAGAAGTGCTCTGTGCACATTTTAAAGTGCTGTAATTTATAGCACTTTTTTTATGGCAAAGTTACAGTTCTCTTAAACATGACAGAAATGCAGTGTTGGGGGGTGGGGAGCCAGACTCTGAGGCTCCTTGCAGCTCCCTGCACTTCCCATGCTTGGGGACAGGGGGGCGCTCTGCAGGCTCCCGGGGCTTCTCCACTGATCAGAAATTTGACCAGTGTGGGAAAGTAATTTAAAGTGCTATAGGTTGCTAAAGTGCTGTAAAATACAGTGCTTCAAATTTAATACCACATTTAACAAGGCTTAGTTTAAAGCACTGTACCCATTTTAAGTTGCTGTAAAGCCATGCACTTCTGTTAAGCCACCCACTAGCTTCTAGCTAAGAAAAGGGTTACGTGCAGGCCAAGCTCAAAGCAATTCCCTTATCTTAATGTAGACAGTGCCTTACTGATATTGATTTCCAGTCTCTGGAATGTGGACATTTCCAAATCCTTTCCAACTTCAGTCAAAGGTCTTTGAGGAGGGTTGGGGGTCCAGAATTAATGGGACGTACATTTGGGGTTTCACTTTCAGGTTCTAAATGTATCCTGTCACTTGGTCTTATCTAACTCAGTGTTTTCCAAACCAGTGGTACATGTATCCCTGGTGATCTTTTAAGGGGAGAGAAGTAAAATAGAAATGGAGGAAAAAAGAAGAAAATGGAAAAATTAAGAACAATTCTACCTTATGTCCTGGGTCAGGGCTGTCCAACTGATGGTCTGTGGGCCTCGTCCAGCCCCATAAGAGTTAACCTGCAGCCCGCAGGCTTTCAGTCTGGGTGCTGCTCCCTGCACCATTCCAGCTGCTGCTGCTGCCACCACAGTCTCCAGGCTCTCCTCCCTCCTCTGGCTTCCACAGCCCGCCTCACCCTGAGGGTGGGGCAGGACAGGGCAGTGGAGCCAGGGGAGTCTTTAGGTTGGAAAAACCTAGGGACCCTGCATAGTGTGGTGGAGGGGCACTGGCACGGTACAACAGGGTTGTGTCTGCTGCATGATGGGTGGAGGGGACATATGGCATGATGCTGAGTTCAGGATGCAGGGGTGCTGACATAGTGCAGAGAGTGTGGCATGTGGCTGCCCAGTTTGTGGCCCAGGGCTTATGGACACCAGCCACTCAGAAGTTGGACAGCCCTGTTTTAGATTGTTGGGGAGGTTGCAATATGACAGTAGGGACAGAAAGGGTTACTTAAATATCCATGCCGGGAATCATGGGGGAGTATAGGGCATTATAACCATCTTACAAGTGGATACAGGTTTCCCTCGGTTTATGCTGTATATGCATTCCTGGAAAACGGCACACAACTTGAATTCGCATAAAGGGATCCCACTTTACAATGTAACAAATAGGGAAGACCTTGACTGTACTGACCCCCAGACCCATTTTTCCACTTTTTACAAGACATTTTGGTACTCACCAACATCACACAGTACATACAAGCACTTGGCTGTGGTGAATGTTACCATAATGGGGATGGCAACTACAGAAACACGTGTCACAGACAACGAGCAAGGAGAACAGCTCCACACAGACAACTGTATTTTGGTGTGCGTCACTACCGCCGTGCATCACACAAAGCAGCAGACTGCGGCCTTCCACCCCACCTATCGCGTAAGAGTGAATTTGCATATACAGAACCTACATAAAGTGAGGGAAACCTGTACAGGATCTTGATTTAGCTCAGCACAACTGGTTTCGCAGTCCTTCTGCTTTAAAAAAAAAAGTCTCAGTTCTACCATTGTCCTAGATAACCCAAAGTTTGGATTCTGTGGAGGAGAACTGATAGCTCCAGCCTCTTAGACAAATTATAACAAAACAGATGCCTTTCAGTCATCAGAGATTCATAAAAAAATTAAACAGCTGTTGCAGGGACTGTTGAGCTCTCAAGTTTCAGCGCTCAAGTTACGGAGTGAAGCAAAAACATGCGTTACCTGCTGCAGGAAGGTGACCACTGTGCTAGAGGTAGGGACCTAGTTAAATCAGTTTTGCGATTTTTATGGAAGCCGTGAAAAATGGTGGTTTCTGTGATCACTATGAAATATGGTATTTCCTATGATTTTGCAAAGAATCTCCCAAAAAATAATAAAAGCTTACCAGAATACAAAGAAAGCATGGCAATCTCTGCAGCCATAGAGCATGTGGGTTGAGAGAGAACTACTGAGAGGCTGAGGTAGTGATGTAGACTCAATGAAGGTACCAGTCAGGCAAATGAAAGTGTTTTGGCACTATGTTTTAAGAAGCCAGATGTAATGCTCAACAATGCTGCAGTGTGAAGATGAGTGAAAAGAAATCCACAAAAGCTAAATACATTCCAGCTCAGGATTGTGTGAGGCAGTTCGCTGCAGGAACCTTGCATGCAGATGATGGTAAATTGTTTTGTTCATCATACAATGTGACCAGATGTGTTGAGGAAAAACAGCATTGTTCATATTTAGAGTCCAAATTGCATATACAGCATATACAGTGAAAGGCTGCTGCAGAGGCTGAAGGGCACCCTGCTGAAGAGGCTGAACAAAAAACAAATGACAATGTCCTCAATCTTTAAAAGAACCACTGAAAGCAGTTTGATAAAAAGAGAGGCTACATTCACACTAGTGGAAGCATTTATGGCTACCAACATTCCTCTGGAGAAAATTGCTAACCCTAAATTAAGGGACTACTTCAACAAACACATGCCAAATGCTGGCAGTTTCCCATGTGTGAACAAGCTTTGCCAAGGTATCTACCAGGAGTAATTGTGTTGCGTGTGTTCAGTCTACAAAATCTGCATTGGTAGAATATGAATCAATCTTGATTGTAGCAAAGGAAGCAACAGATGTCCAAGATAACTCTGTTCTGCACATTTTATTTCTACCTGGGAGCTAGACAGACTGCAACCTGCCTGTTTTTCAAATGGAGCCAGTTCATCTCACACCTGTCAATTTTTTCTACCAGAGCGCAAGCTGTAGTAAAGACTTAGTAGTAAATTATGGCTTAGAATTGAACAAGATCTCAGCATTTCTGTCTGATAATGCAGTGTATATGTGCACTTTCTCTGATGTGCTCTTCAGAATGATGCCCAATGCAATTCATGTCACCTGCAATGCACACATCCTTTTTTTTACTAAGTGACATCTGGCGCACACATTTTCCTGATCTGGATAGCTTGATTTCCTCTTTTACAAGTTTCGATACAGGGAGTTCCATGGGCAAGTGGTGCCTCCTGGCTCAGGGGCGAGGAGGGCACCAGCAGCTGATTGCTGACCGGGGCTGGGTGCAGTGGCTGATTACCACCTCTGGAAGTGCTGCTGGCACTTCTCAGGGAGGTCACTGGTTGGCGCTCCCCACTCTCCAGCCAACGAGGGCCAATTTCAGGGCGGGGCACATACCCCCCCCATGCCCCGCTACATGTCGCCTATGGGAAGTCCATCTCCAAACAAAGTGGGGATCTACACGCAACTCTGTCACTTCCACGAGAGCCGGTGTTTACAAGGTACAGTTTGTGGCTTAACGTGGTTCATTATCACTTATGAAGTGCATATTAAAACAGGGCAACATTGAAGATCAAGTTAAGTTTGTGGCTGAAAATGCAATCCAGTTCATAGACCTTCTAATGTGGTTTGAAACTCAGCAGGCTTTGATCCACCAAGCACACTACAAGCTGATGGATTTGATAAGCTGGGGTGGGAGCCATGGTATCACAACAACTTTCAAACTGTCAAAGTGAAAACCATTGGAGGCAAAAACTGTTCCAGGCAATAGCTGTGAAGTTAAATCAGTAGTACAAGTATGATCGTCAGTCACTACCACCATGATTTAAACAACCAGCTGCCTCCTTTTATAGTGCTCTTTACATTTTTTACTCCAATCAGGTTCCTTGTCTGAGTTTTGACCCTCAGATACTGATCAAGCCCAGTATGGCAGAAAAAGCAATGCAAGGAATGTGCTGCTTACATGAACTTTGTCATAAAGCACCAGATACCTTTCACTATAACTATGTTTTGGCAGTCTGTTTCTGATTGGTTTCTACACCCCTACAACTTGGTAAAACGCTGCCTTACCATTCCAAACAATTCAGTGGATGCAGAATGGGTGATCTCAATGTACAGACAAGTGTTCACACCACAGAGACAGAGGATGTCAGCTGCGACTGCTGATAGATGTGTGCTAGTGTTTAACAACTAACATGAACTGTTTCTACCAAGGTTGGCGTTATTTAGTATTACAGGTTTCCCTTGCCACCTGCTGGGGTTAGATTCCTGAAGAGTCCCATGGTTGGCAAGACAAAAGGCTTATGGGGAAAATGGCAGGTGGCAGGCTGATGTGCAGCTATGGAAAACCATTGTTACTCAAAACCGTATACCATGGTAGCCAAAATGGTATATAGAATATATTAAGCATGGATACTTAAAACCATCATTGGCAAAATTGTGGTTGACGAGAGAAACCTGTCCTAAACTTTTTGAAGAGTGCTAATAATAAATTATCATGATATTAGTTCAGTCCATATTAAGTATTCATTTGCATTTATAACAAATTTCAATTTAGATTTAAATGTAATACTGTGATAATATAATAATGTGATTTTTAAAAAATATTTCTGCTGACTTTGCTGTTCAGTTATGCCAGGGTTTTTGCCTCTCAGCCAATCAGCAGCGAGAGACAGGGCCCTTGAGGCCCCTTGGCCAATTAGTGGCAAGAAGGGGCTCACTGTGGAAAGAAAGCAAAATTGGCTCCGGGTAGGTCTCTAGCTATGGGGGGTGGGGGTGTGCACTGCACAGCATAATAGAGCCTTGATTTTGATGGGGCTGCTGGGTGTTATACAGCTAATAGAGGGGAATGTGCCTTCTGACGGTGGACCAGGGAACACACTGGTGAAATACAGGTATCCACCTAACGAGAGGCAAGCCCACCAAAATTATTTGGCTGGAGATGGAAGCCTCTGTCCCCAGGGTTTCTCTGCTTCTTCTGTCCATTCCTGCCTATTAAGTTACTACCTGTATGAGGCAGCAGAACTCCAGATCCTCTGGCAACACTTACATCAGAGAGGGCAGTGATTAGGGCTGTGCAAAATTTTGCCGGGAGTTTTGCTTCGATGCTGTTTCAGCTTGTTTTGAGCTCAAAACAGCAAAATCGAAATGAAACAGAGAACTTCTAAATAGCCTCGAAATGAAACGAGGCAGGTCAAAATGTTTCAAAATTTTGTAAACGTTTTGAGTTTCGAAGCTCAAGCTGGGCTTGCCTGTAGGGAAACGGAAACTAAAGAAAGGAGAGGGGGAGGAAAACGGCGGGGGGGGGGGGAAATGCTCTCATTATTGACAATGTAGCTGGCCAGTGACTGTCATCCTTCCCTGAGGTCTCTTCCAATCCCAGTGCTCTGGGGGAGGGATGGAAAAACTGCAAAGAAGGCAGCATTGTTTGAACTACCCTGCTTTCTGCCTTGGTGTTGGTTGAGTGAGGGGGCACCTTACACACACACACAGTGTCACCCACCCATGTCACGAGTTTTGTCTAGGAGCAGCTAGGGGTGCAGGGCCCCAGAACCCCTGCACCGATCTCCTCCACAGCTGGCAGGCTTCGTGGCTGCAACAGGGCCTAGCAGGCCTGCAGTTTTCACCCCCCTGTGCCCTAAGACAGACACAGTCCCACAAGCAACCATGTCACAAGTTTTGCCTGTCAGCAGCCAGAGGTGCAAGGCCCCAAAAGCCCCTGCACCTATCTCCTTGAAAGCTGGCAGGCTTCATGGCTTCAGCAGGGGCTAGCATGCCTGCAACTTTCACCCTGCTGAGCCTTAACACACGCAGTGTCACCCAAGTCACGAGTTTTGCTTGTCCACAGCTTGAGGTGCAGTTTCCCCCAAATCCCTGCACCTATCTCTTTGAAGCTTAGCAGGCTTCATCGCCTCAGAAGGGGCTAGCATGCCTGCAAGTTTCATCTAAATCAGGCCAGAAATGACAGCCTGGCAATGGCTGCCCCACCTGTTCCAGCTCCCGGCTCTTTGGGAAAAAAAAGCCCTGACTCAGCGGGTGCTGCCGGGCAGGGGCGATCCCCACTGCCCCACACTGCATGGGGGGCTCTGCACGAGTCCCCTGACCCTCCCCTCACTCACCCAGCCCCCGCATGGGTGCCCTGCCCAGGCCAGCTTTTACATGTTCAACTTCTTAAGTTTCAGCGCTCAGGTTACGGAGCAAAGCAAAAACGTGTTACTTGCTGCAGGAAGGTGACCACTGTTCTCTTCCCCCTAATCCAGGGGTGGCCAACCTGCGGCTCTGGAGGCACATGTGGCTCTTCAGAGGTTTCATATACATCTCCTTGAATCTTTGCATGAGCACACAGTCACCAGCTTTTCGGTGCAAAGATTCAAGGAGATGCATATTAACTTCTGAAGAGCCACCGGTTGGCTACCCCTGCCCTAATCAGTTGCCTTGGGTATTTGCCTTCTTTAACCATCCTTCCTGAGCACTTTGAAAATATTTACCCTGACACCATCTGTACAGAGTTAGAAAAAGATGTAATTTCCCACTCAAGGTCACATAGAAAGTCTGTTGCAAAGCAGGGAGCTGTCCCTGTCTCTCCCAGGTCAGAGCTATCACTGCTGGTGAATCTTTTCCCTCCTCACTGCCATTTTAGATTTTATTTTATGATTAAAAGAGACCCCCAATCTTTTTCTTTCTTTTTAAGAATTAAAATAGTAATTTTTTCTATTCATATTTTATATTCTATTAAGTTTTACATTACAAAATCATATCCATTTCCCTGCTGTTCTCAGCAGTTCTATGGCCAGCCAATGAGCTATTAAGAAGGTTGACATCGCATATGCTAACAGGGGTGATGCGTAGGGGGTGCATATGGGTGCACGTGCACCCCCAGAGCGTGGCAGTGCACCCCCTGCAAAAAGGAAACACTGTCGGCAGTGCCTGCAGGCAGTCGCTGCTCACCACCCCACCGCTGACACTGCCGGCGGCGTCTGCAGGCGGTCAGCAATCCCTGCTGGCCACTGGTGGCACCTGTGGGTGCTTGCTCCCCCCCGCTGCTGACAGTACTGGTGGCATCTGCAGGAGCTCCCCACTCATCGCCGCTGTGCTCCTGCTGCTGCCAGCGCAGCCGTGCCCCCCCAGCTGCTGGGGGCAAGTGCCATTCATGGAGGCCAAGAGAGTCAAACTTGAGGAAATGACTGGCCAAAGGATCTGTAAAAACTGTGTACTTTTGTCAATGCTCATTTAATTCAGATGCCTGACAAACGGCTGGGAGAAAAGAGCTTTGAAAAGTTTTAACACCTGATCCTAAAAGAGCTCAATTTTCTCCTCCTCAGGGCAGGGAAGAAAGAGTTTTATAATTCTACAAAAGAAGAAAATTGTTCTTTAAAAACCAAGCCAGCTAATCAAACCTTCTAAGCCTTTTCTTTTAATATAACTAGTGCAACCTTTTGCTGGAGCTCTTTTCCTTTTGTTGCTGATCTTTAAGTGGCTTGTCTAGCCTTCATCTGATGACACAAAACCACTTGAGACTGAGGGGGGAAGCAGGAGGGGAATCAAAACTGGCTCTTCATATAGACCCCCCTGGAAACTCTTATAGCTTTGTTGCTCAGTTCAGTCTACTCTATGCTGATATCAGCTTTGTCGGGATTGGACAACAAGCTCTTCCCTTCAGTAATTCTGAGTACTGAAGGCCAAAGGCAATGGACACTGCTTGTGGTTAATGGTTCCATTTCAGCCCAGGTCTATTTTATAGGGAAGGTGGGATGAGCAGGAAAGGTCAGTGAAGACAGAAAGCTGGGAGGGGTCAAGAAGCAGAAGCAACACTGAAACATTTCTGTCTCCATGCTTCATTGGGCATCACTATTTATTTTTAATAATAAATTATATTTTTATATATATACTAGCCAATTGCCCATCAAGAATGACTGCGGGGTGGGGGGCTGGGATGGAGTGCTGCCACCTAATACCCCATGCTGCCACTGTTCTGCCTCTTGCAGGGACCAGAGTAGCGGAGCCAAGGCCAGCCCCCACCCCCTGCCCGGTCCTTGGTGCTGCTTGCAAGGCATGGGGTGGGGGAGCCGAGGCCAGCACTGCCTCCCCTACCCTCTGTCTGGTCCTTGGAGTGCTTTAGAATCATGGTGGCACTCCCCCATGCTTGGAGTACTCTGATTGGCTGTTTCCATCAGCCAATCAGAGTGTGAATAAAAGCATTAAGGACAGACAGGCTTAGGCTTTTATAATATTAGAATATAAACTTATATATATATATAAATCCTCTATCATAGGCTTTCCATCATCACTTGTCCTGCAAGGTCAGTGTTTAGTATGGTGCTCTAGCCCTGTCTCCTACTGAAACACCAGTTGCAGTAATGAAAGTACTTTGGGCCTGTCAGGGTGATTCTTATGCTCTTCAAACCCACTTAGCCTTAGGGTCTCTTACGGGCAACTGGTGCCTCCCGAGTCTAGGGGGAGCACCAGATCGCTGATGTGGGGGGTGGGAGGTCCCCGAGCGGTCGATCACCAAGCCAGCGATGAAACCGGAAGTGCACTTCTGCTGGCACTTCCAGTTTCACGGCTGGTGCTTCCAGGGGGTGCACAGCCGATCTCAGGGGGTGCACATGCACCCCCTACATGTCACTAATGGGGTCTCTCATTCTTCTGTCTGGTCCTTACACCCATGCTGGGTTCTTTGCTGTTTGGGAGCAGCCCCTGTAGCCTCTGAATTAGTTCTCGCACCCCTTACTGCACTCCAGGGACTTTCCTTGGGGCTTTATAAAGAAGGAATGGGGCTAGCCTCCAGGAGGTCTGTGAAAATGCAAATGAGTGGAAGTCTGGAAGACAATAGGTAGAGCTGCAAGCCGGGGGGCGGGGGGGGGCGGTGTAAGGGAGGGAAATGCGCGAAGGAATGTAAGTGGTCAGCTGCAGACAGGTTACCTGAGGTTATCAGCTGTGAGGCAGGTTATACACAGGCAGGTTACGTGCTATGCTTGCCAACACCATGACCAAAAGAGATTTGGGGTTCTTGATGACCACAAGATGAATATGAGCCACCAATGCAATGCTGTGGCTGGCAAAGCAAATCAAACTCTGGTGTGTATCCACCGATGCATCTCAAGCAAAACCAGGGATATCATCCTCCTGCTTTACTCACCCCTGGTGAGACTGCAGCTGGAGTACTGTGTCTAGTTTTGAGCCTCCCACTTCAGGAGGGATGTGGAACAGCTTGAGAGAGTCCAGAGGAGAGCCACTTGTATGATCCAAAGCCTGGAAGGCAGGCTGTACGAGGAGAGGCTGAGGGATGTGGGACTCTTCAGTCTGGAAAAGAGAAGGCTCAGGGGGGACTTGGTAGCAGCCTACAATTGTATAAGAGGGGGTACTTCTGGACCTGGGAGAATGGCTGTTCACCAGGGCTCCCCAAGGAATAAGAAGGTCTAGTGGCCATAAACTCCAGGAAGGCCAGTTTAGATTAGACATAAGAAAAAAGTCATTTATGGTGTGAGTGTCCAGGGTCTGGAACAGACACCCCCCAGAGGTGGTGCAAGCACCCGCTCTGGCCTCTTTCAAAAAACATGTGGATGTTTTTTTTGCTGGGGTCACTCGATCCCAGCTGAATTTCCACCTATGGCGGGGGAGCTGGACTCGATGATCTCACAAGGTCCCTTCCAGTCCCTAATGTCTATGAAATCTATGAAATCTATAATGTGTCATAGATCCAGTGCCTATATTTAGTCCATGATTTTTTTTTCTACTGAATACAAAAAATCATGGACTAAATATAGACCACTTACATTCCTTCACACGTCTCCCTCCCTTCCCCTTACTGCCCTCCCCCCTCTACCTGTTGTTTTCCGAAGTCATTTGCATTTTCACAGACCTGCAGGTTGTAAATTAGCTTCTTTTCTACCTTGGAGAACACATAACACCAGCAGAGTCTCCTTATGCCTGAAAAGGGCGTTTGTGCCCAGAAGCTTGCAAAGAACATTTTTTCCAACTATTTAGTTGGTCTAATAAAAGATATCACATCTACCCAAAGAACATTTCCTGCCTATGTCCTTAGACCAATATGGCTACAACTAACAGCCCAGGGGCTGCTCAGGCTTTCCTCTTCCTCCCCCGCTGGTCCTCTTGTTGTGGTCTCTTCCCTGAGCTGACCTTGGATTCCCCAAGGACCCACTGCCTTGCTTCAGTCAGGTTTGTTTCTTGTGCTTCCTGGTTCCTGGTGCTTTCTATCATTTCTCAGGTCCTATTAGCAGTCTCTATGTAGCTCAGCTCTGCATTTGCCGTTTCTTTGATCTCGAGACCTTGGTTCTTTCTCTTCCTCTGCACCTTCTGTAGACACTGGCTCCTCACTACACCATGTCCTGAGATCTGGTATCAGTGCTGTCACTGACTCATTTTCAGGCACAGGAATGTGAAAAAAATTGCAGGTGCTCAATTAGACCATGAGAACTTATCACCTCCAAAGATCAGGCCCCAAAACCTAAATGTTCCTGAAGAGGTCTCTGTTTCAATACTCCATTTTCATGTTCATGTCATGGCAAGGTATTTAGCAGAATTTGCAGATTCATTGCAAACCTGACAGGGCTGCACCATGAGCTATGGCCTCAAACTTGCAACCGCTGGGCTGTTAACTGTATACCTTAGCATGTGCACCACCCCTCTACAGGGTTGCTCCCCTCTACAGCAGAATGATTTGTTAGGGGTTATTTCTAGTCATTCAGTGGTGAGACTAATTTTTTCTCAGAAGAAAGTAACAACTTGTAGCAGGCAGCGAGGCCTAGACCCTGCTACACTCATTCCTTCAGATGAACCTAAACCAAGAGCTTGGCCGTGGGGGATATCAAGCCCATGAACCAAGCCAGCAACAAATGAATTAAACCATTTATGCTGCAGGCCAATGCAGCTGAGGCCAGCTCCCGTGAGGCCAAGGGAGTTCCAGCCCTCTCTAAAAGGAAGGCAGTCCAGAGCACTGGGTGGCTCACATCCCCTAGAAGAGGGAAGGCAAGGGGAAGTACTTTGGGTCTGCACAGAAGCATAGATAAGTTGTGGAGGAAGAGAGTGATGGAGTCCAGCCACTAGAGAAGCTGAGAAGCATCCCATGGAATCACTGCTGTGTTGGACCACGCAGATAGGTAGGGATTCATCTCCACAATTGGGGAGCAGAAAGGGAACCCAGCCCTTCCTCACTGGTGAGCATGTGCTGTACCTAGAGAGGAGAAAGGGGAAAAACAGAGTGAATGACCTCTTGAAGGGCTGATGCCCATATGAATTTTAACAGGTCAGCAGTTGAAACTAATTGTGATTTGGCTAAAGAGGCTGTTTGCTTGGCCAGAGCATGGACTGTGCTAAGAGAGGCTCTGGGATTAATTGAGAGCTGAACAAGGGAAGACATTGATTGACAAGGATGTGGACTAGGCAACCTGAGTCCCTGTAATTAATCAAAAGCTGGATTAAGAGGACAATTGATTGATCTGAGCATGGGTTGTATTAGTTGAGGCTCTGAAATTAATTAAGGCCAATGAAGGAACGGCAATTGAATGATCAGGGCACAGACTCTGTTATAAAAGGCCCTGAAATTAATTGAAGACTGCCACATGGGAAAGTTGATTGAGCAGCGTGGTCTGCATTAGGTGAAAACCTGTAGTCAGTAGAAAATGGACTGAGAAGGAAGATTTGTAATTTAGAGTTTGGACTGCCTTAGTTGTGAGTTAAGTTGATAAAACCTGCTCATGGGAAGAGGTGGGGTAATTCGAATAGTGACTGCCTTAGTGTTGAAGTTGAGGCTAGACATAAACTGATCAAGAGGAAATTGTTCAGTGAGGAAGACCCATTTGAGTTGAGAAGTGCTGAAACAACTGTGGAGATCAGGGTAAGAGCTATAGCCCAGGGGTGAACTAGGTCTGGCGATAGGGCTGGGTGACGATTCATTTAAGTTAAATTGAATGTGGGACCTGTTCCAACCCACACCTGATTAGGGTCAGATCCCAGAAGGTCCAGGAGATTAAACAAAAAAAAGGGAAGAGATACAAGTAACACTTTGGAATCACTCTGTAGCTATAAGAACGATTGGGTGAGTGATAAACCAGGGTGTAAGGGAGGAGGAGCGCTGGGAGCCCTACTTTGAGAACTTATATCATTTTGATCCACTAACTGGGCATCTGCTCTCCCTGTTTACATCAGTATCATCTTAGCATGGTGGGCAATAAAACAACTAGCAGTGGAGGGGCGATAGTCAAGAAGAGACGGTTAGTGGCTGGCGAGTGACCACTGCTACACAACTCCCATCACGTCATTCCCCCACACAGACAAGTGACATGCCCAAGTTTGCTCAAAAAGTGCTGAGTGCCTTCCACCCCACACTGAAGTAAGTGGAAGTTTGACACTTTCCAAATGCCATGTTTGAACTACTCCACCCAAGCAAGAAATGCAGCTACCTCCTGAGACAGAAGTCTGGGAAGAAGGGGAGCAATGCAGCCCAGCAACCTCATACAAAAAACCTTAGGAGATGTGGAGAACAACACTGGATATGACTGAAAGTGTTAGGAGAAGTAAAGTGGCAAAAGTCAAGGTGGAGTTTGCTCATAACATCAAGATGAATTTTCCAGTTCATATCAAAACTGCCATCCAGTGTTGTCCCACAACTACCATTGATGCTGTTTGGAGGCTTCCAGGTTCTCAGAAACTCTTGGGATCAAGCTACTTCTCCAGAGCAGAAAAGGAGAAATGTATTTTTTGGGTGCCCCAAACCACTGGAAAAGATTTGCCTGTAATGACTTGTCCACAGGGATGCTGAACTCAAAAGTAGAAATCCTGGCTGTTACTGGTTGGAAGAGAATAGAAAAATTCCATCCCTTCCTCCTCAACTCTCCCCGCCCCCCACCAAAAAAAAAAATAAAAATTGGGATGAAAAAGTGTAATCTTGAAAATTTTTGCAAACTGTGGTATGGCAAGCAAGTCTAACCAATTAACGTGTTTTCACATGAAAACATGTTTTCAAGTCAAGGAAATTTTGAAGAAAATTTCACCCTTACCCACCCTTTCCAGTGAAACATGTTGGTTTTGATGAACTGACATTTTCTGACAAAGCAACATTTGGTCAAGCCCACTGTGTGGGGTTGCAGCAGAGGAGTACAGGCCGGCCATTAGGCAAAGGGAAAACCCCTGTGTGTGGCTGCAGAGCAGAAGCCCACTGGCCCTGCATGCTGCAGGGAAAAGAGCTCGTGGGAGAGAGGGGCTTCAGGAAACAGGCCCATAGACACCCAAGCTACCCAGGGGAAGGATGGCTTGTGGTATGGCACTGACCCAGAACAGGGGTGAAGCTTAGTTTGGGAAGCAGCTTGCTTATAGTTGTATTACATTTAAGTCCAAGATTGGAGGGCTAGATTGTGGCTACAGAGGTGGTATAGAGGCCACAGGGGCACTTGGGGGGCATCCAGTTTAGAGCTTTGCCTAGGTCAGACTGCCCAGGGGGGCTGGGCAGAGCAAGAGCAGCCTGGCCTGCGTCAGAGAGCGCGAACAGATGAGAGTGCCATGAGGCCTAGAGCCTAAGAGGCCAAAACCAGAGCCTGAGAAGGCAAGTCCAGAGTGCTAAGGAGACCAGATGGCTGAGAGGTCTGGAAGCTGAAGTCTGGGGCAGGATCTTACCCAAGGGGCACAGCCAGAGTAACAGGGCCAAGGCTGCAGAGCCGAAACCCAAACAACAGTTTTTGGGGCCTGAGGGGCCAAGCGTCACATTGGAGGCCAGGGGGCTCCCTCCAAATCAATAATAAGTGTCATCCGTGAGGCATGGGTGTGGGTATGGGGGATGCTGGAGACCATCATTCATGCCCCTAAAGGTGATTTAGTGCCTGAGAGCAAGACTGGTGCTAGTCAGGCATCTGGAGCACAAGAGGGACTGAGGCTCACTGGGATCCTGGGGCAGCTTCCTGTAATGCTATAAATTCCACCAACGCATGGCAGGTGAGTTAGAAAAAGGATGGTAACCTCAGGAGCTGAAGTGGGGTAGGAGTTGCTTGGCATCAGGGGGCATCACGGCCACCCTTGGGGCTAGATGTGTTGCACCCTCAAAAACACTGTGATGTGGCACCTCTAGTTGCTTTTTAACAGAAAACAGTGGAAAACCAGAGGCGGATTCACAGGGTGGGGATTCATGTTTCAAAAAGGACAATTGAGCTCAGCCCTGTGTCTGTGCGCAGGATGCAGCTTTGGTCCTGGCATGTTACAGAGTCTGTTCCTGTGCTGAATGTGACCAGTGATGTCTGTCTTTACCCATCTGTCAGTGTAAAAATCAGCAAAAGGTTTTAAGCCAGTCTCATTCCTCTCCTCTGCCTCCACCCCCACAGCACACACATGCATGCACACCTCTCCTTTACTAATAGCTACTCACAGCTTTGCCAGAAAGAAGTCAGCTGTCCCCCTTAGCGTCTCCCAGGCTAAATAGTGTGCCAGCACATTTGGAGTGCAAAGCAAGCCCCCTGCAGTTCTGCAGCACTTCAGGTTCAGTTTCCCTGCTGCATTAGCGTTCTGCAGCTGTCTGCCACTGAAGAATGAATGCAGCCCCAAGTGCTGGATCCCTCAGCCTTTTTTTAGTGAAAGGGAAAGAGTACAAGCCTGATCCTCCAGTGTGCCATGCCTGATGATTAGTCCTTCTAACCTTATGCAAAACAATGTCAAAGCCCGATCCTGCAGATCTGGCTTCAGTTCGGGATCTTTCTGCAAAGGTGCAGATGACTAAGAGCCAGGCTGGGCCCCAAGCGCCTGCAAAAAGAGCCAGGGATGCTAGCAGCATTCAGTAAAGTACAAGGTTTCCCAGCTCCATCCCTGCAGCCATGATCTGCCTCTGGCAGGCACTACAAAGGCGTTTTAGCAAAAATCAGAGCTCATACCACTCGTAACATCTGGAAGTTTTCCCCACTCCTTGCTCCAGCCACCCCCTCTCTACCCTGTTTGAACCCCACCGTGCAGATCAGCCCCAGACTACCTTTGCATTCAAATATTCTCCCATCAACATGGCTATGCTCTGCATTTTGATGCTTGAGTTAGATGACAGGGCCCAGACTCTCAAAACAGCTTGCAGGCACCTAAATGAAGTGATCAGATTCTTAGAAGTCCTTGAATGTGCAAAGGCCTCTTTGGAAAGTCTGGGGTTAGATGCCAGGCCTTGATTTTTGTGCATGTTACATTTACAGTGCTAAATTAGGAACCCTGGCTTTTGGAACTCAGCTCTTAGCACAATGTCACTGGAGTGCTCGATGAGTGGTAAGTGAAATCTATAGTGTATTTAGCCGTATACGCAGCTGAGCTGATCTTGGGGTCCCCTCACTGGTCTGGAAAAGGTGACTTGCCAGAAGAAATGACAGGAGTTATGTCCACTGCTGCTGCCAGCTACCTCAAGGCTCAGAACCCTACAGCCCATAGCCTGAATTAGGCCCACAGAGCCATTGTATCCAGCCCACTGAGCTAGAGGGTTCTGCAGTGTTTTTGCAGCAGGGGGACTTTGGGTAGCATTTCATCAGCAGGGGGTTTCTGTGGGTGGCTTCATTCATGTGGTGGTCAAGAAGTGAGAAGAAATGGTGGTAGCAGCACTGCAGGGGGTGAGCTGTAATTGTGGTAGCAGCACAGGCCAGGCTGGGAGAGGCCCATGCTTGGATCTAAGCTCTCATCTTTCCCCTTCCCCTTCCCCTCCCCCCGCCCCCACAAAATATTGCCCTCTCTTGAGCTAGATTATTATTATTAAGTTATGGTGCCATACACCAGCAAGCAGAAGCAGCCCTTGTCTCACAGGAGGTGAAAAAAGAATATATTTTACTGACTAAAGTGTGGGTAGGGAAATTCAGGATAAATCTGTACAGAGGTGTTCAGTGACTCCTTGACAGTTTTTTCTCTGAGAGTAGCCTCAGCCCTATAATGGAGCTGGAGCAACTACAAGAAGTGTATCTAGGGCTGGGAACTGGATTTCCCATTGGTTTAGAAGCAGTTCAGAATAACTAGTATTTTATCCCTCCATTGTTAATCAGACTATTGGGTTGAGTCATCCCTCAGGGCAAGCTCCTGTTGCACTGGCTCTATCAGCTAAAACCAGACAGCAGTGAGAGATCTGGGCTACAAGCTGCCTTGCTATGTATGCCTCTAGCCTGTTTGAAAGTTATAAATCCAACTCTGAACCTCTGGGCTGGACCTTCCTTTTTATTCCTGATTGCTCCTGTTCCTGTCTTGGGCCTCCCAGCCTGCCCCGATCAGGACCTCATCTCGACCTTCAGCTTCATGTTGAGGACTCAGACTGATACCCAACTTGACCTTGGCGTACACTCAGGTAACCCCCTAGCTTAGCATGCTCCATTTAGACTGACCATCTATGACCTGGTCACCCCCTTACAGCCAGACAGTGTGTGTGAAGTACTATGAAATTGATGTTTTTATTGTGCACAGCTAGTTAGACCCAAACAGTGAATACATTAAGCATAACATAGTAGTACTTTCCTGCTGTCAGTGAAACTATATTGCTAAAAAAAGGTCTTGTTTTATCCCTGTTTTTACAGATGAGAAAAATTGAAGGCAGTGAAGGTCCCACCTGAATCCAGGGAGGAAAGTGCACAATACCACCAGTTATGGTATGGGAAGCCCAGAGACTGGCACAGAATGAGTGGCATGGGCTGGATGCTTTAGGGCAAGGGCCAACAAACTATAGTTCGGGGGCTGAATCTGGGATGTGGAGCCATTGGATCTGGTCTGTGAAGCTGAGGGACTTCCACAGCAGTGAGACTTTGCATGTGTTGCAGAGGGGTTGCAGGGAGCTTTGCCTATGCTACACAACAGCTGAGCAGTGCCAGGCAGCGAGGATGGTGGCAGCTGCGTCCTAGCACTAGCCTGTATTGGACCTGAGCTGGGTCATTCAAGCTTATCCCCAGAGAATATCCCTGATATCCAGGGATGACAAAGTGGAAAAGACACAAGACATCACCCAACAGAATGCCTCGGTACTGCAGATTTTACACAGACAGAGTCAGTCATGTATGGACTGCAACCCGCCCCCCCACTTTTTCTAGCAAATAGATGTTGAAAAGCTCATCATTCCTGATCACTGAACAATGTGTCATCCTAAATTAAACCCCAGGGATCTCCTTTCTTGGAGCCCTGAAGCCCTTATAAACTGCTCCTGTGTCTTGTACCTTACAACCTCAGGTCTGGTTCAAAAAATGATGCCCCAGTTTTACTGCTTGCCAGTTACTTTTAGCTCCCACAGCAGCGGCACACAATAGGGCTACAAGAACAAGTTCTCAGTGGTTCATGTACAATACCACACTTAATAAGTGACCACATATTCTAACTCTGGAGGCGGTGCACCTACTGCAGGAGGTGACAGTGACGGGAAGTGTTACAGCCTTTTAGGTAAAGGGAAGTAACATACCTGAGGAGCCCCCTGGGTCTCTTTCCTAGTCTTGGGCTGACTGGCTATCACCTGGGCTACCCAGACCACCTCGTACTACATCCTGTATGCTGAAATATCACCATATAACCCAATGCTGGTTGTGACAAATACCATACTTCTTTTTGCTATGTCAGCCTTACTCATCTACTAAGCCAACATGTGAAAGTATGGCCCTGGGGTGGGAAGCAGGGGGCTGGCTCAGTGGTGTTCTTTTTCTCCCTACAAATATTGATGGCTCTTTTAATGGTTTTGAAATCTAAATCTGAGTATGGTGTTCCTCCAGAAGCTGGCTGGGCGCAGAAAATGTAAGCAAGCAAATTGTGGCCTCCCTTCTAAAGGTCACTAGAACAATGTGTGCATGCGTGCATCCCTATTTGTTCTTTTAATTTTCCCCTTGAACTCTGAGGCTGGCCCTGGAAATAATTCCTTCAGACAGCTGGTCCCCAGCAGCTTAGGAGGATGCTTCTGCCTATGCCAGAGCAGCTGGGCTTGTTCTGCATGCCTGGAGGGTTCGAATGGCTGATGACTGCTTCTGCAAACCAGTGGGAGGAACAGAGCCCCTGCCATGTTCCAACCTCATATTTAAGAGCTGTTTAACCTGCTCTCTGCTGGATCTCCCATGCTGCTGATCCTCCTGGATGCCACATGTGATTCCTGAACATGTAATGCCAGTGAACTCTGGCAAGGGAGAAGGGAGGTAGGCTTCTTACAGATACCAGCAAAGAAGGAAGTGTCTCACTACTGTACACATCAGGAGTGGGGGGAATGCAGCAAGGCACACATTCAACTGTGGCAGGTAACTAGGGAGAGGCTGGCACTTGGCTGTGGGCATAGCTGATGCCTTTACCAGCAGTGAGGGAGTCAGTGAAATGACTGTGACATTCCCAGGCGGGAAGTTTGGCTTGAGCTAGCAGGCAAAGCTGTCATAGTTACAGGGTTTTCTCTTCCAGCCTTTGTCCTTTGCTTTCAGAGGCAGGGGTGTCCTCATCCTGAAGGCAGTCACTGCCCAGTGTGTCATTGCAAATGAACCAGGCTGTGGGGAGAGGCAGTAACAGGCCAGGTGACAGCCTCTGAGAAGGCTGCCCCTTCTGTAGGGGTCTGCTGAGTGTTGAGCAGGGCCCTTCAAAAGTCTCCCCTGCCATCTGAGAACAGCCCCTGTTATCACGTGGACTGTGGGGATTGTGGGCAGCTTGGGGCAATGCATCCCTGGCCTCAGTGGAGTGGGTGGCTGTGGGCAACATGTTGCTGGAAGCACAGCAGCCCCCAGGTGGAGTTGTGGGAGAGCAAGCAACATGTGGGGCTGTGTTCCCCAAACAGCTGGCATGAGCTGTAGCTGAGGGTACAGAAGGCAAAACTGGGTCTTCCAGCTCTCTGTTCCTTTACTGGACCTAGCGACTTCTCCCTGTGCCGAACCCCTGGGGAGTTTCAGGGAAGAACCTTTGGGATCTTCACATCATTCATTCAGCTCTGGAATTTGGTGTCTAGGTTGCCCACCTCCGATATGCTCTTGTGCCATTTGTGGTTAGCTCCCATTCATCCTTCCCTCTCTGGACCTGCCCTGCTCTGCCTTCTCCTTTCTCTTCCTTCTCACAGCTCCCCATTCCCTTATCCCCCACCACTTTTCCCACAGACCCTTTCCTGCCCTGACTTCAGAACTTATTGCCATCTCTCTCAGCTGACCTTATGAAATAATCCAGACCAGGGGTGTTCAATCTGTGGCCTGCCAGCCAAATCCAGCCCACAGAGCCATGACATCTAGCCCACAAGGCTCCCCAACAGGTTAGAAAACTTGGCATCAGGGAGCAGCAGAAGCTCTGCTTGGCTGGCTCTAGCTGCACCTGGGGTATCACAGCAAAGGGGTTTCACAGCCGGGCCCTAGCCCTGCACATCCAGATTGGACCAGCCTGTTACCCCACCCCAGCATCCACATGTCCAGATTGGGGCTGCCCTGCCCTGCCTCACCCTGCCTTGCCCCCACCCCATGTGTCTGGACCAGCACTGGGTTGCTCTCCCCCTCCCCCCAACCCCATGTCTGGATTGGGATCGCTCTGCCCTGGCCTCGCTCCAGGCAGACAGATCAAGATCAGGGTCTGCAATCAGCCAGATCCAGCCCACAGAGGGACCTGACACTGCCCATCAGGCCCATGGGGCAAAAAGTTTGGGCACCACTGATCTAGACCAGTGGTTCTCACCCTTGTTATGCCTGAGGCATCCCTCAGAAACTGCCAGCTCTTAGCTTTCACTTGTTTTTTGACTACAGAAAAACAATAGAGCAATTGCTCTATTGCAAAGAACTCAAAAGGACCACCACAGGTCAGGATGTTTTTAACTCATGAATTCCTATTTGAAATCTCTGGGTTTATCTTGTGAATCATGTTTGCACACCTAACAGTGCTAATATTGCATGGCACCTCCACAATATCTTTAAGAGGATCTCAGAGCATCCCAAGGGGCTGTGGCACCCTGGTTGATAATCACTGAGCTAGACAATGGCACAAAAGAGTGTTTTCCTTAAAACCCAGAGAGGGCTCACAGAGCAGGCACTCCCATTTCTGTGCTGTGTCCCCCTCTTGTGCCTTTAGACTGCAAAGTTGTGAGGACAGGAACCCCACCTGCCTCTGTATGTGCACGTGTGTTTTGAGTGCTCAGGACAAGGGACATGTGGCTGCAACTATAGGAGAAATAGCTAGGGGTAATTTGTCTCCATGTTGGTTCTTGCCCCTCCTTGTACATCTCCTTCAGTGCAACTCCTTGATCATCCTGGGTCCTGATGTGGCCTGGCCTGGTGGCAGTGCTGTTTGGTTGGGCACTATACCATCTTGCGGGGAAGGAGAGAGCATTGCAGATAACTCAGCAGGGTGCGTCCTCTTCCTCAGCATGCGAAGAAAATGACAACACTGCCTGCTGAACAGCTTCAGCATAAGAGGAGCCTTTCAGCTGAGCTGTCACAACAGGAGCAGGAACTGAGAGCACAAAGAGACTAGCAGCCCACAGGCCTGCCCACCCGTCTACAGAGCCCCTGGTTCCCTCCTGTCACTTTTTTCCTATGCAGGATATGACTCGCTGCAGTGATTCCACTCCAATCAGTGGCAGGAGAGGGAGAAGAGAGATGGCTGTGTATGTGCACGCAGGGGTAGAGGGAATTATGTGTATCTTGCTCTCTAGAACAGAAGCCCTTCCCCCGCCAAAAACCCAGGGGAAAGGTATTATCTTGGATAACACATACTTGAAGTAGGAGAATGACCTTGTACCTCTGTAGCCCTAGTGAGTGATTTGACAGAGTGGATCCTCTGTGCTCAAGGCAGCTAATAAAGCAGAAGGCCCCATACTCTGCACTCTGTGCCTTCTGGGCACCACATCTGTACTCCTGCATGCTTTGTATAATGTCTGTAATTAGGGATCCATGCCTGTTGCCAGTGTGTTTGTGGAGAAAGGATGAAATATAGCCATATGGAGTGAAATGCATCCTATGGGGAGGGGGACTTTGCCACAGGAACCAGTGTAAAAAAGGCAAGTTTCATAATGTCTGATGCAGATGTCAGTACTAAGAATCTGATCCAGAGTCCATTGAGGTTAGTGGGAGCCCTCCAATAAGTTTTGGATTGGATCCTGTGTCTAGGGATGCACAGTCTGAAAGAATAAGACAGAGATGCCAGCAAAGAAGCATAAATTCCTCCTCTGTTCATCTCCCAGCTTCTGGACTCCCTTCCGCCTCCTCCTCCCCCTGCTTCTTCCCCACTCACTCCTCCCGTAGGGACTCCAGTTGGGCCTTCTGCCAATTCATCTTTGCCTTTTCATTGCTTTCCAAAAATGGCTTTTATTTTTCCCCAAAAGAGCCAGGCTGAGAGCCTCCTCTTGAAGCCCAGGGAAATGGCTGGTGTTTTTTTGATTCGAAGATCACAGGGCACCTCCTTCCTATAGTAGGAATCGGATTGTTTTTTATTTCCCATTTCCCATGCTAACCATGTCTCCTTGGCAAACATTTCCCTGCACTCTCATCTTGCACTCTCATCCTTCCTAATTTCCTAATGCAGTAAGGGCCAACCTTTTTGGTAGTCATGCCACCCTGATCCCCTTCTCTGGTCTGCTGCTCTGCTTTCTGCTTCTTGCCTTGTGCTCCCTGCCTGATTTGCTGTTCTGCTTCCTGCCCTATCTGCCACTGTACTCCCTGATCCCTTCCCAAATTTGCTTCATGACATCCTCAGAGGCTACCTGTGCCATTTGTGGCAGGTTGGTCACCCTTGCCCTAATGGAAATTGATGTTAAAATGGCTTTCCTTTTTCTACACCACTGTTACCAGCAAGGAGGACAGCTCAACTGCCTTTGTCTGCAGCACATTCTGGGTCATCCTGGGGGCATCTACATGAGACGCTACTGTGCAGTAATGCTGCCGGGGGACTAACCATAGCACAACGCTACCGCGCAGCAGTAACAAGCTACTACACAGCAGTTTGTTACTACTGTGCAGTAGCATCAGGGAAAAAAACCGTGTGGTGATGGTACTGTGCAGTAGCGCAAGTTACTGTGCAGACATTTAGTACTTGATTATGCAACTACTAGATGACTGCGCAGTCCACTGCGCATGTAGACATGGACGCTCAGTACTGCCCCTGAACGTAAATGTTCTGTCCGCATCCCTATTGGCTGATGTTAAACTCACGTCACTGAATACCAAGAGGGGAAGGGCCGATTCACTCGACACCAGAGCTCTGTCGTTCCAGTGACACATAGCAAGTCACTCCCAGACTTGCACAGCTGGTGGCCTGACCTGAAAATCCAAATGTGGGTTTTGCAAACCAGTGTGGTAGGTTTATGAAACTCCTGCATACACACATTCAGGTCAGTTTTAAAAAGGTGTTTGTTTGTACCTGGTAGGTCCTCCATCAATACTGGCTATTTTTATTATTATTTATAACAGGGTTCAGTAGTCCTGCTTGTTTTCTAAAGATCAGGTGGTATCTACTTAGATCACTTAGTTGTGCAGGATGGTCTAGACACCACAGCTGTAGTGAGCCAAACAGTATAATGTTTTTCTAGTATATCATTTAGCCACTAGGAATCTCTGTGTGCCAAACTGAGTTTCAAAATAGAGAGTAGTCCCTGGAAAATTTGGTCAAGGAACAGGAAGCTGGGACCCAACCTGTGCTGGGATAGTTTTGCCTGTGTCTAGCCATAGCTGTTTTCTTTAACAAATACCTCCTGTTTAAAAATGACTGATTACATATAAAATGACAAGTAGTGGGCATAATCTTTGCAAGGGCTGAACAATAGGCAAAGATTGAGGGAACATTGCAAGCTCAGGAACGGGGGAAATACATGAAGCTCTTATAGATACCTACTTGGTAATCTCATGCAATGAAGTCAAAATTCCTACTGGTCATTGGAGTGGGTTGTACCTTCACTGGGAAGGGTTTTCTCTGTATTGTTTGGCACTATTCTGTCCCTTCTGCAAATAGCAGAGTCTAGCCCTGAGTAATAAAGCCAGGAAGAAAAGCCCTTGCTTTGCACCTGCTCATTTACCGGGTTGAATGCTGAACCTAAATTACCCGACAGTGTGCATCTGCGTGTGTGCCCGACTGTGCAGTTGTCACTGCACAGTTATTTAGTGCCTTATGGTCTGGATGGTTGAACTAAAGGTTTTCCATCTTGTTATGAAGTTCACAGTCCAGGCCAGTTCCAAGGGTAATATATGGAGTAGTTACTAAAGAGTTGGGCACTAGATTGCATCTCCATGCTTCTTTCTTCAAAGGGAAACACTCCCTGGGGACAGGGCAGACAAGCCTCATGCTGGCCAACAGAGGGTTGAGGAGGGCCTGTGGAATCAACCAACCCTGTTTAATGCACTTAGTGCAGATGTCAGTTAGGAAGAGAGGAATGTAAAGGAGAGATCTTAGGTCAGCTGTGTCCTGACTGAGCAAGAGCAGGCCACAGCTACTCTGTCCCTGGGAGAAGCCTGGCTGCTTGCTGACCAGACCAGACCAGTTTCCCTAAGCATGGAAAAACAGGGCCATGGGAGGCTATAGTACAACTGTTTGTCTGAAGGCTGGGGTGGTGTAGGAGGTGGGACCCTGCTGGAGTGTCACTGGATGACTCTCTTTTTCTCTTTTCTTTTCCCACTAGAAGGGGTGGCATGAGCCAAGGCATCATGGCATGCATCCAGTAAGATGGCTGCTTCATGGAAGCTGGGAAGCAGAGTCAATGGTGGCCTCTGGCACCAGGCGTGGGAGCTCTGGCAATTAATTAACCCTGCTACAAGCCTCCTGGGCAACACTGCCCACTCCCAGCATTCAGAAACCATGAGGCTTTAAAGAAAATATTATTTTGTTTCCTTTGCTTTCTGGGGCAATGGCCAGCAGGATGCTTGTGGGTCAGGATTTTCAGAATTTACGGTGCAATGATGCGGGCTACAAACTTGCCTTTCTCAGTGAAAGGGGACATTTCCCCATAGTCATCTTAATAGAGGAGCTGGGGATTTGGTAGATCAGGGTATGGGAACAACTATTACAGCACCCTCAATAAAGGCAGCAGAGCTGGCAACGCTGTAGGTGAGTCGGGCCCAAAGCATCTGAAGTTCTCTTCCTGCGCTAAAACCAGTCATACAAGGGGAAAATATTACATTCTGCTTTTGCTTGTACTGGCATGTGCACTCCCTGATTGATGGGGAGAAACTAAATGGGTGCACAGATATCCCCCAGAGGCTCTTTAGTGAAGGCACAAATGTCAATGTCCCCAGAAGCTTGTATCTGTCCTGGTAGTACCATGCAGCAGACTGCAGAGATGACACTAGCTAACACACCTGACTAGCAAATCTGGTATTCTTGGCTTCTGGCAACAAGGAATCTTTGCCTAGGATGTGATCAAACATCCTTTCATTTTGCCCCCTTTCCATGAAAAAGGAGTAATTTCAGTTTTTCTTTATTTCCTATTTCCCTGAGTTGGGAAGAAACAGAACCATTTGAAACATCAACCTTTCCTCTTTCACTTCAGTCTGTAGCTCACAGCACAGATTTGCTGTTGCTTTGTCAGGGAGAAACAGCCTTCATTTGATTGGAAAGGGTTTTATAGAAATGCACATTAAAAAAAGGCATGAAGTATGTAATACAAGACCTCAAGAAAATTAATCCTGCCTTAATGAGCTCACCGTCTTCCTTTCTTTCTATAATGTTTGGATAGGCTTTACAATTCCTAAGAAAGAAGGGACCATTTCTGTGTTTTGGTGTGAAATAGAGGCTTTTTGGTACTGTCCTTATGGGCTCATGATCAGGTTGCCTCTCTTGTGCTACTCTGAGGAGTGGTTTGAGAAAACTGAATAAGGTTCAGAGTAAATTTTGAAAAAAAATCATTCCATAGGGTTTTAATTTATTTGAAATTTCAACTGAAAAAATAGTTTTACAATCTTTGCCTATTTTCTGATTGTCCTTTCCCTTCCCCCAGTCTCCCCTTTTTTCCTCTTTGCCATCGACATTGGGGAGCTAGAGGTTACAGGTAGGTGTAGACTAAAGGAGAGAAGTAACACCTCCAAACAGGGCTAATTTAAAAAAGATATTTAAAAAAAAATCTTGGATTTTTGTTGAGGTCCAAAGGTTAAAAAAAAATTTAAAAAGGAAGTTTGAGGGCAAGAAACAGTTTTTAAAACTGTCAGGTGATTGTAGCCTGGGTCAACCCAGGGGTGTGCCCTGTCTGCCAGTGGAAGGGATGGGGTGGTCAGGCAAGAATGCTGAGGGAGGGGCCTGCCACCTGGGAACAGTGGCAATAGCATCCCTCTCCTCTCTACAGAGCAAGGCCGAGACAAAGAGCTCAACTATATATAAATTTATTGCTACAATATATGAATATGAGTAAGAAACATTAAATATTTACAGTAAAATTAGTACGTGACATGTTATACAATAATCTGCAATCAACATATTGTACCACTTTGAGGGACTGCAAAAACATGAATCGGGTGAGTCACAGCATATGCAATAATTAACTCTCTGAACCGCTCTGAAGCAGCCAAGGTTCATCCCCTGGTGGCCAGTCCTGCAAGGGCCTCTCTCTGGCAGCACCTCTGGCTCCTCTCAATGGCCTGGCACTGGGCACCCAGGATACTCGCTCAGGAGCCGAGCCCAGCTGAGCCCTTACCAGCTCTGGTTCCCCAGCCTCACACCGGGGGTTCTTCCCTTTCTCAGGCCCTGCTCTGGGCACCAGGGCTCTTTTAGTTTAATGCAGAGCCATGCTGTGGGGCTCTGGTTACTCGGCCTAGAGCTGGGGCTAACTTCGGCAGACTTGAGCTGTCCCCAGAGCTAGCTCTCCGTGCGCCGACCTGTGCACCATGTGGGACCCAAGCAACCTTGAGCTGCTCCCAGGGCTGGCTCTCTGTGTGCTGTTCTGTGCACTGACTAGCCAGCCACTTGCTGGGTTTGCAGGCCCAAGCCACCTTGAGCAGCTCCTAGAGTCTGAGCATGATGTGCTGATCTGCGCGCCATGGAGGCTCAGGCGGGATCCCAAGAATGGTCATCTCCAGAGCTCTTCGCTGTCCCTCGCCATGTCTCTGTCTGCCATGCTGAGCACGCACTCCTTTTATACACTTCAGGGGCTCCACCCCCAAAGTTCTCCAGACCTGGTTGGCTGCAGACTGCTCCTTGTCCCCTCCCTTTGGGGAAAGAACGTGGCCTTGCTTACCCTGGCTTGCTTCTGGTTGGCAGATGGGCTCCACCAATCGGCTATGCAGAATCTCAAGCCCAGGACTCATCTGGAGCTCAAAAGGTAAGTCTGCTACATAATATGTAATATAGACACACATATTTACATAACTGAACACAAAACACATATTCAAAGGAGCCAAAGTCCTGTCTTCTGCATTATGGGCAAATGTCAATGACCCATGCAGAGCACAAACATGTACCACACACACACATACACACACACACACTATATGTACACAAACGTACCCTCCCCCCCCACACAGAGTATATGCACACAAACATGTACCCCACACACACACAAAGTATATGTACATAAACATGTACCCCCCCACACACAGTATGTGCACACAAACATGTACCCTCCTCCCCACACACAGTATATGCACATAGATTCATAGATGTTTGGGTTGGAAGGGACCTTAGCAGATCATCAAGTTTGACCCCCTGCCCTAGGCAGGAAAAAGCACTGGGGTTAGACAACCTCAGCCAGGTATATGTCAAGCCTCCTCTTGAAGACCCCCATGGTAGGGGACAGCACCACCTCCCTTGGAAGCCCATTCCAAATTCTAGAAACCCTTACTGCAAAGAAGTTCTTCCTGATGTCTAACCTAAATCTGCTGTCTGTCAGTTTGTGGCCATTGTTCCTAGTTACTCTAAGGGGTGCCCTGGTAAACACAGCATCTCTTATTCCTTACAACCCCCCCACAATGAATTTGAAGGCAGCCACAAGATCACCTCTCAGCCTTCTTTTCTTGGACCCTTTTCCCGCCTTCCTGCGCAGTGGAATTACATCCTGCTGCACCCCAAGGATAGCCTCCTTGAGGAAGGACCAAGGTCCAAGAAACCTTTATGGCTGAGTGCGGATATCCAGGCTGGCCTGAGGGCAAAGAAAAAAGCGTACTGACTGTGGAAGCAGGGGACAGGGACAAAGGAGGAGTACACCTCCCTGACCCGAGCTTGTTGGGATTTGGTAAGGAAGGCTAAAGCAGCACTGGAGCTTAGATTAGCTTCTGGGATTAAGGATAACAAAAAGTCCTTCTTCAAGTATATAGGTAGCAAGAAGTCGTCTCAGGGTAACATTGGACCCCTACGGGGCGGGGTGGGGCAGGGCAGGGGAGGGCAGGGCAGGGCAGTTGGTGACGGACATGCGAGAGAAGGCAGAACTCTTCAACAAGTTATTTGCCTCTGTGTTCCTGTCTGCTGACAATGGCGTGCTCTCCGGTGATAGCGTAGAGAGGCCCAGGAACGATGAGAGTCCCCCGACTGTTAGTTCAGACCTAGTTAAGGATTACCTGGAGGGCTTAGATGTGTCCAAGTCAGCGGGCCTGAATGACCTTCATCCACGGGTGCTGAGGGAATTGGCTGGTGTCATTGCGGAGCCATTGGCACGGCTGTTTGAGGACTCCTGGTGCTCGGGCCAAGTCCCTGAGGACTGGAAAAGGGCCAGTGTGGTCCCTATTTTCAAGAAGGGGAAGAAGGAAGAGCCTGGCAACTACAGGCCAGTCAGCCTCACTTCTATCCTGGGGAAGGTCTTTGAAAAAATTATCAAGGGTCACATTTGTGAGAGCCCTACAGGGGAAGTGATGTTGAGCGGTAACCAACATGGGTTCATGCCAGGCCAATCCTGCCTGACTAACCTGCTCTCTTTCTATGACCAGGTAACAAAGAGCTTAGATGTGAAGGAGGAAGTCGATGTCATCTTCTTGGACTTCCAGAAGGCCTTTGACACAGTGTCCCACCCAATTCTGGTGGGCAAGCTGAGGGACTGCAGCATTGACAAATGCATGGTCACATGGGTGGCAAACTGGCTCCAGGGGTGCACCCAGAGGGTGGTGGTGGATGGGTTGATGTCGACCTGGGAGGGTGTGGGCAGTGGAGTCCCCCAGGGTTCGGTCCTTGGGCCAGTGCTGTTCAACATCTTCATTAGTGACCTGGACGAGGGTGTGGAAAGCACCCTGTTCAAGTTCGCTGATGACACCAAGCTGTGGGGTAAAGTGAATACACCAGCAGGCAGGGACCACATCCAGGCAGACCTGCATAATTAGAGAAGTGGGAGGATCTGAACAGGATGCGGTTCAACAAAGACAAGTGCAGAGTGCTGCGCCTGGGGAGAGGGAACCAGCATTATGGTTATAGGTTAGGGGCTGACCCTCTCAGCAGCACAGAGGCAGAGAGGGATCTTGGAGTCATGATTGACTCCAGGATGAATATGAATCGCCAATATGATGAAGCAATAGGCATCAACAGGGGCATCACTAACAGGTCCAGAGAGGTCTTGCTCCCCCTCCATGACGCACTGGTCAGGCCACAGCTGGAGTACTGTGTCCAGTTCTGGGAGCCGCTCTCCAAGAGGGACGTGGGGAACCTGGAGAGGGTCCAGAGGAGGCCACTCGTATGGTTGGGGGCCTCTGTGGCTAGCCCTATGAGAAGAGGCTGAGGGACCTGAATCTCTTCAGTCTCCACAAGAGGAGACTGAGGGGGGATCTTGTGGCTGCCTACAACCTTATCAGGGGCCAGCAGCAGGGACTCAGGGAAAGTCTGTTCACCAGGGCCCCCCTTGGAGTCACCAGGAACAATGGCCACAAGCTGAGGGAAGATAGGTTTAGGTTAGATATTAGGAAGAACTACTTCACTGTAAGGGTGGCCAGAGCCTGGAATAGGCTTCCCAGAGAGGTGGTGCTCTCACCTTCACTGGAAATCTTCAAAAGAAGACTGGATAGGCACCTGGCTGGGGTCTTATGACCCCTGCCACCCCCAGTGCTCCTTCCTGCCCATGGCAGGGTGTTGGACTCGATGATCTGTCTAGGTCCCTTCCGACTCAGTGATTCTATGATTCTAGAATCCCTAAGCTCCTCCAGCCTACAGACCACTATCCCGTGTTCCTCATCCATGTGGGCACCAATGACATGGCTTGGAGTGCTCCCAGCCGGGTTATGAGGAGCTACAGGGATTTGGAAGTGGGGCTAAAGGGTCTGGGGGTGCAGGTGGTGTTCTCGTCGATCCTCCCAGTCTCAGGCTATGGGCTGAGGAGGGAGAGGAAGATCCACGCAGTGAACCAAAGACTGCAGCGCTGGTTTCATTTGGAAGGCTTTGGCTTCCATGACCACAGCCTGCTCTTTGGTGAGAGAGGCAGCAAGCTGCTGGGGAAAGATGGCCTCCACCTCTCTCCGCTGGGGAGGAGGCTCTTCTCAGCCAGACTGGCTGACCTGCTCCACCGGGCTTTAAACTAAGCCTGCTGGGGGACATGGGGATTACTGCCACTGAGCAACCCTTGCAAAGCCAGCAGGCCAAGGCACTTAAGGGAGCCCACCCCTGCCCCAGCCCTGGTACAATCTGTGGGCAAGGCAAGAGCCCCCAAGGGGACACTTGCCTGCCTGTACTCAAATGCCAGGAACTTGGGGAATAAGCAGGAGGAGCTCGTCCTCCTGCTTAATGCAAATAATTATGACATCATAGGGATAATGTAGACCTGGTGGGACTCCACCCATGACTGGACCACAGGTATAGATGGTTATACCCTGTACAGGAGGGATTGTGTAGATAAAAGGGGTGGGGTGTAGCTCTCTATGTTAAGGAAAGCTACGCATCCCTGCAAGCTGATGTTGGCAACCAGGGTGGACGCCTGGAGACCCTCTGGGAAATCTGTGGGGAACATGGCACAGGGGACACAATGGTGGGAGTCTACTACAGACTTCCCACCCAAAGCCCTGAGCTTGACCAGGAGTTCGCCCGGGAACTGGCTGAGGCCGCATGCTCCAGGACCATGGTTGACATGGGTGACTTCAATTACCCGGATATCTCGTGGAAGGATCACTCAGCAAAATCTGAGCAGTTGCAAAGCTTCCTCCCGTGCATGGATGACCTCTACCTGACTCAAGAAATCTATGGGCCAACAAGAGGTAAAGCGCTGCTCGACCTGGTACTGGCTACGGGGGACGACCTAATCGGCGACCTAGTGCTTGATGGGAAGCTGGGTGACAGCGACCATGAGCTGATCACCTTCACCATCCGCCGTAAAGCTGGCAAGTCAGTCAGCAACTCAGAAGTCCTTGACTTCAGGAAAGCCAACTTTGACAAGCTCAGGAGGCTCATCAGTGAGGCCCTAAGGGACCATGACCCCAGGGAGAGGGGAGTTCAAGAAGAGTGGCTGCTCCTCAAGGGAGCGATCCTCAATGCACAAGCTAATTCGATTCCATCTCGGAGGAAAGGCAGCAAGAGGGCACAGCAGCCCCCCTGGCTCTCCAGGGGATCTAGCAGACCTCTTGAGGCTAAAAAGAAAGGCATACAAAGGATGGAGGATGAGAGTCACCTCCAAGGAGGAATATTTTGTGCTGGTCCAATCCTGCAGGGAGCAAGCCAGGAAAGCCAAGGCTGCAACTGAACTCCAACTAGCTTCAAGCATCAAGGACAATAAAAAGTCCTTTTTCAGATATGTGGGGAGCCAGAGGAAAAGCAACATTGGACCCCTGCTGAACCAGATGGGACAACTGGCCCAGGAAAAAACCAACCTATTAAATGGGTACTTTGCGTCGGTCTTTCATCAGTCCCATGGGATGCCCGTGCCCACCATGAGACAGGCCGGTCCGGGTGAGGGAGATCCCCTGCCCTCCATTAATGCTGACCTCATAAAGGAACACCTCGAGAAGCTGGATACCTTCAAGTCAGCCGGCCCTGACAATCTGCACCCCAGGGTACTCAAGGAGCTGGCGAGCATCATAGCCCAGCCCCTGGCACAGATCTTTGAAAACTCCTGGCGCTCTGGTGAAGTGTCCAAAGACTGGAAGAAGGCCAATGTGATACCTATCTTCAAGAAAGGGAGGAAAGCGGATCTGGCTAACTATGGGCCTATCAGCCTGACTTCTATCCCAGGGAAGATCTTAGAAAAGTTTATTAAAGAGACAGTCCTTAATAGACCTGCTGACGCCAACATCCTAATGGATAGCCAGCATGGGTTTGTTGTGGGTAGGTCTTGCTTGACCAATCTCATTTCCTTCTACAACCAGGTGACCTATCACCTGAACAAGGGAGAAGAGATTGATGTCATATATCTTGACTTCAAAAAAGCCTTCGATCTGGTATCCTATGATCACTTCTTGGCGAAACTGGCCAATTGTGGCCTTGAGTCCACCACAATCTTCTGGCTGGGAAATTGGCTCCGTGGTCGGACCCAGAGGGTAGTAATTGATGGCAGTCACTCATCATGGTGTCCTGTGACCAGTGGGGTCCCCCAAGGCTCTGTCCTTGGACCCATATTTTTCAACATCTTCATTAATGATGTGGACATTGGAGTCAGGAGCGGACTGGCCAAGTTCGCCGATGACACCAAACTTTGGGGCAAAGCATCCACACCAGAAGATAGGCGGGTGATCCAGGCTGAACTGGACAGGCTCAGCAAATGGGCGGATGAGAACCGGATGGTGTTTAACACTGACAAATGCAAGGTTCTCCACCTTGGGAAGAAAAACCTGCAGCATCCTTATAGGCTTGGCAGTGCTACAATAGCTAGCACTACAGAAGAAAGAGACTTGGGGGTCATCACTGACCATAAGATGAACATAAGCCTGCAATGCAATGCTGTGGCTAGTAAAGCAACCAAAATGCTGGCTTTCATCCATAGATGCTTCTCAAGCAAATCCCGGGACGTCATTCTCCCCTTGTACTCGGCCTTGGTGAGGCCGCAGCTGGAGTACTGCGTCCAGTTTTGGGCTCCACAATTCAAAAAGGATGTGGAGAAGCTTGAGAGAGTCCAGAGAAGAGCCGCGTGCATGATCAGAGGTCAGGAAACCAGACCTTACAACGACAGGCTAAGAGCCATGGGGCTCTTTAGCTTGAAAAAGCGCAGGCTCAGGGGAGACCTGATGACCACCTATAAGTTTATCAGGGGTGACCACCAGGATCTGGGGGAACGTTTGTTCACCAGAGCGCCCCAAGGGATGACGAGGTCAAACAGTCATAAATTACTGCAAGACCGTTTCAGGCTGGACATAAGGAAGAATTTCTTTACTGTCCAAGCCCCCAAGGTCTGGAACAGCCTGCCATCGGAAGTGATTCAAGCACCTACACTGAACACCTTCAGGAGCAAATTGGATGCTTATCTTGCTGGGATCCTATGACCCCAGCTGACTTCCTGCCCTTTGGGCGGGGGACTGGACTTGATGATCTTCTGAGGTCCCTTCCAGCCCTAACGTCTATGAAATCTATGAAAAGTGTGGGCCAAGTAGGTATACTCTGCTTTGGTAGCTACAGCCTGTTTCCACAGGCTATATGCCTCTTTTTTTGCCCCTAGGCTTTCCTGGATTTCCCTGTTCAGCCAAGAGGGTTTCTTGGCCCCTATGCCCACTTTCTGGAACAAAGGGATTGTCTCCTTCTGTGCCCATAGGATTGCTCCCTTTTAGGAATGTCCACCCTTCCTAGACTCCTATCTCACCAATTTTCTTGTTCTTCAGTGCCTCGCTAACTAATCTCCTGAGCACGCTGAAGTTAGCTTTTCTGAAGTCTAGCACTTTTGCCCTACTTTATGCTGGATAGTGAATTCAGTCAAGTGATGGTCGCTCTCCCCTAGGCTACCTTGTGTCAGTAGGTCCCCCACCAAGTCATCCCCTGTGGCCAGGACCAAGTCCAGTAAGGCATTTCTCCTAGTGGGACTGTATACCTCCTGTGTTTGGTGAGAGGTAGCAACACAGATACATGTAACACTGAGGCATACTACATGCAGTCAGATCCACTTGTCTGCAAACACGAGGTCAGAAATTTCCTGTGTGCAAAGAATTACTTATATGTATGCAATATGTCTGCACATGTACAGTTGACACATGGTCATCCACAACTTCAGTGATACTGGTAAAATAAGATGCCTTTTACAGTACTGAGGAATAAACCAGTGGCAAAATTAACTGGCTTGAAAATCCACAACAGGAAAAATATGCCCATTAAATATTTAATTCTCAGGCAACAAGTAATGTCCCCTGACATCTAATGCAGCAGCTCACATCCATTGGAGGTGTGTGTGTGGATGCTTGCTTAAATAATCCTGCATTTCATTGATGGCATTAGTAGATGATAATCTGGAGTTTGGAAGCAGATAGCAGTTTCCCAAGAAGATTAAAGATGGTAATTGACCCTTTCTCATAGACCAGGAGTGGGCATGGCGGCAAGCAGCCTTGGCTGCAGGAAACACTATCCATCCCTATGATACAATTAGAATCCAAGAGAAGCAAGAATTATGCTACATGATGAACGGGGAAGCCTTTTCTCACCCAATGTAGTGATCAGCTGCATTAATCTCCATTACTTCCATCATTATTTCACTCTCCATAGCAACATATGTCCTTGCAGGCTAATAAACTAGCCAGCCCCTTTGTAATATTGAATGTTGTAACTGGGAATGACTTATAATGTATTGCACTTACAGATACCAACCAAATGTAGGGTCCCACTGTGGAAGGCATTGTAAAAACAATTAGTAAGAAATAGTTCCTGTCCCAAAAAATAGTAAGACAGGCAAAAGGTGAGAGAAGGGGGAACTGTGCAGACAGAGGAATCAAGAGGCTTAGATTAGGCTACTCAAAGCAACTAGTGCTTTTGGCCATTTATACACACCACAAAATTGACCTTTAAAGTGGCTTAATGCCCTTTTCCACTGTTTTAATGGTGCAGCTGTTTACACATGTCAGAGGCATAATGCATATTAAATGACTTTGGGATACAGCAAAATAAAACATGTCTGAGGTGTTTTAGTTTGCCACCTTACAGCCGTGGAGGGAAGCACCAGGCCCCATGCAGCTCAGGGGCTCTGCAGGCAGGCCCCACTGAAGGAAGGAAAAAAAAAAAGCGGCGAGCCTGATCTTTTTTGTCTCCTCAGAGCCTGCCTGCCTGCCTCAGCTGTGTGGGAACCCGGTGCTTCCCTCCGCAGCTGTAGTGCCCCCCCAGATTGCCCAGGCCAGGTGTCTGTGGGTGGGTGCTGCCTGGGGGGCACTGCCGCTGCTGCGGAGGGAAGCACCAGCCCTCCCCCACAGCACAGGGACCACTTAGCCTGCCAGCAACTCACCCTCCCATCCCCACCACTGGAGAGGCAGGTAAGGATCAGGCCCAACCCTTGTGTACATGCCACGGGGGTTTACTTTGCCCTAAACTGAAGTGGTGTTTTTAAAACCCACCACTTTAATTTAGGGAGAATTAAAGTGAAGTAAACCCCCGTGGTGTGTACAAATGGCCTTTGAGTGTCTCCGTTTTAAAGGCTGCTGAGTGCCCAGTCTCTAAATATCAGACCCTTTTAAAGTGTCTAAGGTTAGAAATCTGGGGCGCCCAAAGTCACTAGTTACTTCCAAAACATTTGGCTTAAGTGACTTGCCCAGTGGCAGAGTTCATATCTGCTAAGCCCCAAATTAGTATGATAACTGTGTGACCATCCTTTCACTTCAGCTTTTGGGGAAGCTGGAATTACATGGCCAGGTTGGGGCTGCCCCATGTGGCAACAAATTGTCATTAGCTCCTATCCAAGACCTTAGAAGGTTGGATTGAAAATTGTGTTCCTAGAAGCACCCATCCTCTCCCTTGCATGCTGTCTGCCTGGACTCCAGAGTCATGTGTCCTGGAATATTTAGTTTCCCACCAACAGATGTGGGGCCACATCTGGAAAACATTTGTGCAAGCCAAATCTTCCAAGAAGCTGCACCCTGAAACATACTTTCCTTACCTGGATGTCACATTTTAGGCACCAGAGCCACAGAGGGGTGTTACTTTCTTCTCTTTTAAATGCATTCTTCTGCACTATGCAGTCTCCAGAAGCAGCAGAGTTATTATGCTGCTCCCTGCCCTGGTGATGCCAGATGTGACTTGCAGGATGGCTGCTCACAGAGTAAGTTTTATTTCCTGTCCCCACACTTGGGGCCAGATTACCTAGGCAGTCAATGACAGGTATCGATATCCACTGTTTATAAAATATGCCAGCTAAGTTTTACACACACAGTCAAATGCAGACAATAATAGAGCCCAGGTTAAGATAGGTCAGCATAGACCATAGGATCTTAACCTATAGACCATGGTGTCACAGCTGCTCTGCTTTTCTCACATGTCTAGATGGCAGGGGGTCCTGGCTTGGGTACATGGGAGGTCCCAGTATGGAAAAGAAGGACTGACCATGAAACATGAAGAGCTGCTGAAGATGTTGGTGACTGGAACTGCCTGTCACATAAGATGGGATTAGTCTGCCTCTTACTGGACACCTGTCAATAACTGCAGTCTTAATCTTTCTGCTCTGGGTTACTGAGCCTCTACCAATGGACTTGCCCTGCACCCTGTGTGTGCTGCTCCTGATCTTTCATTATCAGTAACTTGACTTATCAGTTTAGCCAGAAGAATAAATGGTTAACGCTATACTGGGCATTCTCCAGGAACAGTGAGGTAATGTCCTCCTGGGTTTGGTTAGCTGACATATGATCCTCCTTAAGGGAAGTTCATGATGTATGAACTTGGTGTGCACAGTATAGCTATTACTTTGGCAAGTTGCCAGCCACATCTTATGCAGACTTTGCCATTCCTTCCCCCTTGTAATAATGGTAACTGTCAAGCTTCTTGTCCTATAGATTCAGTTGTTCCCGTTGCCTGGCATATAGCTCTTTTGTAACTATTTCAAGGTTCCTTCCTTTAGCTTATGATGCTAGTTAGATGTTAGCACTAATTTTTTCCCCCTTCTGCTCAGGAGCTTCAGTACTGGTGAGCCCCCCGCAAAAAATATGATGAGGTGTGTTGTGATATTCTGCAAAAGATAGCTATGAAAGTGCTGGGGAGTTTCATCTAGTTTTTTTGTGTTTGTGCTATTTTTTTTGCCAACTCATTTCACTCTGTTTAATGAGGACTTGACGTGGCATGCTGGAACTGATATAGCAAAAACAAGCACTAAAATTAGCCACTAATGAATGATAGGCCATATTTGTTAATTGTCCCTCTGATATCCTTTGGTAAACAAACTGATCTTACAACGTGTAATTATGGTATTACTCAATGTCTTGCACAACAGCTCAGGTTTTAGAAATGCTTCTCCTAATGTCTGTTCCCAGTAACATAGCCATAAATCAGAGGGCTGTTGAGTATCCTCACCTGCAGTTTCTGTGGTTGGTTTCCATTGTTTCCTGGACCTACTACAGATCTCATTTGGGTCCTCTCACACAGTTGGAAACAAATATGTATGGCCAGAATCAGATGCAAAACTTGTTTCATTTGTCCCTTTACAGCAAGGAGGTGGCACATGGTGTGTACCCATTTTGTATAAAAGAAGTCTGGAGGGGCATAGTTGCTTGCTTAAGGCATTTCTTTCCCTGCTGTCCCTTGTGTTTTTGCCTCTGGAATATCAGAAAATGCCAACTCTTGTTTTTTGTTCTTGTTGAAGGACTCTGGAAGTAATGATTGTGTATCAAGTAGGGTTGGGGTGTTTATGTAACCATGATGGTCTAAAAATGTATGAAAATCAAAGGGTTTTTTGGTGGTATCTTTTATTACACCAACTGTACGTTTGGGAGATCCATTAGACAAGCTTTTGGCCACAAAGTGCTCTTCTTCTAGACTGTGTATCAGCATAGTTGATGCCCATTAGTAGCTGTATGTTGGTGCCCTAGTGCTATGTTGCTTCTAAGAGGCTGTTGCTGTTATGGGTAGTATACACTGGGCAGGGTGGCAGCTTATAGACTAACTTGCTCAGAGAGAGGCTTCTGTGAAGGAGCTTGTGTATAAGGTGCCACCCTGCCCTGCATTCTACCTGACTTTAGACTAACACTGTCAGTATATATGGTATGGAAAATTGCCCTGGGGCAAATGTTACTGGCAAGAGGTTGTTATCTTTACCATGGCAGGGGGTCAGATTAGATGATCTGTCTAGGTCCCTTCCGACTCATTGATTCTATGGTTCTAGGTGTTGCTGTAAACATGTCAACTGTCTGGTTTGGATCATGACATAAGACTCCACAACCTACTGGCAAACACTTGAGTCAGGTCATGTATTTTGCAGCCCCAAATAATTTCTGAACTGCTACTGCCATGCTTTGACTAAATGCAATTTTGTAAGAGGTGTGGATCTTCCATGGGAGAAATCTCACAGATCTGCTGCAGCTCCCTGCTTAGCTGCTGCTGCCTTGGCTGTGTCTGGTGTGAAATGCAACTGGCTAATGTTGCCAGTGTGAGAGTGACAAAGGCTAGCCTCCTTTTGTCCGGACAACAACTGAAGAAGTTCTGTCTGTCTTGAAGAAAAGATGCTGAGGAAACATAGGAACCAAATATCTTTTTCCAAGCTGGATGGGATAAATTTGATACCCCTGAGGTCGAGATTCCAAGTTCTAAGACTGTTTGTTACTGACTGGATCATAAGAGTATGTCTAGGCATAGATTGTGTTGTTTTTTAATTTGCCAGCAGTATTCATAATTTGAGAACTTCAGTACAGTTTGCTTTTGTACATTTTCTTGAAGCTTACAAAAGGGAGGACTCATTTTTGTGGAGAACAGGGGCTGTCAAAAGTAACTGTAAGACCCCTAGATCTCTTCCAGTGATCAAGACACTTCATGTCTCATGTCCCCATTCACTTCTGTAGGCCTGGAACTTGGCTGGGCATCTCCCATGATGCACTGCAATCCATCCCAAGCCAGTGCCAAAGTCTTTGACTGTCATGCATCATGGTAGATATAGACTGGATAAAGAACTCAAACTACAGCTGAGAATGGGGACCTGAGGTCCCTGAACCACAGCAGCTATGAAATACCATGGCATTTTTTTCTCATCAGACTGGTTTGGTTTACAGGTGTTTGATTTTTGAAGAAAATAGTCAACTTTTCCTCAGAAAAGCAGACATTATCTGAAAAAGAGTTGCGTAATTAAATCCCCATTTATTAGTTAAAACACTTTTAAAGGGAGGCTATATCAAACCACCTTACTGAAGAAAATATTTTAAGAATGTCTCCACATTTCTTTTCTTTAATCAATATTTTGTACTGAGGATGTTGTCCTGTCTTTTATGCCAGAACTAGAAAAGTCCTGTACTTTCCCACTAGATGTGTGTCTGAGCAGTTACTGGGACCCACCAAGAGCCAGAGGCCAAGGGAACTAGTATTTAGTGCAGGAGTGGGCAATTATTTTGGTCAGAGGGCTGCTTACTGAGTTTCAGCAAGCCATCGAGGGCCGCATGACAAGCAGCCCAGGGCAGATAAATATTAATTTTCTAAATTTTTTAGGGGCCCCATGGGCCGGATAGAATGGCCTGACAGGCCGCATTCAGCCCCCGAGCTGCATTTTGCCCACCCCTGGTTTAGTGCATGCAGGCTTAGCTAGTATACTTCAAGGTACCTAAAAGAATGTTGTGTAGGTGCCACCATTTTTCCAGGGATATAGGTTGGTTATTGTTTGCAACAGTCTTTACATTTCCCAGGGAAATTACATCATGGCTCTTCCTTAACCAATCCCCACTGTTGTAGTGATCATTTGGTTCAATAAATATATGCATACAATATAGGCATACAATAAATGTGAATAACTCAACAAACCTAAATTGCAGAGCAGTAGGCAACCTCTGCAGACTCTCTCTCCAAGGAACTAGCTAGCTACTTCCTCACTGTGGGGCTATCTCCCAATTCCCAACTCATTCAGCCTCCTCTTAGAGAGAATCTCTAAATTATATCTTTTGTCACTACAGGTGCACGTCTTATTTTCCCCATTTAGCTATTTCCTTTGCCCTCTTGCAAATACCTCCATCCATCTCCTGAGCAAAGACAGCAGGTCTGAACTGTTTGACCAGAGTAGTTCTGCACTGAGTCTGCCTTCCCCTTAGGGCCACAAGTGAAGATCCAGTGAAGCCAGCGGTCACAGTTTACTAGCAAATGCAAATGAGATTTCTTAGGACTCCATTAGTCAAGGAAATAATTGTATGGCATCTATTTGCCAGAGTTGACTGTGGTAGTTCTCTCTTTTACACAAGTATTTTGCAGCTATATGGGTACCTGTTTGCTTTTCTTAGTTTGCTGTAGAGAGAAGTCATTGGGAAGAAGGGGAAACCTATATTCATAATTTCAATTTTTATTCAGAATCTCTGAGGAGTTATAGCAGAATGAGTGGTAGTGAAATATTGACCATTTAAATGGTCGTTGCTAGGCTTTGGAGTAAATGATCCAATTACAAGAATGTAGGCAGTTCACACTTGCAACCTGCCAGCCTGAAACAGTTTTGAGAGAATACTGCCATTGTTCATGACCAGAAACCTTTCTCCATAGCCTGGATCAGATAAATCCAGCAGCAAAGTGCAAATACCACAAACAGACACAGTCCTAACACTGCAAATAGGGGAGTGCTTTGCTGGACCCTAAAGGATGAAGCAAAGTATATTTTAGTGGTTCTCAAACCTATTTAGACTTGAGGCACCCTTTAAGTGATTCAAAGCACCCCTTGATAGATTGAAGTCACCCCTTGGAAAATGCTAGCTCTTCATTTTCACTCTTTTTTTTTACTACAGAAAAATAATAAAGCAACTCTTCTGTTGCAAATAACTCAGACCACAAAAGGTCAGAATGTTTTTAATGGTATAGATTTCTGTTTGAAAACTCTGTGTTTATCTTGTAGACCATGTTTACACACCTAACAGTACTAACTTTGTATGGCATCCCATGGCACCTTTGAAAGGATCTCAAGGCACATCAGGGTACCATGGCACTCTAGCTGAGACTTACTGGTATAGAAGGAGGTTAGCATGAATGGAACGAAAAGCTATGTAGCTAGTTTTTAGAAATTCCAGTTGGTGTCACCATTTATCTCTGCTGGGCACAGGAGATGAAAAACTCCTGATGCAAGTGTAACAATACCCTGGCAGAGACTGAGCCAAGGGAAGCTCTGGATCTCTGGGTCTCAAATCCCAAGCAATATTTCTTGTATTGAGTCCATTAGATCAGAGGCAGTAGCAAATTTATAAAAACCTTTGTGTGTGATCTAACCTCTAGAGGGAGACAAAGAGTCATAATGATGGGTTACCCAGAATTAAACCATTGCACCAGCCATACATTGTAACATCACACAGTTGGGCTGTATTTGTAGTGTCCGCCTCTTCTTTTTATTTTCTTTCTTTCCTAGTAGAAATGATGTCAAGTCCATTATATTCTGTGGCTATTGAAAGTATTTGTATCCTGCAGATCCTTTATTTTGAGACACACCTACCATCTGCATACTGATCTCTAGAAAGTGCCATAGCTATAAAGTTCAGTGGACTTGGATTAATAAACATCACAAAGAGCTAGATACAATGGGGTATGTTGCCTCATGAATTGGCCTCTACTGACAGGCAGCTATTAAAATGAGTCTATTCATTGGGTCCTTGGGTCCTTGCACTGTGTGGAACCTTTCAAACAGTGAACTATCCACAGTTGCAGTAGTACACAAATAATAGTCAAAGACCAACCATCAGAAACGAGTCATCACAAGCCAAGAGCATCTCACAACAATATATAACTGTGTAATTTCTAGATATATAAATGACTTGCCAAAGGGCTAAAATAGATAAAAGATTATGCTTGAAATATAAGAAAATAGGAATTGCCACATTGCATCATACCTTGTTGGTCTACCTAGTTCATCATCCTGTCTCTGACAGTAGCCAAATGCTTCAGAGAAAGACACCAGAGACCCTGCAGTGGGTATGGGATAATACACAGCGGGCATGTCTACACGTGCAGTTAATGCAAAATGATAAACTTTGAGCTTATTGTTCCAGAGTTTATTTATCTTGGGCACACCATGTGAATATGTACCCAGGACCACAGCATGTTGAGCCCAGTCAGAAGAGCCCTGAACAGGGAGGCTGACCCTCCCCCAGCTCAATATGCTGCAGAAGGGTTGGCTGGGGAAGGAGGGTGCTCCAGCACAGGGCTAGCTGGCAGGCAGCCTCTGCACTGAAGCACACATGTGCCCCAGCCAGCCAAGGCAGAGTCTACACATGCACTGCTGTAGAGTAAACAACAAGTACTATCCTGCTATGGAGTTAATTAGCTTACTCCAGCCTAATAGGGACACATATGTACATGCATGATGTTTACTGTGGAGCTAATTAGTTTACTCTACAGTAAATGTCTTGTGTAGATGCTCCCAGCCTGTATTAGCTAATGCTGTGCCTAATTCTTAGAGACTATTTTCAGTGCAAGGTTTTAACTCCCTTTCTAACATTTTTAAGCCTTGTAATTTAGAATATTTTTGCTAGACTTACAAATATCTGGTCTCTCTTTGAATCTTGCCTTCTGGGCCTCAATAACATCCTGTGACAGTGAGTTTGACAACTGAATTACATGTTGTGCAGAAAAGCAAGAACTTTGAAGTTCTCTCAACTCTCTGCCTTTTGGGGATGATGCAGAAGTTGATCCAGACTTGGCCATCAAACCATACAGACCCTTGCTAGATAACTTCTTTGCCACACTAGACATACTGGAACTTCAAAGGGCATGTGTACAATATAAACTTACTGCACCAGAGAGCAGTATCTTTAGACACACCCATGCTGGACCACTTCCTGAACCAGAAACAGCACAGCCACAGTCGCCAGCTCTTTCATCACCATGATAAACAGCAAGCCCATGTAGAAACAGCTACACTACTACTTGTTCAGGAGGTAGCTCACAGAGCAGGGTGACAAGTTTGAGGGTGCCACTGTCTAGTATGGCAAGCTTGGGAGGGGACACAGCTAATGACTCTGTGATAAATGAGAAACTTTTAAGAACATGTTTGCCCCCAGAAGCCTAAGTGCCCAGTTCTGTGCCCTGGGTGGTGGCAGTGCAGGAGGAGCAGCTTGAGGCACAGAAGGGAGCTTCTTCCTTCTCCAGGGGGAGAAGTCACTCTGGCAGAAGGCCACCTCTGTTTCTCCCCAAAAACTCTGCTCTGTGATAATTTGGTTAAGATAGGCCCTACAGAGGGTACACACCTTACCCTATCTCTTTAGGTAACCTGAGCCGGATACATTCCTGAGGGAGGGGTGAAATCTACCCCCTCTGCCTACGTGACTGGCATCACATACCTGGATGAGGGGCTTGGGCTCCCTGGGGAGCTAGGGCTACTGATGCGTTTCAAATTGGTTGGCTGACAGCCAACAGGTGCTGGCCTCCATTGGGCCAGTAAATGAGGTCATAAGAGTTATGTAAGTTAAGGACTGCCCGGGAGGAGGGGGCAGCAGCCATGAGGAAGACTCAGAAAGAGAGAAGAGCTGAACCATCTGAAACTTGTTCTCTCTCTCAAAACTCATGATTAAGGAACTGCCTGCCTCCAGAGGGAATCTCCGCCTGCCTCTGGATGATACCTGTGAGTAAGCTACTTGAGATCTAACTAGATATATAGCTTGCAGTAACTTATATGCATGATCAAAGGCTACCCCAGCCACTCAGTTTGCTCTATGAGATGTCTCTGATATTGCTCTACCCTGTACCATATTCCAACCCTACCCCTTGTAACCAATAAAGTTCTCCTTTGTACTTAGCATGGGAGACTTATTGGGAGTGGGTCTAGATTATGCCTTGGGGTCCTATTGGTTTGTCTGACTAAGGAAGACCACTACTTTTGCTTCCAACTGAGGGAAGCATCCCAAGTTCTTGAAGTGAATCAAGTACCCTCGAGGGCTACTAGGCCTGTGTTTCCCAGGGTGCATAGAGCCAGAATCAAGCCCATCCCTGGGTGGTGGCAGTGTTACCCCCAGGCTAGCGGGTGTGCTCCAAGAAGGGGGTCAGCCAGATGTGAGGCACCCCCAGGGTGGCACTTGGAGCCTGGAAGGTGGTCTGGTGCAGTGAGGTGGGTGGCTTAACGCAGGAGTGCCCCCTACTGGCTCACCACAGTCACCACCTTTTTTTAGCTGCTGGCACTTGTGTTGAGATGCCATTTAAACACTGATTGTCAGTGGCACAGCGTGCTGCCACCATCACCCAGGGCACTGTGCACCACACTGCTGCTCTGCCCTCCCTGCTGCCAGAACCAAAGTGACTGCAAGGAAGGTGCAGGGTGAGGTGGGTGGGGAGGGACATACCTTCTCCAGTCCCATTCAGTACCACCCCCTAGGTAACACCCAGGGTCTGTGGCCTGTTTGTCCATCCACTGTTCTGCTGTTCAGTTGGGCAAAGTCCCTGTATCTATGTGCATGGGTGTAAAACTAACACATACACACACGCAGCCTCTGTCAGATACTTTGCAATTGTATCGTATCTTTTATCAGATATTTCAAAGAGCTTCACAAGCAGGTAAATCCTACAGCAACCCAGGATTTTGATTCCCATTTTATAGAGAGGCATGAGGGTGTAAGCAGTAAGCACCTTGCCTATGGTTGTATAATATAGCAGCAGCAGAGCTTGCAATGCAGTTCAGAAGACCTGACTCCTAGCACCTTGCCCTAAGCACTTTGCAGCAGTTTCTCCTAAGCTTTCTGGAAAAGACTTTTACAGAAGTGAATAAGTGACTAGGTAGGTGTTTTTAGATTAATTGTCACAGGCCACCAGCTTGTTTGAATGAGAAGCCACGTTAAAAGAGACCTTTCTACTAAACTTAGCATGAATTCAGAAGTTGTTACCTTTGAAAAACCAAGGGATCAGAACATGTATGAAACACTTTGTCAAAAGTGTAGGAGAAAAGTAGAGGGGGGAAAAAAAAGTAGGAAAAAAAGTCTTTCACAGGAGGACAAATGAAGCTGTGTTGCTTCTGCCAGGAAACAGTCTGGACATTGCTCAGAACAGATGTCTCCTAAGCTGATGCTGTTCACTCAGAATGAAGACTTTGTATGTTGGTTCATTAAGACTTGCCCACCAACTCTTTGTAACCTTTCCTAAGGGAAGAAGCATCTGCAAAACAATGAGCTTCAGACTAGAGACTCATGCAGCTAGGGGAAGTGACTGATTCTCTCACTTGCTAGAAAACAAAAGCCAGCCCAAATTTTTTAAACCGAAAAACACAATAAAATGTGATGCTCTTTTGCATTTAAATATGGTTATAAAGTATATTCTTATATTGACTGCTTTGCCATCTGGGCAGCTATTGCCCAGAAGATGTGCTCTTTGTACTGTTCAAGTGTGTCCTCTTGGCCCCAAATGGCCAACGTCAGCAACTTCGTCTGCCATCCAGTGGGGTCCCCAGTGCTGACCCTGGAGAGGCTTCTCTGCCCAGGTCTTGCCACTTGTCTCACCAGAAGAGATCTTGGTGTCCCCTGTTTAAAAATTGTGAATTCTCTGATAAGAAACCCAAATTCTTTCATTAAAATACCCAAAATAGTGTTCTTTTACTATTAAAATGAGATGCCACTATATATAGAAAGATCAGTTGGGCAATGTTTTATTGATATATTTACAAGTTTAAAGCAATTTGGAAGCCTACCAGTGCCTCTATCATTATAATAAAATAAATTCTAAATATCTATACACTTTGGCATTTACTTCTGGCTTGTTTGTCATTAAAAATCAGAGCTGCCCCTATCCCCTTTGCTTACCAAGATGTGCAGTGCTGAGCAGCACTGATATGCTAGTGCCCTGACCCTGCCTTTGCCCCTCATTCTCAACCTACAGCCTGCCTCCCACCCCAGTCCCCTCACTCCTGGCCCATGGGGCCAGGTCTGTGGTTGAAGGGTTTGTGAGGGTGGCTTGGGGTGTGGGGATTTGTGGGTGGATTGTGAGGGGACTGTGGGTGAGGGGCCTGCTCAGGAAAGGTCAGTCCACTGCCCCGCACAGGGCACAACCCCCCTTAACAGCTCATGGACTGCCCTCCCAGGGGCCACAGCTCCCCCCAACAGGGGCCACAGGGCCCACACGCCTCCCTGCAGGGCACTGCAAGCCTCAGAGCCCTTCTGCAGGGGCCAGAGGCCCCCCCCCACAGTCCACGTGCTCTCCCAGCAGAGCCCCAGCCCCTCCACACGGCTCACAGCTCACCCAGCTATCAGTACACTCAGGACATCCTGGCACAGGCTCCCTCCTCCCCCCGCATGGTGTGGAGCAGTGCAGCTCAGCCCCAGCCAACTGGCACCCAGTACTGTCTGTACCATATCACGCGGACCCTGCCCAGCATGGCACCTTGTGCTTTTGGGCAGCTGTGGGCTGCTTGGGCTGTCCCATGAAATCCTGTGCCACTCGTGGGGACCACATGTTGTGCCAGGCTGGGTCCTGCATGCACAGAACTGGCCCAGGCAGGGCCCCACGAGTGGTGCAGGGCCCTGAATGACAGTCTGAGCGGCCCAGAGTTGCCCAAAGGTGCACAGTGCTGTTCTGAACCCGTGCAATTTGCTGCAACCAGCACCAGGTGCCAGGCGGCTGGGGCTGAGCCTTGCTGCCCCATGCTGTGGGGGGGCTTTGCCAGTAGGGCTCCAAGTGCCCTGATGGGCTGCTGCTGTGGAGGGGAAGAGAGGGGGAGGTGTGGGCCATGAGGGGGCAGGTGGGGGATCCACCCCTCCTGAGCAGCCTCCCCACTGCACCCACAATCTTCCACACCCCCGCAGCTCCCCCGCTCCAGTCCCCACCACACCCAGTCCCTTACTTAACCTCTGATGGAGCCAGGATCCATGCAGCCTGCATTGAGGTTACCTCACACGTGGATGCAGTGTGCTTCAGCATCAGGGCAAGGGGCAGCTATAGAGATGCTCTGGCCAGCTACCAGAGGGTCTCTTTGGAGGATCTAAGCCTCCAGTTGCCTCCCATGCCCTACCCCACTTTTTTTTCTACCTTTTTTTTTTTTTTTTTTTGGTGCATGGATATCCAGGTATCAAATTTTGAGCCCCCACAGAACATTTTTTTGTTCCCAGCGTGTCTCTTGCCACATCTCAAACTGCTTTGAGACACAGCAAGAGGCACACACGGGCTCATCTGGATGCACCCATTAAGCGCACAAATGGTAACTACTGACATAATGTGAAATTTTGCTTTCCAGAACAAGTGATGCTGTAATGCAATGTGAAGGGATGTACATGTGTGTGTTGGCACACATGTGCATGGGTGTGAGTGTTGCTGTATTGCCACCTAGAGGTAAAACTGATAAAGAGGCAGTGAAATAAAGATGACTGGCTAAAGCAGTACCAGGGTGCTACAGCACCCTTGGGTGACTTGAGATCCTTTCAAGGGAGCTGCAGGGTACCACCCAATGTTAGCACTGTTGGGTATGCAAACATGATGGACAGGATAAACCCAGAGTTTTCAAACAGCAATCTCTAGGGTTAAAAACAGTCTGCCTGATTGTGTTCTTTCTGAATTCTTTGCCACAAGAAAACTGCTATATTATTTTTCTGTAATCCAAAAACAAGTAAAAGCTTAGATCTGGCATTTTTCAAGGGGTGCCTCAAGCGTATCTAGGGATACCTTCAGTCTAAAAAGGTTAAGAACCACTGGACTAAAGAAATCAGAGGATTTTGAACCATATACCTCTTTAAAAGCTAAAAGTCCATTAGCCAAGGCTGTCACAGGTTCATCAGTTTTCGTATGCGACTCAGCCACCAGTAGGAAGGAACAGAGTGTTGCACAGACACAGATTGGATGTGGGTTACACAGTCAAGAGCTCTTTGTGGTTGTGGGCTAACTGGCTATGAAAGGAACAATTCCTTGGGCTTATGTCACTGCTTTCATTTCTAAATCCCTGGATCAAATCTAACCCCCATCAAAAGTGACAGCTGCTCAGTGGCTTCTGTGGCTGTCTTAGCAGCCTCAGTCCAACTAACAGATTAGGCATTCCTAATAGTGGCTTTTATGGTAATGGCTTATGGAAGAATGTTCATGATACCAAAATGGTGGGTTCAACTTGTGGGGGGACGTGGTCAGGAAGGTCAACCGCGCCTTGTCATGCATCCACAGATGCATCTCAAGCAGGTCCAAGGAGGTGATCCTCCCCCTCTGTATGACACTGGTAAGGCCGCAGCTGGAGTACTGCGTCCAGTTCTGGGCACTGCACTTCAGGAAGGATGTGGACAACATGGAGAGGGTCCAGAGGAGGCCATTCACATGATCAGGGGGCAGCAGGGCAGGCCCTATGAGGAGAGGCTACAGGACCTGAACCTGTTCAGCCTCCACAAGAGAAGGCTGAGGGGGGATCTAATGGCCTGTTACAAATTAGTTAGAGGGGACCAGCAGGCATTGGGGGAGTCACTGTTTCCCTGAGCACTACCAGGAGTGACTAGGAATAATGGTCACAAGCTGGCAGAGGGTAGATTCAGGCTAGATATCAGGAGGCGCTACTTCATGGTCAGGGCGGCTAGGATCTGGAACCAACTTCCAAGCGAAGTGGTGCTGACTCCTACCCTGGGGATCTTTAAGACAAGGCTAGATGAACACCTTGCTGGGGTTGTTTGACCCCAGTACTCTTTCCTGCCATGGCAGGGGGTCGGACTTGATGATCTGTTCAGGTCCCTTCTGACCCTACTAACTATGAAACTATGAACTTCATCTTGTTTTTCTGTTGGAAGCCATATATATGTGTGTGTATGCATTCTTGATTTCACTTTCCCCGTACAACTGGAAAGGGTATCTGTAATGGAACCCTAGCCCTGTTACTAGGAGGCAGGACTGCCCCTTTAACATCAGAATCTATGGGAATACCAAGTACCAGGAGGGTAGGGATTAAAAGCCCAACCACCCAGGCTGGTCAGCTGACAGAAAGGACATAGGGCTCTGGGCTCATGTAAACCCCAGGGCCCAGGCTGGCTGGAGGAGGCTTCTGGCAAGATGCCAGGGGAAGGGAGCTCCTGAACAGCAGAGCTACCCAGAAACACTGGCTGCTGGCCAGACTGTTGCTATGGCTAATGAAGCTCCAGGAGTCTACAAGGTACCCAGAGCTGGGAGGTACTCAATAGTCAAGGAGCAGTTAGGGGGTTTTAAGGAGCCAGAGTGTGGCTCGTAGAACTAGTATTATGTTATAGCCCAGGGGCTCATATTTATGTTGTTGTTTTATCTGCTGGACTTGGCTGAGGCTATTAGGGAAGGAGAAGGCCTCATTGGGGCACACTACTGTGCAGATTCCCAGCACCAGAGGGCGCAGTGACGGGGCCCCAGTGCCAGGGGGCGCAGCGACAGGGAGCGAGCAGACCCAGTGCCCTAGGGCACAGGTCAACATCTATATACCATCTGCGAGGTGTAGGCCACTGTGTAGGGGAGGTTTGGAACAGTGGATTGCAACCTCTAGCATCGGGGTAGTAAATGGGCAGCCTCCCACCTGAGTAGCATCATAATTATTGTTTCATGAAGGCATGGAAGGCGAGAAAGGTGTGTGGGTAGCCCAGAGACGGAGGGTCAGGCCTACATTTGACAGGCCTGGGGATGGACCCCTGTCACAATATCTCACCGCACTTTGCCTTATGTTTCTTTGGGGTTGTGGGGGAGAGAAGGTTGGAGAGATGGTGGAGAATAAGTTTTACTGAGCTGAACTAACATTCTTTTTTGGGCTTTGAAGACTGAACTTCCTTGTGCCCCCTACTTCCACGTCACAGTAAAAACCATCAGGATTGCTTGAGAGGGCAGTTTATATTAAATGTACTTGTGGGTGAGCAGGTTTGTCACTTTTTCCAGGGCTGTCACTCATCTTTCATTGATGTAGAATCATAGATAATTAAGGTTGCAAGGGACCTTGGGAAGTCATCTAGTCCAACCCCCTGCCCAATGAATGTCACCTATTAAAACAAGCAAGCCTTTCTGCTTGGGCTGTAAACATTAGAGCAGCTGCCTTTTTCTCCTTCACTATGTTCGCTGTTTAGAGTGTGTGTTTAAATCTTCAAGCCCAGACAACAGTTACTTCTTTAATATAGCATTTGCCTCAGAGTAGCTTTAAAACTTGTCAGTATCCAATCAAATGCTTATTATATGTATAATATCTCTCTCTCTCTCTTTCACCAACATTTTCCAATACTTTTGCCCCAGGCTGAGTTCATGCATACCAAGTTTTTGTCCACCTCGCATTTTAATATCCAAACTATAAACCCTGGTGGGGGGGGAGCAAATGGAGTGTAACGAATATGTCAAAATATGCAAGTTTATACCAACAGCAGCACTTCCAGTCATTGCTTTAATAAACCTCATGTCCTAGACTCCTTTATAAGCAGCTATGGCCCTTTCATTCTGTTGTCTGTCTAAGACTGAGGAAAGGCTGCCTTTCAGTGGAAAGTACTATGAAGGCAGTGTGCAGCCAAAAACAATGCACAGTTCATTTGCATGTCCAATGGATGTAAATGTCTGTACATACACAGAAAATAAAGACACTAGGAATCTATGGCCTTTGTTTGCAATAGTCTTTACATTTCCAGCATTCTCTCCAGTGTTCAGTCAGGTCCAGTATCCACCTCCCATAGACTTCAGGTGTTCCTGGCATGGGATCAAGGTCCTGTTTGTGTGGGTTGGGAGCAGGAAAGATCATATCTGAAACTTCTTGTCTATTGCTGCCAGTCAGGTGCTCTGGAAAGCCTGTTGCCTATTGATTTGAAAGTCAGCACACAAGCTGGATTCTCCTTCATGGCTCTGTTCTCATTGGAGCAGGATGAAACCTGCTCTTAGCACCAAGGACACAAGTCCAAGTTCCAGATTATTATTATTTTAAACAGACTTTAATCCCTTTAGGCCGAAACTGCTCCAAACTCTACAGAGCTGACCCTAAACTAAGATGGGATTTGGCAGGTACCTCTGGCTGGTTGTCCCCTGACAACCAGCTCAGCACCCTACCCATTCCCTTACCTGTATCTTTACTTGTGTCCCTTCTCCGGCTCCATTCTGTGAGGCAGATGGCTTTAGTCCCCCAAATACACACTGGAAACTTTTGCATCACTTACAGCAGGACTTTAGAGAATGAAACAAACAGGAGATATGGCAGGATGCACAAAGGATTCTGGGAGGCACCTGAAACTAACTTATACAATCCACTAAACACAACACAGCAGAAACATGGCCAAGAGCAGTTCTCATGAGATCATGGCCACACTTTAAGCAAGTCATTTTGCTTCTTTCCCCCCCATTTTGCTTTTCCACTCTTTGACTGTGACCATATCTGCATGTGAGATTTTTTTTTCACTTAGCTCACGCAGAGAGGGAGCAAATGGGCAGGGCATGTTCTCATGCAGTTGTTTGTTAGTGCTGTCCAGGATGGTATGGACATACCCACAGAGTCTGATGCATAACAAAGAATCACTCTACTTGAGCTGCCAAAAATGAACAGTGGACTTTCACTCAGCACAATGGCTTTCAGAATTACAGTAAATGAACTATGTTTCTGCCCCTATGGCAGTCCAGTATCAATCAGGTTATAGGAGTCTTGTTGGGACTCTTCCACAAGCTCTCCCTGCCATGGGTCTGTGTCCTTCTGTTGGACCTCTCACAAGACCTGAGGATGTCTCTGTCTAGATCTCATGTTCTGCACTGCTCAGCCTTCCCTCAAAAGCTTGCTGTCTCCAGCCTTCTGCTCCTGCCCTCCCACCTGTACCAGCTCCACTCTGACTACAGCTATGTCTTTCCTGTGCTGTGATAGAGGTAGTTAGCTGCTCTAGTCTGAAGTCAGGCAGAAGGCAGGGCAGGGAGGGTGGCATCTTAGAAGCTGACTTGTGAGAGGCAATGAATGAGATAGTCTCCGAGGTGTTGTCTTGCCCTGTCTTCTGCCGGGCCTTTCATAGCAATGGATCCTTCTCCAGGCTGGATATTTCATTCAGAGACGATGCTCTTCAGCGCTGACAAAAAGCCAAAAGTAAATGTCAAAGTTTAGAGATGTTTAGAATGTATTTTATTATGATGATAGAGGCACTTCCAAATTGCTTTAAACTTGTAAATATATCAATAAAACATTGCCCAACTGATTTCTCTCTATATAGTGGCATTTCATTTTAATACCAAAAGAACACTATTTTGGGTATTTAAATGAGAGAATTTGGGTTTCTTATCAGAGAATTGCAATTTGTAAACAGGGAACACCAGGATCTCTGCTGGTGTGACAGCAAGTTAATCGTAATGTGCTAAACTGACATGTTTGTCATGATATCAGCAAAACATACTATTTCTCATAATGAAGCTAAAGGAATAGGACAATTTTATGAGGCCAAGCATAAGTGGAGTATTCTGAATGGCCATCAGTGATGTCATAGGTAATGCAAGAGTGAATTTGTAGAACTGCATGTTTTTACTTCTTCATGTGTATTTTTTCTCATTGTAACAGCATAGAACAAAATGGGCTAGATTATGTGTTGCATTGTACTCTTTATATATTAGTGTAAAGTGACCTAACAGCATTTTACACTCACTTTGTATAAATAGTGATGACTCTCACAACTTCAGCACAAATCTCACCAACCTTAGGGTTACTCCTACAACAGAGGATACAAGAAGCAATATCACATGAGAATCTCAGCTTTTTTGGTTTCGTTTTGAAAAAAAAATAAAGATCCCAATATTCATTGATGAAAATCTCATGCTTCTTCTTAGGGCAATAGCATAACCAAACACAATGTTCCAAACCTAGGATACCAGTGCCTCAAATTCATGAAATTAGCTTAAAAATCACAAGAGGTTTGGGTGTTTTTTTAAATCATAAACCCCAAGTTCTCTTTTATTCACCTTCTGATTTTTCATCTTTTAGGTCACATTTGCCTCACATTTTCAAACTCATAAAGTCTTGAAACTCATTTTCTTTAGTATGAAAGCTGAGATTCTCTTGAAATAACATGATTCCTACAGCTGGAGATTTAAGAAAAATCTAAGTATTTAAGTATCTAATTAAAGAATTGGCAAGACTAAGCCAATTTCATAACTTTGAAGGGAATAGATTCATGATTTATGAATGACTGCACAAGATGTGAAGCAAGAAAAAATAAGCACAGCAAAAAGCATTTCAAGAGCATTAGGCCAAACTGAGTTACTATATAACTGCCTGAGAACTGAAATACCCTCTCAGCTTTAAAATGGTTGTCACATGTGTAGCATATTGCCAGGAGTGTATGTGGGAAGCCTGTACTGCTGCAGCTTGAGCTATCCCTTCTCTGTGGACAAATACAGTGCTGTAGTGCTGGCATACTAAAGACAGAATAATTCCCTGGCAATTTGTTTTCCTGTCAGATCTTTTTCCTTAATTAAATGGCGCTGAAGAACCAGCATGGATATTTTTTTTCTTTTATAATGTGATTTTTTTATTAGTAATTTATGCATCAGAGCAGATGCCAACATGCAGGCTATGCAAACAGAAAATCTCTTCCTCTAACTGTAAATATTTACAGAACATATTCCACAGTATTTAGTACTCTGCAAACATATTGTCAACAGCTCTATCCAGACTCTTCCCTAGTTGCAGCCTGAGAGTTGACACAGTCAGGTCCTATGTGAAAAGAAGATTGTAGGAAACAAAATGAGCTAAATTTATCTATGATTTAACTTAATGGGCTTCAGTGGAATTACATCAGACGTGAATGTGGCCCACTGTTAGTTCTCTTATAATGAGTGTTGCCTATATGCAGACAAAGACCGATGGATAATTTTCACTGACCTAGGGAGGAAACACAGAGAACTCTCCCTTGGATCACACCAAAGGGCCATCCAGTTATGGTAAAAGGAGAAGAACCACTAGATCTCTAATACCATTTTGATCCACCATGTATGAAGCCTTCTCACTTGAAGAGACCTCTTTTAGCTAAATACAAAGAATACAGAGTGAGATTTTCAAAGCAGCCCGTAAGATTTCGCTGCATCTTCTTTTATTAAGCGTAAATGGAGATACGTACTGTACTGCCTTGAAAATATAGGTCATTTCCTGTACTGCCTTGAAAATATAGGCCAGTTTAGTTGATTTGCAAAGTGCCTAGAATCAAATTCTCCTGGCCAAATTCTCATCCACTCTTAAAACAGAAATACTTTGTTTCCTTAACAAAAAACATTAATTCAGTTCACTCATAAGGTCAGTATAGAACCTCTAGATGAGTTAGAGGTTCATGGGGGGATAGCCTGATTTATATTAGTGCAGTTTTTACTTAAATCAGTACCCTAAAATCTCCTTTATTGCACATCCAGCCCAATCCCTTTGATGGCATTTCATTACATCCTATAATCTCTGCTCTCCTTACAATTTGGAATAAATACAAAACAACTGGAAGATCAACAACAGTTTATCCCTGATTTATATTCATTGAGAACCTGCTATTGCCAGCAGGTCTTAGCACCCTGGCATATCACATGAGACCTGTAAAGTTGCAAAGACCTTTAAACACATTTCAAAATCATATCCTATGGGGTGCTCAAAAAGAACTATAACAGCACAAATGACAGGGATGCATTATGAATTATTACAAGGAAAGAAGTGAGCTGAGGGACTTTGAAAACAGAATAAAAACACAATTTGCATTAATTTGCCTTTATTTGCTTGATCCCCGGATGGTAGGCTTGGGTGTTTTGTTTTTCCCCCCTTATGGTGTATATTTGAGCTGTATATGACTTGGTTTTCCTAAACACCCTAGCCTTTGTTTCTAGGGTCCATCTGAAGGCTAATCCAAACCAGTTCTCCTGGCATCAGTGGTGATGCGTAGAGAGTGCAAGGGGGTGGACGTACACCCCCTGAAAGCACTGGTGCACCCTATCAGGCTGCGCTCCCCACTCAGGCGATGGGCAGGTGGGGCAGGTGAGAGCGCTGGTTCCTACCCCCCCCCCATGAGTGCTGGCTGGGGAGTGGGATTGCCGCGGCTGCTTCCTAGTTGGCTGACTGGTCGCTGGGGGGACATGTGCCCTCCCTTGACTAAGGTGGCATCAGTCGCCCATGCCTGGCATTTTCCTTTCCTAGAGAATTACCTCTTCCCTCAGATCAGGTTCACCTGCTACCATAACTTACAGTAGACGGAACTACCTGCAACTATTATTGCCAAGTGCCGAGCAGCGTTTAAATAACCTGGCAACCTGTAGGGTACCAATGGCTTTCTGCAGAAGAGCGCGTTAGAGTGGGGTACTAGTCTTACTCCTGGCAGAGGAAATGCCACCAAAAAGTTGTGGAACTGAAGTCCACTCCATGATAGGGTACACTAGGCTCTTTAACCTTGGTTGGCAGCCAGTCTAGGAGTGGAGCCCCCATAGACAGGCAATGGATGATCTCCTTTGCTCCGGCACCTCCTGAGGCCAAGTAGGTTCCAAACATACTGTCACTTGCCTTTTCCTTGGATTAAACCAGCAAGGCTGAGATGGGGACAGTGGTTTGTGGGCAGTTCAGTGTCTCCATATACACTGCCCAGGCTTTTGTGCCCTGGACAGGTCACTCCAACTTTGCTTTATCTTTCAAGCAAGGATTATGTTCAGTGAGGTGATGTCTCAGTGGAATTCTATTGTCTTGCAAGACAGACAGATGACTACTATGCCTTCCCTCCCAGCCTCACCTATGTATATCTATCCCTCTGCTTTCCACAGCAGCTCAGGATAACTTACCTTGTTATTCTGCATGGTTCTTTTAGAGAGAATCTATCCTTCTGTCTCACATGGGTCCCCTAATCTTGCTTTCAGCTGTTTCCCCTGGTTCTCTTAAATTGCAGAGATTCAGTGCCCTCCTTTTCAGAAATGATGAGGAGGTATCAGTAAGGTATTTGAAAATGCAAAAATACATGTATGTTATATACATATTTGGGCCTGCTGGAAAATTGGCCATATCCACATTTTTCAGCTTCTAATCAACTGTTGGTCTATTCCATCCTACTAGTTTCAGGCCCATTAATATCAGCAAACTTGCATTTCATGGAATTCTGGAGGAGAGTGTGACCAATCTCAGCTTCCCCATCATTAATGACTAGACTCACATAAATGCCAACTCATACATGATTTGTGGTACTGAGAACTAAACTCAGTTTTCTTGCCAGGCTCTGTGTCCCTGTGATTGTGTGAGGTCTGTCTTAACATGGACTGCCTTGTATACATGAAGCTACCTGCTGCATTTGCAAGATTCTTCCCCTGGCCATCTGGAAATGCCTAAAAGGACTGGAATTTAAGGGAAATGTGTATGACCCAACATGGGCATATATGGTTTATCGCAGTGCTGTGTATTCTGCTGTTCTATGTACTGTACCCCTCACTGCAGACTTCTGCTCAGAACATAAGCGTTCCTGATATCCCCCATCCTCCTTGTTAGAAAGAAAACCCTGAGACCATGAAAAATGCAGCGTTATCTTCTTGATCAGCAGACAGCCTGAAACACTTGGAACCAAAGGTGTGAAATTCTCCTTTCTTGTCAGTGGCTTAACTTCTGAAAATTTAACTGTGCATTCATTGCTGATCTATTAGTAGAAGTAGCTAGTTAATAGGCTTATTGCACAAAGCAAAACTGCCTTCAATATCATATCAGTGGATGAAAGCTCCCAGTGCCCCCAAACCAGCTGCTCTGCCCTCCAGCTTCTATTCTGATAGCTCTCTCTTGGATGCAGTTATGTACTTTTAACATGTAACATTTGGGCATAAGCAAAACCTGAAAATATAGCAATGGTATAACACAGCTTAAATGTAATGTCACAAGAAATAATGCCAGGACTTCTGTATTGATTGCAGTATTCATTTTCATATTACTTCAGTAACACTCCCTTTTTAGGAACATAAGAATGGAAAGGAACTCTAGGTCATCAAGTCTACTCCTCTATATTCTGCAGGCACCACACTGAATAATCCATTTAATAAATTTACTAAGCTCCATTTTAAAAGCAGTTTTTGGAAGCCATTGGAAGACTATTCCAGCATCTGATTCCTATAATGCAGTTAATCTCAACCACAGGGCTGTCGCCCCCTGGGGTGCCATGAGATCCTTTCAAAGGTGTCTCATGGCGCTGCTCAAAATTAGCATTGTTAGGTGTGCAAACACTTCCATTTGATTCACAGGATAAGCCCACAGATTTCAAATAAGAATCCACAGTGTCAAAACAGTCTCATTTGTTGTGGTCTTCTGAGTTCTTTGCAATAGACTAATTTCTCCGTTGTTTTTCTGCAGTCAAAACATGAGTGAAAGTTAAGAACTGGCCTTTTCCAGGGAGTGCCTGGAGTCTACTGAGAAGTGTCATGAGTCTAAATAGGTTGATAACTACTGCTTTAACTGTTAGAAACTTTCTTCTTATTCCCATCTTAAATTTATTTGTACTGATGACCTTTCCTTCTTGTGCTAGCATTGTCTTTTAGGTTAAATAATTATTTTTCCTCGCTGGTTACCCCCTGGATGTATTTATACGCAGCACTCATATCCCCTCTCAGCCTTTGAATTGCTGGCTTTAAGGCAAATTCCATTATTTTCCTCTCATAAGTTAGGCTCCCTATTTTTTCAGAACCCTTACTTGTTCCAGTTTTGGTTCATCTTTCTTGAACACAATTTTACATAGGATTCGAGATAAGGACTCACAAGAGCTTCGTACAATGACACTGATGTTTCTAACTCTACTGGAAATATCTCACCTGAAGCATCCTAAAATTGTATTTGTCATTTTCATGGCAGCATCATGCTGGTGTTTTTAGTTATCCTGAGATCAACTAATACAGTCATATTCTCCTCCTCTTCGGTTGTTTCTAACTGATGAGCTCCTACCTTGTAGCAGTTTTTATAATTAATCCCCATGTGCTTTACCTTGCAATTTGTGCTATTGAATTTCATCCTATTTCTATTACCTGCCTCAAGGTCACAGTTTTTTTTCTGTATGATATCCTGATCTCCTCTCTATTCATGATGACTTCCGATATTGTATCACCAGCAAATTCAGTCTGCCCAAGTCTAACGTTTGAGCCACGGATGTTACTGACAATATTAAACAACATCAGTCCCCAAAACAGATCCTTGAGGAATTCCACTAGTGACACTTCTCCTTCTAATATTACCTGTGTCACCTTCTTACCCAATTTACAATGTCTGCTAACCCCCCTCTTCTGCTTCATTGACATCTTGCCATGCCCCTTTACCAAATGCCTTACTGAAGTTCATCTAGATGAGACCCACTGTGCTTCCTCTGCCTAGGAAACCCAAACTCATCATCAAAGAGATGAAAGACTTTTCCTCCAGGATTATTGGTACCAAAAAAGATGGATTCTGTCAGACAGCACAGAAACGGGGGTGTTTCTTAAGATCTTCAGCCCTGAATTTTCACCTCCTCCAATCCTGCTGCCAGCAGGGATGCAGCAAGGGTGACTTGGCCACAGATTGAAATGATTTTTTCTGGTCTCCCTGTTGGAGGGGAACACCAGGCCAGGCTGTGTGAGAGTAGCTGTGTCAGAACATGGGTGGCTATAAAAGGTGGTGCCTGTGCATGGTTCCTGGTACAGGAGTAGCTGAGAGGTTGTGATAGCTTGCCACAGACTTGAATTTGGAAGAAAACTGCATCCGATTCCACCAAGCTTTTCATGAACAAGAATCATGGACTACGTGATGCTAGATTGTGAGCAGGTTAAGCTTGCACTGAACTCAACAGCTGTGAGTGTTTCTGTCAGGGTTGAATCCGACCCTTTACTCCTTCAGATAATATGCAAGCAGGGGAGCTGTGTGGCCTCAAAGCCCCAGAGTGATGCAAGTCCGGGTGCTAGACTGGGGGTGGAAAACCTGTGGCACCTGGTAGATTGGCGGGGCTTGGCACAGTGGGCAGATTAAGCAGAGAGCAGAAAGCAAAGCGACACAGTGAGCAGGGAACAGGGCAGTACATCAGACAGACAGCGCAGGCCACGGAGCAGAAAGCAGACAGTAGATCGGGCACAGAGCACAGGGCAAGAAGCAGAGAGCAAAGCAGTTCAGTTCTGGGTGCCACACTTCAAAAAAGTCACCGAGAATCTTGAAAGGGTCCAGAGAAGGACCACAAGAATGATTAAAGGCTGGAGGACAAACCTTATGAGAAAAGACTTAAGGCAGTAGTTGTCAACCAGGGGTATGTGTACCCCTAAGGGTACTTAAAAAGATTATAGGGGGTATGCAGAATGAATGAGCAGCCAGGAGCACAGCCCAGCAGTGTGGAGCAGCCGGGTCAGCTGGTAAGTCTGTTGTGGGGGAAGGGGCAGAGGGAAGGAAGGGGCATGGAGGGGTCCCATGGTGAGGGAGGGAGGGAGTGGGGCAGGGGCTGGTGCAAGCACTGCATAGTGGGGGTGGGAAGCAGGATGGAGCCACAAGCAGCTCATCTGGGGGTGCAGGGAGGGGAGGTGGCTTCTGCTGCTGCATGCACCCCCAGAGGGTGTGGGGGCATGTGCCCCCAGATCTGCATGTGGGGCAGGGCGAGCTGTCAGTGTGGGCTCGGGCAGTGTCGGGCTCTTCCCGGACGGGGGCTGGGCCAGCCTTTGCTCAGGATGGGCTGTGGCAATGCTGGGATCAGCGCTACGGGGTGGGAAGTGGCAGGCACCCCAAAATTTGCTGTAGCCCCGTGGCCATACTGCTGCTGCCCATCTTGTGTGTAGCCCTGGCCCAGCACCTGGGAGGAGCCCGGAGCCACCCCAAACCCAGCCCACAGCGGCAGCTCGCCCTGCCCCACGTGCAGATCCTGCCCTGTGTGCAGCAGCGGGAGCTGGCCCCCTGCCCCCCAGGCGAGCCGCTTGTGGCTCTGTCCTGTGCCCTGCCCTGCCTGTTGGGCAGCACCTGCCCCAGTCCCAGCCCCACTCCCTCCCCAGAGCCAGAGGAAGAAAATATGATTGGTGGGGGCCGAACATGTGTGTGCACACACTCCTGCCCTGCCCCAGCAGGTAGGTCTGTGGTGGGGAAGGGGCAGGGAGGCAGATTGAGGCCCCTGAGTGAGGGAAGGAGGGAGGCAGAGATGGGCAGGGTCTGAGGTGGGTCGTGGGATGCTTGGAGCCCGGGGGGCCGTCTATGTAAGTATGTAAAGGTGAATATCAGGAGCTGGGAGGAAAACTGCTCACTAGGGTGCCCCAGGGGAGCACTAGGAGCAATGGCCAGAAACCGTTAGAGGATTGCTTCAGGTTGGATGCAAGGAAGAACTTCACAGTAAAGATAACTCTGGACTAGACTTCCCAGGGAGGTGGGGCAGTCCCCAACCTTGGAAGTCTTCAGGAGACCGGAGAGACCCAAGCATCTGACCTCAGCAGTATTCCTGCCCAGAGCAAGGGGAGGATTTTTCCAGGTCCCTTCCAGCCCTTCACTTCTATGCTTCAGGACATCGGGCTGGAAGCAGAAAGCAGACTAGGCCGGGAGCAGGAAGCAGACCAGCAGACCCGGCAGCGGGCTGCAGAGCAGGGAAGGGGCGCCCCCTGTCACTCACAACACGCCCAGCCCCCCGCGCAGGCGTCACTCTCCGAGCTCCGCTCCGCCCCGCCCTCCCAGCATTCCACGTCGCAACCCTCTACATCAGCCCCCGCCTTCCCCTCGCTTCCGGCGGTGACACGAGACAGCCCCTCCCCTTCCCATCGTTTCCGGGGTGAAGAGCTCCGCCCGCCTGGCGCTCGGCAAGGACCCCGCCTCCCCGCCCCACAGCTGAGGAGGCGGGGCTAAGGAGAAGAGTGGGCGGGGCCTCCGGGCGAGCCGGGGTGGGGGCGGGGCCAGCAGAGGCATGTGGCTGAGCCGGCGCTGCTGCGGCTCTTTCCTCCGGAGCCGGGCCCGGGCCGGGACCGGGGCCGCGGTGCACCCGGGTAAGCGCGGCTGGGGGGCGGAGGGAAGTTGCTCCGCGCTCTGCCCACGGCCGCCTGCTCGGCTCCCGGCCACGCCTCCGGGGCAGCTCCACCTGGCCCTGCCCTCAGTGCCCGGCTGCGGGCTGTGGCGGGAGTACCCCCGGGCTGCGGGGCCGCTGTCCTGCCCCCGGGTGGTGAGCTCCGCGGCTGGGTCTGACTCGGGTCCCCTTCCACGTCCCTGCTCTTGACGCTGTGACCTCGGTCCCGTCCCGCTTTTCATTTTACTTTGTCCTAAGAAATCAGTTGCTACTCTCTCAGCGGCCTCCCTCTTGATGGGGCGTTATCACTTGTTCTTGGTGGGTAGTGGCCTCCGGTCTCTTCAAGTAGCAGAGAGGCCAGGCTCTGGCCACAGTGACCCCCCCCGGGGGTGTGGGGATGTCTTCCTGTCCCTGGTCCGTTCACACCTCTGGGCAGATTCGCTGCGTGTTATTTGCTGGCTCCGCAGACTCAGTTGAGGGCTGGTGGGCACTGCTGCGGTGCTCTGCTCAGCGTCCCCACCCCCCCGCCACGTTAGTTTTGAACCTCTGGCCTTCACTCCGGTCCCTGTTTGCTTATAACGTGTCCTAAGCAATCAGTTGCCACGTTCCCAGCAGTCTCCCTTTCTGAGGGGGGCTTATAGCTTTTGCCCACAAACTTGAAGTAGAAAATAGGCTTGTCCCTGGTCCATTCACCTCTCTGGGTAGAGTTTCACAGGGCAACGTCCACTGGCTCCTCGGACTCATTCAGGGGCTGGCGGGCGCTACCAGTGTGCTCTGCTGAGTGCCCCCTGCTCCCCCATGCACTCACTGTGAATCTGTGACCTTCACTTCTGTCCCTGCTTTGTTCTTTTGTTGTCCCCCAAAATCAGTTGATAGGTCCCCAGTGGCCTCCCTGTTAAGAGAGCCTTAGCACATCAGAAGACCTATCTTTTTCCTCAGGAGGGTCCCTGGGGACTGAGGCCATTTTCTTGCCCCTAGTCCAGGCAGTTTCACTGGGAAGTGTCCACTGGCTGCTTGGGCTCGTTCAAGGGCCAGAGAGCTCTGCTCACTGGCTCACCTTGGCACACTCATTTTGAATCCATGAGCTCATACCTGTCCCTGTTTTCTCTTAGGTGTTCCCCCTCCCCGCCAATCAGTTGACCTATACCCCTATAGCCCATACCTCCCACCCAGTAACAGCAGGGGGCTAACTGTTGCTCTATAGGCATCAAGCCCACATTAACCCTATGCTTCAAATAGGCCTGTCTTGCCCAAGTCTGATTGTGGAATTGCTGACCTGTCCCTTGTGAGAGTAGCAAGGCTGTATATGCTACTTAATTTGTTTCTTTTGATGTGGAGACAGTTGTGGGCAAGAAATTCTGAGCAGGTTCCTCTTCCTTCTTGGTGAATTCAAAAAGTGGAGGTCCATGTTAAATGCTGCACAAAGGTTGCAATTCAAGCCATTGTCATAAGCACATCAAAGGCTAGCTGGCTTTGCAGTACCTTTCTCCTTAGATCATAGCTTTTCATGTTTTTGTGGGTGTAAGAGAAAAATGCATTGATGTAAGGAAATCAGCCAATTCAGATGGTGGGGGAGGGAATTGATACATCCACAACTAATTCAGGGAGAGGTCCTATTCCACCTATTAGACATGCAGCGGACCTAGTCACTTAAATGTGATCTTCTTCCCTTTCAGTTCGTGTCCCTGAACAAACTTTTATGTGCCTATTTTTATAACACGTCATGATCTTAGCTTTAAGTAAAAAAAAAACAAAACAACAAACAGGAGGAAGACTGTTTGCATGAATTGTTTTTCAGGGACTTGAGCAGGATGGAATAGGATCACCCTTGGAAGTGCTGAAGAGGTGGAGCAGAATCTCTCTCTCAGTCTGAACTTTACTATTTTAGGCCCTGTTCCTGCAAAAGTTAGGTACATCCTTGACTGCTGTGAGTGTGCTTCCCTCGATGTCAGTATATGAAGTTCAGTGATCTGCAAACCTTTTTAAGTTTGGGGCTGTAAGCTTCATACTCTTTAAGGAGAACACCTAGATCCAAAATGGATCAGTAATGGATACTTGACAAGCTAACTTTGTCCAATGTGGCTAACAGTTCTTCCTCTCCAAAAAATTAAGTGCTCATCATCTGTATTGCGTACAGCTTATTCCACCTTTTTACAAAGGGCCCTCCTAAAAATATAGCTGGCCAGTGTCCTTTATATAACTGATCACTTTTACCAGTGTCTTGATAGACTTGTATTTAAGAATTCTTTGTGTGAATTGGATGCATTGATCTTAATATTTAGATTACCATAGGTAAAGGGGGAATGCATAATATTTTCCTTGCCTGTATATTTTTGTCATACTTCAAAGTAAGGTTTCCTGTTGGTTTAACTTGGCTCTTCAGGTATTAGCATGAAAATCTTATGTGATGTGCAATAGAAAACAGTCATTTCCAACATTTAGTAACATCTGATTTTCTGCAGAGAGATGCCTTTGCTGTGGTTCTAAGTGGGGAGCTGCTTCAGGGCTGGGATCTTGCGGCAGTGACAGCATGGTCTGGGGCTGGGACAGAGCTGTGATCTGCTACCCATACACCCTGGGCAGGGGACCGTGGTTCTACCCTGGCTCTAGACCATGCCATCACTGCCACAAAATCCCAGCCCTAGGGCAGCTCCCTGCCCAGCTGTGTGCACTCTGCCACCACTGCTGGGGCCTATACCCACGGAAACTCTGGCCCTGAGCTGCCACAGCACTATGGCTCCTTGGGTCTCCCTTGAAACCATGCCAGTGACGGGCAGGGACTGCTGGGAAATGGAGTCTGGTTGCCAGCCAGATCTACCATTTTGCCCACCCCTGCCTTAACCTCACCATCATGCACACATTTTGCTTTTTAAGATTTTTTTTTCTGCTAGCCCTATTTTAGTCTTCCAGATAAAGTACTTTAAGAACACCACTACTGACCACATGAATCTGTGCCTGACTTTGGAAAAGGAAAGAGTCCTTCTCTTAATACCTAATAGAATTGTTTATTGGGAGAAACAGCTCTGTTTAGAGAAGACAAGAGGGACTGCATTTAGGAACTCCTAGAATTCCCACTGATGGGCTTATTTTCCTTGGTACAGAGCACCTGTCATTCTTCTGACTTTTATGGGATTTGTGGATGCTTAGCTGTTCTGAAAAGTAAGTCATAAATATAGGTAATTCACTCTCTTTCTCTGACAAACATGCATCCCCATCCCCCTATCTACTATAATAATCCACCACAAAGTATGCTAATATAAACATGACATTGTAATAAGTGCATAAGAGGGAGATAGAGATCACTTTTAAAAAGTGATTTTCATGGTCTAGTGGATTGTTGCACTTGTCCTGAAAGTTTGTTCATCTGATGAGAAAAGAGCATGTTAAGCTAAAAAGCTTTAAGTAAATTCCCATGTAGATACCTTTTTATATCTGCTTAAAATGGACTATGCATGTAGCTTTTGCCTTTGTTTACTTGCGGCCGTAATTCTAAGCAAGGCCTTTATGCACCTCACGCCACAGACTTTGCCATCAACAGTGAAATCTGATGGTACAAACTTTAGGAAACTGATGGAAGTAAGTTTGAGGATGAAATTATGGAATTCACTGCTTGTTTCAATATAGTGGTGTTGGTGGTCCAGGGGATATGCAGAAAGCGGGACTTGAGGTACTGTTTTTTACTGGACCAACTCTAGTTGAGAGGTTAGACAAGCCTTCCAGCACAATGCTACAGCTGCAGGCTGCGACCAGCATGGAAGTCTGAAACTGCCTGAAGCTTTAGCGCACCCACCCGTGTGCCCACAGCTCCAGCGCAGAAGCTGCTGGCCATGTTTGGGTAGCTGTGGACATGGCTGGCAGCTGCCAGGTCCAGACTGGGAGAGAGGCAGGGGTGAAGGTGTTTCGGGGCATGCTACAGCTATGAGTGGGTTGCACAGCTGTAGCATGCCCCACATGCTTCCACTTCTGCACTGGTGCTTCCAATTCTGCACTGGTGGTAGCCCTGGCCCAGACAGAAAAAGAGAGAGTTCCTGGCACACCAAAAATAGCCCCAGCCACCTGGCACCATGACGGTGTTGGAACCAGAGCAACCAGGTCCATTCAGTTGGCGGGCACCCAAATGCGGGCTGGTTTGAAATCAGTTGGTAGGCTGAATCCAGCCCACAGGCTGTATTTTGCCCACCCCTGCCTTACTAAATGTGTGTCTGGGACCTGTCAAAACCCCATATGCTGCCTAACTGGTCCCAGTGTCCAGAGAGCCCAACATCAGGCTTAGCTGATTGTTGGCTGGGGCTGGAGATTGGCTTCCCATGCATCAGCAAGTCAGGACTGATTGGGATCCAAGCCCTGTGTGGCATGCACGTGTGGCATGGCAGGAAACTTGACTGTTGGGATCAAGGGTTAGATCCCATCACATCTTAAAGTAAACGTCTATCAGGCCCCAATTTTTCAGATTTTGAAATTATGGGGGAAAAAAAGGACTAGATTCTTTTTTTCATAACTTCCCTTCTCTCTCCAGCTCCCACCCCCTGTTGCCCATCTTTTCTAGTATACCCTGTAACTCCATTCTTTTTCAAATACATGCTGATGTGGAGCAGAAGCCACATAGTTCAAAATAAACCATCAACCTTCAACATCCCTGTTGGTTCCTGATGGATCTTGTATACATCTGCAGGATGCACAAAGCAACTCAGTTAACAGATCTGACCACCTATATGTCTACATCCTGAGAAATCATTGTTGAGGCACACACCTGCGTATGTCAACATGTATTTACAAAGAGAAGCTGTATGCCATGATTGCTTTAGCCTTGCTGAAGCAAACATTCCAGATGTGACATAATATAACATCCAGTGAGAAATATTTACATAAGCATTTTCTTATAGACCTAATCTCTGCCTCATACGGTACCCGTGCAAACATTTGAAATGCATTTGCAAACACTTGAAATTCAGTTGAGCTTGGGAGCATACCTCTGCTTTGCTGTTGCGTATGTCTAAATTTGAGGCCTGGTCTCATATCAGAATCCTACATATGGATATATTCAGACACTGCTATAGTCTGCTTTTATTTACTGTCCCCTCCAGCACACACAAAGTGTTGCCTTTTTGTTTTCAAATATATTCAAAATAATTTTTGTTCGATGTGCATAATTGACTTATAACTATCAGGGGAAATAGTAAATTCAGTCCACTTGCAGGCAGATCCTCGCTTGTTATAGACTGGTCATTGCTCTACAGTAGACTGTTTCTATCATCTGGCAACTACTCATTGAAGTACTTAAATTGAGATCAGCCATCTTGCTAAATAAGGTGCCGTACATAAGCTGTCTGTTATGAGGCTGGGTGATATTTATTTATGTAGTATGGAAGAAGAATTCCCTTTGTAGTAATTATGAAGTGAAATTCAATGGCTTGTGTTATTGAGGAAGCCTGACTGGATTACCTTAATGGTTGCTTTTGGCTTAAAATTGAATCTATAAACTACAATGGAGGTGGAAGAAGAATTGAACCCCAAGGAAATTCCATGGGAGCAAAATATTGCACCATCATGCTTGAAATGAACACCAGGAAAAGAAATCTTGCAGCTCCCCCATCAATATTTGCTGGTTCTCTTTGTCCGTTATAGCTTATGAGGTGTGTTGGGTTCAGTCTGTGCTTCACAGGAGCTGCAGCCTCATCCTGGAGACCTCCTGAGCTCTATTTACTGCCCCTTCAATAGTACCTGCACAGCTGGAATTATTGTCTGTTGGGTAAGAAAACTGCTCCTTAAGGATGGAACAGAGACTCCATCTTGCATGAGACATGTAGAATCTAGCCTTTGGTAGATACCTCAGCACTGTTGCAGCTTCTGCTGCAAGTTATAACAGGCTTAGGCACTGAAACGCTCTGAATTCTAATTCCAGTTCCATCACTGATTTGTTTTGCAGCCATGGACAGGTCAATTTATCACCCCATTTTTGTTTTCCAGTTGGCTAAACGGAGTTCATGTTTAACCACTTCCAAGGAGCATTCTGGAAGTTTGTTTATATGTGCAAAGCAGTAGTAAGCTAAGGACATGAAAGGTTAAATGTTTAAATTATAATTACATTTATACCATTTATGCATTATGGTTAATGTTTAAAACAGACTACATTGTGTGAATAATTGCATGGTTTATAGAGGTGCGCAAAGTTTTTGACCGATTCAGTGGTCAAACCTCCAAACCTGAATTGAATCAGGGGACCCTTTAATCTCTCCAGATCAATTTGGAGAGATTTGGAAAGATTTGGCGATTTGGACATAGACACAGCTTTAAATGTTTTTTCTACGTACCTCTAGGTTGCAGGGGCTCGTGAGTGCTGCAGTGCTGGGGTGCATGGAACGTCACACAGAAGTGCGGGGGGCTCCCCAGCACTTTCAGCAGCAGATCCAGAAGTGGACCAGAAGCACTTCTGGGTCTGCTGGGGAGTGCTCTGGGGGGCCTCGCCGCACCCCCACCTCCGGCTTGGCGACTGGTGCCTTCTGATCCACTTCTGGGTTCGCCACTGAGCATGTGGGAGGCCCCCTATGCTTCTGTGGGATGCTCCATCTGCCCCAGCATCATAGCAAACATGAGCTACAGCTGGTACCTCAAGGTATGTAGAAAAAACATTTAAAGCTGCGTCTATGGCTGAATCGCTGATTCTCCGAATCAGCATTGAATCTTCAGATTTGGATTCAGCCGAATTGAACTGGGAACAGTGATATGAATCAATCACTGTCCCCAATTCGGGCCGAATCTGAACTGAATAGGGCCCATTTTGTACACCCCCGGTGGTTTACCAGTACTACTTTTCCAGATTATCCTTCACCGTTGCATGCCACCTACCCCTCCCACCAACAGTTTGTGCCATATAAACTGAAGTGCTGGGACTGAGGAGGCAGTGGAGCTGAGTCAAGCCAGCCTTCTCCCCGAAGGAGGAGAGGTAGGGAAGGGGAGGTAGGGCAGGGCATGATGGCTGGCAACAGGAGCACCTCTTGCTGCCTGCGTGCTTCTTGCCTTGTGGCAAGCAAAGTGGGTTCTGGCTTCTCTATAGGTATGTGTTATCAGTTAAACAGTTAACCAATATAATTAAAAGGGTTTAAACAGCTAATTTTTAAACAATATTTACATCCTATTTATGCTCAACCTATTTATGTAGGCTCTTAATACATGAGGGGTGGGTGCCAACGAAGTATATGGAGTGGGTAAGGCAAGGCTAAACAACCTTACAAGGCCATTAGTGATGAGTTCTTTGAGTTTCCACACTTTCAAATATTAAAGACTTGTAGTGGACGATGTTCACAGTTAATAGATATGCATCTAAAGCCTTAATTAAGTTTTCATGAAATGTTGAAATTGGAATCTTCATGTCTCTTTCCTCCCAGCAAAGTCACATAAATCACAATGGCCTGTCCAGCTCATCCCAGACTTCTCCTAAATTCCTGCTCTGTTCTAAGAGTAGATCACATGAAGTAGGAGTCAAAAATCAGGCATATGGAAATCATGGATGGATTCCTTCCATTCTTCCCCATCCCCTTTCACTGACCCTATCCACAGCTGGTTCAGGAGATGGAGGGAGGCTTAGGAACAGCTCCAGCCAGGGACTGTGCTTGCAACAGGCAGGTTCCTCCTCCCTGCCTGTTTCCCCTCGGGTTGTGGGTTGGGGTGGGGGGGCGCAGGAGCAGCCAGGGACAGCAGCAGAAGTGGTGACAGGTGGGTTCCCCCACCTTCCATGCTTGCTCTGGGCTGGCAGGGAACACCCAGGGAGACTGGAGAGAGGAGGAACCTTCCCACCTGCTGCTGCCATTGATTCTGGCTGCAATGGGGCAGGAAAAACTCCTGTCCACCCCACTCAGCCCCTTCCCTCCCCGATCAGCCAGGGACAGTGGGAACTGAGGCAGTAGCAGGTCAGGGAAGAGTAGGATGTGCTGATGAGGAGGGAGGAGAAGAGATGGGGTACAGAGAGCAAGAGGCTGGGAGCCAGAATTCTTATCTTTTTGGGGACTAAAAAAAAAAAAGCTGCTGCTCCCTTGGTAGGGTCAGAAAGGGTGGAATATCCGTCCATGCCGCCACACCCTCTTTGGATCTATCCATAATGGAAATTAAGCCTATCTTTCATTGTAGTCAATATGTTGACTTAAGAAACTTCTCTTTTCTTCTCTTTCTTTCCTCAGATGTTGTTTCCACTAGCTTTTAAATTTCAAGGCTTTCTTGCTGTTCATTTGTGCAATATACAGTAGATTTGTTCATGGAAGCAGCATTTACTGGATGCCATCTGTGCCAGGGTGTTTAGCATGCCTGCCACTTTGAAGGGAAGAGGCTGCATGAGAAGCAGCCTGCAAGTGTGGCAGGAGCCAGTTAAAGAGCCACATGACCAGAAAGGGACTGGGGTTGAAGCATGTAAGTCCAGGACCTGAGCTGGTCAGGCTGTTTAGCCCTGAGGCTACGGAGAGAGCAGCTCCTAGGCAGCAGGGCTACAGCAGGGTTCCTGGGTAACATCTGAGCTATGGTAAGCAACTTAGGAGGTTTGAGGAAGGAACTAAGAGGCCTGGGAACACAGAATTGTGTCCTTGGGGCCCAGAGGTAGAGAGCTTGAGCTTAAGAGAGCGAGGAAGAACTAGTGTAAGCAGGGCTGGAGAGCTCAGACGTCTGTAGCCCAGGAGGGGCAAGTGTTAGCAGGGCCAGGGCCCAGAGATGTGGGCCAGAGGCCGAGGGGGCCAAGGAGCCCATAGTCCAGGAAGGCCGGGGGCCCATAGCCAGAGACGGTTGTTAGAAACAACAAAGAGAAAGACAGGAATGAGTATTGTCTGATAGTGTAAGGGGTGGTTGGAGATACGCAATGAGCCCTTAAGGCAATGAGCAGTAACATTGGTGCTCATGTAGAGATCTGACTTGGAAAGCCCTGGAACAGCCTGCCTTTTCTGAAAGCATCATTTCATGAAGGCTTGGCGGGCAAGAAGGGGAAATTGCCCAAAGAGATCCAGGTTGAAAAGTGCTGAGGGAGCTCCAGGGACATCACGGCCACCCTGGAGCCGTGTTACATCATCTGTGACTGTTTCTTTAGCTCCAAGAAGTTTGCTTTCCTGTCTATTAGGTGGTGTTGAAATGAGCAGGCAAACTGCTGCTTCACCTCTTATGTAACAGATAATAGATGAATATTTGTCAGCATTTCTGGATTTGCCTCAAAAATTGGGTCATAACAGTCTTTGCCCTAGAAATTAGGGAGTCTTTGGAGATAACAGACTGATCCTGTGCAGTTTATCAGTGCATACCTAGAACTCAATCTGAACTCTCATTTGGACACTGCGTTCTTTATTTCTTTTCAATCTTGTAAACAGTAAATATCTCCACTTCAGTGATGGCTGCAATTTGGGAATGGGAATGTGTGAAATGCTTTGAAACAAAAGGTATTATGTGAGTAAGATGCATGGGGTAGCACACAGTCTATCTACCCCTTTTTTTCATCTGTAAGACACCAAGTTCCAGGTCTACAACAAACACTGTCATCATCCCCACTGTCCTCTACAAATGTAAAACATGGGTGACCTACCATTGTCATCTCGAGCCTGGGGAAGTATCACCAATGATGCCTTCAGAAAATCCTCCTCCTACAATAGGAAGATTGCTGTGCAAACACCAGCATCCTTGCTGAAGCCAATGTTACCAGCATCAAATCTGTGATCCTTGGGCACCAGCTTTGCTGGATTGGACACTGTAGATGCCCAACTCTTGACTCCCAAATCAAGTGCTCTGTCCCAGCTTATTTTTGTGGTCTGAGATCTTGCAGTGGCCAGAGGAAATGCTATAAGGACACATTGAAGGCATACCTCAAAAAAACAAATGCTGACATCAAGAATTGAGAGGAACTGGTTGCTAACCAACTCTGGTGGTGCCTCAGTCTCAACCAAACAGCAGCCTACTTCCAGGTAAAATGTCGTGTCCTTGAAGTAAAGAAGACAGAGCAGAGGAAGGAACAGGAGAGAAATCCCAGCTTAAGGCCTGCTCTCCCCTGTGAAAAGACCTGCAACTTCTGTGGACAGATCTGTGGCTCAAGGTTTGGAATCATCAAGACGCATCAATGAGCCATGGTGGAGATCATCCTTAAATCGAGGGATTGCCACCAACGGCATCCATAACACTCAAGGTTGTACCTGTGTGTGCAGTTTGCTCCTTTGTAACTAAATAACGTATTTTCTCAAATACCAACCAACATATATATACTCAAGTAAGATGCTTTTATGGAGGAAGGTAGAATGAAAAAAATGTTTGTTTGTTTTTTTGCAGTGTTAGGGCTGCATGGAGGAGTGACATTTGCTCACTCACCCTCCTTGGCTTGCTTAACGTAAAGCTGACACCCTAGTTGCTGCTAAAGACTGGTCTTCATCAGTGGATCAAAATGTTGGAAAGAATTAAAATGCCTGCAGTGCTCTGCAATAGGACAAGAGATACCAGGAGTAGCTAAAAGGCAGTATTCTATTCCAGGCAGAAAATCAGCTTCCCCAATTATGACAGTCATGCCAATTTTGGGGGCTTGATTTTTGGGGAAAAAGGTACGTGTGGTATACAAGTAAATAGGCTACATAAAATATACCTTTCATATGGGGAATCTTAAATGCAATGTATGTTCATTGTGATATCAGAGATGCAGAGCACAGGTTCAGCCGGGTCAGTTTGTATTGCTTACCCTTGTATTTGGTACTGCTGGTTGTTGAAGTATTAAATCATACGTGACCATCACTTAAATTTCTCTTTATTTGGTTTTTGTTTGATTTTTGCAAGAACTCACAGACGGAAGTGGACCCAGGATTTTTCAAAGGGGGTGGAGGAACAGCCGCCAGCTCTGCAGGGGTAGCTGTATCCCTACTCCCAGCCTCCTTTCCCTTGCCCCCACCTCCAACCAGGACGAGCAGACCATGCCATGGGAGCAGCAGTCAGGGGCTTTTTAAAGCTCCCAAAGCAGGTAAGAATCCCCTCCCTTTCCCTTCCCATCACTTCTCCTCCCTTCCCCCCGTCCTACCTGCCACTAGCCCTGCAGTCCTGGAGCCAAGAGAAGCTCCAAAGCTGGTCCAGCAAGGATGCACAAGAGCTGGGTTCAGCCCAGGGCAGTGATTACAGGTGGCCTCATTCGCCTTCCCCACATCTTTACCTGAGTAGGTGGGGAATACCCAAGGGGAACCCACCCACCTCCACCACTGTTGCCACTGTCCTGTGCAGAGCCCAGCTAGAGCAGCTCTGGAGCTCCCTTTGCCCCCAGGGCAGTAGCAGGTATGGGAGGGGATTGAGTGGGGAGGGAGAAGTACCTTAGAGCAGCGGTTCCCAGGCTATGGTACAGGTACCACCAGTGGTACGCAGACAACCTGTCAGTGGTATGTGTTAACAGATTTATTATAATTACTTTATTTGCCAAAAATTTGCTGGTGGTACTTAAGGTTATATCATTTTAAATTAGTGGTGCGCAATCTGTCAGAGTTTAGGACCTGCTGCCTTATAGCATAGGAAGAGGGGATTTTTACCTTCTTCAGGGACTTGAAGTCCCCAGCTGCTGCTCCTGCCATGTGGTCAGAGAGGGGAATGCAGCCATGCCATTGTACCCCTCTGAATCTGCTCCTGCCCCTGTACATGCAACTAAAGTCTTTTTGCTTTTTTCTTTCCTGGATCATTTGGGGAGAGGAAAATGAATGATTTTACTCATGTTCACGGGTTCCTTTTTAGCTTGCTAAAGGCAGTTCATTAAGAGAGTTTGTTGAACAACTTATGCTGATTGTAAATGTCTTTGTATGTCCCCCCGTTTGTCCATCTGTGCTTGGGTCAAACTTTTTGGGGCAGGGCATACCTTTTCATTATATATGTGTGCATACTGCTTAGCCCAAAGGGATCCACAGTCTCTGAAAGGCAGTGGTGTTACGTAGAGCACCAGTGCACCCCCTGACCAACCATGTTTGCCGCTTAGGCGATTGGCAGGAGGAGGCAGGTGTGAGTGCCAGTGCACGCGTGCCCCCTCCCAGCACAAGCGCAGGCTGATCGTTGCTTCTGGGAGCGGCTGCGGCCACTTCTGGGAGCAAGCGCCGGCCAGTCGCTGTAGCCGCTCCCAGAAACAGTGATTGCAGCGATCAGCCGTGGCAGGTTTGGCTGCGAGGGATTCCCCCTGTCAGCAGGACTGGTCGCAGGGGGGAGGCACCTGACTCGGGCAGCATCAGGGCTGCAGCAGCAGCCTCCTGTCATCTGGTATGCAGACCCGGGGGCCCGCACCACAGGGTGGGCTGCAGGGCTGTTCCGCCACCCCATGGAACTCAGTCCGGTGGCAGGAAGTGGGCAGGGCCAGAGCTGTGCTCCACCTCCTGCCATGGGAGGAGTACAGAGCCACTTGAAGTGCAGCCTTGGCCCCTGCCTCCCACCACCTGGCTGCTTTGAAACTTGAAATGTTTAGAAACTTTCAAAATGTGTCACATGCCCTCATTTTGTTTCAAAGCTGTTTGGAAGTTTTTTGTTTTGTTTTGATTTTGCTGTTTTGAGCTCAAAACGCGTTGAAACAGCTTCGAAATGAAACAGGCCGCAAAATTTCGAATGGCTTTAGTTTGCGCTGTTTGTGTAGCAGCAGTGGTGGGGAGATAATGCTGCTCACATGACAGGGAGGCTGCCCACAGCAGAGGTCCCAGGGAACCCATGCAGCCCCCATTGAATGCAGCCTATGACATGTGCAGCAAGCAGCCCCCAGAGGCTCTGAAATTGTTCTAACAGGGTTAATGTTGGAGCGGTTTTGCTACATCTGTGTCTGTCCTAGCTTGTTCACATCTAATTGTTGGAACATGTTGCTCACCTCCGATCAGCAACTCCCCTTTGAAATGTTCCCCTTTTGAAACAGCTCCAAGTCTACATGTGTCCATACCCTAAGTCTCATTGATTTCAGCAGGAGTTAAAAATGTGTTCTTTGCTGAATCCTCACCTTAATCTTTCTTTTGCCTTGGTTTCCCTACATGGAAAATAACAGGTGTGAACCTTTATCCCATCCACACTTCAGTGAAATGCTTTGCTAGTTTCACAGGAAGGGCACTATAGATGCACAAAGTAGTATTTTTTTTTACAGCTAGTCTATACTTGCAGGGATTGACTCTTTTTAGCTGTAGCTATTCTCTGCCCTGGCTTATTTGCTTTGTTTTCTACCACAGGCCCAGTAACTCCTGCCAGCAAGAAAGCAGTTTTGAGTGCATGCCTGGTAAGTTTCCACCCTCAGGAGGATTTTTTTTCATTCCATCTGGATCTACTTGAAACTGATATGAAACGTCCAAGGGGAGAGAAAAATCCAATGCAAATCAGTGGAAACTGGGCACACAAATGAATGGGGATAAAATTCATACCTATTGAAGAATGAAGTGTAAATGCTTTGTAGGAATGTTACTGATTGTGAGCAAGTTGAAGAGAAGTCATTGAGGCCTGTGCATCAAATCTAGTAAGCCATTGGAATGAAGTCTACAACAAACATTTGAGTTGCATGCACTAAATCCCCTGACCTTTCAGCAGGCTTCACACCTTGATCTAGTTTTCTTTGTAAGCAAAAATATGTTGCTGTCTTTTTTTAGCAGTTTTATGTCTGTCTGTCTGTCTAGATGTCTGTCTATCTAGGTATCTAGATAGATATCTGTATCTCACAAGGAAAGTAAAAACTTTCCCTGGAATTTCATAAATGGCCTTAATGGTCCCCTTGCTGGTAGCATGCTTTCAGATCAAAGGAAGGCTTTCTTTCAGGTCAGGTATGGAACCAAATCTTAAGTGTTTTGGTTTCAATTCTTATCTCTGCCACAGACTCCCTGTATAGCCTCAGGCAAATCATCTAGTCTTCCTATAGCTCCATTCTCCCTTTGTAAACTGGTGCTGCTGATACCTCTGTTTTGTAGGGCAACAGCACCCTCCATATAATTTGTGGTGCCTTGTAGGAATGAGGAGATAAGTAGATAAATGTAAGCTGAAGTGTGGTCTTTCCTAGCCAGTCTCCTACCTCCGCTGCCCAGCCCTTTTGCAAAGAAGTAAGATCTGTAATATTGAGTGCCATTCAGTTCACAGAAGTTATGGATGGGTGTCTGAAGTTCAAAAAGTTTGAGAGCAACTGACTTAGACTATAACTTCCATGGGCAAGACTGTCTCTTGGTATGGGCTAGTCTATACTGCAAAGGCTTTTTGGTATAGCAAGTTGCACATTAAAACATAGTTTACACCAGCAACATTTTTTTTTTCTGGTGTAATTAAATTGCTTCTCTGTATGATACAAGTAAGGCTATGATTTTGGCACAGTAATTTTTAGTCAGTTTTACAACAGAGGTTTGTATGGGGGAGAACATGGGGGTGAGGAGAAGGGAGAAATACTCGAAGAATAGTTACCAAACATGCTTGCAGTATGCTTACAACAAAAAAATGAATACAGAGGCAGTTAATTATGTTAGTCTAAAGCCAGGTAGAAGGTAGGACAGCATGCCAACTTAGGGAGGCGATTCTCATCCAGGCTGCCATGGGGTGTCAGGCAATATTAACACTTACGTGTGCAGACACCTGGACATGATTCACAAGGCAAATGCAGACATTTCAAATAGGAATCTATTGTATCAAAGCCATTATACCCTGTTGTGGTCTTTCTGAGTTTTTGGCAACAGAAGAATTGCTCTTATTATTTTTCCGTTGTCAAAAAAACAAGTGAAAGTTATAAGCTAGCATTATCTGAGGGATGCCTTGAAGCTAAAAGGTTGAGAACCACTGCCTTGGAGACTAGGTTTAGCAACAAATGAACTTTAATAGGAAACAGCATACTTCGTTTGATGCCATAAATGCATCCATTCATAGCATTTGACAAAGTGGTTGTTGCCTATAAAGGTTCATGCCTGTATGAACTAGGTAATCTCTAAGGTGCTGCCCTGCCCTGCCTTCTGTTTAACGGCTAAATAACCTTATTGAGTGTGTTTCCTTACTACAGTGCGTTGCCTCACAGGCGTTATAGTATGGAGAGCTTATGTCCTCGTTCTTTCTCATGCGTCCAGATCCTTGGTTGAACTTTGTCTCCCATGAATCTGTGTTCTTTCTATCCTCTGATTGCTGGGCAAGGTACAGCATGAAACTCATAAGTCCTCCAAATTCATGGGTTTGCTGTGACCAAATCTTACCCTCAGACACAACCTATATCAGCAAAAGAATTCCCTTGCTAATGTAAATTGCATCTGTACACAGGGGTGTTGGAGGACGTAGTTTGTTGGTGTAGCTATGCTGAGTAAAAGGGGTGATTTTTCCCATCCCCATGCCCCCGTTACTTCTAGTTGGCATAGCTATAACAGCAAGTCTTTGAGGTATACTGCAAATATTCTCTTCTGTTTTTGTGGATGCGGTTTACAGTTGGGTGGCCTAATCACCAAGTCAGAAAAATGTAATGTGACTGGAGGAAAATGAAAATTTTCTTATTTACTCTACTATTAGTGAGGGGTTAATATTGATAGAGTGAGAAGGGAGTATAGAATGGGTTAGAAATGCTTTGTAAGAAAATAGAGTTCCCTGCCCTCCTCTGAAGAGGACATGTCTACATGCCATAACCCTTCATGGATGCTGGCCTCATTGTCAACATAAATAACATTAACATCAGTCTGAAGTTGTCTTTCAAGTTTGCATTTTTTTCCTGCACAGACCTACTGTATCTCAGTTTCTAGGGTTTTGTTTTTTGGGGTGTTTTTGGGGGCTTGGTTTTGTTTTGTTTTGTTTTTTTGGGGGGGTTCTTCTAAAACCCTCCAAATCCTAATTTATCCTAGATGAAGCCAGCAAGATCTACCTGTCATCATGCGTGAACAGTAGTTCCTTTGGCTATTAATGGAGGGTTCTGTTACCTGAGTTTAAGGAAGTTTAACATAGGAGTTGTCCCTTTCTCTGTAGGTTCCTAGAAGATGGACTTTATACATACAGATACTGAGTTTCACTTTTATTAGAGAAAAGTCTTTCTTACTAACGTGAACATGTTCAGAAACATTGCAGAAGGGTGTGCAATTTTCTGATAAACAGCAGGTTCCTTCCTCAAACATGTTTTGTAGTTGGTTCTCTCTCTTTTTACTTGTCTGATGCATGAAGTCTGCAAAATGGATTTCATCTTTTCATTGTGCTGATGGCAAAGGGTTAATGGTGTATAGCCTTCCTTGTACATCGCTCCATTTCAATGATGGCTGTAATACAACGGGTTATAATGTTGTCTGGGGGCTATACAGCACCTTTCCTCTTGAAAGCTCCTCCCAGTTCTTTATGCAGGTGTAAATAACTTCATGTTCAATAGATAAGCAACAGATTCTGGATCAGAAGTTTGTATGGTTTTGCTGGGCAAAGCTAGCCTTCTGGAACAAGCAATCTAAATGGATGTTGTAGCATTGCCCTACATTTTTACTTTCATGGAACCCAGTTCAGCGAAGCGTTTTGAGCTTAAGTACACGCTCAAGTCCTGTTTTGAATTGGAGCTCTAATATGGTCATAAATGGTTGTGATGAATGCTCTGTGGTGTTTACTACTTCTAGTTTGAGCATCAAAAGTCGCAGAGCAGTTCTCTGTTTCCTGCCTACAGTGGGTTGTATTGGGTTAACTGGTATCTGCAAGAGATTCTTCTTTTCAGACCCTAGCGTTTCAGAGAGGTTTCTGCAATTTTCAATTCTGCTTCCCTGCAGAGCAGTAGTGACTGAACTACTTTACAAAGAAAGCAAATTGGAAAATGTGGACATAAGCCTTTGAATTTACTGTGTTTGCAGAATGTTTGTAATGCCGGCTTGGTGGGATTTTTATGTTAGGAAAATCAACATCAAAAGTCTCTGCTGAAAATTTACCAATTACTGGGAGAGGGAGCATGTGTTTGTCTACCATTAATGTTAATGCATCAGTGGGGGGCTAGGCAGGCCTGTTCCTGTATGTTTGAAATGAGTTAATGATTTGTTTGCAGACTTGAGCTACAGAGTCCACGTGAAGGGAAACAAGTCTTTTTTTTCTGTAAATTTTCTCTCCTCTGGGATGCAATTAGTTGATATAAATGTTTCTTTTGATTAAAAGTATTTTGGATTGATCCAGTAGCTACTCTATAACAAGCTGTAGTTTTGCATATTGTTTATCTTTGACTGGTCTCTGTAATCTGAAACACGGGAGGTATGCAGCAAATGTCAACTCAGCTGTCTCTATACATTTTCCAGCTGTCATGAAGCTCTTCTGGAGATGCTTTGAGACATTTTAGGTCACAGCTTTGTGACATGATTAATCAATTCTTGAAGTATATTGCAAGGAGCTTCAATGAAAGAGAAGGAAATAAAGATCCAATGTGTTTTTCTCCCAAATGGAAACAAGGAGAAGGAGGAAACCCCTTGCAGTCTTTCAAAAAAATGATCCCCAGTTCATATTTTTGTGGGACTTTCTTTTAGGTTAGTTAACAGCTGATAATGACCACTAAAAAGACTCCAGAAGGAGCCAATGTACAGACTTAGAAGAAAAGAAACAGCGAATTGGAAAGCATCTTGAGCTAAAAAAGTCTTGTTTGAAATGGGCACAAGTTGATGACCTTTATATATGAGAGCTCTTGATGCACTGCATGCACCTAGAGCTTGCCTTAAGGAAAATGGCATCCTGGGCAAACTTGTATTTTGGTGTATTTCCCACCCTTCTGCCCCTCCAAGTCAACAGTGCTTTTGCAAGCAGGGGCATAGGGTGCAGTTTGGTGGGAGGCAGAATGGCATGGTGCACCAGGTGGGTGAGCAGGCAGGCAGGCATTGCTGCTGCTGTGTGGGAGAAAGGCAGGGGGACTGGAGCAGGTGCCACCCCACCTGCCTGGCTCAGTTCTTCCTGAGCAGAGGTGGGGAGCAAGCTAGGCCTGGGCACTGCTTCTCCCACCTGGGGCAGGGATAGGGGTTGGGGGAGACTGCTGTGAGCAGAGTGGGGTTTGTGTGTGTGGAGGTGTGTTGCCCCCCTGACCACAGCATCCTGCATAGTCACCGCATCCCCCACTCCTAAGGCTGGCTCTGTATGTGCCCACAAAAGCTCTCTCAGGAGAGACATGATGGTTTTCATTTTTTATACACATTTCTAAAGTGTCCATCATAGTGTCACCATCTATTATATAGGGAGTTTGGTCACAGTGCTCTCCTGACCACAGGCAGAAGGGCTTACCCTAGCCAAAAATGAGCTCTCCCATCATGAGAGGAGGCAACCTGTTTTTGTGCTCTGGCATTTAATGTGGTAGCTCATGAATCCTTTTTCTGGAGTGAGATGGCATCCACAGCCACAAACTAAAGGAAAGGTGCACTTTCAACATGGGAGGCTTGTTGAACAGAGCCACTTAAAAACAGTGTAGTAGGTACTCATTTAAGGTAGTGATCCTACATAAAATGGAATAAATGTAATTCCCATCCCCCCCTTGTCTTTTAAACCTGCCTATCGATTTGTTGGAACAAATAAGGAGGACCAAGTAACCCCCTTTGAATCTCAACACCTCCTGATCTAGAATGTTGATCCTCAGGTGCTACTGGGAGGTAAAGAATTACCTTCAAACCCCACTGGACAGAAGGAGAGCTGAGGTTACATGGGGAGCTTGGTGGAGCAGAAAATTGATCTTGTGTCATCCCTTCACCAGGTCCCACATTTTTGCCTTAGAGCTGGTTCCATGCTGCTGCTGCTTCTTTTCCTCTCCCTCTCATTCTGCTGGAAGCAGTGTTTTGAAGGGGTGGGGGGCTATGCACAGAAATTGGGGTGCATAGCATACTTGAACCTGGGGTACAAGCCCTTCTCACTATGCAGACATGGTAGGAGTCATTTAGTTGCACCTTAGCACCCTGTTAGGCTGCATATGCTGCTTTAAACATTTCTGACAACTGGTCAGAAACCTCTAGTCCTGACCAAGCATTGTTTAAATTTTAAACTTGTGTGAAATTAAATTGCCAGAGAAAGGAGGTGATAAAGAAGTGTGAACACACTATAGAAAAAAAGCAAAAACCTTCCAGCAGTCTCATATGGTCATTAGGCCAGTATTGCCTCCCACAGCTTATGCAAACTGGATGCGAACATTAAAAGCGCCTTATTACCATGATTTAACAAAAGTGCATGGCTTTACAGCACTTTAAATATGGGTACAGCACTTCAAGTTAACTTTTCTTAAATGAGGCATTAAGTTCGAAGCACTATTTTTTACAGCAGTTTAGCAACCTACTGTGCTTTAAGTAACTTGGGTATGCTGGTCAAATATCTGGCAATTCTGCCAGTAGCACATGGGCTTTGGGAGCTTAATTTGCTACCACCAGAGGTAGCCTGGGAGCCCTAGCAAAGCCTGCAAAAAGCTGGTAACCCATCCTGCTCCCACCAGCTGACTGAGACAGCAGTGACTGGGCCATACAGGACTGGGGGTGGGGGGGAAGGGACACAGGACATGTGCACAGACATGCATACACCTGGGACCCTGCATTGCCAGGGACCAGAAGTTTGGTGCCTGGCCTCATGGCAAACATGGTGGTTGCTCCCAGTGATGGAGGACACACACTGCAGCTGGAATAGGCAGGCAGATACACAGCCTCTGGTTCCCAGTGTGTCCCTCTGAGACCCTGCCCCCTTACCCCCCACTCCACCAAACACTGTACTTCTGTCATGTTTAAAAGTGCTGTTAACTTTATAGTTCTATAAAAAGTGCTGTAAGTTACAGTACTGAAAAAATGCACACAGAGCACTTCTGTACGCACCCTGAGCTGGTAAGTACTTCATGCAAGTGCTTTTCTTTAACCTGTGTTGCTGGTTCCATTGGCCACAATGGATTTATGCACATATGTGAACTTAACCGCCTTCCATAAATGCTTGTAGGTTTGGGACCCAAAACAGAAATGCCCCTGTTCGCTCATGATAGTGTTGAAGAAGCCATGTGGGCTTGGAAATAGATGACAATATTCTGCAGGAGCAAAATGAGTACAGTAAGCTACAGTGGCAATTCCTCCTAGACTCTTAAAAGTGACAGGGTCTGTTTAAGGCACCGGCAGCCAGACTCCATTTCCCAGCAGCCACGCTGTGATAGGGCAGGGCTGGGGTTTCCATGGAGACTGGCCCCCAGCAGGGCATGCGGCAGGGTGGGGAGCTGTTCCTGGGCTAGGCTAGGATCTTGCAGTCTAGACAAACAAGGAAAAGAAACAAATGCAAGTACATGATCTTGTTAAGCTTTGGGAATCTTACATCATCTGGATTTGGGACCCATGTGCACCTGAAGTCACGACCATGAAGTCAGTGAAGTTACATCTACAGTGATTTTGCCCCTAGATTTAAAATACATGCTGTAAAATGTTGACTCGATAACAAAGATAAATGTGTAAATTTAATAAGGTGCAGTAAAAACCATCCAGTAAGTAGGCAGCTACCATAAGAAGGAAGAGGTTATCCTATGTTGATGACATGTCCATTAAAAGGAAGTCTGGTGTGAATGAGAATATGCAACTAAAATTATACATATTAGTTACCTGCAGGTCATGAAACTGAATCAGCATACACTTGGTACCATAGCCTACAGATAATTTTAATGGGCCTACACATTTGTTTTCTAGCGGAGAAATATTTCTAAATGATCTTAACCTCAGAAATTTCCAGGCTGATACATTTTAGATTCTGTAACTAATATCAATTACAGCGGTGCTTTAAGTGGGGAATATCTGTGTAACTTCAATTTAAAACTAAAAATTTTTCTTCTGTATTATTGTCCTAGTAAAATATCATCTGGTACTTGTACCTAGTACATTTGCCACCTTCCCATCTTTGCCTGTTTATATGGCTTCTGTAACAGGGGGGCTCCGGGCCCCCCCCCCCATCTCCACCAGGCCCACCCACCTGTTCTTGGGCTAACCACCCACCTTCTCGCCTGCCATACCTTGGTCTTGATTAATTAAATAGATGTAATTAGGCAAGAGGCTGCCCATTTTCTGCCCTGCTGCTAGGGGGCACTATCTGCAGCTCCATTCTTCCCCTACATCACAGCCCAAGCCTTGTGGATGACATCATGATGTTCTTATATGCGCCAGTCCCCCACGATGGGGCCCTGAATCCTACTGTAGGACCCCACCTGGGTTCCTCCTTTCAGGTGGACTCTGTTGCCATCATACCAAGCCATATATTGCCTGCCATCGCTCCCCTTTGGATGTGGTCCCCTCACTGGGATCTTCAGCTCACACTAGCCCAAGCCCACCTCGAGGCCAGTTGGGACCCCAGGCCCCTGGCTCTTGGGTGTCCCTCTCAGAAGGGCAAGGAGGCCCACCAACCCTCCTGGTCCTGGCCTCCGCCTGGGCCAGTCAGGGGAGGCTCTGACAGCCCCTGATGTATGACCCATACTCTTATCCCATGTCCCCCTCTACAGAGGTAGGGAGCTGGGGTACCTCAGGGGACTCGCTCCCCCCCCAGGGCAGCAGGTCATGGTGCTACAACTAGTAGCATTTTTGACCCATACTCTGCCTCCCAACGGTGGAGGACTTATTGGGGTCAGGGCTCGGTTCTTGCCTCCCTCTCGCTGTGGTTCCACAGTGCTGGCCCCCCTCTCAGCTGGGGCTCAGATATTATATTTGACCAAAACTCTGCCTCCTAGCATCTTACTGGGGTCAGGACTCAGCTCTCTCACCCTCTGGCTGAGCCCCCCTCACACTGGAGGCTCCACACACTGCCCCCCTCATACTGGGGGGCTCCACACTGCTCATAACACTCCCTTTACTCAGGGTCTCAGGGCTTCCCTCCACAGGTGGGCTCAGGTGGCCATAGCCAGGCCTGGCCCCAACTCGCCTCCTCAGGGTCTCAAACCCCCACAACTACCTCCAGTGTACTGCAGTCTACCCCAAGGTGAGGGCTAGGGGTTAAGGCACCCCAACCCACCTTTCACTGGGGTGATCACTGGCCTGGCATTTCCTGGGGGCTCCCGCACCACTGGGGGCCCCACCAGGCCATGCACTCCCAGCAGGGTGTAGTTTCTGGTTCTACCCAGGACTAGGAGCCTCCTACCATCCCATACAGTTTCTCCCTTACCTCCAGTTGAAACTTGACAGTCCTCAGGTCAAACAGTGTTTTTGCCTTTCCTCCAGCAACCAAACTGCCTTGTTTATATAGCAGCCCTGAGTTTAAAATGGCTGCCCTCATTAGGTACCTGGAGGCTGCCAGCTCCAGGGCCTTAAAGTGGTAGGCACACATAGTACCCTGCCACAGCTTCAAAAGAGAATGCTGTAACTAGTCTTATTTTGCAACCCTTGAAGGGTTGGGGAATCTAGGCTTCAAGTCTGGACCTGAGGATAGCAGGGATTTCCCCTGATTGGCAGCAAAACAAGCTATGCTTTAGGGCAGCGCTGTCAAACGTAAACCCCATGGGTCAGACACTCGCTTCATTGCTGGTCGTGGAGCTGGTTCCAACCCCAGGGTCTGAATCTGACTGGGGGGGAGGGTGGGGGTGTGTGAATGAACATGATGCCCCTTCTGTAGGGGTTTGCCAACCACAGTTTGGATTAGAGGAGTTGCTCTGGCAAACTGAATAATTGCTATGCTTTGTAGTACCCCCCGGGTGTGAAAGCTGCATTACAGTCTTAAGGAGGCTGCAGGTTGTTTGAGAGAGAGAGGCTGGAAGGAACCCTTGGATCCAGCACAGCTGTTCTATGGGAGGGAATAGTGTGTAGATAGGAAAATCTCCATGGATAATTTGGTACTTCTGCTTTGCAGGAAGTGTTGGCCCCAGGGAGGACACCTGGAAGCTGTGACTAAAGCATGAGGCAGAGTAGGGTGCCTGTGCACAGTCTGGTGGTTCACATCTTTTTTTAAATTGTTGTTTAAGTTCCATAAAGGTGAATACAGGAGGAAGGAAAAAGAATGTGAATTTGCAGTGCATGTACAAATCAAAGTCTTAGGCCAAATGAGCAACAGATAGTTTTAAGTGGTGACAAATTGCCTGCTGTTGTCGAGGCTGTTCTTTGGGAAAGAAGAGCTTTCCATTTTAGCATGTCTGTGCCAGAGGATTTGGTGAGCAGCATTCTAGAGCTAATTCCTTTTCAGCTGGTTGTCATAATAAATAACATGGTGTGAACATTGATCCTCGCTGCAGGGCACTCCTTCTACTCCATGCTCTGCTCCAGTATGTTTACATGATAATGCAGTGCAAAGGGTCAAAGCTCAGAGTTCTTGTAAATGGACTGGGGTCCTCAAGAGATCCCCAGGATTAAGAAGGAAGGGGAGAAACTAACCTAGACCTCTAAGAGTTGCTTCCTAAAGCACATGCAGCATGCGTTCAGAGTCAGCTTAGTTTTTCAGTGAAGGGCTCTTCTCTGAATGTTAATTATCTGCCTGTGAAGCCTGGTCTACATGGTACTTGTCAGTTTAAAAAAGCTGAGCTGAATTCACTTTTTAAAGTGGTTAATAAAACTGCATGGAACCCCTGCATGGACACAGCTAATGCATTTTCAGTAATTTGACCATATGCATAAAAACAGCAGTGTCAAATGATGATAAACTCTGTCAGGAAATATACCAACAAGAAACTATAATGTGTTGCAAAATAATACCTCTCTAAAAGATAAGGTTTTAATGGATTCATAAGAAAATGAGAAGGCAGAAAGTATTAGTTGCTAGGAAAGTGTGATAGTGAGATTACAGGGATAAGCAGGTAAGGTCTAGGGATCGGCATTTCATTCTCTTCTGCATGAAAAGTGTAACTATTATATAGTGTATTGGGTAATGTGCCAACTACTGTAAGAGTGAGTCATAACTTCACAGGCACTGCTGTGAATATGGAGCCTGGAAAAACAGAGGTCTTGCCACGCACACATCTGAAAACAGGTTTGGCGTGATTTGCCAACTCTCAGCCGAAGAACCCATTTCAAATTTCCAGTAGCTGTTCTTTTGCCAGCATGGTCTGATTGCTTGGTTAGTGTTCAGCATAGTGTTGACTCTGTGACTTGTACAAATATAAGTCTAGGTAATAACAAGGGTGAGGGCGCTAGAGAAGTTGAGACTTACTATCTAGGTTCCAGTGGAGGTGAGACCTAGGAGTTCATTAGATCCCTGACTTTTGTTTAAATGAACTTAAAGCTGCTGGACTGTCAACTTTAAAGGCTGAGCAACTCTAGTTAAAAAGCAGAGTAGGTACAGCCTAGCATTAACTGCAGGCTTCCTCCAAGCCTCTTTGTGAATGCATGCTATACTGTAAGGCTGCGAGGAAATTTGACTTTCTGTGTCCATTCAGTCTTGGGCCTTTTTGCTGTGGCTGTTTGCATGGATGTTGCTGAGTAGATAGTGTGAGGTGCCGTGCTAGCAGCTTGATGTAGATCACAGCAATTATTCACGAAGACCTCTAATAGCCACTGAACAGGGACCTTTGCTGGGGTAGGTTGTGACATAAAAGAGGGAGAGAGCTACCAAAGGCAGAGTCATGCAGTCTCCTAAAATGTGTTTCTGGAGTTTCCTCTGATAAACTTGTCAGGGAATGTTAATTATTTTCCAAAAGAGGACTTTTATGAGGCAAATAAAACTCATAGCTGTTGAGTATCTTAGTCACGTTACATTTTATAATATCCTGAAAGGGTGGTGGCTTGTAACTTAATCAGCTGCTCATTGGGGAAGAAAGCCCACAGTATGTAGTTTACTGAGAGCAAGTGTGCTGTGTGGGACTCTCCTACACAGCTCTGAGAATCCTAGTCTTATAAAGGCAGAAAAGAATTACAGCTCCCAAGAAGAATGCATTGTATGCAAAAGCTTGTCTAAGTCCATTCCAATCATGCCGTTGGTCCAGTAGAAGATATTGCCCACAAAAATCTGAGATTTTATTGCCTTTTAGCTTGGTTTTAACCTTTTTCATCTTTTCTGATACCATGTGTATAGAGACTACAGCTCCAGAATGGACATTGGGTGGTAGGTGATGCTTGTTGGATTAGAAGTTCACAGAACACATTAGTCGATGTATAACTTTAATTACCTCAGTTATGCTCCATATACATTTATTCCAGCAGACGTTTTCCTGCCTCTGGACAGTGCACTCTTATGACCCTAAAGAGCAAAATGTCTGGGTTTTTTTGTTTTTGTTTTTTTTTAAGTAGGTCATTTATCAAAGGAGGCTAGAGCTGAAACATTAAAATTCTGTTTTCTGTGTTAAGGATTTTCCTGATGGATACTGATTGCAATCAGATTTTCCATTTGTTCATTCCTGTGGAGTTGTTATTTTTGTTTAAATGAAATCCCAAAGAAGTGATTCTTTGTTATTCGTTGCCCCAGAGAGAGCGTCTGTGTTGGAGCTCATCACCACACCAAGCTCTAAACAGAGTTTGGACCTATCTTGGCAGTGATCGCGTGTCTCATACTTGCTGATGTGACTTACGCTCTTCACCTTAACTAGGCACTGACTGCCAAACGCTGCCATCTTATAGGCAAGACAAATAGCCTGGCAGTTGTCAAGTAGTCTCAAGTGTTTGAGGGACAAAACTTTGTTATGGATGGGGTTGGATTTTTGGTTTTTATTTTAGTTGTTATCAACTTCTTCCTCTTTTCCCACTCATAGGGGGTTTCCAGGTAGAAGAGGGGGTATCAGTATTTGAACCACATTCGTACTCCGTAACATGAGTGTGCTAAAACACTGACAAGAGTCAGGCTTGATCTCAGTTTTCAAGTACATCATCTTTCAGGCTTTTTGGTTGCAAGAAAAGCTGTGGAAGCGTAGAATGATTTGACAAGGTTCAAAACACAATTGTGATCTGTCCTAAAGACCATAGGGTACGATCACTTAATTGTATCTCTTCCCCATATGTGGCTTGTGTAACCTGTGTCTGCAGATCTGCAGATTGTTGAGAGGGGCTAAACCAGTGGCAGCTAAAAAGGAGATTGGGGAAATGGCAGCCATATTCACTGCATCACCACCCACTTCCAAAACCCCTCCTTACTGGGAATAATGTTTTATATAAAGCTCTTGTGCTCAGACCTTGGCACAAGCACTTGAGATCCTTTCTGCTGCAACAGGAATATGTGTGTAGGTGTACAAATACATTCCATGTTATTTTCATATGTTTATGTAGAGGATGATGTCTTGCTCATCCTCTCATGGTTCTCTAAGCCAGCCCCATCCAGTACCCATGACAGTGTACATGCAGAAGTCAGGTCAGGAGCCTGTGCTTTTGTGGGGTAGAGGGACGAGGGAACAAGATACCATTGGTAAGTCCAGCTCTGTGTGAGGGAGATCCCTCACTGCTCCTCAGCCTTTCCCTTCCAAGTCTACAGTACGGTTCTTGCAGTTCAAGTGCCTTCTCTGTATGATGGTGGAATCTATTAAACCAGTTATTGTGGTCAGGTTCTCCCTCCCCCCCATGATCTGTCCCCTGGGGGTAGAGTGCGGCACAAAATATATTCCGATGCGGTTGAAGGAGGATAAAACATTCAAAGCTTATGAAACTCTGAACTCCATTCTGTCAGCTTTGGTGTGGGTAAAAAACAAAACAAAACAGGAAAGCACAGAGGGTGCCTTTACACAAGTGCAGAAGCTGCTCTGATGTGCTGTAATTACAGTGTCAGAGCAGACTCGATTAATCAAGTCTGCTGGAGCATGGTAATTACCATGCTCCAACCAGCCTCCGCATCTCGTGTACCCCCATCCCCGCACTTCAAAATGGCAGCAGGGACACTTTACCTAAAGCTTGTTCAACAAACTTCAGATAAAGCAACCTGCCACCGTTTTGAAGTGTGGGGTTGCTCTGATGCATGAGATGCTCTAGACGCTTTAATTGGAGCGGCTCTGCGAGTCGTTCTAATTTAAAGCATTCTCCCCCATACCTGGAGCACATGTATAGATGCCCAGAGTCAGTAAGTGGCTTTGCAGAAAGATCCTTGTAGCCATGGTCAGTTGGTCGTTCTGCCTAGTGTATGTGGTAGACACAGATTCACAGAAGTTTAGTGTTGGAAATCAGGCTCACTTGCATCATGGTAGCCAGAAGACTGGTTGAGAAGAGATGAGAATATGCAGCCTTTCAACTCCAGATCTTTTGTCTGAATCTAGCCCTGATATGGAGTGACCCTGGTAGTTTCCTTTCAGCAGCTATTCCGTTTCCTGGTGAGCTGATATTCATGCCACGTGAGCTGTTCCTGGTAATTGTGCCATCCTGATTGGCAGCTTCAGTAGAGCCTAGTCATTGAACAGGCAGAAAGTGGACCCTTGTCTGTCTTCTAGAGATGGTCCTTCTAAGTCAGGGGTGGCCAACCTAAGGCTCCAGAGCTACATGTGGCTCTTCAGAAGTGGGAGACGCATATTAACTTCTGGAGAGCTACATGTGGCTCCAGAGCTGCAGATTGGCCACCCCTATTCTAGGTGAAGAAAGCTTTCCATATTCCTGTCAGTCAGTAACTTAATTTGAAAACAAAGGACTTGTCTATAGTCACAGTTAATTTTGTCCAGTTGAAGGTGTAATTTCCAATTTAAGGTCTGTAGCCCCTTAAATTGATTTGAACTGGCTTATTTTGGTTTAGCTGAAGTCTGTTAGGATCTGCCCTGAGCTGAACATAAATTAAAAGTAATTGTGTCCATCTTGGGGTTGCATGGAATTGATGTAGACTTGCATACAGACAAATGACTGGTAAAGGTCTTCATGTTCTTTTGTTTTGTGCAGTCAGTGACACCCCTGAATGAAAAGGAGAACAGTTTACAGGTATTTTGCTGTGGTGTGAATGACAGCATAAGTAGCAAAGCAGTAGTGAATTAGGCTCAAATAATTTGTTTTGATTTCCAGAGCTTTCAGCAAAGCATCTTTAATGAGACCCAGGCTCACTTTAAGAAGGGCAGGAGGGGGGCTGGTTAAAATAAGAAAGGCAAGCGGGGGAGCTAAGAATGAATAAGAAATGGGTTAACTTAAAACTAGTTTAGGTTGTACCAGCATCTCTGATGCAATTAACACAGTATGTATGGGTAGGAGAAGCCGTTTCTTTGATCCAAAGAACCTACAGCTGGTGATGTCAGCAGGGTTATACAGCTGCTGTCACATACAGTTCTCCTTTTTGTAAAGAAAAATGCACCTGCTAAGTTTCTTGTTCTGTGATTTCCATGTCTCACAAGCTGTTACAAAACAAAAGGCAGGGAAGCATCTGGCCAGCAGCCTTCACTTGCCATTGCTATAAAGCTTTCAGAAGCTGTGGGAAATCTTTGGTTTGTGCCAGTGTTTATGGTGAAAAATCCTCTAATTTAACATTAAATTGCAAAAGGTTAGAATGTCTTTTGACTATGCCTTAGGCAATAGGCCTTGCATGCGGGAGTTACCCCTTTTTCACCTGGATGCCTTACCAAAACCTCTGGCTGTTGCAGGTTGTTGAAGTTAGCCAAATTTTAGCCAGGTATTTTCCATGCAATATAGTTTCTCTACAAGAAGGCTTCTCACAAATATCTTAATTGAAAAATTGCAGTTAAATGTGCCAAGTTCAACAAGGCTTAACGCAACCTGTAACAGCAGGAAATAGCTGATTGTCAGAAGTGTTTTATGTTAAAATCCCATGGGGAGGGGAAAGGTCAGAACTTGAGACAGTTGAGTCTTATTTGCTCCTACAGTAGCATATAGTTAACTGGGCCTTTGGGCTAGAAGCCTTTCTTGTAGAAAAGTCTCCTGACTCCAGACATAGTTGTTTTTAGTTGGTAGGTACTTGGACACAAGAACATATTGTATGTGTATGCTGTGTATTTCTATAGAAGTCCTGTTTTTAGCTTGGGGTCCTATCTCTTGGAAAATGAGGTCTCCATGCAATAGTGCTGCCCCTGGTTCTATAGAAGCTTGTAGAGGGCCAAAACATGAGCTGTAATAGATTTCTCCCAACCATCCCTCGCCACCATACTAGCTTTGTGCCTTCAGAGTTCATTCGGAGGCTATAGGAGTCCCATGCCTTGAGGAACATCATTTAAAGTTCTGTTTAATTTTGAAATCCGGAGTGTGAAAAGCCCTGCATAAGGTCTCCCGTTCCTACACCATGACAGCACATTTGCAAACTTGCTAGCGCCTTTCAGTTCTGATTAAACTGGGAAGGCAGCAGCTCAGCTCTATTGCACATTTTTATTCCTTGGAGGTATGTGTGGTGACAGATTTATTGTCCAATCCTGACTTTATGCTGTTAGCTTTTGGCAGTTCATTTTTCTTTATATTAAACTGGATTGTTTCAAATATTCCAAAACAAGCCACATTTTCATAAATGAAACAGCTGCCTGGTCATTTTTCATGGGAAAACATTCTGAAGGAGAAGCATTTGTACCACGTGAACTTCCAGGAAATGGTGCTGAACGAAGCAGGGAGGGTGGGGTTGGAGAACACAATTTTTAATATCCAAGTTTTGAACTGTATTTCATTGAAGGCAAAGTTTGATCTGTGCAGTGCCTTACAAATACAAGCACTGGCCATCCACAGTAGTGGGTCTAGTAACCAGTAACCCATAACATTAAAAATGATGCATCTGTTAAAGGTGCAAAAGGGAGAAGTTACATGCAACTTCCTCTTTCTCCCTGTCCTTCTTTATCTGTCGAAAAAGTGAGCTTAGCTTTGCAGTTTGCCTTCAGAGCTACTACACTAATGGTTCCCAACCTTTTTAGACTCAATGCACCCCTCAGTATATTCAGGGCATCCCTCAGAAAATGGCAGCTCTTAGTTTTCACTATTTTTTGACTATAGAAAAATAATAGAGCAGTTTTTCCATTGCTAAGAACGCAGAAAAACCACAACAGGTCAAAATATTTTTGATACCAAGGATTCCTATTTGAAATCTCTGGGTTTATCTTGTGAAGCATGTTTGTACACCAAGGGTGCTAACATTGCATGGCACCCTTTAAAGGATTTGCTGTGGCGCCCTGGTTGAGAATCACTAGGTTGGATAGTAACACTGTGTCAGCACATCCTGAGTCTGGTAATAATGTTATCCTTGTGGGCATACTACTTGCCTTGCTGTGGATGGCAAGAATGTCCTTAGAATTTGTATGTAACAGGTTTGGCAAAAAACCCATGAGACCGAATCTCCTCTTCAGACCTGGCCTAATTTATGACACTATTTACTCCTTCATGAAAAAAAATCACATCACTTCTATCCTACTTGCTTGGTTCACATCACTGTTACATCTGACCCTTTCATTGTCTCTTAACGTATCTGTCCTCCCAGTAGCCCCTTGATATAAGGTAGGGTAAGTGTCCTTTTAGTGCAGATAGGGAGCTGAGGCACAGAATGACTGACTTGTATTACAGAGCAGGTTTAGGATGGTTGGAAGAGAATTGAACTCTGGCCTTCCTAGTTCCAGGCTGGCACCCACCCTAGTCAGTAGACCATCCTTCCTTGTCAGTGTCTGAGTGCAAATGGGCAAAGATCAGTTGACCGGCCTGTTGGAAATCCAGGGTTAGAAATGGCAGATACGCTCCAAGTCAGGATTGAGCCATATGATTTAAGAGATTGTGATTAGTTCAAAGTATACCTGTTATACAAGGAAAGGCTTTAAATTCTCCTTGAGGAGGGAAGGTTTTTTTCAAGCAAAGAATTGCTTCTTTTTTTTTCCTTTTGAGGTTACACACTGGTGGTTCTGTATAGGCAGAGACAGTGCTCCACACAGTGTAATATGTCACTGTTAGCACAGGGATCTGAAATGCCTTATACTCGCACAACGGTTTCTTCTCTGTTCAGGCAAATACTGAGGTGATCACAGTTTTTTTTTGCAGAGCATGTGAGACCAAAGCTTGGAGTTTTCCCATGAGCCTCCTGGTTTTGCTTTTATTTCTGCTTGTTATGCAACTTGAAGGCCTGGTTATTATTTTTGGCCACTCACAAGTAGGGGAAGAGGATGGGGCTTGAAGAATTGCTGACTTCAGCTGCTGCTAACGTTTCCATTTTTTGAAGAGCCTTGGTCCAACACCAAACCTTTGGAAAGTGCAATAGTAGAAGCAGCCACCTTTGTGCGATGTTTTACTTATTTGTATTCTGATTTGTCTGTGTGGCAATAGCAATGCCCACCCAAGAGGCCCAGACATGAATGCTGATGTCACAGTGGGGCCCAAAGTGCTGAACAAATCTGCATCTTAGTAACAGTTGGCACGTTTTGGCATTCTTCCTTTGAGGATCACATTTTCTGGCTGGTTCTCTGTAGCACATAAATATTATTACTAATATTACAGTTAGCTTTAATGTAGCCAGCCTGTTGCAGTCAAACAGTTAGGAAACTCAGATGTTCCACCATAGGCAGAGACCACATTGCAAACTTGAATAGTTGTTTCACATATGGGGAAAATCATTTACAGCAATTTGATTGAAATGTTTTTCACTCAGTGGGCTGATCTCCTTTTCAGAAAGATGGTTAGTCCCTGTGATAATCATATCCGCTCCGTTGCTGGTTTTCAAGCGTGTGTTAGAAGAGAGATTATGTAGGAGAAATGGTAGAAACATGATGCCAGAATGGACCAGCAATCCATCTAATCTCTTGTCCTGCTTGCTGTAATAGGCTACAGTCCTTGATTTAGAGGATTGTACCAACCCCTCCAATACTACTCAGCCATCTGTGCAGTATTTTATTTTGAAGGAATGTGTGAGAGGAGAATGACTTTCTTCTTGACTTCTGCTGGTGACCTGTTTATGTCCTACAGTTTTGTAGTACTCATAACTCTTATTCTGACCACTCTAACTGCAGGAGAGTCACTTAACAGGACAGTCTAATCCTCTTTTGAGGCTGGCTAGATTTTGCAGCAGTGAATTCCATAGGCTGCTTAAGGCAGTATTGAGGAAGCATTTGTATCTTCTTGGTCAGCTTTGTTTCAGCAGGCCATGTTAAACCCTTTTCACAATACACGTGACTAGTTGGAACACAGCGGACCATGACAGATTGGCAGAAGCATCAAAGGATAACCTCTACCCTACTCAGGTTCTTATATTGAGCCATTTGATGTGCTGTCTGAGCCCCTGGTCCTGAGAGAACTTGTGTACAGCCAAATGAAATGATGCTACAGACAACTTGCCTTTTTCTGCCTTGGGCACCCAGCATCATATCAGCATTTGAACACCGTGTTCAGCAACTGAATTAGCTATTACATTTGTAGGTGAGGCTTTGGAGTGAAAGAGGAGTCACGTCTCCATAGTCTGTTCCATCTGAGTTCTCTTTGGTGAGGCAAGTTACCAACGGTTGATCAGTCAGTGCTCACCATGAGTGATTTTTCCAGTGTAAAAGAAATTCAGTCTTCTGCTTGTTTGTACACCAGCCTGGGATGTTAACTGGACAGGAACAGACAGTTTTGGTCATTAGTAACTGGGCTTGGCTAGTTGTGCAGTGACCCAAGAGTGAAAGTTTGATGCACATCATTTCCCAAAGTCTTCACTTGCAAGCATAATTCCCCTCCTGCCACCCTTTTGCCCTAATGTGGAGTGATTCACAGAGTAATTCACTGACAACTTTAAGGAAATGAGAAAGGAAAGTCTATATCAGAGGTGGCGTGTGTTAACCTTTGACCACAACATCCTCCTTTTTTTTTTAACTCTCTAATTGCTTTTGTGATGAGACAGAGATAATATTTTTGCTAAGCCCTGATTTACTGTTCAGAGTAGGCATCCTGTAAAAGATGTCTGCTGGTTAAGTATGAAGTGGAAGGGAGAGAGGCCTTGGCACGTGCTTTCCTTTGTGAGCTCAGCAGCACCCTGATGACTGGAACCGCTGCAGTAGTCGTCTGTGCTGGTACCAAGCATCCACAACTGCACACAGACTGCAGACAAGCATCTGCATCTTAACTGTTCCTCTCACTGCAGGTGGAGTGAAGAGGAACTGCTTGCAGTTCTAGCCAACTGCAGGGAACATCATGACCTGAAGGCTGCCATAAGGAGCTTGCCTTGTCTGTATTGGGAAAATTGCACAGCAGTGCTGAAAAGTTCCCTCATTGTTGGTCACAGCCACATCCCCCTTCTTCCCCTCCCTAAAACAAATATAAACAATTGGTTTAAGTAGATTAAGACAATTTCTGTGCTAAGGAGTCTAGCAAAACCACAGCTTTCAAAATGGGACTGAGTATGTTTTGTCCATGGCCACATTTCTTACTGAAGCTGTAAAGCATTAATTTACACGCCCCTGCTAATGTGCAGACACATTTGAATGACAGCCCCGCCCCAAAGAGCTTACAGCCTGAAAGTATTGATATGTGACAATTGAACTGTTCCAAAATGTCACTGATTGGGAGCCCACAGTATGGTCTGGTTGAGGGTGGAGGCAACATGTGCTCTGTACTCTCTGCCCTAGATGAGCAGAGCCCCTGCCAGAGCTGCAAGGGGAAGGTATGTAGTGGTGGGGAGCAAAGGCAGGACAGGGAAGCCAAAGATGGTGGGGGTGGGACTGGGCTTTGACCCCGACCCCAGCTTCAGAGTTGGAGTTGGTGCTATAGCCCCTCCCCCACCTCCTGGCTTGTACTTGAATCTAAGGCGAGGGACTCTTCTCCCCATGTTGAATGGGGAGAAAAGCCTCCTTGTACCTTGGAGTAACTACAGTATTTTTGTCCTCCAGGCATCCCAAACTGCAGTGCTCCTCACCTACCATGCCAACCCCGCCCTGCACCAAACCCGTGCAGGGCAGATGCAACCAGGATGCCTACAGAGACCACAGTCTGTAGAGATGGGGAAGCAGAAAGCCTCTGTCGATTTCACTTCCCTGCTAGGAACCCTGGGCAGGAAACCTGGACCTATTTGGGAGAGGGGAGGAGAGAGGAGGGGAAGGGAAGGAGTTTTGTGGCCCCCTGTTTGTGGTGGGTGGATGGATGTGCCTGTAATAGTAAACACCTGTTAATTGCTGAGTGGTGGTAGTGATGGGGAAACAGAGCCGTTGCACAATGGCCACTTATTACAGCAGAAGTGAATTATCCCATTAACTGTTAGTTGTTCCATACCCTCTGTGCTGCACTTCTGCAGTCTGCCGTGGTCTGCAGGCTCCATCCTCCTGCACACAGGGGTTGGAAAAGCCAGGGAGTTCTTGGGGGGTGAGAGGGGGCACACCACACCCATCCCCATGGGAACCAAAGGGTGCCACAGAGCCCCCCAGACCCGGCACCCCCGTCCATTCCAACCTTCAGCCCCAATCCAGGTCTCCTTCCTCCTCTAAGGCACTCCTGTGGAAAACTCTGGGCACCGATCCCTGCAAAGCTTGGTGATCTGGGCACTCGACCACCCCCTGGTGGCATTTTGGCTACAATGCATCTATAAAAGAAAATGGTTCTACTTAGAACAGTTATCAGGGTATACGTGGACACTTCTGTCCAGGGACATTTGCAGGGGCTGTTGCAGTGTGGTTGCACCCTGCCCCCCTTTGATTCCTGCTCCACACAGACTTTAAAACCAACTGACTAGGAGGGGTAATAGCATTTCTATTCAGGCAGCAGCAAGGGAGTCAACTGACTTTATGGTTCACTATAATCTAGCTGATTCCTGCTAATCTGTCTTCACTCACAGGTGTTAATGGCCCTCTCTCCTTTTTAATAGTATGGATGTTCCACAAATCTTTTGCAGCTGTGCTATCTGTTAGCCATTCCTGGTAATCTCTCTTCTATTTCGCAACCCTGCAGACTGTTTTTAGCTCTAGCTAAAAACTTTAACTCAAGTGTGGTATATTAACTCAGGTGTGGAGATGACTAACAGTGAAGCATTGGATCTACTGTCAAGATGCTCAATAGGCTAGATTTTGTTTTACAAATCTGAATGAGAGATGCATGTTTAATTATAATTACTCCAGAGCTAATCAGATACTTTCTTTTGACTATTTTTTGCCCAGTTTCTTGTGTTTTTTTAACTTTATATATCATCTAGTAAAATAATATGCGTGCCTACAAAGTTATATTTGTTTTTTGCTTTGTTTTTAAACTGATAAATACAGCACTAGGCCCCTAATATAGGACAGCTTTTAGATTCTCTTTAACTGGAGAAAAATGTGCTGTGTTTTATGTGATGATAAACCAAACCATCTGTACCCCCGTCCCTCCCCCATCTCCAAAATCCTGGTTGTGCCATGAGCATTTTTGAACCAGTATCCAGTCAATGACATTCTTGGAACAGTTCTAGTGTTATGTCTGTCTGCACCCTTAGTTTTCATACATCACACTGTACTGGTCCACAGGGAGCTTGTTCAAATATAGTACTTGATTTTTCTAGATGGATTTAAACCAATTTAACAGGCTTGTATGCCTCTCTGCTTCAGTTTTAAACCGTTCTAAGTGTTACATGCATCAGTGCCCCAAAGAGTCAAAGGGAGAAGGGATACGTGGTTTGACAGGTTGGAGAGAAGCAGGGCATTAAGTGACTTCCATACGAAACCTGTGGCAGAGAGGGGGGCTCAAACTTTGCTCCCTGGTGTCCCAGGGCACTGTCTTTACCAGAAGCCTATCTTGACCCCCCTTCAGGTGACTGGTTACATCCTTCAGGATAGGAAAGAACCCTGCCTTACCACAAGGAGCTCAAGTTCTACAGAGCCAGAACTTCTGCACAGACACTATTATTACACCCTGTTGTGTTACTGCTTTTAACCATCTGAAGTTTGCAATTTCCTTGTGCAGACCTTGTATCTTGCTGTAATAAAAAGCATTACGTAAGGGAGCTGCTGATAAGGCCAAGCAGGTTCCATGAGCAGCATATATTTGAATCTCAAGGATCTTTAACCATTTGCCACCTGATGAGAATCTTGCAGTGAAAAGGACAAGCAACAGTGCTTGTGACATCAAAAGTCCTAGGCTGTAGCTGATTCTGAGTGCATCCTGATTAGGATGAATGTAGGTAGCCAGAAGATATATACAGGTAAATATAATATCAGGTTTCCCAAGGTTGTGCACTAACCAGAGATATTGCTAACCCTGGATCCGTGCAGGGAATACGGTCGCAGGGACCATTTCCAGCAGCTTGTCAGCTTCTGTATGCCTGGTTGCCATTTAGGAATTCCCTACTCCATAATTTGAAGTCGCCTCTCTGCTTTGGTGCTGTGCGGTGCCCTCCATTTAACAAAACACAGAGTGTATTTGCAAGTCTAATTGGTGAAATTTTCATAGGAACAGACTCCTTCTGTTTGTTGTTTAGCTTAGTTCAGAAACTAAGGAAGCCTGCAACGGCTAGAAAATCTGCCTTTTACATGATGTAATGTCATCTGTTTCTGTGTGGTAAAATATGCACTGAGTCACTCTGAGACTTTTTCACAGTGGCTATCAAATCACAGTTTAAACTGGATTTGTTTACTTGTGCTGAACCAGGGTCCTTTATGTAATATAGTGAAGAGGTTTAGAAAAAATGGTAAAATTTTCCAAGTCCAGTAACAGTGTGTAACACTTTTTACCTTCCACCCACCTCAGCCTAGTAGGTTTGTTCCATTTGGGGTGTTATAATTCATTCTTGTCAAGTACAGGTGTAGAGATAAATTGTGGCCAATGTTTTCTTGCTGAGATAAATCCTAGGCAATCTTATCCCATTAATCCCCATTTTACATGCTTCTGATTCAGCAATCCTGCTGATTCAGAAGTTAATCTGTTTTACCTTTGCTCTGCTTTGGTCTTTCTGTTTTTGAACTAAACCTCACATGGGCACATTCACACTGCTACGACAGCCCTTTAAAATACTTTAAAATTATTGAGATTTTTAAAGTACAATTAAGGTGTTTCCCCCTCCCCCTCCACTTTTTAAGATATGTCCCTTTTATTTTGCATAAAGCAAAAATTCTTCCTTGCCACACCAAAAAAGATCACGTGGTGATGGTATGTGTGTTGCCACCTCTCAAGACAAAAGGTATTCTACAGTGTTTGCGGGGTGAAACGAGAATAAGCACAAGGCATAATATTTTTGAACAAAGACTTCACACTGCAGTTGCCTCAGCATAGAAAGAAGCATGCTGTGCAATGGTCTTTGCTGTACTGTCCTGTAGTTAAACAAAAGATGTCCATGTCCACACTTGCCATCCAAGCACCAAGTGTCAAGACTTACTGCCTCCGTGTAAGGATGAGGGCCCTAGCTGGGCCAGGCCCTACTCCAGCCTACTTCTAGGTACCAGTGGGGACATCAGCTTGTGGTTCCCCTGTAGGGAAGCATGAGCACAAGTATCTGGTTAGATTAGATAGGCTTCCCTCTGTATGTCCTGCTTCTTTAGCACGGTGGAGGAAACCTTGTTGCATTTCCTTGCAGCCCTTCTTCTGTCTTCTCCAGAGCCTCCCTGATGTTTTCTCCCCCTACACACAACTGTTCCTCTATACACTTCCTGCCCTGTCAGTTTTCTGAGTTGTCTTCATCAACCATAGTTTCTAGGGTCGGAAGGGACCTGAGCAGATCATCTAGTCCGACCCCCTGCCATGGCAGGAAAGAATACTGGGGTCAAATGACCCCAGCAAGATGTTCATCCAACCTCTTCTTAAACACCGCCAGGGTAGGAGCCTGCACCACTTCTCTTGGAAGTTGGTTCCAGACCCTAGCCGCCCTGACCATGAAGTAGCGCCTCCTGATGTCTAACCTAAACCTACCCTCTGCCAGCTTGTGACCGTTATTCCTGGTCACTCCTGGCAGTGCTCGGGGGAACAGTGACTCCCCCAATGCCTGCTGATCCCCCCTGACTAGTTTATATCAGGCCACTAGATCCCCCCTCAGCCTTCTCTTGTGGAGGCTGAACAGGTTCAGGTCCCGTAGCCTCTCCTCATAGGGCCTGCCCTGCTGTCCCCTGATCATATGAGTGGCCCTCCTCTGGACCCTCTCCATGCTGTCGACATCCCTTCTTGAAGTGCGGCGCCCAGAACTGGACGCAGTACTCCAGCTGCGGCCTGACCAGTGCCGCATAGAGGGGGAGGATCACCTCTTAGGACGTGCTCAAGATGCATCTGTGGATGCATGACAAGGTGCGGTTGGCCTTCCTAACTGCTTCTCCACACTGCCGGCCCATGTTCATCTTGGAGTCAGCGATGACCCCCAGATCCCTTTCCGCCTCTGTGCTGACAAGAGGGGAGTTCCCCAACCTGTAGGTACGGTGCCGGTTGTTCCTCCCGAGGTGCATCACCTTGCACTTGTCTGTGTTGAAACCCATCCTATTCTCATCCGCCCACCCTTGTAACCTGTCCAGGTCTGATTGTAGCCTGTTGCATCCTTCCAATGTGCCCACATCCCCCCACATCTTAGCGTCATCAACAGATTTGAACAGGGTGCTTTTTACCCCCTCGTCCAAATCACTGATCAAGATGTTGAACAGTGCGGGCCCCAGGACCGAGCCCTGCGGAGCCCCGCTGCCCATGTCCTTCCAGGTTGAGAAGGACCCATCCACCACCACTCTCTGGGTGCGGCCCAGCAGCCAGTTGGCGACCCATTTGACTGTGTGGGTATCTACACCACAGCCCCCCAGTTTCTTAATGAGAACAGGGTGAGAGACAGTGTCAAAAGCCTTCCGGAAGTCCAGGAAGACTATGTCCACTGCTACCCCTGCATCTAATGATCTGGTGATCTGATCGTAAAAGGCCACCAAGTTGGTCTGACAGGACCTGCCACTGATGAATCCATGTTGGTTTCCCCTAAGCATGCATCTCTCGGGGCTGGTCAAGAATGGTCGGCTACCAGTCCTGGAGGGGTGTTCTCTGTAACTATTGGGACTTTTTTCATTCCCTTTTCCTGATAAAAATTTGCTGAGTTTTTGAACTAAATCTTGGAGCAGTGGGCCTCTCTCAGTGTCTTCATCTCTTCCCTCACTGTAAGACCATGGCCACTTGTTGCTACTTCGATTTTTTTTCTTTTCTTTCACTGTCATTTTACTAGGTTTTGTCTGTGAATTAATTGGCCTAAAAAATATTTCTACATTTGCCACTCTGGAAGACGTGGGAGCAGCAATGCTGATGTTCCAAGAGCTCTCAGAAAATGTTTATTAGGACATGTCTGGTGCAGTGGGGCTCAACCTTTTGGCCCCACAGGCCAGAGGAGTGGGGTGGGACTAGTCTGTGAGCAGGATCTGGCTCTGCGTGCCAGGATGAGGCCCTGGGGGCTTGCTATCATCCCATCCTTGTCCTGAGCTCTGGGATTGGTCCCTGGGGACCCAGTGCCACCAACTCCCCCTGGTAATTGGTCTCTGGGGGGCCTGCCACCACCCCCTCCCACCCGGCACACTGATGTTGGGTCCCAAGGGTCTGGTGCTGTCCTCTTCTGGCCCCCCACACAGGGACTGGGCCCTGGAGCCTGGCCATCCCCACTTGACCATGCACACTGGGATCAGGTGCCCAATTTGGTTCTCAGGGCTTGGGGTTTCCCATGGTTGTAGAAATTCGATGGCGGGGGAGCAGTGCCATCACTCACCCACCACCAAATTTCTGGATCCGTAGATAGCCTTACGGGGCGGACGACATAGGGCTGTGAGCCAGATTGAGCCTTGCTGGTCTTTGATAAGTTAAAATGTTTCTGTAAAGATTATTGTTATGGTAAAATGGATATGTCCTCTCAGTGAGGTATGGCTAATCACAGGGATCCTGGTTTTTCTCTGTTTAAAAATCCCAAGTCCTCTGAATAAAACCCCCAAATTTTTTTTTATACTGTTCTCATTACTTAGGCAATTTGGTTTCTCCTATTAAACCTGCTGATATACATCATCACCTACCACCAGCAGAAACAGCTCTGCAAAGCCATTCACGTTAGAAAATTTTGTGATTGGTATGTTTTGTGACCATTTTAAACATGATGTACTGTTTTCCAAAACTCCCCATATCACTGGCGGTTCTCCAAGTGCTGGGTCTGTCTTTTGTATATGTTCCTATGTATTTTTCTTAAATGCAGCAGTACCTAATAACATTCATTTTGTACCTCTTTTAGCATTTCCAGGCCTAACCTAACTGCAAATGCAAATAAACCAAAGCCCTTAATTTCACTAATCCTTATAAACAATAGATTGAATAGCACTGTCCCACATTTTGAACCCTCCACTCGGTGGTTCTCTGCTTCCTCCTCATCTCCTTCATCCGATGTGGGTTCTTCCCATCTCTTCCAGGCCTCATGCAAGCCTGTACATATCATCTGCTTAATCAGGAACTGCTGTGTTAATAGGGTTCTCCTTTTAGTGGCCCCACTGGCTGGGGAGACTGGAAGAGAAGGTTAACTATTTTTCAAAGCGTCCATCCTGCATCTTCACTCTAAAATGGCTGCTGTCTGAAATAATATTTTTACTTTTTTTCATAAATTTCTTGGCTCAAACACAGAGTAATGAATAAGAAGGGAAGAATGTTTCTTAAACCCCACAGGCAATGCCCTTTAGGTCTCTGAATGCATGTGGCTCTGCAAAGTCATAAGTCATTTAGTTGTTGATTCACAGTTGCTCTGATTCTCTAGTTCGCTTGTTCCCCTGCTGAGTTCGAGCTGTAGTTGTTAAAAGTAATCTCTGGTTTTTGTGCTCTTTAGCCTTTTTTACATCCTCGAGAAGGTTTATGAGACAAACTATTTGGTGCCCAAAGACTAAGAGAATGGTTTTTAGTGTTCACCTGCTCTTGTATTCTAGTTCTGGTGCTGCAAGAGAGGTTTCCTTCCAGAACTGCTCTGGAGAAGAAGTTACAACCCGTGCTTTTCTAATGTAAAATCCTGTAGGGTAAATAGTCAGCTGAGATGATGAGGAATCCCTGGAAAAAGCAGTCAATGGGACCAAGTGGGAATGGAGAGGATGAGGTCATTGCTTATAATTGTAAGCAGCTAACTTAGGAGGTGTGAGCTGTTAATAATTATGAAACTCATTCTGGGCTTTCAGGGCTATCCTGAAGCAGATGAGATGAAACTACTTGGTGGTTCTGATACTTCATATGGAATTACAAAAATGTTGTCTGGATTATATTAACATGCATCTGCATGTGATTATCCACCCTCTGCCTTTAAAAATGAGCTGGGTTCACGTGGCCACAATATATATATGGTATGTTTAATATATAATACACATTTATAAAGTATAAAAGGAGTTTTGTAACTCGCTAACCAGACTTCAGAATGGTGTCAGGTTTGTAAATGTACATCAATTACCAAAGGTGCCGAAAGTGGTGGGGTGAGGGACACTCTCAAAGATGATGGGGAATTTTAAGTGCAAGCTTAAAAAGCTTCAGGGTTAAATTCTGTCAAATAATTTTAATTTTGCCTTTGCTCACCCCCAAATTTGTGCAGATTTGGCAATGCCAAGCCAATGACTGCATCTATAGGAGTGTGTTCCCAGCAATGGATGGCTAATGACAGTATATCTGCTGTAGCCTGTTCCTAAGCTAAAGTTAGCAAAATATAATTTTAGTTTTAAAGGAATGGTTGAGAAACAAATATATGTATTCAATCTACAGGACTGTTGTCTTGTGCTTTAGAGCTGCCATGCTTGGAAGGCAAATTTTTTTTGTCAGGAAAAGGAGTGTTCTGAGTTATTTGTACTTATTGCATCAGTCTTCATGCTCACCAGTTTTAACTTCACTTGCAATAGCTTCATTATGAATCCTTATGTTGGAGGGGAGGAGGAAGGGAAAGAATCTTCAAAGATTTTTCAGGCTGTAAATTAAATGGAGGTTTAAATATGGTAACAGTGGATCTTGGTAAGTCTAATGGCTTCAAGAAGGACTCTTAGGAGATGCGTGCATGGTGGGGGAACTGAGTGAGTCATGTTGGGAATATAGGGCCTTCATTTGTGGAAGCCTACCTTGACCTTTAGCTTCAGTAGAGTTGCAGTTATTCACATCAGCACAGCATCGGGCTCCAGGCCTCTCATATTATGTGTCCTTGTGTTCAGGGATATATGTGTGTGTGTATAATTTTAAGGGTTGAATAGTGGACCACAGGAAACAATTGTGCATGTGGAGCATGGATTACGCATGCTGGGCAGAATCCTATTTAACCATATGCACCTAAATAGAACATACACTGCTGCGTATCTGCAGTTTTTGGCCCTTACACACACTTAATGATTCAGCTCTGGATGCACAAGTGTCCACACTGCCACTGAGCATGCTTAGTGGGGCCCTGCTCTGGCCAGGCAAGTACATGGCCTCAGACACTTGCCCGGGTATGCACCTAAAGCTGAGTAAGTCCTGAAATTATAGCTGGGCAAAAGCCCTTTGACTTGTGACGATAGTCAGAAGAGAACCCTGCCTTGTCCTAGTCCCAAGACCAAAGTGCTTAGGCAGTTACCCAGGAAATGGGAAACCCAACTTCAGTGCTCCCCATTCTCACCAAGAAGGTGTTTGAACCTCTATCTCATGGCTTCCAAGCCAAGTGCTCTAACCACCAGGCACCAGATCAGATGTTATCAAACTTGTCTCCAGCCCTCCCCATGAGGCTGGCCCACTGGGTAACCAAGAGAGAGTAATTTGTAGGGCAAAGAGGAAGAGAATAAGCCAGCAAGTGTGCGTTTCAGTGAGATGTCAGTTGTACTGCATGGGAGAAGGCCCTAGTTCCTAGCTTGGATCCTTGCTCTCAATGAGGCAGAAACTTCCCTGTTGCTCTCTGTCCATTTTATCCAATAAAAATACAAAACGCAGTGGTTCAGCTTCACAAAGAGGGTTAGAGTAGTGTTTGATAATGTTTAACCTGTGGCCTGATGGTTAGACCAAAGACCTGACCAAGAGGCACTGGAACCCAGGTCTTGCACTCCGTGCAGAAGTCCTTAAACTACTAGGCTATTGGGTTAAAGCAGTGGTGCTCAGCCCCCTAACCTGTGGGCCAGATTTAGCCCCCAGCACCACATCATCCGATCCATTGGCTCTCCCCGATTCTGGAAGTTTGACAGTGGGGGGAGCAGTGGTATCTGTTCTGCCAAATTTCCGGACTCAGGAGAACTCTAGGCCCTACAATTGTCCTGGCATGCAGGGCTGGGCCCCTTAACTGGTGGTTAAAATGAGGGAAAGAGAAGACCCCACAACTGGCTGGATCTTAGCTGATTTCTAAAGTCAGGGCTAACCTCCTGACTGATGCTGGGTAAACCAGTTTAGGTTTTCAGCTGTACTGTCAGAGACCAGTGAAACTCTCTCCTCCAGGTACCACTCAGGTGCAGCTTTCCATCGCTGCCATCTCTGCCTCAGCTTGCCCCTCCCTTCACTATGACTTTCTCATTTATTTTTGTTCACTTGCTTCCACTGGCTTCTGGGGCTGATGTAGTCAAGAGGCACAAAAATCAGATGTGCAACGAGGGATGTCAGGTAGCTTAGTACACTGGGGAACTAAGCAATTCTGTGCATATGGAACTAAAGGTTACGTTATGTTAATATAGCAGTTCATAGACATTAACTGTGCTTAATGTTTAATCTTACAAATGCATGAGTCTTTTGGGTCAATTAAGATCAATTAAAGTCACTTTACTGGACCTAAAACCCTGGATTTCAACTGGGGCATCCATGTACCTGCAACTCCAGAGCATAACTGAAGATGTTTACCCTTTGAGAATCAGTTACTATGACTACAAGAATATTAGTAAAGCAGGAAACCTAATCTATAATAATAAAATAAGGGACTTCCATGCATTTGTATTCATGAATTCTCAGAACTACTGAATATTATTATCCTTAACCGTTTTATTTAAAACAGTAAATGCATGCATATTGCAGAACTGGTTCATTCTCAGAGTCACTTTTCAGCCTACAAAACAGCATTTCTAATTTATATTCTTGTCTTGATAAGCTATTGCAAATACTCGCTTCAAAATGTAAAACTTACTCTTTGTGCTATATTTATTTTCCTTGTGGCAGATACTCCTGTTTGTTCAGTTGGTGAATTCCCTTCCTCTCCTCTCCACACACATTCTGCAAACTTAACAAAAACCATGGATGTTCATAAAAACCTGCTAAAAGCACCATTTGCATATTGACAGGAGTGACACACCAATGCCACTGCAGCTGCCTTTGCAATGCACCTACAGAGCTGAGGTGGGAACACAAGGACTTCTTATAAGTTGAAGGATTCTGAATTCATGTGAACTCTCTTGACTGCCAGCCCCACAGTGCTGTCTGCACTAGGAAAATGACCCCTGCTGCTAACAGTGGTTTAAAAATGGTCTAATTTGTGGAGTAGGCTGAATCAGTAGGAAGATTGTGATCAATACGGGGCCCTAAGTTTTCAAAAATGACATCTCAATTAGGGCTCCTGATTTTGAAAACCTTTTCATGGGACCTGTCCACTGACCCTCTGAAGATGAGGCTTATTTAAATTGGGTCAGGGTGGGTGCCCCATTAGCTGGCCTGCGGTCCACAGACAAAATGTCAGTCTGAGTTGCGCAGACATCTGAGATCCACCCCCACCCTCAGCGAAAAATCCTATTGGTGGGGCCTCCCTTATTCAAGAAAGTGATTCATGAACCTTCTCCAATTCATTATTGTACAGAGCCACCTTCACCCCTAAGTGTGTGTCAGCCCTGTGGCAGCTACAGCTGCTTACACTAGAGAAATCTAGGGGGAGAGGAAAGCATATATGTATTACTGCCCCCACCACACACACACACACACATGGCTTCAGGGTGGTTTCTGCTGCTTCTCTTTTCTCTTAGGCTCAGTGTTCACTACAGCCTTTTCCAGCTGTCACCATGCTCCACTTAGTAGATGGTGCCTTTCCAGTATGCGCTTTTTTCTCTTGCAAAGCTGCTGCAGTAGAGCCACCAAAAGTGCATGAATGTACATATGCCAGGGGTGGGCAAAATGTGGCCCGGGGGCTGGATGTGACCCACCAGGCCATTCTATTTGGCCCATGGGCCCTGCCCAAAATTAAGAAAATTTAATTTTGGGCAGGGCCAAAATATTTAATATTTATCTGCCCCTGACTGCCTGTCATATGCCCTTGTATTTGGCACTGGTGGCTTGTGTCTGCCTGCTGAAATTTTGGTATCCAAGGCAGCTGAGTGTAGACACATCCATGAAGACTAGTGGGCTGGCTCTGTATCATCCTTGCATCCAGCAGAGAGACAAAAACAAGAAAGCCATTGAGTTTTGCTTGGCCACCGGCAGCCACAGTGTAGGGCAGGGGAGGAGAATTATTTGCATCTGCAGGCCACGTAGGCAGTTTTGGAGAGCTGTTGTGGGTCACTCTTCTCTCCCTCCCCCCCTTTCTCCCCCGCAACAGCCCAAAGTTTGCATGCCTTGTGGCTCCTCACCTCCACCAGTACCCAAAGCAGCTGAGGGCATGGTCCTGACCCTGGCCTGCTCTATACCTGCTCCAGACTCGCCCCAGCTGGTGTGGACCAGGTCTGAACTAGCTGGGACCCATGTGCATAGCTCTGACTTCAGTGTGTCTTGCGCCTGCTCTGGACCTGCCCACCCACAATGAGAAGCACTGGTGGCCAGGCAGAAGCTGCTGCTGGGCATGGGGGAATCCTCCTGCCCCCCACTGCCACCACTGCTGGACCCTTTTTGCTGCAGCTGCCCAAAGCCTGTGTCTAAGCCATCCTAGGGCTCCTCTTCACTGCCACTGCTGACCCACTGGGCAGTCAGGAGGCGCTGGTGGTGACTGCAGCAGAGAGAAGCCACAGTGACAGCTGTAGCAAGAAGGGCCTGGCAGCAGCAAGGGGGAGGGGACCACTTTTCCCCAGCACCCGGCAGCATTTTCTGCCCAGCCTCAGCTCTGGCTTATAGTGGGCGGGCAGGTCTGGAGCAGGCATGGAACGGGCTGGGGTCAGAGCTGGATGTGCAAATCTCAGCTGGTCTGCTCCAGCTGGAGTGAATCGAGTGGGTGTGGGCCAGGCCAGGGCTGGAGCTGCAGATGGTTACCTACCAGTTTTCAGGGGGCCAGTACCAGCAGCGGCGGCAGCCAGAAGGAGCCACCCCAGCCCCACTGCCTGCCTGGGGCTGACAGGATGCACCATGTGCTGGACAGCACCTGGGCCAGGCAGGACCAAGGGACCCATCATGGGCTGGACAGAGTCCTTTCACTGGCTGGATCCAGCCTGCTAGCTGTATATTGCCCTTGGCATAGGGGAAGTGCAAAGACTCCAGAGAAGTGTTGTTGCCCTCAACCCCCTGCTTCTTGTCGTGCTCTGGTGTAAGAATGAAGTCAACTGTGACTGCTCTGGTCATGCTTATGGTACCAGAGAGTATGTAAAAATAGGGTGACCATATGGGACAATGTGAAATCTAGAACGCTGTGCCCCTCTCTTCCCCCTCCTCCTCTCAAGTCAGCAGCACTGCTGCAGGCAGAGGTGGGGAGGAGTGGGGGAGGGCAGGGTGGCATGGTACAGCAGCTCTGGTATTATTATTCAGGCAGCTAAGGGAGTCAATAGCCCATTAATGAATTGTTCTGTACTCCACAGATGTTAAGTCATCTCCCTTTTTTCATGGTCATTCCACTAATCAAGCTAATCTATTTTAAGGCACTTTTGATGTCTGCTAGGGCTTCTTATTTCATGGCTTGTGCCCAGGATACTTGTTTTAATTTTCACTGGTGGCCAGGACCAGCCTCCAAAATTTGAGACTGTCCTGGCCAAACTGGGATGTATACCCCTCTCTAAAGAAGACCTAAACTCTTCCTATTATAGAAATTTGCAGCCGCATAACTAGATTGATTTAGCTGCTCTAATGCATCTTGCTGTTGTTGTGTTTTTCACTGATATAAAGCAGGGTCACCCCAGCCTCTCACCAGTGCAGGTCATATACAGGGTTTTATGTGGGAGTGACTACATTGGTATCATTACCTCAATGTGTAAAATGTAAATGGGGCCTTAGCAAAGGGAAGCAGACCTTGAAGGGGAGCCAGCAGCAGTTCTCTTGAAACAAGACTAGATGGAGCTGAAGAGCTGTCATTTGTTAACATATCTGCTTGCCAAATCAATCCCAGAATATTTCTAACTGGCAGGAGGCCTGACCCAAGCATGAACTTCTGGTTAAAGAATAAAACCTGATTGCAGAAAGAGAAGATGGGGCTTCTCTCGTATACTGTGGGCTGAAGGTGGAGAGAAGTGTGCTGCTGAAATGAGAAGTACTGATACTTCTTACCCTCCATCAATTTCCATTCCTCCCCTTTTCTCATAAGTGCAGAAAATACAAGAATGCTTATTCCATTTGAGAAGAATTGCTGGGAAAAAACACAGGTCTTTTTCCTAGAGCAAAACTATTTGTATTTCTTTAGCAGGCTCACAAAATGATTAGGTGATGAATGATGAGTAGAGGGGGAAGGCCTAAAACCAAGCAAGAAGGACTTATTTTGTGTACTTGGAAGGATGAGGGAGCATTGCACATTTACAGGTATATTTGGAAGAAGACAGGCTGCTAGACTGTCTAAGGCTGGGAACCTGCACCACTGACTATTGAGACTCAGTCCTGATCTCCCAAAACTGGGATTACCTAGATTCACAGCTTCTTTTATGTTAAAAAGAAAGCTTTTTTTAAAAAAGCATCTAGATTGTGCAAGGATTGTGTAGCAGCACTGCACTGGCTTTGCTGCAGGCCTAGTTTCTTGGGCACATGTCAGTTGTAGCGAACCCTATGTTCAGCGAGCTCTGTCTCACTCAAGTCAGTAGAACCGTCCTTGGTGACCTCTTACAAAATACTAAGATGCAAAATACTGTTTGCTCATCCATTCCTCCTGGAGGGCTTTTAAGCCTCTGCCTTGAGGCTTCCACCCATCTTGCTTCGCATGAGCTCAAATGTCCCCCAGCCATTATATATACTGAAATCTCAGCAAGCTGGGACTGCATGCAGTCTGCCTTCCAGCCAAGCCCTGCTGTATATGTAAAAAGGCCCGATCAAAACCCAGGGTCCCAACCCAGTGTGGGGTCTGACTCCTGAACTGAACTGTGCAGCTCAGCCCTAGGCTCTTCCCTGCATGCAAGGCTACTTTTGTTTTTTTGGTTTGTTTGCTTCACTCTGTTTAAATCTCAGCCCGCCAGTCTGTCTGACTATAAAGCCCTGATTAGCAGCATGCAGCTTTATGCCTGGATTAGTCTTCTTCCCATGGTTTTGAAGTTGGTCCGGGGTATCAATTAGCATCTCCAAAATATGTGAATCAGTTCCAGCAGATGTATCCTCTTGTCAGCTTTTGCATTTCACTTATGACTGACACCACCTGTGCTGTTGCAGCCCCTGAGTGATCTGCATCAGCAGCAGTTAAGCAAGTTCCTCTAGATGTTCTCAGAACAACAAAGAGAACTGGGTTTTTTTTCTTGCCATCTTAGTAGCTCTTTCCTGACCCGATAGAGCACAGGTTGTGCGCACGTGCCCTTAAAACATCTTGACCCAGGATCTTTGAAAACTAGGTGCCTAAACCATGAGCCACAGGCTGCATAGTTTTTACGATGATCAAGTGAGCAGTAGAGCTGTTACTATAACAGTGATTGCCTTAGTCTATCACTGACCTTTAGTCTGACCTTGGTCAAGACATAGAATGACATAAACACTAGGGTAGAAGGGGCATCCACTAGTCCAGTGGTTCTCAATTTTTTTTTGTACCGGGACCCATTTGTAAACATCAATGCCCAGTCCCAACGCAGCGCCCCTCACTCCCGACCCACTGCCCCCCACCTCCAGGTCCCAGCCCTTCAGTGTGTGGGGCAGGGGGTGGGTGTGTGGGGCAGGAGGGGCCCCCAAGCAGTTTGTTCATGGACCTTTCATAGATTCTTGCTACCCACAAGTTGAGAAATGCTGACCTAGTCCAACCCCCTGATCAGGGCAGAATCATCCCTTTTCTAAACCAGCCCAGATGAATGTTGATCCAACCTGCACTTCAAAACTTCCAAAGATGGAAATTCCAGAGCTTCTCTCAGTAATTTCCTCCAGTGCTTCCTGATAGCCAACCTCCATCTCCCTTGTTGCAGTATAAGACTAATTCTTGTCCTGTTTTCAGCAACGTGGAATAATTGGTCACCAGCATCTTTATAACCACCCTTTTTTTACTTGAAAACTGTTATCAAATGCCTGCTCAGTCTTCTCTTCTGACGACATTGTAGTTCTTTCAGTCTGCTCTCCTATGACATGTTTTCTAAACCTCTAGATGTTTGTTTTGCATATGGCATTCCTGTCAATAGATCCTAGTCTGATATCAACTTTTTATGCAATAGCATTGACTCACATGAAGTTTGCAGTCCTCTATAATCCCTGATTCTTTTCTGCAATAAAATTACATTTCACTCTCCCACAATCCCTTTCTCCTCAACCCTCACCAGCATCTTCAGTATAATGGACTTAGCAGTACTTACCTTCCTTTGTAATGTTCTTTGAAATATACAGATGGAAAGGCATTAAGTAAAACCTTGTTTAGTCTTTAATGCACTGTCCTAATATAAATTAATATTTCTCTTTCTTTCTTTCTCATTTCTTTTTGACAGATATGTCACCTGGGACCTAAAGGTAACTGGCAAAAGTTTCTCCTGCACAAGAGGAGGGAAAAAAAGCCTTGTTCCAAAGCCAGCCCTCAGGATGTGGACAGTGGTTGTATTTGTCCTGTTGATTTGCTTGTGCATATCTGAAAACAGAATTTCCATCTTAAAGGAGCGAGGGGCCCGGGTAATACAGATAAACAAACTGAGCAGTGAAAAGCAGTGCAGACAAGCTTGCAAAAGCCTATCTGTTTCAGGTGAGACCACCTTCCTTTAACTTGAAAGCAGTCTGCAGTTTTCCTTTGCTTTAAAGATCTCTATCCTTCCTCCAGATCCCTCCTTTTTTCACTCCAGTTGTTTACAGGCATTTATAATTATGGCTTCTGTATGGCAGACCTGTGGTGGCTAAATAATTTCTGACAGCTTTGTTTAAATTGAAAACAGAACAGCCATTTTCCAGGGCTTTTCTTGCTTCCGTAAGAAGCAGCATTCATGCGCTCCTGATGAGTGCTGATAGTGTGCAAATGATAGTATGTCACTGAACTCTAATGATCAGTGGACCACACAGGCAGATGTTTGCAGCTGTACAATGCCACAGTGAACTGCTGTGCTTGGGTGAGCTATTTTTGCTCCCCGATATTTCGACTTTTTCTGACTTGCAAGAAAGCAGATGTTCAGCCCTCACTAGCTTTCTTGAGAGAGAAGAGGAGTGAGGAGAGTGATGATTTTGGGTGTCCAGACTGAGATGCCTTAAAGGTACCCTGGTTTCCAGTGGTTAAGAAGCCTCCTGTTCCAGTTTCAGAAAGTACTCTAAATTGCTGATTTTTGCACCCACAGCGAGGTGCAAGGCTGCAGCTAGGCTGGACCAGCTCCAGGCAGGAGCTCGCTCCACAGCCCAGTAGGCAGGACCCAGTGCAGGAGGAAGCACCACATCGTCATAGCTGCCAACGTGAGGCAAATCTCTGCGCCACTGCCACACCTTACCTTGGTGGCCATGGTGGCACAGCGTTCCTTCCAGTGCCGGGTCTTGTCTGCTGGGCCATGAAGGCAGCTTCTACTTGGAGCAGGTCTGTGCCCCCTGCCTCCCCTATGTTCCCCCTCCCCTGCCCCCATAGACTTACCTGGAGGGAGTTGTGGGAGCTGTTCACCACCTTGCCTGGCTGCCATGTGCATGTATGCATGTGCATACACATAGCACCCCTTGTGTCTTGCTCCCCACAACTCTAAGCAGCTTGCTGCATCCCAGAATTCAGCCAACCTGGAAAAACCCACAGGTTCCCACATTTTTCTCCGTCAAAGGAGAAAATCTGCATTTTTCTCTTTCAAAAGAGAAAAGCGGCATTTTTCCTTGGCAGATGGAAAACATGGATGCCCAGTAATCATGTTCCTTCCTAACTTAGGGAGTAATAGAATTTCTCAGGAGTCAGGCAAGGGAGGCGCGTTATCTGCTTTGTTTAGGAGCCTGGCATAATTTTCCTGGCCATGGGCAGGAGTACAGTTGTCAGAAGGAAGGATCAGTGATGCTCTAGTTGAGCTCTGCTTCCAATCGTACATTCCACCTGAACTCCTAGTCTAACTAGACAATTCTCCAGAAAAGAGAGCATTGAAATAGTTGACATGCAAGCTATTCCTGTTCAGGCTTCAGAATTAGTGACCCATTTGAGACAAGTGAGGCCTTTTAGTGTGCCTGTTAGCTCTGTTGCATCAGAACATCTGCTTGTGAATTCAGGACATGGGTACATGAACAGGTTAACCCACAGCAAGTCAAGCTATCCCAGTTTATGAATGCATGACACAGTCTTGTCTCAACAACGGCAAACACCACTTGACAAATCAAGGACCACTTTCTCACATCTTCATGCTCACAGCCTGTTTGCTTTTGTCCAGTTGTAGTTTGTGACTGGTTTATGCATGTGTTTTACCTCTCCATTCATGTGTCTGTTGCTTCAGTAAGACTGGCCTATCAGATGACCCATTAAGATTTTTGTATTTGCTTACCATAATTTCTTGCATACAGGATGCCCCTATATCTATCATGCACCTTGTTTTTGAAAGGCAGAATAAAGAATAAAAAATATTTCTTGTAGAAACTGAGTAGCAGCAGTTAGAGAACTGAGTCTGCTCTTAAGCTTGCTACCAGCCCTGCATGATAGATGCTGCCCTTGGACTGACCCCACGTCCCAAGATCTATACATGGCCCAACCTCATGCACTCGCCCAATGCAGCGCTCAGGGCTATGTCATCTGGCTGGAGGGCTCTCCATGGTCTTATAATTTGGCAGCAGGAGAGTGGTGGCAGCATTGGAAGATACAAATAAGTGCATAGTTGGTAAATATGCAAATTACAACAAACTTTCAGTTGGAGGAATTGCAAAAACTCTGGAGTGAAAAGCCTTCTTTTCTAAAGTTCTGTGGTAGGCAACAGAGGGAATTAGAAAATTCGGGATCTGTTCAAGAACATCTAGAGGTGGATAAAATCAGTACAAACTGCCATAGATTCAAGCGGGTAGGATGGCTTGATCGAACAATAGGCAGAGCCAACCGCACCCTGTCATGCATCAACAGGGGCATCACTAACAGGTCCAGAGAGGTCTTGCTCCCCCTCTACGCGGCGCTGGTCAGGCCGCAGCTGAAGTACTGTGTCCAGTTCTGGGCGCCGCACATCAAGAAGGACGTGGAGAACCTGGAGAGGGTCCAGAGGAGGGCCACTCATATGGTTGGGGGCCTCCGTGGCCAGCCCTATGAGAAGAGGCTGAGGGACCTGAATCTCTTCAGTCTCCCCAAGAGGAGACTGAGGGGGGAACTTGTGGCTGCCTACAGTTTTATCAGGGGCCACCAGCAGGGACTCGCGGAAAGTCTGTTCACCAGGGCCCCCCTTGGAGTCACCAGGAACAATGGCCATAAGCTGAGGGAGGATAGGTTTAGGTTAGATATTAGGAAGAACTACTTCACTGTAAGGGTGGCCAGAGCCTGGAATAGGCTCCCCAAAGAAGTGGTGCTGTCACCTTCCCTGGAAATCTTCAAGAGAAGACTGGATAGGCACCTGGCTGGGGTCTTATGACCCCTGCCACCCTCAGTGCTCCTTCCTGCCCATGGCAGGGGGTCGGACTAGATGATCTGTCTAGGTCCCTTCCGACTCAGTGATTCTATGATTCTATGAAACCTGAAACAATACATACATAGAGGATATCATACGCGAATAAGTTCATTAATCAGGTTGTAAATTGCTTGGCACCAAACATGATTGATCATGAGGAACACCTGTAGGACAGTACAACAAAAACAGACATGGAAAGGTATGAAGGAATGCTGTAAATACAAAGATCATCAATCAGCAAATTGTAAGAAGCAATAATGCAGGCTCAGAGGAAGCATTTCTAATGCATAAAAAGAGTAGAACAGAAATGTGCTCTGGATTTGTGTTTAACCCTGCACTATCCCTGCTGTCTGTCAGTCTGATCCCATGGCTGATGGTATGAATGTAAGCTACATTAAGTATATGCTTGCTGAATAGCTACAGGTTTCAAACCATGTTGTAATAGAACCTAATAACTCGTATGAACAGCACTGAAGGAGGGATTTGATAACAGTTTTCAAATACCTGAAGGGTGGAGATAGACTGTTCCTTGTGACTGCAGGAGATAGGGCAAGGAGCAATGGGCTTAAATTACAGCAAAGGAAATACAGGTTGGGTATTAGGAAGAACTTTCTCACTATAAGGGTAGCAAAGCATTGCAGCACAGCACTCAGAGAGGCTGTGGAATCTCCATTCTTAGAAACTTTTAAGAACAGATTAAACAAACAGTTGTATAGATGATTTAGGCAGAGAGGATCTTGCCTTGAACAGGGGGTTGGACTATATGATCTCTTGCAGTCCCTCCCAACCATACTCTTCTATGGGTGTTTATACATGTGCTGCAAGAACGGGGGAGGGGGTTGGGCACTTTAATTAGTGGCTCCAGTTAAACTGCTCTAATTAAGCTGCCTGGAGCATCATGTATCAGTGGCCCTGTGCTTCAAAATGGTGGCAGGGGTGCTTTATCTAAAGCACAGGGACATTGATGCATGAGATGTAGGAGGCTGCTGGAGCTCAGTAATTGTCATGCTCCAGCAGACTCAATTCATCGAGTCTGCTCTGATTTGCTGGAATTCTAGCATGTTGAGCAGCCTTCCTGTTCGTGTGTAGGTACCCAATGATTCTACCATACCAAAAGAAAGTCATAGGCCAGGTTTGGCCACCTTAGCTATGTTAACTATGGGGGTGGAAAAAAAAAAATCACCCCCAAATTGACATAGTTACACCAATGAAAACCCCACATAGGAGCAAATTACGTCTGCAAAGTGGTCCTTATACTTGCATAACCTATATCACATGAACAAGTGGTACAACAACGCACCAGCAAAATAATGCCTTTTTGTTAGAATAGGCTGCATCTGCCCTTGGAGCTTTGTTTTAGCTATACAGACAAAGCCTTTGTAGACTAATTTAGCTCCTAGGGTAGTCTGTTATGCAGAGGAATAAAGATGCCATACTCCATAATAGTTTATTCTCCTTCCTATGGAGGAATGAGCTACATGGGTAAAACCATGTTCGCATGGGTTGGGGGTGTGCCACTTCAACTCTTTTGGGAAAGAAGCAAGACTTTCTAGGGTAGATGACCCCCTTATATTTTGTTCACTCAGGACAGGAACATTGTTATCTTTTTCCAAGGCCACAGCTGGAGGCTATAAATAATAATGATGGAGACATCTTGAGTGTTTAGCCATGATGCTGACATCTGGATTCTGTGAGGGTGAATGTGCAGAACCCACAAGTCCTGAGTGTGCAGTTTGGTTCATACAAATCACATTGTCGTTCCTACCTGTCCTCCCAGTTCTGTTCCTTGTAGCCAGCTCCAGGCTGAAACAGAATATTTCAGGTGATTTTTATTCCTCCGCTGGTTCAGGGAAGCAGGGCTGACTTGCTGTGATTATGTGACGGTTCTCCTGTACACTGTAGAATAAGGGACAGCACAACATGTCTGCACAAGCAGGCATCCTTTTTCCCAACATACCACAACACACCTGTGTGCTTTGTTCCCACTTGTCTGCAGAGATTGTTGCTATCCCTTGTTTTGGAGGCTGTGAATTTTAGGAGTATCCTGTGTTTAAGTAAAAAGTCAGTGTATTCATGGCCAGATCCTGGGGGGCCTTGCATATATCCCTTAGAAGTGCCTATGAATGGGTTTATATTTTTTCAGTTCATCTGGTTTCACCAGTATCTTTTGAGATAAGTATGTGGCTGACTGACTATTTAGACAGAAGAGGAAATGTGGTGTTGGGGTTGTGCCTGCCTTTTTCTTCCCAGGAAGTCAGGAATTGTAGTATTCATAGATTTCATAGACACTGGGGGCTGAAAGGGACCTTGCACGATCGAGTCCAGCCCCTCTGCCATAGGCAGGAAGTCAGCTGGGGTCAAATGATCCCAGCAAGATAAGCATCCAAAAGCCTTTTGAATGAGTCCAGAGTAGGTGCTTGCACCACCTCTGGGGGGAGTCTGTTTCAGACCCTGAACACTCGGACTGTAAAGAAGTTTTTCCTTATGTCCAGTCTAAATTGGCTTTCCAGGAGTTTGTGGCCATTAGACCTTGTTATCCCTTGGGGAGCCCTAGTAAACAGACATTCTCCCAGATCCTGATGCTTACAGGCTGCACAGCCTTATATACTTACAGGCTGCCACCAAGTGCCCCCAGAGCCTTCGCTTCTCCAGGCTGAAGAATCCCATGTCCCTCAGCCTCTCCTTGTAAGGCTTGTCCTCTTGGCCTTTGATCATACAGGTGGCTGTCCTTTGGACTCTCAAACTTATCCATGTTCCATCTGAAGTGGGGGGGCCCAAAACTGGATGCAGTACTCCAGCTGTGGCCTCACTAAGGCCAAGTGAAGTAGGAGGAGGAAGTCCCTAGATTTGCTTGAGGTGCATCAGTGGATGCACGCCATTGTTTGGTTTGCTTTGCTGACCACGGCATTGCATTGGTGGCTCATGTTCATATTGTGGTCAGTCAAGACCCCCCCCAAATCTCTTTCGGTCATGGTGCTAGTGAGTGTAGCACTGCTGAGCGTATAAGCATGATGCTAGTGTTTCCTCCCAAGGTGGAACATCCTGCACTTCTCTGTGTTGAATGCCATCAGGTTTTGGTCTGCCCACCTTGTGAGTGTGTCCCCAGCCTATCTTCCAGTGTGATGACCTTCCCCCATAGTTTAGTGTCATTCACAAACTTTGCCAGTCCACATCGGACAGCAGAATCCAGATCATTATTGAAGATATTGAAGAGCATTGGCCCAAGTACTGTTGCTGCTACTGTTCCAGTCCAGCTGATTTTGGTATCCTGCACTGGCAGCGGCATAATGAAGGGTAGGGGACTAGTAGGCATGGGAATTTCTCCTGCGTCTAACTATAGGAAACACTTCTATATGAAGAATGATAAACTCCTTCATAACCCCTACCATGATCAGTTTCTGCCCCAAAGCATACTGTTTGAGTGTAATTTGCTGAGACCTGTTGATATCCTCTTCAGTGTCTGAAACCATTTAAGATGCAGCTCCTATCTAAGCAACTTACTACCTTAAGGTCCTGATCCTGAGAGAGTTTGGCTGCCTTCAGTCACTGTGGAAGCCAGTAAAATTCCACTTGGCTGGTTTTGAGCTGCCAAAGCTTGAGGAAAATGCTCTTTCCCCAAGTTTATAAATCTTCCAGAAGCTGTTTTGTTTTTGTTGACACTTAGATCATGCTAATGATTTATCTTTAAAACTTCAAGCTTCCCATGGCCTGCAGTGTAAGCAGGTGCCTCCAGAGAGAACTTTTAAACAAAATACATCCCACATAGAGCAGGGGTGGCCAAACCCGGGGCCCTGTATGGAGATCATTGACACTGGGGCATGAGTGTCCCAGAAGCTTTGCCTTGCAGCTCTTTCCTGTCAAAACTTTGGGTTGCAGTTAGGAGGGTTAGGAAGTTTGGCCTCTGTTTGTGCATATAAAGCACATGCCTGACGCATGATTTTTCTCTGCCCCTCCTTACACTGAAAGCTTTCAACAAAACATGAAAATGATTCGTTTCCTATACCATGCACTGACATCTACTAATCATTTTAATATTGACAAATTAAACATTCTGCATAACTGATCCCTTTTAACTTCACTGGAAGCACTCCCTGCTGTCTGGGCAGACCTCTGTATCAATTCCTCCTCCCACAGTCGCTTTATTCCAGGCTCATTGGGTTGCATGTCCATTTTGCATGCCCCAGGATGTGAAGGCTCAGTGTATATTAGCCATAGTAAAAGGATAGCTGTAAAGAAAACTCTTCTAGCCCTGTCTTAAAATATGTGCTGTGGCTTTCCCGAAGAAGAGGTAAGATACAGCTCCTCTAATGCTGCCTCACATTTGTCCAGTGTTGTTGCTGTTGACCTACTGAAGGTTAAATTTGTTTTAAAGATTCAGGTCGAGAGCTTTGTGGATTTACCTACTCTGGGGCAAACTTCTGATGAGGACGGGTCTATTAGTTTCTTTGGATTTCCAGCCACAGGTCACAAGTTTGAATGTGATTCTGAAATGTTGAGAGTAAGTGGGTTTTGGTCATGGACATTTCTGCTGTCAGACTTTTAGGAACTGTAAGTCTAATTTGGAATTGAAATCTGAACAAGGAGAGCTCTGTAGGTAATATCTATGTGTTTCGGGGTGTTCTTTTATCATGTGTTTAAAGAAACAATGGAGCGAACTGAGATGGTTTTGCTATCAAAGTGAAATCCCAGTCCCAGCAGGTGGTACTAATTTGCTCCCACAAATTTCAAATTCGGAGTGCCTTTTATTGTTTCTCTTGTCCTGCGTTTCAGGTCATCACAGCTGCAACTGGTCCATGTTCTACCAGAACCGTTGTGTCCTCTTACATTGTCGCCACTTGGGTGTATGTCAGAATGCCAGAGCACAAGACATTAAAGATCTCCTTGGAGGTAATTCCTCAGTGTAGGGCTTGTGGTAAAAACCAAATGCCTTGTAAGCCTCCTTTAATATGATTCAGTCTCTTATTTTGGTTTTAATCTTAAATACCCCACACTCAAACCCTAGAGGTTTTGGCTGAAAGAAGACCACATTATATTTCTGCACTTCAGATTGTGTCCATGAGTTGAATTGTGTCTTGGTAGTTGTGCTGTTAGAATAGCACTATGACCCTTAAGGCCCTTTTAACCTCCCCCTGTTAAACGGTTCATTCTGTCATGTTACTTTGCAGCCTCCTCTGTCTTGGATACTAAAGCATAAGGATTTTTGGTTTTTTTAAAGAGCAAGGAGGATGCTTTGGCTTTGCTTTGACTGGCAGGATGTCATGCCAAAGTGGCAGGCTGTATGTGTAAGCAGAGCAGCATTTTCAGCCGGGATCCTGGTTTTCTCTGATTAAAAATTGCAAATTCTCTGATTTAAAAACCCAAAATCCATGATAAAAATTAAAGGCCCCCCCAGCCCCCACCCAGGGCTGCTGGTGCCTCTCACTCCCTCAGAACAGCCCTCCAGACCCACAGACATGCACACACAGACACTGACACCCACCCCAGCAGGTAAGTGTGTGGGGGGGAAGGGGCGGGGTGGGGGGGGGGAAAGGGAAGGTGCTGAGGGGTAGTTCAAGAATTGAGGGGGAAGCATGCCCCTGTGCCCACTTCCAGGAGCAGGGCCAGGGGGTGAGGGCAGGGGTGCCACTCTATGGGTCACACACGTGCTGGCCGGCCTGACGGAGTTTGCACATGGAGGCCACCACTGCAACTTTGCCACTGCACCCTGTGTTACCATCCCATGGCCACCCATACAGCTTTGCAGGCAAGTGGCATAGGGCGCAGCAGCAGCAGTGCAATGGCGGCTGCCCAGCGGGAGGGCGGGAAGGGAGCTTGCACACAGCGGCCACCATTGCACCGCCACTTATGCCCCACAACTGGCTGCACAGCTCCGCAGTGGTACGGGGTGGTGGCGTCTGCATGCCGGCTGGTGGTGTGGGGCTTTGTGGGCAAGTGATGGGGGGGGTGGTACGGTGGTGCCCACCATGTGTGGGCCACACATGCAGGGGAGGGGGGGCTTGCATGCGGCCGGCTGCACGGCTCCATAGCCATGGCTCTGCGGCGGGGGTGGGGGCTCATACACAGTGGCCACTGCCGCTTATCTGTGGAGTCGTGCCAGCAGTGATAGCCACTGTGTGCAAAACCTCCCTGTGCTGCTGCTGCCACTGCGGACCCATGCCTGCAGAGCTGTGCAGCTGTCCACGGTGGCAGCAGCGGCACAAGGAGGTTTTGCACGCAGCAGCCATCACTGCTGGCACGGTTCCACAGGTAAATGGCAGGGGCTGCCGCATGCAACCCCCCTGCCCCACACAGCCACCATCCCTCACCACTGCTGCAGAGCCATGGCCATGGAGCTGTGAAGCCAGCTGCATGTGAGCACCCCCCTTCCCCACCCCTAGCCAGCCAGCCAGGTGGCCCACACATGGTGGGCACCACCACACTGCGCCCCACATCGCTTGCCCGCAAAGCCCCTCACAGTGGGGCACCCCTGCCCTCACTCCCCAGCCCTGCTCCTGGCTGCACTGTGCCGCCTGGGGTCGGCAGCAACCGTCCGCATCCTCAGCCCCTTTCCCCAGGCGTGCCCCACAGCCCCCAAGCTCCACTTACCTCTAGGATCCAGGGGCAAAGGGCGAGTCTGAGCCTGATCCAGCCTTGGCTGCCTCAGAGGCTCAGGCCCTGCCCTTCACCCTCTCCCTCCCCCTCTGGGCAGGGCTGGTGGATTTCATCCCCTTTCTGCTATCAGCTCTTGCAGGCTGGAGCTGTGGCAGCCTGCAAGAGCTCTTTGCACAAGCAGAGAATCTGTGGATTTCTCATCTTAAAGGGGAAATCCATGTTTTCTCTGGTTAAAAACAGGGAATCTGTGGTTTTCTCCTTTTTTCCGTGGAAAACAGAAAACCCAGATCCCTGACTATCAGCAAATGCTAGCTGCTGTTTATACAGTAGCAGGCTGCTTCGTTTTAATGGGTGACACCCTTACAAAATGGAGCTTGTTGGCAATTGAGGATCCAATCCCTATTAAGTAAGTCTTGAAAATTCCACCCTACACAAGTTTAAAACAAAATCACTCCTTCCTGGTTCGTTTTGTGTCATCTGATCTTGCTCAGAGATTTAGCAGTCAGAGTCCCATTAAGACTGGGATTCATGCAGCTGTTGAAATGATCAACTGAAGAAAGTCTTTCTCATTTTAAAAAGTGGAAATTTTCACAAATGTTAAAAACGGGTAAAATTTGATCTAAATAATGGCCTTGACAGTGTCTTCTTACTGTATAAGCGAGGGCCAGATTCTATTCCAGCTATTGGGTATTGGTGGACTTAATGTTTCTAAATCATATTCTGGCCTACCTTGTACAAGTCCCTGGAAACCTCTAAAGGGTTTTGTAATTTTTGTAACACACCATAATCTTACTCTTAAGGCTGAGTCACAAAAAAGCAATGAAGAAGAGAAGGGCCCACCTCCTTTTGCTTTAAGTAGCTTTTCAGTCTTAAACAGCATGGAACAGGGTCTTCCTTAGGAACCTAAATCCACCTACACATCTAATAGGTAGAATAGGATCTGACCCAGAGGGTTTTGTTACTGTTCAAAGTAGAGAGCTACTTCTATACCTTTTTAAGAACCTGTTTGACAGGGGAGGTGACCCTTCCTGCTGACATTCCTTAAAGGATTTCAGAGGGTACCAGCCCTGGGGAGAAAAAATGCTTGAGGCCTGTGACATCACTCAACTAACCCAAGGAGGAGGTACCATTTCTGAGAGGGATCATATACAAATGAAAGCCAGGTTTTGATTCTGTGATCCTACTCACACTGGAGACATAACTGTGGTAGATTGCTTCAGGAGATGATGCTGGCTTACTACTGTGAGCAAGATTGCAATTGGGTCTTCTGTTTTTTTTTTAAACCTGCTTCTCTTTGATTCTGCTTTTTAAAGAATTCATCCTTAAGAAAAGATCACTGGAACCAAATCAAACTACAGATGCAAAACAAACGGTGGTGACAAACATCACAAATAATGACTCAGAGGTTGAAAGGAACACGCCAGCACCATCAGCTCTAGAAATGACTACAAGAGGGACCAGAACAAGCCCAATAGTTGTAGTTGCAACCAGTGCCACAACCAACACTGCTCGTGCCACGACCACCACTGCTTCTTCGACCCCCATGACTGCCAACACCACTATAGCCTCAATCAGAACAACGAACAAGGTGAAAATGTCTACTATTCCAGCCACAAGTAATAAAACACATTTTGGAGCCTTGAATGTCTCTGAAAATTCCAGCGTCCTTCCCAGCACAATACATCCAGCTGCTACTTCTCCAAATTCAAGTCATGCGGCTTCTAGCTCTCATCCCTCAACTACCTTTGGTGAGTCCAAACTTTCACCCAATATTTCACTGGCTAGTACCACGCCTGTTCCAGTTCTCAGCACAACAACACAACCCAGTACAACCATTACTACAAGCAGCACTTCTACATCTAATAGGAGTACAACTGTTGGGGGCAATCCGAAGACAGTAATTTTATCCACAGCTGCAGCCACCTCACGCCAGTATTTGGAAGATGGGACAGGCGTTTCCCAAGTTACTAGTCCCTCGATACCAGTGACGGAAATGAATTCTTTAAACCCCAAGCTGGTGACAACCACAGCCAAAACAACCAGAGTTAAGCCAACTCCTCCTCTTCCAGATACTTCAGAGGGTGCAAAACGTTTAACTAGCCAGTTAACAACAGAAGCCACCATTGGTTCTGGGGTGAGAACAATATATACAACTGTTTTGACTAAGCTTACAACCACAAATGCAGCAGATACAGCCAGAACAACAGTCCCAGGCCTAGACATCAGCCAACAAAGCACAGCCAGTGTGCATCTGCCTCCAAATGCAGCAGACGACATCAGTTCACTCCTGGCAGTGCTTATGTTTGGCATATTGTTTTTTATAACTGTTATAGTTCTGTTTGCCATTCAGGCTTATGAAAGCTACAAGAAGAAGGACTACACACAAGTGGACTACTTGATCAATGGAATGTATGCAGACTCAGAAATGTGAAAGGGTGGGGCAGAGACCCCAAGAGACAGGCTTCAATGTGTATCATGGAGACAGAAAGCCTGTGGCTCATTTTTCTTTCTCATTTACCTATAAGACAAACTGAAAGTGCTTCCAATTTTACTTCCAGTGCAATTTAGGAAAAATGCCATGTACTGTATTAAAAAAAAAAAAAAGAAGATATTTTTCTCAACAATAACAGATTGCTATAGAAATGGAGTATTGTCTAACAACCCTGGCGCTAATACAAAAGCCATTGTTGTTCATTGCCAAATGAAACAGAGAGAGAGAGAGAGAGAGAGTGTGTGTGTGTGTGAGCAGTCATCTTCCAAAGATTGCAGAGAGCTTCGTAAACTTTGTTTACACCTGATCTTAAGTTCCTTGTGTATCATTAATTCCACATGCAGCAGTTTGTAAACTTCCTGTCTGTAAAATGGGAATAACAATGCCCATTCACCTTTTATGAAGTGCTTTTAAATTCAGTAGATGAAAAGCCCTGCCTAAGTGCTAAGTATTACTTCAATGAGAAATTTAAGCCAATGAGCATATGTTCTGCTAATGCTTCCTGCTTGTAAAGAGATCTGTTTACAAGATACTGTAAACACTCGGTTTACTGCTGAACAAGACAGTTCTTTACTGAGGTGCAGATTCTTGTGCCTCGATACATACATGATCTTATTTTTGTATTCACTCAATAAATGGGTCCTGAAGGGCATGTAACTTTGCATTTATGTGTTTATTCTTTCCCACACACCAAAAATGCATCTTATGATGTGGAAGCATCATTATTATTTACAGTAACTCATGTAAAGAACAAGTTACAGTAAAAAGTAACAGCCTTACATCTGTCCTCTTAAGGATCTGGGGCCTAGTTTTGTTGCTGTTCTGCCACACCAGGAAGTTCCTGCTGCCTCACCTAGACTGTCCTGAGATGGCACACTTCTTGGATAGTCTTATGTTTCTGGGAGGACTTGCTTTGTCACATAGTTATCTATGATTCTGGAAATATCTTTTTTTCCCCTACATTTTGCCTCCCAAAACAAAGGTCATATCTTACGGGTGGGGGGAGGGTGCGGCATGCAAGAAAATACATTGTGAACTAAACATGTGAAAAGTTTTCTAGGATCTTATCCCCCTTGAAGGAAAAAGGTGATGGGTGCATGAGAGTGCACGCTTTGGGATATTTAGGAGAAAATCAGAGGATGAGCCCTGACAAAGGCTGAGTCCAGAAGCGGGGGCGGGGGGTTGGGGACTGTCCTTTCCCCCTCCCCTCCATTCCATTCCTTGTAATTTTGCATAACCCCGCCTCTCTTCCATAGTCCCAGTCCTTCATTTGCATAACCCTGTTTCCAGTCCCTCCCACTTCTTTCCTTGCCTCTCATTCCATCATTTGCATAACCCTGTCCGTCTTCCCTCTCCCCCTCCTCTCCTTAGGAAACACTTCCCTCTCGTTCTATTATTTGCACAACCCAAACCCCTGTAGAGACGACCTCCACCACCCCCACCCCCATCATTTCCATTCCCTCCTGCCTCTGCTCCAGGATTGCAGGGCTTTTCTCTGCTTGCCGGTAAATGTATTTATTTATTTGCAGCAAGCTGCTCAGGGATGGTCCAAAACCCCAGCTTCATTACACTGATTAAACCCAGAGAAGCCATTAATCCACACTTAACACATTGATTAATGGTTTCCCCAGGTTTAATCTGAGTAAACTACAGTTGCAGGCTATGTGGCAAACTGAAGAGGGGTGGGATTATGGGGGTCTCTCAGCCAATCAGAGGCATGTGGAGGCCCCCTGTGCTCAGCCCATGAAAATGGCTCCCCAGCCCTCAATCTGCTCACAAAATCACCTGGCAGCTGTCTCAAATTCAGTATGTCCCTTCTGATAAGAAAGGCAGTAAATAAAAACAAATGAGCAAAAACACTGATTCAAAGAAGGGAATACCAAAAAGCAGAGCTGAACAACTTGAGAAGTAATGTAAAAAGTAAGAACTTATTCGCAGAGTAGAGACAACAAAGACCTGAAGCTGCAGGTGTGAGAACTTGACAAAGGGGCAAGTAGAATAGATAAATATTGGCATGAGACAAGGGCATCACGGGCAAAAATGTGGAAACAGCAAGACTTGTTTTTTAGTGACTTTGGGGACCATGGTTAAAGTAAGCAGTTGTTACCATTGTCCCAGGCAGTTTCACTGAGTTGGACCGATTGCTAAACAGATCAGCTGGTGTACTAAGAGACAATAAACCTCTCTAAGCTTTTGCCACCGAACACGAATTTGAGTCATTCTTTTTGGATAACACCTAGGCTTCAGGAGACCGTTTGCAGGAAACAGGCTCTGAGAGCACACAGACCCAAGCAGCCCAAAACACCAAAAGCGACAGCAAGCAAGAGGCTACCCAAACACTCCCCCATACCTCAGAACAGCAGCTGAATATGACTCAACAGTGTGCCTTTGTTGCCAAGAAGGCTAATGCCATACTGGGCTGCTTTGGTAAGGGCATCACCAGCAGATTGAGGGAAGTCTTCCCCTCTATTCAGCACTGGTGAGGCCACATCTGAGTACTGTGTCCTGTTTTGGGCCCCCCACTACAAAAAGCATGTGGACAAATTGGAGGGAGTCCAGCAGAGGGTAACAAAAATGGTTTGGGGGCTGGGCACATAACTTCTGAGGAGAGGCTGAGAGACTGGTATATTTAGTTTGGAGAGGAGAAGACTGAATGGGGATTTAATAGCAGCCTTCAACTACCTGAAGTGGGGTTTGAAAGAGGATGGAGCTGGACTGTTGTCAATGGTGGCAGATGACAGAACAAGGATCAAAGGTCTCAAGTTGCAGCAAGGGAGGTTTAGGTTAGGAAGAACTTTCTCACTAGAAGAGTAGTGAAACACGAATAGGTCACCAAGACAGCTTATGAACTTTCCATCTTTGGAGGTTTTTAAGACCTGGCTAGACAAAGCCTTGGCTGTGATGATATATGCGGATGGTCCTGCTTTGAGCAGGGGGTTGGAATAGATGACTTCCTGAGGTCCCTTTGAACCCTAATTATCTATGATTTTTAGTAGTGTCACTTCTCTTCCAAGCTTTTGCAGCTGTAATTCTTGCAGCCACTAGAAAAAGAGGGATCGATTTCTTATCGATTTCATAGACATTAGGGCTGGAAGGGACCTCAGAAGATCATCGAGTCCAGCCCCTCGCCCAAAGAGCAGGAAGTCAGCTGGGGTCATAGGATCCCAGCCAGATAAGCGTCCAATTTACTCTTGAAGGTGTTCAATGTAGGTACTTGAACCACCTCTGATGGCAGACTGTTCCAGACCTTGGGGGCGAGGACAGTAAAGAAATTCTTCCTTATGTCCAGCCTGAAACAGTCTTGCAGTAGTTTATGACCATTCAAACTTGTCATCCTTTGGGGCACTCTGGTGAACAACCATTCCCCCAGATCCTGGTGGTCACCCCGATAAACTTATAGGTGGCCATCAGATCACCCCTGAGCCTGTGCTTTTCCAGGCTAAATAGCTCCATGGCTCTTACCCTGTTGTCATAAGGTCTGTTTTCCTGACCCCTGATCATGCGTGTGGCTCTTCTCTGGACACTTAAGCTTGTCCACATCCTTTTTGAATTGTGAAGCCCAAAACTGGACACAATACTCCATCTGCGGCCTTACCAAGGCCGAGTACAAGGGGAGAACGACACCCTGGGATTTGCTTGAGAAGTATCTATGAATGCAAGCCAGCGTTTTGGTCGCTTTAGTAGCCACAGCATCGCATTGCAGGCTCATGTTCATCTGGTGGTCAATGATGACCCCCAAGTCTCTTTCTTCCGTAGTGCTACCCAACGTATGACACTTGAATCTTACAGAACTCTCAGGAAGGGTCAGTATGAACTCGACGGTGTCTGATATTTGCTATCCTGTTGTTTTCCTCACCATGTCTCCAACCTTCTTCCAGGACAGTTTGATTCTGGGACGTGTCCACCAAAAGTGATAGGATCCTTCCAACTGACTGCTGTCTTTTCAACATTTGCCTGTTCCTGCCTGCCTGTCCTGTTTAATTTGAAGTGGGGTGAGATACCACTGATGTAGGATTTTTTTTTAAAATTATTTTATTATCATGCACATGTGTGTGTGTGACAGACCATTTTTTCCACATGGTCTCCCATTCTTCAGTACTAATTTCTGATTCAGTGTTATTAACCTACTTTGTCATATGCAATGTTTTTTCTTCTTTATGGCTATTAAAGATTGCTTCATCTAGTACAGACGATAGGCCCATGTATTTCATAGGTGTGACCAATATTTTCTCAAATTCTGTGAGATTTCTACTGAGGTTTACCTTTCTTTGGGAATGTGTTGAAAAGTGTCTTAATTGCGGCAGTTGAAAAACTGGGATTTTAATGTCACTTGCAAATGGCACTTTTTCTAGTTTTATGCAACAGCTTTGAAGGGCCAATCCATTTTCAGTGTCCTGCGGAGTGAAAATATGACTGCATATCCTTTAATTTTATTTATCCTGGAAAGTGGAAGTCTTTGCAAATGTTTCCTTTAGTGACTGACTACCACCTTTGTTTTGAATGGACCTTTATGGGAGCAGGAGTTACAAACTGGGCGAAGAAATTTACTGGGGCCATGCAGCACTTCATGATGTGATGTCTCAGTGCTCTTTTGTGCCATAATGAGTTGGGTTGGGATAAGTTATAAAAACAATTTTTAAACAGTGTGTTTTGGGCAGAAAGTGAAGAAGGCCTTTTCCAAACTGGAAAAATTGTGTGTTTATGTGGGGGAGGGGGAAGGGGTGGAATTTAGGTTAGGTGTGATGTAATGTTGAAAGGGTAGCATTTGGCATAGACTAAATGTAGTAGTTCTGTGACTTCCCTAATGGAAATTGTCTGAATGTTGCTTCTGCATCACAGCTAAAAGAGGCAACCATCACCCTAAGAACCCACCTGGTTTAATACTGACTCAAAGACTACAAACTACCCTCATATTTGTCCTGGGATAAACCATTTTATCCTGGGACAAAATGCAGTCATTCAGACATCCATGTCCATTGTCCTGGTATAAAGCCTAAAAGGTTCTTAGGATAAGGTCTGCTAGCAGTTTATTCCAGGACATTGCAAAGTACATCTGAACAGTTGCCTTGGGATTGCAACAGTGAACCAATGGCAGCAAAGCAGCAGTGTATTCAGCTGCTTTCTAAACTCTGATTAGAAAGCTGATGTGTTCATGCCAGTTGAAATGTTCTGGGATAAACACAGCTATGACTTGTCCAGAGACAAATGCAACATCTGTTTCTAGCCAAAAGGAAGTGAGCTGATCAGAGTACCTTGCTGCTTATGCAGACCTGTATGTGTTTTCCATATAGGTTACCAGTTCAACTACTGGTTTGGCCTGATTTTGAGCATATTAGAATTGGAATCATGGCTGGAGCTGGTGTAATGGGAAGCACTTTCCTGTTCTTATAATAGCTTTCTATTCTGACTATACTGTGATGCAGATTCATGGAGGGTAGGTCCTCAGTGGGTATTAACCATGATAGGGCTGCAATCACCAAATTAAGGCTGCCTTAGCCTCTGAATGCTGGAAGCAGTAAGGGAAGAGGGTGTCATCACCAATGCCAAAGGCTTATTAGGCTATCTATGCCCTTAGTTATGCTTGTGCATCTGCCTGGCTTGTCTTCATGAGGGGGTAAATCAAGGGGACTGTGGTAGGGTGTAAGAAGCAAGGAAGTGTAGCTAGGTGCAAGTATGGGTAATCCAGCTGTTGGGTAGATTCCCAGCAGGGAGTATTGAAGAGGCCCCTAGCTCACAGAGAGAGAGCAGAAGGAGCTTGGGTGAGTGTGGAAAGCTTTATCAGTCCAGGGAGGGCACTTTTCTCTGTTTTCCTGTATAACAGGGGACCCCTTCCCCTGTTACTTGGCGAAACTGGGAGCAGGGTGGCAGGGAGTAGGCTACCAGCAAAAAAGGCTGAAGAACTCATGTTACATGGACACAGCAGGTGGAGCCTCTGCAGAGCATAATTGAGTGGGCTGCAGGACTCATCCTGCAAATTGCAAGGAGTAGTACACTTGGCTGCTGAATGGGGATGAGTGGCACCTGGTTCATATCAACAGCAAGCCATGCCAAGAGACTGGACTGAGGAGGAGAAGGGGCCATATAATCCTGATCCTGCGGCCCAAGGTTTAGACTGGCCCAGATCTTTACAATAGAAGGAGCTTTGCAGGCCTGCTAACGAGGAGATACATTATGTGCTTTGTTTCTGTTGCTGTTTGGGGGTGGTGTTACACTGGAAAACTGGGCTGTTACTTTAGGGGAGGATTGGAGAGACCACACAGTAGAGTGCCTGGGACACTCTATTTCAAGCCCTGCAAAGGGGCAGGAGGGGCGAGGCAAGTGTTACCAGATTTGCCCATCACTTTGGGGTGTGCTCATTTATTAGGGACACGTTTCTAGGGTTTTGGTAATTCTATCAATGTGCTGCTTGTGTTACTTGTGTTTCTATATGGAGCTGTATATTTCCCTTCTGCAAGTCCTCACCCCGCAATGGAGCTATCTTGCAGGACTCAGTTTCAATGGGGCTGGGTTTCTCCAGTCCCCGAATCAGTCATACACACAAACACACACAGATTAATGTGACACGCCTGACCTGGCCAGGTTGATCAGCATGGACAGGCTGACACTCTCACATGCCAAGAATCAGTTCATCAGAGCAACTATAAACTGCAGTCAGACACAAGTACACAGGTAAACAGAATACCTCTGAATCCAGCTGGGTGTCCATCTGACACCCTCATGGGTGCAGTTCATTAGGGCACGTCTTGAGTCAAACTGGGTCAATCAGCCTGTACAAGCTGATCCCCTTATGTGTTTTAAACTCAGCATGCCCCATTCTTTAGCCTCTTGATGAGCAGACCCCACAGTATTTTTGGGCTTCACAGGGATCTTTAGCTTAGGTAAAAGAAGTGTTGCTGCAGAGCAAGTGGGAAAGGAGAAGTAGCAAAGGAAAAATATACCCAGTTACTACCAGCTTGCCTATAAAAGCTATTTATTGCTAAGTATATGAAATATACAATGGCACTAGTAGTAATAGACATGCAAAGGAAAAACAAACACAAACAATTATAGTATTACCCTGGTTTCACTAAGTATCTGGGGAAACTTAGCTCAAGCTTAACTAATACAGTTCAGGTTCAGAAATCTATGCTTAGGGAGAGAAAGGAGAGAGAGAGAGAGAGAGAGAGCGCGTGCTGGGATCAGTGTCTCTGCACTCATCAGCTGTAGCAGCAGCTGTTGGGCCCACTGGGCATCATGGTATAGGTCCCCGTGTGGCAGGGGGCAGGGGGGATTGGCCCTGGCCACCAGGCACTCGTGTTGCTGCTGCCACATCACATGTGTGTTGCCCAGCTCTGCAGGGCACCACGTGGTGCCACACGCTGTCAGGCAGCTCGGGGTCACTGTGGCTATCACCCAGAGCCCGGTGCTGCTTCGCCCAAGCGGTCCCAAGCTGCCAGACAGTCCTTGGTGCTGTGTGGTGCCCTGCAGAACTGGGCTACACCCACGCGATGTGGCAGGGGCTGTGGGCCCCTGTTGGGAGATTTTGGCCACTGCTGAGGGGCTGTAGTCCCTGTTGGGCAACTTTGACCCCTATTGGGGCAACTTTGGCCCCTGTTGAGGATCTGTAGCCCCTGTTTCATAGATTTCATAGACATTAGGGCTAGAAGGGACCTCAGAAGATCACTGAGTCCAGCCCCCCGCCCAAAGGACAGGAAGTCAGCTGGGGTCACAGGATCCCAGCAAGATATGCATCCAATTTACTCTTGAAGGTGTTCAGAATAGGTGCTTGAACCACCTCCAATGGCAGGCTGTTCCAGACCTTGGGGGCTCAGACAGTAAAGAAATTCTTCCTTTTGTCCAGCCTGAAACGGTCTCGCAGTAGTTTATGACCGTTCAAACTCGTCATCCCTTGGGGCGCTCTGGTGAACAACCGTTCCCCCAGATCCTGGTGGTCACCCCGATAAACTTATAGGTGGCCATCAGATCACCCCTGAGCCTGCGCTTTTCGAGGCTAAAGAGCCCCATGGCTCTCAGCCTGTCATCGTACGGTCTGTTTTCCTGACCTCTGATCATGCGTGTGGCTCTTCTCTGGACTCTCTCAAGCTTCTCCACATCCTTTTTGAATTGTGGAGCCCAAAACTGGATGCAGTACTCCATCTGCAGCCTCACCAAGGCCACGTACAAGGGGAGAATAACATCCTGGGATTTGCTTGAGAAGCATCTATGGATGCAAGCCAGTGTTTTGGTCGCTTTAGTAGCCACAGCATCGCATTGCAGGCTCATGTTCATCTTGTGGTCAATGATGACCCCCAAGTCTCTTTCTTCCGTAGTGCTAGCCAGCGTAGCACTGCCAAGCCTATAAGGATGCTGCAGGTTTTTCTTCCCAAGGTGGAGAACCTTGCATTTTTTGGTATTAAACACCATTGGGTTCTCGTCCGCCCATTTGCTGAGCCTGTCCAGGTCAGCCTGGATCACCCGCCTTTCACCTGGCATGGATGCTTTGCCCCAAAGTTTGGTGTCATTGGCGAACTTGGCCAGTCCGCTTCTGACTCCAATGTCCACATCATTAATAAAGATGCTGAACGATATGTGTCCAAGGACAGAGCCTTGAGGGACCCCACTGGTCACAGGACACCATGATGAGTGACTTCCATCAATTATAACCCTCTGGGTCTGACCATGGAGCCAGTTTCCCAGCCAGCAGATCATGGTGGACCCAAGGCCACAGTTGGCTAGTTTCGCCAAGAGGTGATCATGGGATACCAGACTGAAGGCTTTTTTGAAGTCAAGATATATGACATCGGTCCTCAAAGGCATCCAAGGAGCTGGTGGACACTGCTGACTGGTACTTTGCCCAGAAACGTGCATGGACAAGTGAGAGGAAAGTAGCCCCACAGTCCCTGGGCACCTTCCCAGCCAGAGCCTCCTTCCTGGTCAAGTACAGGGCCCACTTGGCCAGGGCCAGGGCCAGAGCCAGGAGGAGGTTGACCAGGAGGTCCCAGGATGTGGTGGGGCTGTGGATGAGGTGCCCAAAAATAAAAAGGTGGGGGGTGAAATTCAACCAGAACCTCAGGAGGAGGTTCTGGAGGTGGAGGGGCTGCAGCCTGGCACACTTGAGTGTCATGTGCGCCAGGGTCTGCCTCTGCCTGCAGAAGCGGCAGAAGACCAGGGTGTCTGTGAAGCTCGTCACATACTCACCCTTGGCGATGGCTCCATGGAGGAGCCACCAGCTGAGGTCCCCAGTGGCTTGTGGGATGAGGGTAGAGTACAGGCTCAGCCACTGGGGTGCCCCAGCCATGCCCTTGCCAAGCAGGTCCTGCCACTTGGTGTCTGGATGCAAGGGCAGCCCCCAGAAGCTCCTGATAATGAGTAGCCCTGAGCTACTTGCCAGGGCAGCTTTTTATACTGCTGGGGCCAGCACAGAGCAGGTTTTTATGCTGCTGGGGACAGCACAGGTGCTGGCCCCAGCCTCTAGCTCCCCCTGGCTGCAGACGCAGGAGCCAGGCAGAGTTATTTTGCCCCAAGTGACACAATTTGCCCCACACCAAAGTGCATGTCTGGGCATGTGCACTGAGGCAAAAAGCCCCTGCTCAAATTTGTGCCACTTCTATTTGAGGTGCTGCAAGTGCACATGCCTGCATGTGTGGACGCGCCCCTAGGGGCTAATGCCTGGGGAGAGCAGCCAAAGCTTGGAAGATCCAAGAGGCCTAGATGAGAGTGAGATCAGGCAAGGGGAGCCTAGACAAGAGTGAGAGACTCCTGCTCCAGTTAAGGTGTGAGGATGAGCTGACTGGCAGCCTAATGATGAGCAGGGCAGGGCAAGGTGGCGATGGAGATGCACAGACCAGAACAGGATCTGGCTTGCTGTCCTGTTTGGTTGCTTTATGGCTATGAGGATTATGACCTTACTTGTGGTACTCGGCTTTGACTGTATCCGCAGGAGAAGATCTGTTGAATGTAAGTCTGCTTTTTCTACATAGTCATTGGTCCAAGAGAAACTCCACAGTGGCCCAGGCCTGTGAATGCGTTACAACAACATTCAGTGCACTTGGGGAGTAGAGGGAATAAATATGACTGCACCATCTCCAGCCAGTCCTGGAGAGTGGAGGTGGGGTTAGATTTAGGTCAAGCTGACCCTTGGCACACCTTAAAGCAGCCCCATGACCGGTCTGTTATATCAGTAGGTGCTGCCGGAACATAGTGAACTCAGGCCATAGACCCCATGCTAAGAGAAGGCTGAGTAGGTGGCATAAAGCCAGCATAGGTCATGACTTCTTCCCTGCATGGTGAATCAGTAATTGTCTACATGAGACCTAGTCCCTTTGAATCAGCAGAACAGCATGCTGGGGGCTCAGCAGGGCCAACATACATGTTCCTTTTGTCTCTCTCCTCTGCCGTACCATCAGGGTCAGAACCCATCTGCAGATACAACCAAGTGAAACTATTATGCCCAGACAGCAGTGCTTTTCATTGATCCAAACTGAGTGATATGGTCCAGTTGGACTGACCCGCAGGTCTGCCACAGTCAGCTTTTTTCCAAATGAACCATAATATCTGTCATCTACTCTCCATTCCACCTGTCCTCCCCTCCCAGATCATGAATCAGTATCTTTACTGACCCTCCTCCCATTCTCCAGAGGGTACAAGAACCTATTTACTGTTGTCCCCTTTGCATAACTACTTTTTACCTGGATTTCTGGGTCCTCCTCTTTAACTAGCTTGAATCCGTAGGAAAAAGATCCCTTTCCTTCAGGTCCCTTCTGAAGTACTTTTGTCAAAAGTTGGCGGGGGGGGGGGAAGTGGTTTGCAAGCCCAAGTGAATCTTGCAATATGCTGGGATGATTTAGTCAGGGATGATACTGCCTTGAGCAGGGGGTAGGACTAGATGCTCTCCAGAGGTCTCTCCCAGCCATACTTTCCTACGATTCTGCCCCCTCATGTTTCTTGAGCTGGCTGTCTAATTCAATAAGAATCTGCAAATGGGGGAGTGCCCATTCTGTAGTTTCTAGGAAGACCAGTTTCAGACCATGAGGAGGAAGGATGGCTGCCTTGTAATCAAGGAACTAGAGTGGGACTCAAAAGAACTAAATTCAAATCCCAGCCCTCTTGTCTACTCCCACTGTAATCCTGGTTAAGTCACTACATTTGTATTTCAGTTTCCTTATTTGACATATGCTGTAAATAGCACTGATAATGACATTAACCTCATCTCTGCTTGTCTAGTCTTTTCATATTTTAAATTCTGTAAGTCAGGGACTCTCTTATTCTGTGAGTTTTTTGTGTGGGGGTGGTTAAAAAAAAGACAGCGGAGTTCTGATCCAGTTCCCAGTCTCTGTGGGCGCTTATACACGAGCATGGAGGCTGCTCCAACATGCTGGAATTCCAGCATGTCAAAGCAGACTCAGTTAATCGAGTCTGCTGGAGCGTGGCAATTGCCATGCTCCAGCAGCCTCCTGTGTGTCATTTATCGGCGTCCCTGCACTCAAACATGGCGGCTGGGGTACTTGAACTAAAACTCATTCAACGAGCTTTAATACAAGTGCCCCTGCCACCATTTTTGAGAGCAGGGACGCTGATACAAGAGACGCTTGGTGCTTTAATTAGAGTGGCTGTCAGGGCCGCTTTAATTAAAGTTCTCCCATTCGCCCTGGTGCACATGTAAAAGAGTCCTACATGCCTTTGTAAAATGAATTAGTAAGACCAGCTGATGCTGGTCTTGTTACTGGTCTTTCTCAAACTTTCCAGGGATGAAGAATATGCATGTCAGTCCTCCTTCCTCTGGCTCTTCCGTGACACACGCTGTATGTACATTATCAGAAGTATTGTGACATGACCTGGAAACTCTCCAGGAAGTTCACTCACTTTCCAAGTAATCTGGCCCCATGTTTTCCTTTTCTTTTTGTTAAAAGTCAGAATGACCTTCTACCACTATCTGCAAAATACCCAGAACAACATCCTGCAGGTATTTCTACTTCTGTTTGAGCTTTGACTTGCCTTTCAGAAAGATATCTGGCTGTATTTTAAGAACTGCAAATGATGGAAAATCCACCATGTCCCAAGTAAGTTGTTCCAGTGGCTAATGGCTAGGTACATATATTAAGAGGACACCTTTGTGAGCTTGTTTAGGATTGCATTCTAGGAAAGTGCAACATGTTCCTGTCAAGTTTCCTGGGAAAAGAAATGCACGATGGGGTGCCAAGAAAACGTGCTCCACTGCTGTGCAGCAGAGAACACTAATGTGCATCTGACTTCAGCCCATCTCAAAACCTCTCAATGGAATATGGTAACATCCTGGAATTTCATTTAGCATTTATTAATCATAGAGGCTACCTTCTCTTTTCTTCATGGCCTAGAGTGGTGGCTTTTGCCAGTTAAGAGAGAATGAAATATGATCTGATAGATACCCCTAGTTCCTAATTTGGAACCTGTGTTCTTGCAGATGGCAGAGGATAATGGGCAAAGCAAGTAATGAGAAGATAAATGAAGAAATCAACAGAAAATAATGGGAAAGTGGGAGAAGAGAAAACCCTTGAAATGGGACCTGCAATGTGCTTTGTGCTGACCAAGGGCGTATGCAGAACCATAGCCATGGGAGCAGTGGATGCACAATGGAGCAACAGGAGGATGCACAATGAACATTCTTTCCTTAAAAATTGCTGTCATTGTCAGTCCCTCAATACAATGACAGTCTTCCAGTAAATAAGGAAATAAGTCTTCCAGTAAATAAGGAAGCTGCTGGTGAGGCTGGAGATGACTGAAGAAGGCAATCTGAGATCCACATGCTTTAGTGCAAATATGGCAAATGGTTCTGGGAGGAAGGAATGGATCCTGGTGTTGTCATGTCACAGCTCTTTCCCTTTGTCTCTCATTTATCCACTTCCATAGCGAGGCAAGTTTGTTCAAAATGATAGATGCTTTATATATCATGGTGCTGATGGTGGCAGTTCAGTTCTTGAGTTTCCCAGGAATTAGCATTAATATTGCATTTCTTCAGATTGGTCTTCAAGGTATTCTAGAATCTCTTCTTTTGCCCAGCTCTAGCATAGTCCATCAGTGAGTTGGGAGTACAGGACCTATATTGGGAGCTGATTGTCAGGCATCCTTATCAAAGAAAAGTAGGGTTAGAAAGGACCTCAGGAAAGCAGGACCACCCCCAACTAGATCATCCCAGCCAAGACTTTGTCTAGGCAGGTCTTAAAAAATAGCACGTTCTGTCCAACAGAGCTGGAGCCATATAAACATGGCTTCAATGCTGATGGTGTTTGCTTGAGTCAGAACTCTGGTGTTTGTTCTTCTGCCCTTCCAATTGATATAGAGGGTTTTCTGAAGACGTGGCTGGTAGCAACATTCCAAGGTGTTCAGATATTTCCAGTGTCTTCCAAATTTCACATCCATGTAACAGGGTGGGAATGATGATAGCCTGGTAGGTGAGAAGTTTGTTTTCAGTCCTGATGTCATGATCATAAAAAAATATGATTTCAGAGATGTCTGAAGGCAATACTGGCAGATTTTATCCGGTGTTGAATATTGTTATCTATGTTTACTTTTTGGGAAGGTAACTATCTGGGGAGAGGAAATGCGCAACATTCTCAAGGGTTGCCCTCAAACTGTAATATGTGGAGGAGCATCTGGTTGGTTTGGCATAGTAGGTTGGTAAGCGTTTTTTGGTTCAATGACGTTGACAATGAGGCCAGGCACTTCATATGCTTTCAAGAAGCAGTCAAGTGTGACCTGAAGTTCTTCAATTGAGTGGGCACATATGACACCATCATTAGTGTACTGAAGATCAGTAATTAAGGTGCTGGTTATCTTGGATTTGGAACACAACTAGGGGCCTACTCGATTTGTGATTTCATGGAAATCAAGAAATCAGGAATTGCCTATGAAATCAGGCAATGTCTATGAAATCTGAGAAAAAAAAAAACTTACTAAAATCCTGGCTCCCCACACCCATGCAGCCTGCTAGGGGGGAAGGGAGAGGGGGCTGCCAGCATAAAGGGGAGCAGCTAAGATGGTGGCCACCTCTGGTCATCACCACTAATTGGCTGAGAGGACTTCCTACCATGTGGCCCCACCCTGCTTCACCAATCAGTGGTAAGGAGCGGGGCCGTATGGCAGAAACCCCTCTCAACCAATCAGCAGCAAAGGGTGGGGCCACTGGGATCCCTCAACCAAGCAGAGGCATGGGAGGGGAGGTCGCCATAATACGGCCATAAAAACGGCAGTTGGCACCGCAAACTGTCTGCAAAATCGGCTACCTGGCTCCTCACTTTGAGTAGGTCCCTAAACATAACTAGCTGATATTAAAGCGATCCTGTCCTTGCGAAGTGGATGCTGACTCCAGACAGAAGATTATTACTAATGAGATGTGGAATAGGTGTCATATAGATGGAAAAGAGTATTGGTGCAATTGTACATCTAAGCAATTGCTTACGATGGTTGCTATCATGTCATTGTGAAAAAGTGTGATGGTGGTAACTAATTTTAGGGGGCATCCAAAATACATTTCGATCATGTTCCAAATACTTTTTCAGGAGAAGAATTCTATTTGAATTGAGTTTCCCCCACCTCTTCCTATCCAAGTTTTCATTTCCATAGCTCAAGAGTCCTTTCCCATTTTAGCATTGAAATTGCCAAAAGATCATTCTTATTTGAGGACAGGTGACACGATTTGGTCAAGTTTAGAACAGAATTCTTCTGTTGTTTCTTCATCTACATCAAGGATGCTAACTGGCCCTTCCACCATCTGAGTAACAATCTTGTCTTGATAATAAAGCCAACACCATCTGTCTTTTTCAGCTTTTCCTTTCCAAAAAAAAAGTGTAGCCACCACCATGCTGTGACCTGCCCCTCTTCTCCATGTCTAGGCTCACTAAGTGCAGCAATATCAATATTAATCATGCAGGTTCTCTGGCCATGAGTGCTGTCCCTTGCTCTAGTTGATCACTATTAGCATTGTCCATTAGGGTGTGGATGCTCAAAGTTGCAAACTTCATTACTTAATATGGACCACAGATAGAGTGATCCCACTGAATGCTGATTTCCAGCCAGGAGAAATGTAACAGACTAGGTTTAGGACACCTTTTCTAGCCTTTTTCCTGTACAGGTGGAGCAGAGTGAATCTTAAATAGGCCCACTCAGTCATGATTGCAGCTGCCAAATTGCACACTTGTCTCAGTTCAAACTACAAAACAACCATCATATAATCATCCATGTAGGTCCATGATTAGGAGCTTTTGGTACTTACTTGCACCTGCCCCCATCACCACTCTCCCATCACCATAGGACTTGCTGTTGAAGTTGCCTGCACATTTTTTTTTTTAATGTGGAGATGCTGTTGCGCATGCAACCTTCATGGGAAGGAAACCTTAATCCAATGGCAAAAAAACCTTAATCTGATGGCAAAGAGACTGCTAGATGACCAGAAGTTTCTATTCCACTGCAGCCTTCAGCTACCTTTGCAGCTGTTGTGAAGTATTTCCTGTTCATCTGCATGCTCCACAGTTGAGGACTTTTATTTTTACTTTTATTTTTGGATTGCTGCTAGTCTGGAAACCTTGCTTTTGACCTTGCTGCCATGGGTGACCTTACCAGGAGTACAAGACTCCAGACAGCTTTTGCGGTCCTCGGTAGTGCGCAAGCCTCTCCACCACATCAAGTTTGAGATCTGTGGGAGGCTTAAAAATAAGAAGGGTAAAAATAAAGACTTTGAAATGAGTTAAGCCTCTGTTTAAAACTGCTTGAAGTTCAATATCAGAACTCCACTTGCCTATGTTAGACTCCTCTAATTGTCTGCTGCAGGCAGATTTGTCATTCTTCTGCAGCCTGATGTACTGTCTTCTCTCGACCAAAATGGAATGAATCCTGGTTTAAATAGAGTGCAGAAAAAGATCCCTCTTGACTGGAAAAATAAATAAATCTGTTTTTATGCTCCAGAAGTCTTAGCCAGGGGCTGAGAATACATTTAGAGTAGTCTCACTGCTGGTGCTAAGGTGAGCCAGCAGGGTGCGCTGTGGGGCAGCGGTAGCTGGGCAGCTGCTGTAGAGCCTCCAGGCAGAGGTTCTGGGAAGCAAGCAGCCTCTTCTCTGAACTTGGGCTTCCTACTTAACCATGTGGGACACTTATCTTCTCCCTTGGCAAGGGTTATGGGTAAGCTATGATGCATGTTTAAATGAAGGATTTGAGCTGGTGCATAGAGTGTAATCAACATCCTGCTGACTCAAATTTAAAAGGAACTATCTGGCTAGGAATGTACAACTTCTTTTAAAAAATAACAGCAATAATAATAAAGTGGCTTGTCTTTGTGCTTCATGAGTAGTGCTTAAATGGCTTAACTCCATCCATATGGGGCAAACTAAATTAAACTGTAGCACCTGAGCCCACTACCTGATCCAGGCAAATGGACCCTTTTCTCCCCATGGGCTAGGGACAGAAATTACACATAAACCTATTTAAGTGATCAGAAACCAGTTCAAATCTGTAACACAACAGAAGTTCAGTACACATAAACCGCTTTCAAAATGGCCAAAACTGGTTTAAGATGAACCTGAATGGATGTAGTATCAGACTTAACTGATTTAGGTTAAATTGGTTATTTGAACTTCTGTCCCAGATCCCCTCCAGATTCAAGTAAACTCAGTCTTCCAGCATCTCAGGATGCTTTGTACCGCCCTTGCAAACCCCCCCTCACAGGGTGAGCGGGCTAACCTTGGGCCAAGCTGTCTGCTCCAGCCAAGCAAGGAGGTGTGCTCTAACACCTCCCAGCTTCTGACCTGGCCACTGCAGCATGGCCCAACTCACAGGCAGCACCTGCCAGATCCAACTCTTCCCTGAGCCTGCATGGGGAGCAGCACCTGGCGGGCTTCCAGTGCATGGGCTTGGGGAAGAGTTGAATCTGGCGGGTGCTGCCTGTGAGCACCTGAGCAGCTAGCACCCCACCCAGGTGGCCCTGGAGGGCACCGCCACTGCACAGGGATTGACTGGGCCCCACTGCAGCTCAGATGCTGCAGAGCTCAGCAGCAGCTTGTATGGGCAGGCTCATTATTCCTGGGCAGTAGGGTTGGAAATAACCCATGCAGTGCTGGAAGTGCACAGTACCAGCAGTTACTGCTCAGTCCTTTAGTACTTGCTAAAACAAGTACTAAATAACTGTACAGTAACTGCACAATTGGGTGCACGTGTAAATGCACCCACTGAGTGCTTATAACAGCAGCTACTGTGGGCCACCTTTGGGAAAACTGGTCATGTCCTTTCCTTACTATACTATAAATCTACTATAGAATAAAATGTGGAGTAAATTACTCTCTGTAGTCATTGTCATGTGTCCTCACCATAAGAACAAGTGCACTGAAGAGGGAGGATGGAGAGAGGAAACTTACTCAGCTTATAAATATGTTTTTCATGTTCCATGCTAACTTGCAAAAGTCATTTAACAAACTGGGCCAGCCTAGATGGCTACATTGTGTAGTAGGTTAATTGTGATCTCTTCCTCAGATTCTGACATATTTCTGACTTCAATTTTGATTTTTTTTTTACATGCCTGAAGATGACTTGCTTCCTTAAGCTATTTGGGGATATATGTGAGTAGGTTCATTCACCTGAGAAGCATCTGAGTGCACTGGAACTACCCACAAGTATAAGTGTTTGTAAATTTCCACAAATACTTCCCATCAAATACTAAAGCCTGTTTTATAAAGTACTGACAGACACATGGCTGAGCAATGTGAACTCTCTAAGAAGTAATTAACTGGGTTTTTCATGCTTTATGTTGCCATTTTAATTCTTTTCCTTTTGTATTTTTTCTTCGACACTAGAAGCAAGAGAGATGTGATCAGAAAGTTTAGCCCATAGCCTACATGGACTACTGGATCCTACAACACTTGTGGTCCCAGTATTCCAGTACCTGTCCCTAGGTGTCCTTTCCCTGCAAGCAAAATTGCAGTATCCTTGTTGTCCTGAAAAACTTGCACTTAAGACTGGACAAGACTCTGGCACCTCTGTTCCATGCTGTGATGGAATGTGCCATCTTTTACTCATTGCACCTCAAAATCTCAGCAAGACTAAGGGTGGCTCTGGAGAAAAGGATGAGGCATCATAAGGACTCCTGCTGATAATGAACAAGGGGATGGACCAGCATGTCTCCAATCCATCAATGAACAAGTCAGCTTAGTCAAAATCTCTAGCTGAACAGGGCAAAACTAAGGCTAAAGACTGAAGCTACACTACTCAAAATTAAGTCAAGGCAGACCTAAGAAAAAGCTTCATAGCTAAGGATGAATCCAAGGTCAAATTCTGCAGGCTTGCCACAGCCCTGGGCTCCAATTTCACAGGCAGATTGTGGCCATCCCCCCCATGCCTATGATTGGCTGGGATGGCCTGAAGATACATGGAATGCCACCACTCCACTGCCCCCTGGCCTGCACAGGGGGAAAAATAACCCCCCCTCCCCTTGACCCTCCATGGGTGCAGGTATAGGGACTGGCCCCCCAGCTGGGCCTGCCCTGTGACCCTGGCCAGGTTATACTTCCCTACCCCAGCCCAGCTCTGTTCTCAGCCCAGCTCTGCTCCCCGATCCACAGCCTGGCTACACTGCTTCCCTGCCCCTCGCTGGCCCCACACAAGTGCACAGACAGGTCACAGCTCCCCTGCTACCATGCCCCCCCCCCCGCCAAGCCTCACTGCCTGTCCCCACCCTGGCCAGGCCACACTCCCCCAGTCCCAGCCTGGCTGTGCTCCCCTTGGCCCTGTCCCCTACCCTCTGCAGTACTCGCTTACTGTGGAATGGGCCCAGCTGTGGCTGCCAAGAAAATAAAGCAGGGCTGGGACTGTCCCTTTCTGCCCCAACTGCAGAGCTGAGAGATTGCATGAGGGCAGCTTTCACCCAATCTACAGTGGGGGAAGGAACCTTTTATTTTTGCACAGAGCCCCACTTTTCCCTGCTTTTTTGCAGGGTTCCTTTTTTCCCCCCACAGATTTCTGATTTTCACAGAAAATGCCTGATTTCACATTTTCCACAAAATCACAATTTCGGTACATCCCTATTCATGGTTGTCAGTAGGACTGTGCAAAGCTTCGGGTGTTGATTCGATTCAGAGGAGATTCGGCCAAATCTGAATCAAATCAGGACCAATTAAAAGGTCCAAATCGATTCGAAGCTTTCCGAATCTTCAGAAAAGTTTCTGAGAGCTTTGATGATTTGGACAGTCCCCCTGCAGCAGGGAGCTGGAGCCAGACTTGGAGCTGGTACGTAGGAGGCGGGGGGAGGGGCTGGCAGAGGGCGGAGGGGACCATGGGGGAACCCCTGCCAGGCCCCATCCTCTGCTTGCTCCCCCAGCCCACCTGACCCCCACCCACTCTCCCAGCCCCTCCATGGCTGCTCTGCCCACCCCAGCTCCCAGTGCTTTAAAAAAAAAACCCCACTCAGCAGGTGCTGCTGGGCAGGGGAGCGATCCCTACTGCCCCACGCAAAAAAAAACAAGCGAGAAAAGCCCCAAGACTCACCACTCCTGCAGCAGCCTCAAGGCTTCAGGGGCAGCAGGGAGCACCCCCTGCTGGCAGGAACAGTGAGTCCAGGGGGGGTTTCTCCAGTTTTTTTTTCTTAAAGGGCTGGAGCCACAGCAGGCAGAGCAGCCATGGGGGGAGAGCTGGGGAAGCAGGGGGGTCAGGGGCTCGTGAAGTGCTCCCCACACAGCATAGGGCAGTGGGGGCAGCAGGGATTACCCCTGCCCAGCAGTGAGTCTTGGCTTTTTTTTTCCAAGTGCTGGGAGCTGGGGCAGCCGGGGCAGCCATTCAGCAGCAGCCAAACCTCTGAATCAGATTCGGCCAAATGGATTTGGGACACTGATTCAAATCACTGAATCGAATCACTGTCCCCCAAATCAGCCAAATCCGAAGTGAATACTAGCCACTTTGCACAGGCCTCATTGTCAGGGGAGTGAGAAGACAATGGAATAAACACCCTAAAGTAATAGCTGTGATTAGAAGCATGGCCTGAAATAGCTTAGATACAATTAAAGATGGGTCTGGATTAACTCTCCTGCTCTCAGACACCTTGTAACTCTGAGAAATTTCAAACTGGATGCAAACTTAATGTTCTAGTGGAGCTGTGGAATCTTTGTCACTGAAAGTTTTAAGAGCAGGTTAGGTGAACGCTTGGGTGAGACAGTTTAGACAGGAATGACTGCTTTAGACAGGAGCTTGGACTAGATGATCTCCTGAGGTCTCTTATAGCCCTGCTTTTCTATGATTCTGTCTAGTCTCTCTTTCTATAATGAGCCATATAAAACTCTGCCCCAGGCTCTCTGGAAGTTTAGAACAAGATTCACGTGAAACTTCTGCTGAATTAACTAGCAGAAGTTCCTGGTTGTATAGGACCATAGGTTGGATGGTGCCCTGGGAGATCTTATTGCTGCTTAACCATCTAGGATTCTTTCTACATGATACGTAGAGGTTAAATGCGGGCACTGAAGGTATGTAATTTGTATATGTAATTCTTAAGTGCACTGATCCATACCAGAGCCCTTTATTGTCATAGCAACAGTCTGTTAGCAATATTGGAGAGATCACAGCAGCAGTGGAAATGCAGATAATCCTCTACCATAGAATGAGGATGGCACTGGTGTTAAATTGGTTTGCAAACAAAAAGGTAAAAAAAAAGGCCTGGCTGGCTGGCAGTACTCTCCTATTTATGCTCCTATACTGAGATTCAAACTTGGTCCTTGTCGCCAGAGCTGGGAGCACAGCTGCCACCAGCATGCTCATATTGTGCTAGTCTCTCCTTCACTGGCCCTCACATTGATGCAGTAGGCTTAACAGTCTCCAGGATAAGTTGCCCCTAGCTTTCACCTTCAACCAGTAAGACAGTTTTCACAACATGGAGCCCAGAGCATAGATGGGAGGTAAATCAAAGTGGCTGGAATTGGTTTCCTTTGCTATGATTGTGAGGAAACAGGAATTTTATTTGTATGCCCAGGTTGTTGTATGTTCCATAGGTACAATGAACAGGGTCATCTGCATCAGCTCTGGTCTGTGGTGTCAGCATACACTTGGGTCAGTGACCCTGTCTGTTGTGTAATGGGCAGTAGTTCTTTTTCAATTAGCAGGCAATAAATAATCCTTAGGGTACTCATAGGCAGATGGGCTGCATAAGTTGTGTGATCCACTGAATGGTTCTGCAATCCAGAATTTTGTGTTGGTCCCAAAGAAAGTATTGGGGAAAGGTGTGGAAATTGAAATGAAGCAACTGATGCAAGGTTACAAGATTAAAAATTTCTGACCTTTTTTTTTGGTTCCAATTCAGGATGATTTTCTTCCAGAAATGCAGAATTTACTGTGGAGCAGAAAATCTGCTTTCTCTACTGTTCTAGTCACAGTGACCTATTGTAGTATTCAGTGGGAATCCACCTCTTAAGAACCTGGCAAAATTATTAAAAGCATCATTAACACAATCTTCCTGCTTCTCTTGACTTTGGGCCACCCTGCTGTCTATGCATAGTATAAACAAAAAACTCTTTTAAAAAGATTGTCTCATCAATTAAAAACCACATGTAGTTGAATCAGAGCAGGAAAAGGAGCCATGGCCAGGAGGTTTCTGCATAGGGAGCACATGAAAGTGGCATCTAGTGAAACAGCCCTTGCATCTTGTGGGATGCAAACCACAACGCCTCCATCAACTTGTGCGGGACTGAAGAGAAATAACTCCTCTTCAGATGTTTGCAGCATATTTGATCTGTGGGGCTTCTGGAGAATGTCATGTTGTAACAGCAAGCTCTGTTAGACTCTATAATGGTCTCCCAAGGGAAGTGGTAGAAGCCTCATAGGACTTCAAAACCCAGAGAAAACAGTAGACAAAGAAGTATAGCCAATCTCTTGCCTAGCAGAGAGATGAGCTAAATAACCCAATAGGACTTTTCCATCATTAGTGATTATCTCCTTTCATAGCAAGCAGATGAACAGGAAGAAGCTGTATGTAGTTTTGTTTTGTTTTGTTTAAAAAACCTAAGAGTAGGTGTTCCCATGAAGAACAATACTGTAGTTCTTTTTATTCTGGCTGTCTTTATTAGCCTTCATGCTTGAGGGTATAAGCTGATTGCTCATTGCAGTGAGAGAGACTGCACCTCAATGTACAGTATTACAAAACTTTGTGCAAGGAAATATAAAAAAACTTCTCTTAAGTTTCTGATCTTAATCAGTGTTGGAGAAATGTTGTTGCTTTTTTTTTTACCTGAGTGACTAGCTAAAAACTTGGAATCTTGCAGGTTGCTTCAACTAGTAGGAGAATTTGGTGGAGCTCTATGTCTTCACTGCATGTTCTTGCAGAAAACATTACAGTCCTGCTTCCTTGAGCACAGGAGGAGTCAAATCACCAAAGACACCTTTCCTGCCCATAGCTTTGAACTAGCACCCCACAAATGCCTCTTCTTTAGGTCTTCCCTGAGGGTTACGCTGCTATTCTTGTTCAGGCAGTGTTGGCATTTCTTCCTCTGTTTCTGAGTTTTGTATCTTTGCTTCACCTGAGCTTTGTGTCTTCCATACACCTTCCTCTGGGCCAGAATGAGGCCCAGGCCATCCAAACTCCTGAGTAAGCCTGCATATGCCTTTGTTTGGGGCTGGCATGTGTCAGTGCTTTATGTTTGGAGGCTACTACTTGCTTCCATAAAGGAGCTTAATAATTTCTTGCCACCATCTTAAATAAAGGGCAATGGTCAGGTCATGCACACCACTTTTAATGAGATTCAACACACTCTATGACCTTTTCAAGGTCAATGGACTGCTGCTGTGTTCCTTATATGCGCTTCACCTAAGCACAATTTCTGTTGCCCTCTCAGCTTGCCCTCTTCACTTCAATTCTGATTCCTGCTAAGTTCAATACCTAAAGAGGGTCTTATGCTATGGAAGTTACAATGATAGGATATCCTATTATCCAGTGTCCCCTCTTTGCCAATGCATAGAAGATATGAGCCTTTTACACCTTCCTGCTTTAGGCTTTATTCCTTTTATTTAGCTCGTCCTAGAGAGGTTCATGTTTCTAGCTCCAGACATCCCCTGTTCAAGTCCTAGTTATAACACAACTGGCAATGCTCACAGCAGTACTAGTGCTGTACTACTGGCCATGTGCTGCCTCTTGTCCTCTTCTTTGCCCTCTGGCATTTCTTTGCTCTGAGCAAGGCAAGTTGACATGATGGTAAAACCTCCAGAGCTCCATTTTTCCAGTGCCACCTATTTTACTGGACCAGTAGTAGATCAAGGACTTGCATTTACAGTAGAGACAAATTAATTGAGGATGTTGTGTCGCTTGTAAATCCTTTGATGATGTAACTTACTCTAACACTAGCATATCTCTTTATTGTCTTTCAGAGGTTTTGGCAAGAGGCGCATGAGCCCGCTAATATTTCTGAGTTGACTTGCAGTTCATCCTCAAAAGGCTTCATGCTTTCAGATCCCTGATTTGGCCCCACAAATGACCCAACCAGCTGCATCATTTCAGTTATAGCCTTACACAGGGTCCAGTTGCAGTATGAACACAGATCCAATCTGCAGTATGAACATGTGTGAAGTATAAATTTATATGACTTGAAGCATAGGGCAGACTGCCCAGCTGGAACTGAATCTTCTCCCATCCTGACATTAAGCTTTTTATTTAAACCTAAAATACAATTTAATCGAAACAGCTGTTTAAAAAAAAACTATCATGAGCTGCTTGAGTGGTAGGTTCCCATGAGCTTTAACACTGGCTCACCTGACTTGGTGTTAGAATGATAGAAAAGTAGAGCCCGAATGGACCCCAGGAGGTCCTCTAGTTAAATCTATCTCCTGCTTAAGGCAGGATCATCCTTATCTAAACCATTGTAAAACAAATTTGACTGTTTTGGTAAACTTCTCCCCAACCCCTCCTAAAGGCAAAACTCAAAGTTGCGTGAATCTGAATTGGGATTAAGAGACCAATGTGGTTTGAGCTAGGAGAAAAGGAGTAAAGCAGGCATCAAAAGTCCCTCAGACTCCAAATGGCCCATTAGGCTAGTGTGATTAGGGCAGGAGAGTTTCTGTAGCTGGGTGCACACAAGGTGGTAATGTGGCTAACATCAAATTTGACCCCACAAGTGCCTAGGTACCTGTTTACAGCTGTGTCAAGCTGAGCAGTCTTTGGTAAGAGCCTAGAGCAAAACTCAGACTCACACCTCTGATACCATTTCAAGAAGCTTTTGAACTTTTGAGTGTTATGATGTACTTTCTTACCTGTTTTTAGGTGTTGTCTTGACTTTAGAATGCCTTTGCCTTCTGACAGTTTCTTTGGTGTTGCTCAAATAAAGTTTGCCTCCTTTACTGATGTTACTGATGAACTCACTTAAATCTAATTTAATAGGAGGTTTAGGGTCTGGAACTATTACTGTTCGGGGCGCGAGCCGGGTTGTGGCTGTTGCCCCGGTGGGTTCTATCCCCTGATGTTAAGTTACGAGAGGGAGAGGCGGACTCGCAGCGGTTCCAAAACATTTTCTTTTATTCAGTTGAGTTCTTACTTACTTGTGCGCCACTGATGTAGATGTGGCTGCACAGGCAGTTGCACTTGGTTCAGTCCCAAACGAACGACAAACAACGTCTCTCGCTTGCGCACCACCGCTGTGAATGTGGCTGCACGGGTGGATTCTGTCCTGATTCAGGTAAGAGACGAAAGGGCAAAAACAACAAACTGCTGGATCTTGGTTCGGGTGGGGGATAATCGAACATCCGTCCCGTTCCGAAGGAACGGATGCAAGGCAAATCAACGGATCTCGGGTCGGGTGAGGGGCGACAACAAAGCGGTGGATCTCCCGAGAACCAAACGAACCGATCGATAAACAGTTGCTCCGGAGACAGGAGAAGCCGTGGGAAGCTGGCCAGGCCTACCCACTGAGCGGTGGAAGCTCCGGCTTCTGCTCTAGCTAGCTGACCGAGCGATGGATGCTCTGGCGTTTGCACGCTCTCTCTCTGGCGTCCGCCCTGGGTGGAAAACTCCATCCCAGCCTTTATAGGCCAGATGACAAGCCCAACCTCAAACCCCGATTGGTCAGATTTTCCCATCAAAATGTTCGCAGGCTTTTCCCTAGGGGACGGGGTTTTCCCAGCGCATGGCCAGGGGCCACCTAGCAAACCAAACAGGACCTTTCCCAGATTGTGAGGAGAGAGAGTGCTTGGCCGCATCTGTTGCTAGGCAAAGCTGGCAGAGTCCAGCTGGAGCGTGACAATTACAAGAATAGTGTTTTCTGGGACCTCACCATTTTAAATAAAGGACAATGGTCAGGTCATGCACAAAAAACTTGAGAAGATGCTGAACTTTAAACAAGCTGCTGAACTTTACAGTCTTATTGACTGTAATGAGGTTTAAGCTTAAGCACACACTTAAGTGCTCTGTTGAATAGGAGTCCAAGATCCTTCACGGATGTGACGTTTATTACACTCCCTTAAGTCTCTGTGTGAGGTTTTAGGTTTTGAAACCATTCCTCTGCTCCATTTCCTAGTGTTTGTGAGTTTTTTGTACATCCAGTATGGAACCTCATTCTCTAGCTCCCCTCCTCCAAAATGTACATGTGTGTGTACATATTAAATGGGCACCTGTCTTACTGGAACAGATCCAAGATTCATCTCTTGTAGCATCCTGTTGCTGACATAACTAGAACCACTTGCTTCAGAGAAATGTGTAAGAATCCCACAGCAGAAACATGTGGGATAAAGCTGTCTTCCACATTAATTCTTAGCCTGCTCCCTGCTAATTAGCTTGGCTTAAGCCTGAAGCATGAAGTTTGATATCCCTTCCAAAAGCTTTTCTTAGCGCAATTATCTCACCAGTTCCAGCGTACAAACTGAACAGTAATGTAGAGAGGCTTCCAGGAACTTAGTTTTTATAATACCGCAGAATGCTTGCTGTAGATGATTAAAAGTACACTTCACTTGTTAAATAACCAAGTATGTTTTGTTTGGTTTACTTCCTTCATAATTCTCTCAGGTGAGTCACTCTCAGTGCGTCTCCCAGTCATTCTACTGAGCTAGGGAGGTTCTGTTGTAATTTAAGCTAATAATAAAACAATACTAAAAACAGCTGCACAGTGAGGAATATTAAAGCCAATAAAAGAAGGAGGGAAAAAAGAGGGTGGGACAGTTCTAACCACAATGCACTCTTTAATTGAAACCTGGGCTGGAATTGACCTGCTTGCCCTGAGATTCTGTGTGGGTTGGGTTGGGTTTAAGCCCGCATTGTTAGCCAATAATATAGTATTTATATAGACATTTTTAGCCTCTGACAAAATAAAAATTGTTTCCATGCAACCTTTGGCCGTGGCCACCCACGTGCCTTGGGATAGAGGGATGGGTCCCATGGGTTCCTGCTTGTTCAAGCCTGCATCATCTTTTCCTTGGGTTCCTCACATTCCTGCTAAGTAAAATTTGTACTGTATTAAGAAAGAAAATACCTTCCTGGTAGGTGGATTGAAACCTATTTCCCATTCATATTTACCTTTTTCCTGAACTCAGTATCATGAACCCTGTTTATATTTTGGGGTTCATGGCATGTCATAATTGTTTCCTTGTGTATAAGTGATCTCATGGGAAAACCCATGTTAGTCTGTGTCTATTTATGTTATTATTATCAATACATGGATTATATTTTACTGGCTATGTGTATCTCTGGTTAACTCAACTATTAATTATCCCTTGTCATTGTGTTCTAGGGCCAGGGCAACTAAAACGCACAACAGCAGAAATAAGAGCTAGGATGGGCATCTCTGGGCAGTAGAATGGGGGCAATCAATTCTAAAATAGCAAAGGCATCCAGGAGTAATGGCCCATCAAGGCAACTGTACTCCAAGTACTCCAAGCACAACAGAACTTTCTAGACGCATCTGGTGATTTGTGAGCATTAGAGTTATGCTAATTGGAGGCTGGCATGGAGGCTTTTTAAAGCCTAGCACTGCTGGAATATTCATTTTTGAATCTCGTGCATTCAGGGTTCACTGGCCCCAGCTACCAGGACTGGTAGAATCAGCAGGAAGGCTGAATTCTGTAACTCTGGTAAGGACATTTATGGGAGGCTAGGGGAAACCAGATGTGTGTATAAGAATCTGAATTTGCCTTATTTTCTAGCTCCAAACCCATGGTCTGTTTTATTTGCATAATTCTTTCATCCTGGGCATATCTACATGAGACGCCTAACTGCACAGTAGCCTTGTTTACTGTGCAGTAAACACATGTGAATACATGTGCATGCACTTAGTGTGCAGTAAAACCCTTTACTCTCAAGTAAATTTGCTACCTGGACCCAGGCCTGCCTGGCTGACTTAGCCTGGTCCCTGGCCACCTGTGCATGTCTGACCACTGATCTGAGGTCAGGCAGTGCATGGCTACTGGTACAGAGCATCTTATCTCTGAAATGTTGAAAACTCTCACAAAAGCTTCTGTCTCATGGCTCTGCAGGTCCTGAGCTGGACACAGGAGAGAGGCCATACTTGGCAGTAGAGATGCAGCCTCAGGGTCGCAGTCACCCATAACTGGGGCCTTGCAGATGCACCAGCTCCACCAAAGGAGGACCCTGAACAGGACCCTCCTCCTGGATTGCTTGGTCACAGCATTGGAGGACCAGCTGGTGGATGCTGGGGCCTGACAGGCAGAGAACGTGACGTGCCAGGACAGATGGTGGGCTCAAGATGTTGCTCATGCAGGACCAGTGTAAGGAAGCAGAAGACTGGGCAGACAGAGTTCAGGGCACTGCTCCTGGCCCTGGAGCACAAGCGGGTGGAGGCACCGGGGGAGAAGAATGTCATCCTGGCCCGGGCAGTACAGGCTGTGGACAATGATCATTGGGTGCAGGACACCATTCTGGCCCTTGCAGATGCCTTTATGCCACCTGCGGCTTGGCCCCCTAGTTGCCCCTACCCCATGCCCCCCCCAACCCAGGATGGCACACAAAGGACATTGTACATCGTTTTCATGGGAAGGTATTTTATTGCTGGTGGGTAGAATGGGTGGTGGAAGGGCTGTCTGTTGAGGTGGGAGAGGAGCTCTGTTTGATGTGAGGGGAATAAAAATTCCAGCAAACCAGGAAAGCCAAGGCTGTGATGGAACTCCAGCTAGCTACAAATATCAAGGACAATAAAAAGTCCTTTTTTAGATATGTGGGGAACCGGAGGAAAAGCAAAGGCAACATTGGACCCCTGCTAAACCAGATGGGACAACTGACAAACAATGCCCATAAAAAAGCAAACTCACTAAATGGGTACTTTGCATCAGTTTTTCACCAGTCCCATTGGACACCCATGCCCACTGTGGGTCAGGGAGGCCCAGGACCTGCAGAGCCATGAGAAATAGCCCCCCTGGTACAGTTGGGGAACAAATATGAGGCCCTCGCTGCACTGGAGAAATGTGCAGTGGGGGAAAGTGCGCTAGAGGAGCCTGCCACCATCACCAAGTGAGCTGAGGGCCAGCAAGGTAGCCAGAAGAAGAGACGCCATGTCATCATTGTGGGTGACTCCCTGCTGAGAGGAACACAGGGACCCATCTGTCATCCAGATCTCACAGTGCGCAAGGTTTTTTACCTGCTTGAAGCCAGGATCAGGGATATCACGGCGAGAACTCCGGACCTCATCTGGCCCTCTGACAACTATCCCATGGTCCTTCTCCATGTGGGAACAAATGATGAGGCCAGGAGTAGTCCAGACCATATCATGAAAGACTACAGGGCTCTGGGGCCAGGCTTAGGAAGACGGGGGTGCAGGTGGTCTTTTTGTCAATCCTCCTGGTCAGCAGTTGCAGTAGGCATCATGTCACCTGTGCCAGAGAAGTCAACCCGCGGCTCTGGAGTTGGTGCCGTTGTGGGGGTTTTGGCTTCTTGGACCATGATCCACACTTCCATGCAAGGGACCTCCTGGGACACAATGGGCTTCATCTCTCTGCAAAAGGTAAGGGTCTCTTTTCTTACAGGTCGGCTGACCTCCTACATCAGGCTTTAAACTAAGTCCGACAGGGGACGGGGAGGCAGGAGATGGAGAGAACCTAGAACCTACAAACTGTGAGACATGCAGCAGTACACCCCAGGTAAGTACCAAGGGGCCCTTTGGGCATCAGAATGGTGGGGCACCAAAGGCACCATTTGGAGGGCTCAGATGCCTCTATATTAATGCTTGGAGCATGGGAAACAAGCAGGAAGAACTCACACTTCTGCATGCAGATAATAACTTCAAGTTAGTGGGGCTAACAGAAACCTGGGGCTGTACACATTGAGGATTACAGTTTGTACAGAAGGAACAGAGTAGGGAGGAAAGGGGGTGGGGTTGCTATCTGTGTAAAGGAACATTATACATCCACCCTAATCAAAATGGGATCAGAGGAGGAGCATGTTGAGGCATTGTGGTTTAGGATACATGCAGCTTGAGGGGAAAGGGACTTGGTTGGGGCGGGGGGGGGGGGGGGCGGTCTGCTACGGACCACCACACCAGGAGGAAAAGCTAGACTTAGAATTCTTGAGGCAGCTCTCAGAGGCTGTACAGCCTAGGGATGTGGTTGTCATGGGGGACCTAAACTACCCCGACATCTGCTGGGAGGAGTAGTCAGCCAAATCCAACCATTCACATAGGTTCTTAACCTGCATGCAGGACCTTCACCTAACACAGGAGGATATATGGTCCCACTAGGGAATACCTTACTGGATTTGGTGTTGGCTACGGGGGAGGACCTGGTAGGGGAGCTGCAGATTCGTGGTCACCTTGGGGACAGTGACCACCAATCAATCAAATTCACCATCTGGCATAGGGTGGGTAAGATAAATAGTAGGGTGGAAGTGCTTGATTTTAAGAAGGCTAACTTCAGTGTGCTCAGGAGTGTAGTCAATGATGCATTGCAGGATAGGAGTATTGGCGAGATGGGAATCCAGGAAGGGTGGTAGTTCCTAAAAGAGGCAATCCTTCGGGGGCAGAGGGAGATGGTCCCAGTACAAGGGAAAAGGGGGAAAGGAGCCACAAAAGTCCTTGGTTAAACAGGGAAATCCAGGGGACCCTAAAGGCAAAAAAGAAGGCATCTAGGCAGTGGAAGCAGGGGGAAGCTACCAAGGAGGAATATACCTACTTGGCCTGCATTTGCAGGGAGGCAGTTAGAAAGGCCAAAGAAACTACAGAGGTGAGGCTGGCAACATGAATTAAAGACAACAAAAAGTCTTTTTTTAGGTATGTAGGGAGTAAAAGGAAGGCACGGGGCAGCCTAGGACCCCTACTAAACAAGAAGGAGCAATTAGTGACAGACGGGGGAGACAACAAGGCTGAGCTATTCAATGAGTTTTTTGCCTCATTGTTCTTGAACAGGGGTCAAGATAAGTCTCATAATGGGCTCTTAGACAGGCATCAGAGGGACGCCAACCCACCAACTGTCGACGCTGATTTGGTGCAGAGTCACTTGGATGGACTGGATGTGTTCAAGTCAGCAGGCCCGGATGAGCTTCATCTGAGAGTACGGAAGGAACTGGCCAGTGTCATAGCAGAACCACTGGCAGGGCTGTTTGAGCGCTCATGTTGCTTGGGTCAAATCCCGGAGGACTGGAAAAGGGCCAATGTGGTCCCTATTTTCAAGGAGGGGAGGAAAGAGGATCTGAGTAATTACAGGCCAGTCAGTCTCACCTCAATCCTTGAAAACATCTTTGAAAAGATTATGAAGGATCGTATCTGTGGGAGTCCAGCAGGAAAAATAATGCAGCAGGGAAACCAGCATGGATTCATAGCAGGTAGATCATGCCTGACCAATCTGATTTCATTTTATGACAGGGTCACAAAATGCTTAGATGCAGGAGCAGAGGTGGATGTCATTTTCTTGGACTTTAGCAAGGCCTTTGATATGGTATCTCATCCCATTCTCATAAATACATGAAGAGGCTGTGATATAGATGTTTACGTGGTCCAGTGGGTGGCGAATTGGCTTAGCGGACACACCCAGAGAGTGGTAGTAGATGGTATCGTATCAACCTGGAAGGATGTAGGTAGTGGGGTCCTGCAAGGTTCAGTCTTTGGACCTGTACTCTTCAATATCTTCATCAGTGACTTGGATGTAGGTGTGAAGTATACTCTGACCAAGTTTGCGGATGATACTAAATTGTGGGGTGAAGTATACACTCCAGAGGGTAGGAAACAACTGCAGGCAGACCTGGACAGTTTAGAAAACTGGGCAGTACACAATAGGATGCAGTACAACAAGGACAAATGCAGAGTGCTGCACCTAGGGCGTAAAAATATCTGGGTGCTGTACTTCAAGAAGGATGTTGATAGACTCGCGAGGATCCAGAGGAGGGCAATTCATATGGTCAGGGCTTATAGAAAAAGCCCTATGAGGAGAGGTTGAGGGACCTGGACCTCTTCAGCCTCTGTAAGAGAAGGCTGAGATCTTGTGGCTGCCTACAAATTCATTAGGGGGATGCAGCAAGGGATCAGTGATGCTCTGTTCACCAGGGCGCCTCTTGGGGTAACAAGGAACAATGGTCACAAACTGACAGCGAGCAGATTTAGGCTGGATATCAGGAAAAACTTCTTCATGGTAAGGGTGGCCAAAATTTGGAGTGGGCTTCCAAGGGAGGTGGTGCTCTCCCCTACCCTGGGGGTCTTTAAGACAAGACTGGATGGGCATCTGGCTGGGATCATCTGACCCCGGCGCTCTTTCCTGCCTAGGTAGGGGGTTGGACTCGATCTGTTAAGGTCCCTTCCAACCCTAGCATCTGTGAATCCCCTAGAATTTCTCCACACGCTGAGGTTTTTCTTCATGTGTTTAATAACCCCCAAAACAAGATGAGCTAGACGTTTTCCCCATATAATCTACAAATGTTCCATGTTGCTTTTCAGCCATCTTGAAAAGAGAGGAATAATGACTTTTGCCATCCTATCACCAGCTGTTTCTTGTTACAGAGCCCTGATGGTGACTTCCTTTCCCTCCATCTGCTCCAGTGGTTCAGCACATGTGAGGATCTTGGCCTCCGCCCACTCAGCAGCCTTGTCCCTTGCTTTGTACAGATGAAGTCTGCACCAGTGGTTTCAGTAGAAACTCTGGGAGTGTGTTTTCTAGCACTCATGTGAGGTTGGGCTTTCTCATTCTGGCCCAGTAAAAGAGGAATGGGAAAGGAGGAAGTTGTAGTCATCTGTGAGCCTTTAGCCAGATGGCAGTCCAATAAGCAGAAAATGTCATGGGTCTCCTAGCTGAATCTGGGGCATGGTACAACTGAGGAGCGTTCAACAGCCACTGTGAGTGAGAGGAGAAGAGAAACCTCTTTTACACTGCACATTCCCTATTGCACTTTGGCCCAGGGACAGCATACCTCTTATACAGTGTTCTCCTGGCCATTAGCATCTTAGCTGGAGCTCAGCCTTAATGAGGTGATGCCCCCAGCCTGGCAACATGCCCATGTGAGAAGGGGTGTGTCTGTTACATCAGTAGAAAGAAGGATGCCTGGGACTGGGGGAAGTGGACATCTGGCAAAACTGTAACTTGGCCAGGGAGGAGGAAGAGGCGGCAGGGGCAAAAGTTGCACTCTGTTTCCAGTGCACCGAACTGCAGTCCAGGGTCCAGTTGCAGGGTCCAGTTGCAAGCACTGTTTAGACTTCTTCCTTACAGATGCAGTTGCAAGGTAACATTTCTGAACACTTTACTTACAGGCAATACCTTGTGCCTTCTTAAGAGTGCTTTTGCAAATGTACACAAAAGTTCAGGCTGATCCCCATTGAAGCAAGTGTAGATTATAATCTCCACTTCAGTAAGAGCTGAGCCAGGGCAACAGAGTCTCAGATGCATCTTGGCCTTCTGAAAGGCTTGTATCAATGCCAATGGCCTCAAATTATAATATGTTGTGTCTACACAAAATGTTTACTGCAGAGCTGACTAATTAGCTCTGCAGTAAAATGTCAGTGTCTACTCGTGCAACACTATTAGGCCAGAGTAAAATAATTTACTCTGCCACAGGATAGTTCCTGTCTATACAAGTACTATCCTGTGGTGGAGTAAAGGCCACTGCAATATACATGTAGACACTGCCAGGACTGGCTGGGGCACATGGATGTTTCAGTGCAGGGGCTGCCTTCCAACTAGCTTTGCACTGGATCACTTTTGTGCCCCAGCCAGCCCCCCTACAGCATGTTGAACTGGGTTGGAAAAGCCCCAGGCTAACCCCCAAAGTCCCCTGCTAGCTGGGGCTGCTCCAACCCAGCTCAACATGCTGCAGTCTTGGGCACATGTGTAAACACAGTACCCTGAAGCAATACACTCCCATATGAACTGTGCCAGAATTTACTGCATCACATTAATTGCAAGTACAGACATGCTGACAGAAAAGCAAATACGAGGGTTGATCAAAAAGTTCTAAGACTTAGCCTTTATTTTAAAGAATAGTGTACAAACAACATTTTTATGAGCTGTCCCCTTCAAAGTAATCTCCCCCAGATGATATGCACTTGTCCCAGCGTTCCTGCCACGTTTGGAAGCAATGCTGGAAGACTTCAACTGTGAGTTTTTTGAGTTCCGCTTTCACATTCTTATGGATGGTTGGAACATCATCAAATCTCCTTCCTTTCAGCTTCCTTTTGATTTTTGGAAACAGAAAAAAATCACATGGGGCAAGGTCAGGTGAATACGGAGGGTGTGGTATCACAGGAATGTTTTTTTCAGCCAAAAATTCTTGAATGGAGACAGCAGTGTGTGAAGAAGCGTTGTCATGGTGTAGAAACCATCGACCATTTTCACACAACTCACGGCGGTTTCTTCTAACTTTATCCCTCAATCGAATCAAAACCTCTTTATAAAAGGCCTGATTGATTGTTTAACCACTTCGTACAAATTCCTGATGAACAATACCCCGAACATCAAGTCTTAGAACTTTTTGATCAAATTATGTAAGACCAGCCTTCCTCTGGCTGCCAGTATTGAGGACTGGTGTCCATACTCCAGAGTCACCCATCCATCTGCTGAAGTTGCCTGAAGTTGAGGAGCAGTTTAGACTTGGTGGACAAAAGCAGCAGGAGATGCCTTCTGGAGGAAAGCCTCTCTAGCTTGGTTATTGTGGGGGGAGGTTAATCAATCTGGAGAGGGTTTGGACTCCAGATAGGACAAAAAGAGACAGGTTGTTCCTATGCAAACAAGGATAAGTTTTTATAAGAGGATACATAGAAGTCCTAGCTGTGATTGGCACTATTGGGTACTCATATGCATATGCATATGCATATGCATAGCAGGAGGCAGCCTCAGCCTGAAGAACTTGTGATTTAAATAGACATGGTAAAGAGGAGACAGAAGGGGAAACAGATGCTCAGAGATGGGTGAAGGGAAATGACCTGTTTAAAGCTTTGCAGGTGGGCAGTGTACTCTGGAGTGACTCTGGAGTATGGACACCAGCCCTCAAGTATCCCGATCTCTTGAGATCCAGGCTAGTGGCCTATTCATGGCTTACATGGCCCCTGCAAGCAGAAAGGCCCAAGAGGGGGTGGGGGGGAAAGCAGTTGATGTGCTAGAGAAGCAGGATGTGGAAAATTTAGGAGCAAGCACAAGGCGTTAGCTCCCCGTCAAAGATGTCCGCTCCAAATAAAATAGTTCTAGGACACTTCCTCAGCGTGCCGCTCAGCAGCAGTCTGTGTTGGCTGTAACACTGAACAGACCTCTTGGAGTGGTTTGGAAGAGCAACAAACTGCCTGCCAGGAAACGCCTTCATTCTGTGGCTGGCCAGGAGAAAATGTGTAGAGGGCTGCGGCTGCTCTGCCTGTAGGAAGCACTGGGCATTCAATGAACCACAGAAGAGGGAACATGGCAGCAAGTCTCTGCCAGCCTTAAAGAGGCAACTCTGTAGTGGTCTCACCAGTGCGGTGTCCTTGCACAAATGGAGTTACATTTTCCCAAGGAAGAGCCTGAGGCAGGTTATAGTTACAAATCATATTTGGCCTCTCTTGGGCCTCAGGGGGATGGAGGGAGCTTTAGTTTAGTACAAGGGTCCTTCAGGAAACCCACATGTCGGCAGGTATAATATGCAGTGGCCCAGACAAGCACAGCTTAGGTATCTCTGTTGAAACTGCATGCATCGCGTGCTGCCCCTCAGACTAACCAGGTGTATTTCAGCTGAACAACAGTAGTAGGAGCCAGAGCATGGAGGAGGTCAGGAAACCTGTCTTCCATTCCTAGCCCCACCAGTGAGCTGTGTGGGCCTTTGAGTAAGTTGCTTAATGTGACTCAGTTGCCCCGATATTTTGGTATTTTGAGAGGCATAGACAAAAAGCTAAATATTGCTGCAAGCTAATGCTGCCTCTGGAGTGGCAATTTGGGGCCAATGGTGCTCCTGCCAATACTCTGCTTCAGGTTACTACTCTTAGATTGTGGAATAATCTATTCACACCTCACAGCTTTGAAAACAACCTGCTGCCTCTCCTGTGGCCTACTTCTGTTACACCATTTGCTCATACAGACTTTTTGGGCTCTCCCAGTGGGGTCTGTGTGGTAGTTCAAGTAGGCTCCTTTTCCACAGTCTTCAAGGGACTTGGGCCTTTTCCTAGCCCTGGTCCAGGAACTCTCTGTCACTCCTTTTTCTAACTTAAAAGTCCAATTACCCAGTTCTTGGAGGTCAGCAGGCCTCCCAGCCTTCTTTTAGGCTGCCTGCCTGGCCTTTAATCATGCTGAATCCAGCTGAGTTAAATAATCCAAAACAGCTGTACTGCCTAGCAGCAGGAGGGGAGCCTTCCTCTGCCCACTCTGTAAGATTCTTGATCCTGGGACTTTAAAGAAACAATGCTTGGGTTCCCAATAGCTTCCCTGTCCCAGACATTAACTGTTCCCAAGACCCATCTCTCTCCTAATAGTTCCTTCAAATATTTCTTCAGTCTGCCTTCTCCAGACATGGTGACCAGCCTTGTAAGCCATTTCTAATGGCCTTTATTACATTACAGTTGTTATTTATTTATTTTCGGTAATGAGGAAAAACAGAGACCTTGCAATTTCCTGCTAGGATGCACCCAGAATAGATGCATCCAAAATCTTAGCAAAGGTATCTGCGCATTTTAGTCCAATACACATTGATATAGCAATTCAGCCAAACAAGAACAAGTTTCATTTGGCAGTGAAGGAGTACATGTTTAAAGTATGTTTGAGTGTACTTTAAATTTTCTGCTGCTCGTTTGGTGGGATGCTAAAACTGCTTAAGAAAAAGGTGTCAGCATTTTTTTTTAATAAAGGCAGGACTGTATATTTTTCCCCTCTTACCATGATCTTGAAACTGAAAAACAGCTGAACCAAAGTTTCCAAAAATATTAAGCAGAGACCAGACTGGCAGAATTCCAGCCCAAAAGGCCAAGGTTTAACAAGATTGCAAGCAACTTAAAAAAAAAGTCTTTTAAGAATAGACAGGGTTAGGTAGCCTCATGTACAGCTGTCCCCACCTACTTCTCCTATATTCCATACTAATAGTATTGAGACTGTGGAGCGATTCACACATCTACAGTGCTGCCAACAGTCTCTTGTGTAACACAACTCTTGCGTAGGCAGATCTTCACAGGACACAGCAACATTGTACAACAGACCTTGAGACATGGAGGAAACTGGATCCAGTTGAAATTTGAAGATAATTTATTGTAGGCAAAAGCAATTACTTTTGTTCCAGCTGGAAAATTTCCCAGTCAGAAGACTCTTAGCACCCTGATTCCTATTAGTAAGTACCAACAGAGGTCAGCATCTCTACTTCTTTACATCTCATCCCAAAATATCACATCTTACATCGGAGTTTTATCTTCACTTTATGCTGGGGCATGGACTAAGTTGCAAATAAATGCTACCTACCAAAATATTAATGTCCCTTGTGGGAGAACCAAAGGTTTCTTTGGAGGCCTACTATTCAAGTACTGTTTGAGCCCAGTTTTCCTTAGCTGAGATCCTAGGGCCTTCTTCTACTTGATACTTAGCATGTGCTAACTACACGTACAACACTACAGTATGAGTGTTCAAGCAGTGAAGCATGTGCTAAAAGCCATCATAGCATAGTAAAGTAGGCCTTTTCCAGCAAGGAGGATCTCCAGATCGTATAACTTAACACATGTTGACCTAATGTTGGACTGATCCATGGACTGAATGTAATCAGGAAACTCCAATGCAGTGGTGAGGGGGAGCCCAGAAAAACTATTTTTGGGGTTCCCGGCCTCTTTGATGTACCAGAACCTTGAACTGGCAAACCTCCAGTGTTGTGCAGGTGTGTAGGAGGTGTTTGTCAGGCTCTCCCCACCCCCACATGCACCAGAGTCTTGCAGGTCCAAGGCTCCAGTGAAGTAAGGAGGCTGGAACTTGATGAACATCTTTTCTTCATTCCTTCTTCTTCCCCCCTGCCCCCGCCTCACCAGTCTCACTAGAGGCTTGCCTGTTCAAGGCTCTGGTGTGGTGAGGGGGTTGGGAGAGACACCTGCACAGCTGGTCCTAGCCCCCACACTGCACAGGAATCAGTTCAAGGGTCTGGTGCAGTGTGGAGGCTCAGAGTAATGCCAGCCTCTCACCTAACTGAAAGCAAAGCCCACTTTGAGCTGCAATCTGTATAACTAGTAGATAGCCACAAAGAGTTTTCAGTCTGACTGGACAAGACAGATAAAAGTGGGTGCTAGGATGTATCTTATTATCCTAATTTTACAGAGGAGTAACAAAGACCCCTGGAGATGAAATGACTTGCCTAGTGTCACTCAAGAAGTCTGCAGTCGAGCTGGAGGTTGAACCCAGAACTGTTGAGTGCCACCAAAACCAACTTTTTCCTGTGGTGGCCTTGTCATCTGATAATTTACTGACAGAGTTCATAGTGTATGGGATATTTACATGCATTTACATGTCCCATACACTATGAACTGTCCTTTTTTCAAATCATGGGTATTGCTTATTAGGGCTGTGTGAAATTTCACCTGCTGTTTTGTTTTGACAGTTTCTACTCTTTTTGAGCTCAAAACAGAAAAATCGAAATGAAATGAAGGGCTTTGAAACAGCCTCAAAACAAAAGAAGGCTAGTCAAAACATTTCAAAAGTAACAAGTTTTGAAGCAGCCAGCAGCCAGGTGGTAAAAGACAGGGGAGAACCAGGGCTGCGCTCCCAGAGGCTCCAGCTCAGCCTGGTGGGGAGCGCAGCCCTGGCTTTCCCCGCCTCCCACTGGGCTTCGGGAAGCTGATCCCAGTGCAGGAAAAGAGAACTGAGCCCTGGCTCAGTTCCCCTCCCCAGCACTGCAATCAGGCTGAAGAAGGGAATTCAGCTTGATCGCTCCGTTCCCCTCCCCAGCCCAATGGTCATGCTGGGGAGGGGAACTCAGCTCAGCTCGGCTGAGTTCCTTTCCCCAGCCTGATGGTAGCGCTTAGCTCAGCCCCAGTTCCCTTCCCCAATTGATCCCTGTGCTGGGGAGGGGAACTGAGCAATGGAGCTCAGTTCCCTTCCCCAGCTCCCTGGTCCCAGGTGGCATCCCTCCCTCATCTGGCAGACATATGGGGCCCACAACCCAGGGAGGACTGGCACAGCCCCCACAGCCATTGGGCCCCAATCTGCCTGCCAGATAAAAGAGGCTGTTTTGAGCTTCTCCATTACAGCCTATGGGCAAAATGTTGAAACAGCATCACTGTTGTTCCAAAACGAAATGGAACAGCAGTTTCAAATCAAAAATTGAAACAAAACACAGTTCCCTCGAAACCTCGGAATGCAAATCAAAATGTAACGGTGCCATTTCACACAGCCCTATTGCTTATCACCTGGAGTCCACCCATCAGAAGAACAGAATTCATGCCCTCCTCCACAGGCCCAAATATATCACTTTCTCTCATGACAATATGCTCAAGGGCCAGTATTTACTAGCTCGAGAACTTAAAGTTCAGAAAAAGTATCTGGATTTTTTATCAGCTACAGAAGAGTGGAAAGAGGGAACATTCATGACTGTGTGTTAGAAAGTTTAATAAAGCAGGAGTGGGTGTGGTGATACTGCCTGGTATCACCACACCTAGAGTAGTGGAAAATACACAACATTTGCCTCAAGGCTCTAGGTCAAACTTTCAGGTGGAGTGCAATAACCTTCCTTTCCTATTCTGTAACTGCAATATTCTTGTTTATTAGGAAGTGCTCCTGGTTATTCACCTGTGAATCCCAAGCTGGAAAGTGAGCAGCAGGCGCCTATGCTGAAGGCTGCTTTGGAGTCCTCCAATGGAAGGGGCTCTTCATAGTCTGCAGTAGCTAGCCTCCTTGAATTGGAGACTGATAAATTAAGAGATGCTGAAGACCCATGGAGTTAGATTGGTGGTAAATGAATTTGTCTTTGATCTTAGTTTTTTTCCCCTTTTCTGCCTGTATGGAGCAATATCCTGTTTTCCTATTCAACAGAAGCATAACCTCCTGTAACTTTATTGGCTGAAAATGGAGATATGCCAGTGACTGCTAGAAAGTGTTATGAGCTGAATAAGGTCTTGTGTAGATGAAACGGGGGCCCTAAATTGAAGCAGTGGATTTTAAAAAACACTGCTTCAATTTAAGGCTGATTAAACCCGTGTCATGTACACACCCTGCTGACTTACCTGCCTCTCCAGCATGGAGGGGAGAGCGAGCTGCTGGCGAGTGGAGCGGTGCCTGGGCCATTGAGGGGGAGGGTCTGGTGCTTCCCTCAGCAGCAGCAGCAACCCCCCCCCCAGGCAGCACCTGCCTGCAGGCACCTGGCTTGGGGGGCACCACAGCCACGGAAGGAAGCACTGAGCCCCTGTGCAGCTCAGGCAGGCAGGCTCCGGGGGGAGGAGGGGCAGGAGGTCGGGGGAAGATCAGGCTCACCACTTTTCTTGGGTGGAGCCTGTTTTCCTGGGCTGCTGCCAGGCTGCCTGCAGGGATTCCTGCAGAGCCCCTGAGCTGCATGGAGCCTGTTGCTTTGCTCAATGGCTGTAGGGCAAACTAAAACTCCTCAAAGGAGTTTTAAGGCCCATTATGCCCCTAAATTTCCTACAGTGGCTAGAATTAATGCACAATACACTGCCAAGGTGTGCAAACATCGATACCATTAAAGTGGTGCAAAAGCATTTAGCCCACTTTAAAGGGTCATGCACACATGCCTTTCGTTTCATCTACACACGGCTTAAGTGTCTTTCCTTATTGCTGGCTGTGAGGGGGCCAGGACCCTGAGGGACCCAGCCCAAGCGGGGAATCCTGGAGTTCTGCCCCGCTTCCGGGTCCAGGCCCAGAAGCCGGGCGGGGAACTTAAGGTTTCCCGGAACTGGAACCACGCCGATGCGGGACCGGCGCGGGGAGATAAAAAGGAACCGCCTACCCTGAGCAGAGGAGGACGGAGTCTCTGGCGGGAGCCTGCCCCGGGAGCCGCGGAGCCGGGAGCGGCGAGACCGGGAGCTGCGGAGCCGGGAGCGGCGAGACCGGGAGCTGCGGAGCCGGGAGCGACGGGACCGGGAGCCGCGGAGCCGGGAGCGGCGGAGGCAGGTACAGCCGCGCCGCGTGCCACGCGGCGGGAGCCGGCAGCGGCGAGGCCAAGTGCCGGGGAGCCGGCGGCGGCGAAGCCAGGAGCCGGAGGTCGAGAGGCAGCTGGGCCGGGTGCGGTAAAGCCGGGAGCCGGGCGGCAAGGACTGGCGGCAGTGAGGCCGACCGCCGCGAAGCCAGGAGCGGCGCAGCACCAGCCGGCAACGCCGGAGACGGCGGAGCCAGGGGGCGCAGCAGGCCCCGAACGGACTGAGGTACAAAAGGGACCGGTGGCCATTGCACCGGAGGAAGCCGGGAAGGGAGGTTGGGTCGGAGGGACCCTCCTCCGGCGGCTGCGGGCCGCTTGGCCGCGGGGAAGACCCGCGGGAAGGGGGGCAGAGTTGTAGTTCCCCCGTGTCGAGAGAGTGAGACCCTGAGGTAGAGACGCCTCAGGACGAGTGGAGCGATCAGCACCAGGGAGACTGGGTGCTGATAGGACTCCTGGGGAGGGCCCAGCAGTGTGGGGTAACCCCCACTGCGGAGCTAAGACGAAGACAAGGGAGCCCTAACGGAGGCTCCCCACCCGGAGGACCGGGTGAGGGTGTAGGGGAGGAGGAGCCCTCAGGACCCCTGGACCTTGGAGGTACTGTACCCCACGTGGACCGCCAGCTTCCCGGCAAGGGTGAACCCCATATTTCCATCAAGTCGTGGCAGGCGAGAGCGGCGAAGCGGGACGGTCCAACGCGTACCCCTCCTCTCCAGGGGACATCCAGGGATCGGGGTCCCACGGTAAGTGGCACACCCCATCCCCTTACACTGGCCTTTCATCACAATCAGCTAGCAGGTTCCAACAAGCCAAGGGCATGCTGACTCTGAGCCAAAACCAAGACCACCCTGACCTCAATCATTGATCTCCAGTGTGTTGATGATGCTGTAGTGTGCGCTCACATGGAAAAAGACCTTCAGGAAATTGGCAACATCTTTAACGAAGCATACAAGAAAATGTGACTGACACTTAACATTTGGAGGATTATGGTCCTCTACCAACAAGCTCCTAATGAACAGTTCCCAGCTCTGGTAATCCAGATCCATGGAGAGTCTCTGGAGAATATTGAGTATTTCCCATACCTCAGAGGCCAACTCTGACATCAACAAAGAAATCCAACTTTGCCTCAGATGTGCAAGTGCAGTCCTTGGATGCCTGTAGTAAAGGGTGTTTGAAGATCACAACATCAGATTTGAAACCAAGCTCATGGTTTATCAAGCAGTCATGATCCCCACCTTGATGTACAGAGCTGAAACATGGACAATGTACAGGAGATATCTAAAGCTGTTGGAAAAGTACCACCAATACTGCCTGCGGAAGATCCTCTGAATCCAGTGGGAAGACAAATGCATCAACATTAGTATTCTCCTGCAGGCAAATACCATGAGTATTGAGGCAATGATCATCTGGTATCAATTTCGTTGGGCTGGCTGTGTCATCTGGATATCTGGCTCCAGACTCCCGAAGCAAGTTTTATTCTCCTAGCTGGCAAATATGATACATACCTGGCAAATAAGGGAAGATTTCTTTTTCAGCAGTCTGTGAAGAAGTGAGAAAAAACTCTTCTGAGTTCACAAAAGGGGCAAAATAACCAACCCAGCTAGAGCCAACTACAATGAGTGACTGGCAGCTGCCATGGTTCATCATCAGCTGCTCAATCAAGATTGGCCCCACGTGTGGCAGCACCTGTATTTCTGGCCCACCACCAGGGCCGGGTGGGGAAAGAGATGGACGCAGGATGAGTATGGGGAGCTGGGAATGCTGAGACATTGGTAAAGGACCTCTGGGCCACAGAGAGCCAGTGGAACTACCCCTTGGGAGCTCAGAGGAGCACCATTAATGTAAAATGCCACCATGAAGACTGCAGCAGTGGAGATGCCAGGGAGCACTGACAGGAAGACACGCCATAGGGAAGGGGCCATCTGGAGAACTAGCAGTGTGCTGAGCAGGTTTTGCTTTCAGGTTGCTTTTTCTTTTACTTTACTTGGTCATAGAGCCTGGGAGGCTGGGCTGCAGCCCTGGGAAAAAGGGTAGGATTGAACCCACGCCAGCCTAGTCATGCCGGCAGGGGAACCAACTTCAGGCTTGGCAAGGAGCTGAGTTGATGATAGTAGGTGGATGGACAGACTTGCCACACCTGGAAAGGTGGCAGGTGCCGCTGAAGCTTTGATGACAGGTGCCAAAGCACCCAAGGCTGGGAAATGCCCAAGCTGGGGCAAAGGGGGCCAGGAAGGCCCATATATTTCCTTTTGATTCTTTTTATTTCTTTTGATGGGCTGGATGCTTATGAAAAACCTGCAGCCCTGAGGACTGATTATCTTGGGGCCAGCAGGTAGGAACAACCCTACTGGCCGAGATTTACCTGAGCTCCATTTCACTGTTTGTGTTGTCCTCCATTTCTCCTCCATGGATCATGCCACAATCTACCAATTGGAGGGCCTGTTCAGTCTTGGTCTCATAAGCCAGGCCTGAGACGAACAGGGTTCTGCAGGGGTGAAGAATAGAAGAAGACCATCTATTGAGAACTAAGGGTGCAATAAATGCTGTAACCACAGACTGGCCCTTGGGCAGGGTTTAGGGGAGGTTGGAACCCCATAGAAGAACTGGACCCAGCTCATCCAGGATTCACACAGCAGAAGTAGACCATCTCCCACCTAAGACAAATTCAACATCAAGATGTGGCAGGCAAGAATTGGGTGATCTCCAGTGGGTGCTAGAACTGCGTGAACTTGTGTCCCCATGGCCCAGTCTCACAGGACAAAGGCCTGTTGAGCTCTGCAGTCCTATCCTGTACTGTGCCAACACAGTCAAAGATGGGTGTTTGAAATTGTAGAGATCAGAGGCTTATGCCAGTTCAAGGTGGTTTTTATTCCTTAGGTGATATCACAAAGGCTCTTTCCAGGGTCAAGGAAACATAGGATGGGTATATACTTATAAATAATGATGAACAGCTCTTGGATAGTTTGGCTTCATATCGGAATCTCTTCAGGCCTCTTTTCTCCCTCAGCCTAAACTACCTTCTCTTTCAACAGCCCTTAGCTCCTATTCTTCCACCTCTACCAGGCTCCTTGACCATAGTTTCGGGGGTGTCGTTGTAGCTGTGTTGGCCAAAGTTATTTGGGTAAATTTGACATCTTTTAGTAGACCAACTGAATAGTTGGAAAACTTGTTGTTTGCAAGCTTTCAGGCACAGGCTTCCTTCCTTAGGCATAGGGAAAATCTGCTGGTATTGGTCTTCTCTCTAAGGTCTTCTATTTGGACCCTAGGGAGAAGACAAACATCAGCAGACTCAAATTTCAAATTTACCCAAATAACCGTGTCTGCCTTGACCATAGTGACTTTTATCAGTGGTCTGTGATATGGCCCTTACTTTCCTGAGTTCAGTTCTCCTCAAGTGCCCTGTGTTTTTAGACCTTCCCTGGTTCACAACACATGGCACACATGAATGCCCCTCACCACACACACACGTGCGCACACACATGCACACAGGTGTGTACGCGATGAGATTTGGAAATGGAAGCCAGCTCAAAATGATCCCAGACATAGTGAAAACCTAAGACAAAGCCTGTTAGGGACTGGAGAGATGAAAGGGCTTCTGTGAAGCAGGGTGAAGCTTAGGAACAATAGGGTGTTAGGTTGAGGTTCTAGATGGCTCTAACATTGTCCAGAGTGTTCTGCCCATTTTTCTTGTAAGGCACATGCTTCAAAGGGGATTTACTATGTTGCCTTGAATCTACCTGGCCAAATGATTGAATAGATTTGGAGTCTGAGCTCCCTTTTTCACCTGGAGGAGGGCCTTCCAGAATAGGGTTGAGGCATATTGGTCAGCCTGTTTGTTTTGCTGTTGCTCATGGTCCACTTATTATGCCAGCCCAGTACTAAACTCACATTAAACTTCTTTTTATAAAAGGAAAGGAAGTGTCTTTTGGAGGTGAATCATGTGGGGATGGGAGAGGAAGGGCCTGGAGAAGTAGAGCCTAAATGCACAATGATGAACACCATTTTTTTAATCATCCTGTGGGATACAGATGCAGCTGTAGCCCATCAGAATTATGTAGGACTTACACACAGCGAACACAGCTAGACTGTCCTGAGGCAATTCATTTCAAATCAATGGGATTTTGGTGGCATGAGAAGATAGACAAGTGTTGAAGCAATGTAAGGGAAAAAGACCCCTCATTAATCTGTAGAGATAGGTAAGAGCTTCACACTGTGTCTCATCTCCAGTGACTTTTTCTCATTCTTGTTCATCCCTGATCCAGTGATAGGTTGCTGTGCAGAGTGCTGCTAACCTACCATCTCTCTCCTTCCTCTCAAGGGCCAGACAAATTCTTCATTGCTTTTTAAGGAGATGTCTTTGATGGGTATTGAGCTCCCTTGTAAAAATGTATGAATTCTGCACACTGACATGCTCACTGGGATGTTAAGTGTGTGACAACATTGGGTTAAATCAGCAAGGATGCTTTGGAACAGTGGCTAATAGTAAGACACCTGTCAGTAAACAGTTGAGGGTCCCAACAAAACTGGACAGCCATTCACTCTGAGGAGGCTGGCTCAAACTTCTGCAGTGCCACACACCACACATGCAAGCATTCCCTGTGCTGCTACCTAGTAGTGTGGGGGTTTTTGACGCCAAGGGATCCCAGGGTCAAAAAAACCCACACCACAAAAAACAGGGGGCACATGTGGCTTCCTGCCATGGCTGCAGCCCTGGGAGGCCCCCAGGTAAGTCTGCTGGGGCCAGCAGAGTTGCTGGCCCCAGCCTCCCCTACTTCACCCAGGGGTACTTGCCACACACCAGAATGTGCATGGCACAGGCATTCCCTGGGGACAAGTAGCAACAGCACAAGATGTGCTGTTGCTACTTGTCCCTGAGGAAATAAACATCCTGCTCATCTGGACATGCCTATACAGCTCACTGTGCGTGAATCACATTTGTGAAGCGGGCCACAACCCCGTCACCATGATCCTTAATTTTCCCATGAATTCCTTCTTGGGAGAAGTAAAGTCTGGATGGGCTGTACTCAGGAAGACCAGGACTGGGACAGAAGTGCAGGTATCCCTGCAGCTATAAGTGTATCTCATGATTACTGGTCATTTGAATTGTGGTTCTTGGGCTTTGTAGATCTCTACCTCCAGAAGGTCCTATGCCTTCAGATCTCTATCCAAGGTGTGTGCTTCTGCTAGGCTCTACCTGGGAGAGACCAGCCTATATCCTTCCTGCATCTGCAGTCAGTTCTACCAGCTAGTACAGAAAGTGGGCTGGGGCCATGACTGCTTCTCTTTTGTGAGTCTTTATCCTTGGCATTCTAGGTAGGAACTACCAAATGCAGCACCTATAATGTAGGCCTGGCTCTTGTGACATCACCGTTCTCCCTGTACAAGAGAAGTGCCCAGGACTAGCCTCAAGATCTTGTAGGTATGGCAGATCTGTGTTGCAGGGTGTCCCAGGGAAGAATGGGAGAGAGAAGGGATGAATAAAAAAATGAAAGAAAAACACTTACCTACAGCAGGAGCCGTGGTGCAGCAGGGACGAGAAGAAAAGCCCATGCGGCTCATCAGCCGCACCTTCATTCAGCTGGGGCCAGCTGGTGACGTCATCTGCAATCACTGGCTGGTGAAAATAAAGATGGTGGCTGACAAGAGGAGCGAGGAGAGGGAAGGAGATCGGAGCAGAGTTCAGGCTCCAGACCTGCTCCAGGAACCCTCTTGGAGGAGAAAAGGTGCAGACGAAGAGCCAAGAGGAGATCCTGAGCTTAGGCTCAGTGGCAGCGGTGGTGGACAAGCCACCGCCGCGCAAAGCAGGCTGGAGACAACCCCTGTGGGCTGCATCACCAACGAGGACGCAGGCCCCAGGGAAAGGTGTGCCAGGACCCACAGATCCACGGGTTGGAGTATTGGGCACGGTTGGGAGGAGGAGGAGGCATCCCCTACAGAGAAAGGTCAGCAAGAGCCCAGGGAGAGTGCCAGGTGAGTGGAGCACCTACGTCACCCATAGGAGAGGTGCCTAACCCCATGTGGGGCACAGCGAACCCATTGGGAGGAAAGACGCCACAGGAGGGAGAGAAGTGGGGTGGACAAGACCCACGGAAGGAATTAAGGATGACAGAGCAGTCACTCCTTACAGAAATAGACTACAACTGGTCTAGTAAGGAGAAAGGGTTCCCCGGCTATATTATAGGGGAACCAAGTTATTGTGGCCTCCTCTGAGAGGAAACAAGGAAGGGAGCCTGCCTGATACTTAGGGTAGCGGCAGAGACAGGGGCTTGTGGTTTTTGGTTAAGTTTTGTGGTTTTGTGTTTCCCCATGATGGAGGGGTTGAGAAAGCGAGGTGGATGGGTAGTATAGACCACAGGGAGTGAAGGGGGCAAGTTGGACTTGAGGGCTGGAAAACTCAGGGCAAAAACAGGTTCCACAAGCTTAACCTACAGGTACTGAGGACCCGTGAAGAGGACCAGTGGAACAGGCCCCAAGAATCCCACACCAATAGGAAGGAGGCTGAGAGTCACCATAACCATAGGATCAAGAGAAACACAGTGTAATCCACCAAGGTGGCGTGAGGCCGGGGTGTAGGGGTGGCGGACCCTGTGAGTGATTGTCGGGCGACCCATGGACAACAGAGGGGCCCAGGATAGTCAACCATCCCACACTGTAAACATTCAAAGTCGTGGCAGGAAAGACAGGGAGAGACAACTCCTGGAGGGACCAGCAACCCTGCCTATGCCAGGAGCCAGGAAGACGCACGACACCCATCGCTCAGTCTAAGGCCGCATGGGAGCGGGTGTTAGAGACTCGGTGGTCATACAGGGATTAATTAATGTTTCCAGTAGCTGCCCAATGATCAAGTACAAGAGGAGTTAGTCAGCACAAAGTTGTAATCTCAGGTGGAACTAATCCCTTGTTCCACTGCATTCAGAACCAGAGATTGCCCAATGGACATAGAAGGTCCTCCAGAACACATTCTCACTGTTGTCTCCCATGCTAGCCTGCTATCTGACCCTAGAAAAGGATCACCCCTGGGGACAGCTAGTAAGCTCATTGCTGTGCCGTAAGTATCAGCCAACACTGAAATATCCTTACTGGATAATACTGATTGTCTAGAACTCTGTTCTTAAGGTGTGTAACAAAGAGCCTAGGGCTTTCTGTTACTTAAAGAGGAAAAGCAGCCAAGCCAGGGAGCTCTGCAGGCAGGCAGGGGGCAGCAGCTTCAGGTCACCAGTGCAACTGGCTAATGGGATACAGCACCTGCTGGTGGTCAGATGACTGGATGCAGGCAGTACCAGGGGAGCATATAAGCTCAGGGCTGGGGCTAGCAAGGTAAGTCTCTCCCTGGCAGCCACCAGGTAAGGAACTCCTGCTCTGGAGAGCTCAGGATGCTGGGTTAGTGAAGGTTTATACTCTTAAAAGGGCAGAAGGCTGCTACATATTGTTATTTATATTATAGGCCAGGGGTTTGTGTTGTGTTAACCAGTGGCTTGTGGATAAGGCTGTAGGGGAGGTGGAGACCTCATTTGTGTCTAGGGAGGGCACTAGACTGCCTTGAGCCCTGCCAGGGGCAGACTCAGGGCTTCAACGTTTATTGGGCACAGCCACAGAAAAGCCAGGGGCCTGGTGCCGGCAAGGGTACAGCCACAGAGGGGCCAGGGACTCGGTGCCTGAGAGAGGCGCAGTCACACAGTAGCCTGGGGCCCAGCATATAGGAGCCAGGGGCTCAGTGACTAAAAGGGACAAGGAAAGCTAGTGCCTCGAAGCCAGGTCCTATTCAGTGAGCCTAGGCTAGACAGCCAAACTACATTAAAGGGACAGAAGCCAAGGCCTCAACAGAGGGACAATGTACCAGTAACATCCATGAGGCATGGGGCATGGCAAAGGGGAGGTTTTGGAGACACAATTAGCCTGTAAGGTCTTAAATGCCCAGGTGGGCACAGTGGACTACAGAGGCCCAGCTAGAGGCCTGGGTCCAGTGTGACTGGAGCCTAGCAAAGGTCTGTGGGCAGCCTCCCTTTATATTTATCTACATTACCATCAAGGTGTGGCAGATGAGATAGGAAGGTGTCATGGGGGCGGAGCAGGATGCAGTCACAGAGCTACCAGGGACGTCATGGCCCCCCTAGGATCCCAACATGTTGCAAGGTGTAATCATGAATTTGTGCCTCAACATGTGCTGACTGAGAGAAATCAGAAGATAAAAGAGAAAGTGGGGAAACAGTCCTGTTTCCCTCCCCACCCCCATTTTTTTTGTAGGCTTGTTTTCTGCTTGTGACTGTCTCTGTTCATTAGAGATGATCAGTCTAGCTACTAAGACATCCTTTTTTGTTTCCCCTCTTGCCTCTATCTTAGATTAAGCCAAAATATTTGTCAACCACAAAGAGATCAATGCCAGATTTGTCATGTGGGCTATACTAACAGTAAGTAAGTATAGCGAAGCAAAGAGAAAATTGATGCTTTACTAAAAATAGACTCTCCACAGAAGGTAGAAACTGGTTCCTCATGTTCCAGTCAAAGGATAATTAATTGAGCAATTGGGGTAAATACAGAAAATGACTCTTGGTGAACCACATCCTTCCCAAGTTTAGTGTGAGCAGGCAGGGTCCGTGGGCCATGAAGGGGGAAGATGCTATTATTTTAGTCAATGCAGCACTGGTGAAAGGTGCTGGATTTGCAGCTGTGGGAGACCGAAGCCTACTGTTCCTCTGTTTGTTGTAAGAGTCCAGGATCTTGTTGCTTGCAGCATTTGTCAATGATACTTGTTGGAGAGGAAGGGTATTAACACAGAGAGTGATTTTAAACACAAGTCAAACTTTGGATATAGCAAGGTGCAGCACACATGGTGCTTGACTGGGACCCTGAAGACCAGAGCTCTTGTCCTGGCCCTGCCAAATAACCTTAGGCAAATTAAAACTTTCTGTATCTGTTTCCCTTCCTATCTTTTGCTTGTTCTGTTTAATTGCCCAGGTGTTGTCTCTGGCACAACAGGGTCCTGATCTTAGTTGGAGCCACTGTGCCCACCTGTAATACAAGTAACAGTAGTAGGGAATTATTAGCTATTCCAAAGCTAGCTGACACTCGCATTGAATTTAAGGCTCTTTAGATCAAGCTGTAAAACCTAACCCAGATTTATTATTGTGTTTACTAAAGCAGGAGCTACAAGTTTCATCTGTAACCCTGCAACCCACAAATTCTGCCCATCTGTCTCTAATAAGGCTTCTTAAGTGTGGATTGTATTCATTATTTTACCACTTCAGAAATATTAAAGCAAGTGGATCCCAAGGCAGTTAAATTATTAAAACTAATAGATCTTTAAACAGAAGGACCACCATGGCCAATATTTGAAATTGGCTGCCAGAGACAAGTTGATCATTAAATGGGGGAACTGGAAGCTGATTAGACACTGCATACAGGTCATGGTGAGCCCTTCATTCTTTTCTCCTTACAAGGGAAAAGGAAAAAAAACAAAGGAAGGAATAACCTGAAATGCATCAGAATGTAATATCTCCCCAGTGGATACTGCTAGTAGCATCCAGCATTAAAATTACAACTGACATACTGCTGTGAGCGTGCATGAGGACTTTTGGTCACTGCTTCCCAGTATGGACTCCCCCATTCCAAAGCCTGCCTTCTGTCCTACATTTATTACTTTGAAGTTATCCGTATGAAAAACATGTAATACCTAGCTCTTCTATTTTTTGAATGAGTAGATCTCAAAGTGTTTTTTACATTATCCCCATTTTAGAGATGGCTATAGTGACACAGGCAGCCCATAGACATGCAGGAGGCTAGTGTTTTTAGGACTCTGTTTACCTGCTGGCCAGATAAGCCCCAGCTGGCCCTGATAGCCTGGATGACCTCTGGCCACAGGCAGCCTGAGTGCCCTCAGCTAGCTCCGGTTAAAGTGCCTGGGCTGGGTAGCCACCTTTGCAGTACTTTGTGGGCTTGATAAAAGGCAGATTTTACTTTTTCTAGCCTCAGTGCCCCTGGTCTGTTCCATGATCCTTGACTCCCTGTTTTCTCTGCCTTACACTTGCCTAAATCTTTGACCAGTGTTTGCCTTCTCTGCTTGTTTCCCCTGTCCTGACCCTGGGCTTCAGGACTTCTAGTTTTATGGCCTTCCAGTTTGTGACCATTGTAGCCATGTGACTGAGGCAGCAGTATCACACAGGTGACTGGGGCAGCAGCCCTGGGCACCACCTCTGGGGGGCAAAAAAATAGTTGCAACCACAGCAGTGGCTGATTGCACTGCAGCAAATGGCACTGCAGCCCCTCATACTGCCCTGGGCATGGCATGGCTGCCCAGCTATGCCTCTGGTGTGCTGCCATCCCTCTCCCCCCACAACATCTAGGTGGCAACTGTGCTGGTGTTGGATCTAGAACCCAAGTTGCAGGATTCCTATGCTGATGATATGTTTAATCACATTACTTCCCACATTGCTGGTTTTGCACCCAGCTTATCAAATGATCCAGACAAGTCTATATCCATGCCCTGCTCTCTTCATTATTTACCACTCTTTCAATCTTTGTGTTTTCTGCACACTATAACACTAATGAGTTTATTTTCTTCCAGGTCAATAATAGGTGTTTGTCAAGACCCAAACTCTGCAGGACTTTGGGAGAAACATGCCTGCTCTGCAATGGTTACCCATGAGGTTTTGAGGCTTATCACTGTGAGAGCCTGGGACCTAGCTCCCTGAGGAACCCAGGAAGAGGAAGCCCTAGGGACACATCCCCAAGCACCAGGGAAAAGCAGCTTGGCCTGTTGAGGGCTGGAGGCATTTCCTATGTACCCACAGGAACGGTGGCAATGGCAGTGGAGCAGCAGGAACAGCAAGCTCAGCAGCAGCATGTACTTGCTGCACATAGGTGGGTGCACCAAGGCAGCCAGTATAGCTGGATATCTGGTGCCAGCCAGGGCAGAGAGATGGTGCAGTGTGGAGCCAGCATAGGACAGGAGCAGAGTGTGGGTTGCTCCAGGGGCAAAGTGCCTAGCTGACCCCTCCAACACCAGTAAGGGAAACAGCCTGAAGTCTGAAATCTTGAAGGACCACTTGTCACCTGGTACCCAGGACCATGGAGAGACAGCTCCGATCCCTCCTATGGCAACTGAGATGACTAGGGATCTGGCCACAAAAGGGGCATGTTTCTCTCATAAACATATCCTTTAGTGGCAGTGTGAATGATTGCACTAGGCGAGTCAGCTCAGTGCCCTGGTTATTGGCAAGGCCCAAATGGTTTTTCAGACACTGCTGAGAGATGAGGAGGGGGACTGTAAGAAAGTGAAGGCCACCATACTATACTGCCTAGAGATAACCCCGGCGCATTACTGTTGGCTGTTCTGGGCCAAGAAAAGCAAAGAGGATAGAAGGCCTACGGTGTTGCTACAGCTATTGAGACATAATGAATAAATGACTTAAACCATTGGTGTATGATTGCAAGGGACTCACAAATCAGACTCTCATAGAACAATTCCATAGCAATTTAGAGGAGAATACCCAGGAGTGGGCATAATTGCAATAAAGCTCTGAGACTAGCTGAAGCTTTTGTTTTATCAGAGAATGACTATCCCAGAGAGCAGCTCGCTAAGCACCCACTGGGCTCTGGGGTTAAAGGTGAGGAGAGAAGAAGGGAAGTCAATAGGTGGGGACCTGGAGAAGTCACCTGTTATAAATGTAGCCGAGAGGGACACATTGCCCATGATTGCAGACTTGCTGGTAATGAAAAATGTAAACAGAACACTTCTACCAGAGGCCCCAGGGACAGAACCAAGGAACCTGAAGAGGTGGAGGCAATGGACTGTAATTATGGGGGAAGTGAAGAACCTGTGACTTGGGAGCCACCCATAGTAGCCGCCTTGGTTGATGGAAGACTGTTGAAGGCAGCCTTGGATACCAGGTATACCCAAATCTTCATCTGGCCACATTTGCTTACCCGTCACACAGTTCGGGCTACTCGACCAGTGAAGATGACATCCATGGATGGGGAGTCCCGCTTATATAAACGTCATTCTGTTCCTGTAAATGTCCTTGGGTTCCAGAGCAAGATGGGTGCGGTAGCCCCCCATTTCACCTATGACATGATTATCAGGTGAGACTGGCCACCAATATATGAGATGCTGGAGCTTGTCAAATGAAAGCCTGGGGGACAATGTGATCCCCTACAGGAGGAGGTGTGGCTGAGGGAGGAAGAAGCTGGGCCCTCTGAAGGGTCAGGGGAAGATGTAAACTTAGATGAAATAGCTAGCACAGCCCAAATCTGGGAGGCACAGAATGATGAAGAAGAACTCCAGAGAATTTGCAGAGAAGTAGCCAGAATAGAGGGGGAAGAGATAAGACTGGAGCCACACCAGAGGGAACACCATTATGAGATGAGAAATTGCTTCATCGGATTAAAGGAGGCCAAGGTGGAAGGAAAAGAAGTGGCCCAGTTAATGGTGCCCATGATTTTTCTGGTGGTACTGGTGTGGGTGGCCCATGCAAGTCCCATGGGAGATCACCTGGGAAAGGACAAGATAGAGGCACATATTATGAGGTGGGGGTTTTTGGCCAGGGCTGTACGAGGAAATAGATAAGCAGTGCACAGCCAGTGTAGAATGCCAACTAGTCAGGGATGCTAGGCCACCCAGGATACCGCTACAACGCATGTCGCTGATAGAAACCCCGTTTGAAAGGATAGCAGTGGACATAGTCAGGCTGTTACTCAAGAGTAGTGCCAGGTACCAGTATATCTTAGTCGTAATTGATTATACTATCCAGTACCCTGAGGCAGTCCCTTTGCAGGCAGCAATGGCCACGCATTATGGAGGAGTTACTTAATTGGATATTGAAGGTAGGGATCCCAAAAGAAGTTGTAACAGATCAAGGTACTAATTTTATAGCTAAGGTGTAGCACAACACCTACCTGGTCTTAGGGATCCAACAGTTGTGAGCCTCAGTCTACCACTCCCAGACAAATGGTTTGGTTAGAAAGGTTAAATGGAACCTTACAAGGGATGCTTCATACATGCACCCAGAAGGACCCTCGCAGGTGTGACTTGTTAATTACCCCATCATTATTTGCCATGAGGCATCTACCACAAGCATCCACAAAGTTTTTGCCATTTGAGTTGGTTTACAGGCACAAGCCCAAGGGACTGTTGACACTTCTTAAAGAAGGGTGGGAACAACCCAGCTTGCGTTTGTTGGGGGCCAAAGCCCATTGTAGTGATCTCAGGGCCCATTTTCTGGCCACAAGGCAGGTGGCTTTGAAAAACCTGAGGGACGCTCAGCAGAAGCAAAAGAGAAGTTATGACAGGATGACTAAGGACAGAAAATTCCAGGTCAGGGATAGGGTATTAGTCCTATTGCCAACCACAGCCAGTAAACTGGTGACAAAGTGACAAAGCCCCTTCAAAATAATGAGGTGCATGGGGCTCGTAGATTGAGGTGTTCTAGCCTGGGCATCGACAGGAGCAGCAGATTTTCCATGTAAACTTATTGAAAGCCTGGAGAGAAACTGAGGGTTGTTTGACCGAGGCACAGCTAGAAAGTTTGGAATTTGGTCCTGAAATAAGTATGTACAGTGGGGAAACGCCCATGGAGGAAAAGGTAAAAATTGAAGACAATCTGACAGCTGATCGGAGACAAGATGTAGTCCAGATAATACACGCCTTCTGTGATGTGTTCCAAGAGGAACTGAGGTAGGCCAAGGGAGTGGAGCATCAGATCCACATCCCACCTGGTACAATGGTGTGAGAGCAATGGATACCCATCCCTTATCATTTGTATGGCCTCATAGAGCAGGAACTCTGGAAAATGTGTGACCAAGGGATAATATTAAGAAAGAATAGAACAGGCTACATAATGATGCTTGATCTGTCTCAAAGGTGCTGGCAAATTCCCATGGCCACAAAAGACCAAGCAAAAACTGCTTTTGGGACCCCATGGGGTCTCTATGAATTTCACAGCATGACCTTTGGGCTGCACGGGGCCGCCACCACCTTTCAAAGATTAATAACCGAGTTTTGGCCCCACATATGAGGTACACATCAGCATACATAGACAATATTGTCATGCATACCAGAATTTGGGATCAACGCCTAAGAGCTTTGGAGGCTGTGCTTAAGGAACTGAGGGAAATTGGAATGATGGACAGTCCATGAAAATGTGCAGTGGGAAGAATCGAGACAAAGTACCTGGGATTCCTACTAAGGGATGGAACAATCAAGCCTTTGCCAGACAAAGTCCAGTCCATATGAGACTTTGCACTGCTCAAAACCAAAAAGGAAAAAAGTTCCTTGCTGGATCTAGCTAATTATCATCACCGGTTTGTTTGCAGATTTGGTGGCCCCATTGTCAAATGCTATAAGGGGACATGTGACAGGCCATATAAAACTGAGTCCCAGAATGAGGGCAGCCTTTGCAAACATAAAGTAGGCCTTGTGTCATGATGTGTTAGTACATACCCCTGATTTTGTTAAGCCATTTACCTTGCAGACAGATGCCTCCAATGCTGCACTAGGAGCTGTCCTGACACAGGAGCATGGAGGCGTGGAACATCCCATCACTTCTGCTAGTAGAAAACTTAACAAAGCCAAGACCAGGTACACAACCATTGAAAGGGAATGCCTGGCAATAAAATGGGGCATCAAATATTTCCAGTATTACCTAATGGGGAGAGAGTTCTGCCTTCCAACAGACCATGCCCCCTTGAGATGGCTTTGCAGAACCAAGACGGATAACGCGCATATAATGCAGTGGACATTTATGTTACAGCCCTTTAAGTTTACCATTGATTACAGACCAGGGGATGATAACAAAGTGGCAGACTTCCTGTCAAGATATGGGGAAGACATCAAAGAGGGTAGACATACAGTCACAGAAGGATCAAGCCAAACAAAGATGACAACATGACAGTGGAGATTCAGGTACAGCAAACAGTGGCCTATATGGGGGGATATGTCGGAGCCTGGGAACCAGCTCCCTGAGGAAGCTGGGAAGGGGACCCCCCAGAGACCCATTCCTGAGCACTGTGGAAAAGCACCATGGCCTGATGAGGGCTGGAGCCATTTCCTACATACCCATAGGAATAGCAACAGCAGCCGGCATGGCAGCAGCCCTGCTTTGGAAGCATGTGCTTGCTGGACACAGGCGGGCACACTAAAGCAGCCAGTATAGCCAGATGTCTGGTGCTGGTTAGGGGAGAGAGACAGCACAGCATGGAGCCAGTGCAGGAGAGGACTGTGGGTTGTTCCAGGGGCAAAGTGCCTGGCTAACCCTTCCAACACCAGTGAGGGAAACAGCCTAAGCAAACTCAGAGAAGCAATGAGCACCTGGTGCCCAGGACCATGGAGAAACAGCTGCAATCCCTCCGTGGCAACTGAGATAGCTGGGGATCCAGCCATAGTGGGTAAAAGGGGCATCAGCAATCCTTTAGTGGCTGCATGAAGGAAGGACGCCTGGAGGAGTGGGTCCGCAGGGCCTGTATTTGAATTAATGAGCCAGCAGGGGCGCAACTGACTTCATTACCATTTAATTGATTGAACAGCGGGGAGCACTAACTGCCTGGTGGGACTAAGTTAATGAATTGCCAGCAGAACTGATAAGGTTGACCGAAAGACCAGGTTCAATGATCCAAAGGCAAAAGTTCTTTTTCTTTTTTTTTCTTCTCTGTTTTGTGTGTGTGTGTGTGTGTGTACAAAGGAGGACTATTATTCATTTAGCAAAGTATTGATGTAAGCCAGACCAGTGGTTCTGAGTTCAGGATCCTGGAAATTAAAACCCGGACTGAGAGACCATGCCTGTGGTCCAACCCCAGCATCAAGCATTTGGGCATTTTTCTTTCCTTTTTTTTTTTTGTTCCTAAAACCAACTCCAAGGCCTTAAACATCTGGTTGGTGCATGGAGGAGGTGAAGGGGAGGTAGGAGCCCCACAAAGAGGCATCCACAGAACCCCACACCGAGTCCTGTTACAGTGAGGAAACTTCTGCATACTTAATAAAACCAAGACATGGTGGGTGAGACCAGGGTGTGGCTCAGAAGCATGGGGACATACCACAGCCAAGCTGTTGACCTATACGCCCAGGTCTGTAGGGGGCTCAGGGTTTTGAGTCTGGTGATACCAGACCTACCTCTGGCACTAGGTACAATCATTTACCCAGTTTTATTCCATCTAATGGGTACCATGTTGATTTTTCATGTCATTTTTGTGTTATCAGACTAAATGCTGTGCAGAAATCTTCATAGCAACATTTTTTTGGTTACCTTTAGCAGCTAAATTTGTAATCCAGTCAAAAAAGATAGCAACTTTATATTCCACGGATCCAATTTCCATAGTGATTGACATTTGCTATATTCCTTCCTTTAATTGCATCCCTTATCAGCCATTCTACTCGTGTCCCTGATTTCAATGTCAGGTTGACAGGCTTGTAATTATCCTAGTCATCTTCTTTAGTTTGCTTTCTGTTCTCTGAAACTTCCCCTGCCTTCCAATACTCAGTGAAAATCAACAGTAACGCTCCTCAACCAGCACACTATTACTTATCCAGACCAGTTTATTTTAAAAATGCCTAGTTTAGGGAGCTTATGTTTAACATCCTCCTTAAGTATTCCTAGAACTGAAAGTATTCTATCATCCTGTCCTATAAGTATATCATCTGGCTTTTTTCTCAAATACAGTGTAGAGCAGTGATTTTCAATGAGGGTCATGTGAGATCTTTTGAAGGGTGCTGTGAGGTTTGAGGAGACACACACAGATCAAAATGGCCTACACTGGGATACAGGCAGACAAGGCTCTCTCACATAGCCTGTTCAGGAGCTTAGGGACCAGCCACGTCACCTCATATGAAAAAAACCAAACTAAAGTGTGACCAAACAAACACATCACCAAGGGCACAAATACATGTACCAGACATGCTACTTAGTTAATTGGGCTAATTTATTAATTGAGTCTGCTGGAGCATCCTAATTAGCATGCCTCTGTGTCACATGTATTCAGCATCCCCACACCTTGGTTAAAGTGCCCCATTGCCATTTTGAAGCACGGGACACTGAATACACCTGATACTATGGACACTTTAATTAGAACAGCTCTCGGAGCCTCTCCAATTAAAGTGCCCCCCCTCCCCTCCACCACAGAGCATGTGTAAAGATGCCCCAGGTCCCTCTATTGCCATCACAGTCTGTAACTGTACCTTCCAAAACTTTCTTTTTTACTGTTTTTGCTCATTGACACATCCTATCCATTCTTTGGGGGTTTTTTATATTTACTGTTCTGTTTTAATATGTTAAACTAGGAAGTCTGTGTGCTCAGTTCCCAGTAAGTTCTGATGAGAATTAGGTAAATAAATCTCTTATGTAGGTTTGCAGAGCATGTCCTCACTTTCAGACTCTCTATTGTCACTCCATATGGATTGTTAAGGTGAGATTAAGAGGAACTTGTTTTCAAGCAGATAATGGGAATCTAAACAGTTGGGTTGTGCGAAGCTTCAGTTCCTGATTTGATTTGGTGGAGATTTGGCCTGATTTGGTGGTGGAATCTCCAAATCTGAATCGAATCAGAGGACCCTTTAATCTCCCTGCAACCGGCGGGCCTCAAACATGAGGTCTTGCGCTACTTGCCCTCTGGCGTATGGGCCTGCTGGCCGCTTCATCCCTGGAATTGTCTATTCTGGATTGATCTTAACGGTAGTCTCCGCCCCTCTTTCCTGCCATGACTTTGCTGGAACCTTCAGTGGAGAGGCCGGCTACTTCAGCTTATGCGGGGTTGGGACTCTCAGGGGCGATGGTCTTCTGCAAGGCTCCGCCCTCCCCTACACCTCACCCTAAGACCCAGCCACGCCGCGTTGCTAGTGATCCTGGTGCCAACCCTTGCCTTACGATGCCCAGGTGTGGCAGGTTGCGAGCCTGTGTGGCTTGTCCTGCCTCTCACTCCAGCCAGAAAAGGGGACCCTTCTAGGGGGCCTCCCCCGTCCCTCAAACTGTAGGTCCCTTAAGCACACAAAAGAAAAATACTACCCATATCTCCCGGGTTAAAAAAACCCAAAATATGGACCCCTCATCCTGGAGAAAATCCTCTCCTTCTGTAGTGTCCTCTGCAGTACCCCAATAGCTGGGTGCAGCGTTTCCCTAAAAGGCAGCTGGGGACACTCCCCGATCCTCGGGCTTTCCTCTTTGCTCAGTCCCTTGTTGGATTCTTCTGCCGGGCAGAATCCAGGACTCTGCAGCCTCTCTTGCTGCTAGTACTCAGGGTCCCTGTGGCAGGGGGAAGGAACTCTGGGATGCTCCCCTGACCCGTTCTGGTCCCACCTGGTTTGTTGGGTCTTCTTCTGCTCCCCTCTCTTCAGGGAGGTTTGAACTGTCTGGTTCAGCTTCCTGATCCTTCTGCCCGGCTTGGCTGCCACTCACTCGGTTGTCCGCCGCCTCTCCTGAGGCGTTCTCCTTCCCTCCATCTGGGAATGAGTTCCAGCCTGGAGGCTGGCTGCTAGCTTCTCCCTTGCCTCTGGGTGAGGCCTCGGGATCCTCTCCTCTTCCCGCTGGTCTCCAGCTGCCCTCCTTCTCCTCTTCCCTCAGGGCATTCTTTATCACCCCGTGCCGACTCTGACTATTATTGATCACAGCTGGCTGCAGTTTTAAAAAGACACAGCTAATCAGCTGCATGGGTCCCACCACTGCTTCTGACATTCTCGCATCGTTGGCTGCAGGTAAGGAACTCATTGTTTTCTTTCTTCCCTTCTCTCTCTCCCCTGCCTTATTTCAGGTCCTGGGGCACCCCTTTTCCCCTTTGGGGCCATATTTTGTACCATCCCCCTGCGACTCTCCGAATCAAATTGGAACCCTCCAAATCTAGGTATCAGGGGCATGTGAATGCTGCACTGCTGGGTCCCCCTGAGGCTGATCACTGAGCAGGGGAGGTGCAGGGGGACCCTCAGTGCGCACCCTGGCAGACCCAAAAGTGGACCAGAAGTACTTCTGGTCCACTTCTGGGTCCACTGCTGAGCATGGGTAGGCCCCCCCACACTCCTGTGGGATGCTCCATGCACCCCAGCATCACAGCAATCACAAGCTGTGCTGGTACCTCGAAGTACATAGAAAAAACTTCTAAAACTGTGTCCACGTCCAAATCACTGATTCTCCAAATCAGCATCAAATCTTGAGGTTTGGTTTGGCTGAATCGAATCAGGGACAGTGATCCGAATCAACAAATCGAATCATTGTCCCTGATTCGGGCTGAATCTAAATCGAATAGGGCCTTGTAGCAGGGCACTAGGGTGCCTGCTGCTGGTAATGGTAACAGGGGCTTAGCTGCCACTCAATAGGGCAGCACAGATGTGTATTGCTAAAGCAACTGATTGTGTCAGCTGACTGCCAGGGGGCAGGGCCTGGCCTTCATAAACAGAGAAGGCTGAGGCCAGAGGCAGTTCCCCTCTGGCAGCTTAAGGAGCAAGAGCTCTGCTAGAGTGGGCAGGGCAGTGTTGTGCACCAGCGTGTGGATACAGGGTGGAGAGGACCCTGACAGGGATGAGAGAAGGTTAGCCAGGTTGGCTTAAGATTTACGTTGTAGCCAAGGGGCTTTGAGTTTCTGTTTCAGGTTGTTGTGATTATTAGACCGGAGGACTGGGCGAGGCTGTAGGGGTGGAGGAGGCCTCAAGGGAGCTCCCCGGTAGAGGGGGAGTTTCTAGCACCACAGAGGGTGCCGCGTAGTGGGGTGTCCCAACCCCAGCCCAGTGGGGGTGATATCGGGATGAGCCCCAATTGGGAAGAGCCCCAGTGGGGCATAGGCCCGAGAAGGCGGGGCTGGGGGCCAGGTGAGGCTAAGGCTGCCTGAGCCCCAACCTTGGGAAGCCTAAGTTGGGCATAGAAGGCCCCAGTGTGGGCGGGCATGCGAGAGGCGCGAGCAAGGGCCCCGGTGTGGGCAGGGGAGCGCGTGAGGCGTGAGCATCTTGGAGCAGGCCCTGGGAGAGGGCGTGTATATTAGACATTGAGTAGGCCCTGGGAGAGGGCGCGTATATTGGACATTGGGCAGGCCCAGTGGGGCACTGCCTGCGAAGGGGAAGCCCCGAAGGGGGCAAGCCCAGTGGAAGTCCCTGGAGAGAAGGGTGAGTCTACTAGGAAGCCTGAAGAGAGAGAGCGGGCTGCTTAGGACAGTCACAGAGACAGACCGGTGAGGGCTGGCACAGGGAGTAGCCCTGGAATCGTGGTAAAGCAAGACCGGCCCCGTGCCAAGGGGGCAAGAAGGCAGCCTCCCATTGATAATATAAGATCAAAGATGTGGCGGGCGAGATAGAGGGTGCGTTCAGGACCCAGACTTGGCATGGTGGGCAAGGGCGCTAGGGGAGGTCACGGCACCCCTAGGGACCGTCCTACCACAGGCCTGCTTTGCACACCCCTACAAGGCAGGCTGCATACTTTGAGAAGGGGAGATAGTAGTGAGTAGGCTGACAGGAAGTTACACGATCCATTCTACCTAGCCAATCTCAATGCTGAGACATTCCCATGGATACCTCCATTTCATCCCTCTTTAACCATAGAGGACATTTTAGGTATGTGTCATTGGGAAGGGTGTGATGCTATCCTAAGTGGTCACAGCTTTTCTTCTAAACCTGTTAAATGATGATGTTTTACAGTATTGCTAAATTCCAACCTTGAGCTGGCTGTGTTTCAGTGGAAGGTGAAGTGATTGTGATGCAAGTGATTACATAGGGCTCCTATACACATGCAGGGCGCCTGCTCCAACACACTAGAAGTCCAGTGCGTCCGAGTCAAGTCTGCTGCAGTGTGGAAATAAACACATTCCAGCAGACTCTAGCATCGTGTGTATCAGCGTCCCTGCCCTGAAAAATGCTGGCAGGGCACTTTGAACTAAAGCTCATTCAATAAGCTTTAGTTCAAAGTGTCCCACCACCATTTTTCATCACAGGAACACTGATACACGTGATGCTCAGGCACTTTTAATTAGCATAGCTCGCTTATTAAAGCACCCTCCCCCCCCCCCCACACACACACTCCTGGAGCACATATAGAAATGTCATAGTGATTATGTGTGTCTGTCCTCATATGAACATCTTCACGTTCATGTTTAATGTGCATGTAACATGTGTAACAGCAGATTTCTGCATCCTATTTCCTAAATTTGACTTTCAGTTCAGTCACTATTTTCAGACATCCTAGCTATTCTTTTTTGTCTTTTTATATTTAATGTTCTGTTTTAATATGTTTGGCCAGGTATATATAAGTATAACAATTGGTATGGAGTGATAATAAAGACTCTGAAAGTGAGGACATGGTCTGCAAACCTACATTCAGATACCTAATTCCCATCAGAACTTATTGGGAACTGAGCACCCAGACTTCCTACTTTAATATATTAAAACAGAACATTAAATATAAAAAGACAAAAAAAGAATGGATAGGATGTGTCAGTGAAATGGATATATAGATATAGATATAGATAGATGTACCTGAATTTGACTTTCAGCTCAATGACTTCTTTCAAGTGTGTGCGTGTTTGTCAAATTTGGGAAACAGGATGCAGAAAAAATCCATATGTGAAAGTCATTAAACAAAACTTTGAGTTTCCCAAAATGTTTTATGCTTGACCCTTATGGCTTATGTGTGTACAGCTGCAAGAATCTTCGTCTTGAAGGTGGCCTTATATACTGTGTAGGCAGGTGAAGTTCTAACAACGTCCATCTGTGCAAGTCCATCTGTGAATAGGTGCAATCCTATCAAAGTATTCGCTGTGAGGGGTTCCAGTGTATTGTTGTATTAATAATCAATTTAGCAAAAGTCCTTGTTTATAGACTGTAGTTGGGAGGATGTGATAAATATGTTTATGGGATGGGATAAGTATTTAGCAAAGAGGTCATCCCCCCCACATAATTTACAAGGGCAGTAAAAGCTCAGGAAATTGGCTGCAATCATATCTTGGAGCACCAAAATCTTTGTAATTTCTGGAGGGCATGGCTTCTACTAGCCTCATTCTAAAACCTTTTGTTGCAGAGAACTGCCCTGGGTCTCATTTTCCCAAAAAGCAGCAGAAACTGCTAGACTGCTCATGTGCTCTGCAGTGCTACACAGCTGCCTCTGAAATGAGAGGTGTGTGATGCAGAAGTTTCCTGCATCCCTAACCGCAGACATGTCAGCCACCGAGGTAATTGCCTGTGGTAAGGGTCAGCAGATAATTTAAGAAAGGATTTTCCCCCCCCTATTGAGTGCAGTGGAAACCTGTTTAGCACAGGCACTTTGGCCCCCGGAGCAGAAGCTAATACTATTGTCTGCTTGGGACTAGAGAAAAACAGTTGCACCTGTGTTCCTCAGCCAGGTGACTCATTGTTAATTTCCTTCACCTCCTATCATATTATCTGAGGTTGTTGCTGTAGAGTTTCTTCATCCCAAATTTTTTGCAATCCCTCATAATTCTGCTTCTGTAATATTAAGGGCATGGTGAGGTCTAAACGTGCTGCCAAACTGAAGCATCTCTGTATAGTTGTAATGGGGTGGAAATATTTTGGGCTGCCTCCTTGTTCTGGATAGCTGACCGTGAGAAAGATGAAAGAAATCTGTGCTGAGTACTAGAAGGGATGTGGGTAATGGCATTTGGAACACACATGGTGGCCATGTACACATATTTAAGGGTAATGGCAAAGATATATAGGTGGGGGCATTACAGGAAATAATAGACCAAGAGCTACTATTGGATATCTTGTGGATTTTGCTGAGATTTTGTTGTAATTGCTAACTGGTGGCCAGAGACTAGATCTGACTCAAGCATTCAACAGGGCCACCCACCTGGTGGTTAGAGGCACAATTTGCATGTAGCTGTAGCAAATCCTTTAGCTAGGGCTCATGGGAACTGCAGATGTAGTTCCTGCAGAGGTAGTTCTTACTACTGAGGTAGAAAGTGTTCTCCTGATCCTACATTTACCTGCAGGTGCTCAGTACAAAGATGCTATGTCATAAGGAATAAACTGTCTCCTAGGTTCTATATAATGTAAGTAACAAATAATCTTTTGTTGGGGGGTGGTAAAGATAATGGAATGAGTTTGTGTAAATACAAGGGCAAAGCCAACTTTGAAAAGCTGTTGTCTCTAGTGGAAGCAGGGTTAGCCCAACATTGAACAATGCTGAAATTCCCACCCAGAAAATGCTGGCATCAGAATAATCACTTAAGTAAGAAACTGGCAGTGAACCACAGTGCAGAGCAAATCTTGAGTTACTTGGATCAAATGAGGTTAAGCATCAAGAAAAAGATCCTAATGCAAGCACTGATCAGACTTGTGCATGCGGCAGGTTTCCAAACAGGGTACAGATGTCCACAACATGCACACCATTTTAAATCCAGTTTAAATAGCATGTGTCCAGGCATTCAAGACCATTTAAAATGGTTTAAACTTCATGCAATGTTTCAGAAGTATACCTGAATAATCAGGTATTATTTTGAACCGATTCAGAGTCATGCATGGACACCAAGTTTTCCATGACTAGCATCTGGACTGTCCTCCAGTGGGCACTTGGGCATCCCCTAATGCACCACTCCTGCTCCAGCCCCCCACTGTAACTAGTTACTCTGGTACTTCTAGCTGCGCAGGTGGGTGGTGAGGGTACCCCCTTCTTTGAGGAACAATTAACCATGGATGATGAATAAGTGAGCTCACTTTGGCAGATAATACCATAGAAGGGCCATTAATTTCATTAAGTGCCCATTGGGTATTTGTTCAGCTTTCTTTCACAATTGAAAAGTGTTAACTATTAAAGGTGCCTGCACTTACCAACCTCACTGTGTGTGGAGGGCTTGAATTGAGATTAAGTGGCTTTCTAGGGAAAGTGTTTTTAAAGCTGCAGCCTAACACAGAAACCTTGGGCGTCCTCTGGAATACCTAGCCCCCTGGGAACATAGAATCAAGGGTCCAGGCAGGGTACTCCCCAGCCCTGTCCAGCCAATGGAGATGTTCCTCCCCCACTAGGGAAATCCTGAGTAAATTAAGGGCTCATCACTACAAGGCATGCTTGGCTGGGTATTTGCCCCCATCTCCTGGTGGTGGTTTAACAGCACTGTGCAGCCTTAAAGGTAACCCTTGGGAGTGGATCTGTAAGCAGGACAACAATTTTGAACTGGATCCCAGCCATTAATATTCTCAGAATGGTTCAATGTTTTGTGCCTCTGCATAGGAACCTGCTGGCAACAAACCTGGGGATCCTTCAGTTTTATTGGGGAATTTTAACAATTTATTGACAGTCAGGCCTGGAAATGAAAAGTATGGACATAAATAATAATCTTGAAGGAAGGGAAAGGGTTATTCTGCATTCTGGGATAAGTTGTTTTTGCAGTAGGGAATTTTTCTTATTTCATCTGAACTGGTGAAGCTATTCTCACACATGGCCTAACAGAACAATGATCCCTTGTATTCACACCAGCTAGCCTGGTAGTGTAAGCCTTTTACTTGTAAGCAGGGCTGGATCCAGAAAAGGTGTGGCTGCACCCCGTTTTGGATTAGATTGCACCATGGGATCCTTCTAGGACCCTTTTTTAGCCCTCAAAGTGAAAATCCCACTCATCTGCCTGCCAGTGTTGCTTTTCCCGCTCTTGGGGGTGGGGGAAGCAGCAGAGCTGGGTTTTTTTTTCTGCCCTATCTGGACTGCATGTGTACTGGACTCAGATGGGGTTGGGTAAAGTGGCCATAGGAACAGATAGGAGGGATCCCTTTCCCTGTGCCTGCTCCCAAGGGAAGGGGCAGGGAGGGGGAACTACTCTCCCAACCTCCTATTGCCACTGCCCCCATTCCTAGATGAGCCCAGCCCCAGCATAGCTCTGCTCAGCTGCGAAGGGCAGGAACAGCTTTGGTACTTCCCCCATCCCAGAACAGCAGGGAAAGCAACAGTGGCAGGCAGGGTAAGGGAAGGAATGGAGGATTTTTACTTGCTTTATGGATTTTAAAAAGTCCCTGGAGGCTCCTGAGGGTGGTCTGTTCATCTTGGTGAGGTTGAAGGAGACTGGAAGCTAGGGGTGCAGCAACCCTTGCGAGGTGGGGTGCTGCTCCTGCACCTGTCTTTGGGAAACCCTGGATTTACCCCTGCATGTAGGTCCCTTGTTTCTCTGCTTTAATGAGGAACTTGCAAGAAGGCAGTGGTGCGCATAACATTTCTGCATGAGAGCTGATGTTTGCATTACAACAAGGGTTTTGGGGGGGAGAAAATGCCCTTTCCTAAACCTGAAGGATCCCAGGTTTGATACCAGCAGGTTCCTACACAGGTCCAAAAGCCATAGGGGGACAATGGTAGACTGTCTTGAAACATGTTTTTCCCCAGAACATTAATCTAGTTTGGGAAGACGCTAAGTGCAGTATGGCATTTAGGCTAAAACAGAGGATGGGTTTATCTTGGGGCTGATTGTCCCAGACTGACTCATCAGAACAAGTGTGAGACAGTCATTTATAGTCAAAACAGGCCTGGGACACATGCAGCTTGAATGACCCCCAATTGTCCCAGGGAAAAAGTGTTATCTTGGTTTTTCACAGGTACTTTGCAGATGTTGTGTTACCTAAGGGTCTCCTGGTACATATTCTGGGATCCCATGGACAATTAGCTCATTGCCCCACTTCAAGTATCTGAATAACCTTTTTTTCCCTGGGACAATTGTAGCTCTTTGAATTAATTGTCACTTTCACCAGGAACAACCTATGTGTGTGTAAAGGACTGGGCTGTTCATTTGACTGAATCATTCAGTAAGTCAGAACCACTACATATGCGTTTTTATCCCAAGGCTAAAAAAAGAGCACTGGATTTCCCCCAGACAGAGCCTTTAATTCTGGAATCCTACCAGCCATTGTTCCTCCCTGAGTGCCTGCAAAGTACCCGTGAACAGTTGCAATAACACTTTTTCCCCAAAGGGAGAGAGTGTGTGTTTGGTGGGTCAGCTAATTTGAACTAATTGCCTTTCAAGCTGTGTGTGAAACAGTCTGTCTCAGCCCTGTCCCATCCAGGGCAATTAGACCAGGGATAAAACCTGACATATATTTTTTAAAAATGACCTCGGCTTTGGAGTAGGATTTAAGGGTCAGAATCTGGTTTCTGCCCCTGGTACTCCTCTGGCAGGATAGAGGGACCACTACAGCCTGCAGGAGAATTCCCCTCTTACAGAAGCTGCATAAGAGTGAAGAGGAATATGGCCCCAGCTGCTCCCCCTCACAACACATCACTTCCTCCCCTGGAGTTCGGGCATGCCAGTTCAGAAGGGCTCTGAAATGGGATATGCAGGCAGCAAGGAGTACAACGGGGAATTTGGGCAATGGTCCACAACCACAACCTGTGACCCAGTCTTGTTGGGTTATGTCTTTAAATTTAGCACATCACTGTGCTTGCCTGGCCTGTCAGTGGCATCTTTGCCAATGGGGATAAGGCCACTGACATTCTGAAACCCTAAACAAAAAAAAAAGCTTTGCTTGAAAACAGCCTGAGGAGCAGAATTGTCTACCCCAGCCTGCAGCTCCCTTTAGTCTGGTCAAGTACAGGGCAGGCAGTAACAGAAAGTATAGAGCTCTTTGCTGCATGGGTATCCCTTTGAGTCTGAGATAACTTGTTTAAAGATAGCTCAGGCATTTGTATCCTATGTTGCTGTATGCACTGTGGGCACAGCCAAGAGCTGACCCCTTTCACTGTGAAATAACTGAAATGCTTCATGAAGGAGGGCAAGCAAAGTTGGCTCCACTCTTCAGCTGGGAAAACTGATGCACAGAGTCAAGTGACTTGCCCAGGGTCTCACAACAAGGTGGTGGCAGAGCTGGGGACAGAACAGTTTTCCTGGCTGGGACTTGTAACAGGGAACCCAGACTCAGGGTATGAATTACAGGGAAGTTTGGGGAGGGGAGGAGGAAGGGCTGAGCCCCCCCTTAAGAGACAAGAGCATGGGCAACTGGTGCCTCCTTAGTTGGGGGGGCATGTGCCTCCCAGCAGCCAGTCAGTGACTGGAGTGGGGTTCCCCTGTGGCCAATCTTGCTGAGTGGGGGAGGTCCCCTGCAGCTGATCTTGATGAGATTGGGGGGTCTCCCCACGGCCATCAGCAACAGGGGAAAAAGCCTCCCCTACCCCCCCCCCCAGCCAATCACGAGGCAGCCAATCGCTGCAGCTGCTTCTGAGAGCACCACTCACTGGCTTGCACTTGCAGAGGGGGAACTGATGCTCCTGCCTGCCCCCCTCCCTGTCGCCTAAGCAGCACGGCCAGTCAGAGGGTGCACTGGTGCTCTCGGGGGGGCATGTGCACCCCTGTGGACCCCCTACACATCACCACTGGATGACAGCCCCCCTGTAAGACTTGAAAATCATAATCTGAAAGGTCTCCAGTTTTATTAGGGACTTGTGATGGGCAGCCCAATTTATTTTTGCAGACATTCCCAAGAGTCAAAGTGTAATTTGGATCCTGCCCAAACCCTGTTACTCAGGCACAATGGCAGGGGAGGAGAGGGGACTATAACAGGGAGCCAGGGATCTCCTGTCACCTTAAGGGACAGCAAAGGCTAAGCCAGCTGTGTAGGGCCACAGTAGCAAGAGTGCAGTCTGGCTCTTAATTAGGAGGGGAAAACCCTGTGTGTGGCTAGGGAAAAGCCACATGACAGAAAGAGGGAGGGCTTCCTAGCATATAAACCCAGGGCTTGAGTCATAGCAGGCAGGCTGGCCCTGCAGGCTCTCGCAGGGAAGCCGATTGTGGGCAGCAGTGCCCAGGGATACCTCAACTACCCACAAGGGTGAGAGCAGACCCAGTCCTGGGAGTCATAGGTTGTGAGATTATGTTGACAAACAGCAGGATGGATGAACCTTGTGAAAGCAGTTTGTGGATATTTCAGTTGTAGTGGCATATGTCTATTTTATATTTGTTGAACAACCAGAGGACTGGAAGTGGCTGTAGGGGTGGAGGAGGCTACAAGCTGAGTACCTGGTAGGCATCTTTTGCTGCGAGGCTGAAGTCCGAAAAGCCTGAAAAGGGCTTGAGTTGCTGGACCCAGGCTAAGGGGCATCAGCTAGAGGAAACAAGGCTGACACCAAACAGGCTAAAGCCTGGACAAAGGGGCAGAAAGAGGGACTTTGGGGGTTGGGGTCTGAACTCCAAGCCAAGTGGGTCAGGGGGAACCTGTGGAGTAGAAAAAAGGGGCTAGAGAACACCAACAGCTCACCTGCTTCTAAGGGCAGCATCGCCTCTTCGTTATCATTATCAAGGCATTGCAGGAGACAACTCGGGGAAGACCCTAAGAGGTGGGAGCAAAGGCTGGCCAGGACTAAGGCAACTAGCAGGTGGTGCCACAGCAGTCCTAGAGTATGTTCTGTCACAGGTTTGGTGACAAATCTTGATCAAAAGAGCATATGCTGGAACCTGGGTGTTAAGTTAAATGATTTTTTTGCACGAAAAACTATGGCAAATGTTGATTTGTTTTCCTACTGAAAAATGAGACTAGAAATATTTAGGTTGAGAAATTAAATGCTTTGATTTAGAAATGTTTGGATACCTCATGCCTCTATTGTCCCCCACAGGCCAAGTTCCCCAGTCAGACTACATTTTCCACCATGTGACATGACCAGGAGCTCCTGTGTTGCACTGCCATCCTTCTCTAAGGCGCAGCTGTGGTACACTGTGGGAGACTTACTCCAGTTAGGAAGCCTGGCCTGTAAGAGAATCGAAGTATGAGGCATCTGAGCTACAACTTCTGTTAGCTACCATAGCAGTGTTTCCAAATTAAGCCATTTCAGTTTTCAGCTAAAATATTTTGCAATTTGACTTTTTTTTTTTCTGGAGGAACCCTCCTCCCGAACTCTTCTGTGGAAAACTTTAGACAAAACAGTTTTTTGTTCTTGTTATCACTATATTCTGTGGAGTAAAATTGCATTTTCCATGCGCATGACATCTGGATTTGCTTGCCATATCCATCCTATAGCCGAAGTTTACCTACTCTTCCTTTGAGAGCCTGCTATGGAGTACTCCCCTGTAGCTCACAGCATGGTGATACAGACATGTAGATGTGTATATAGTGTCTTCTGTTTTTTGTGCCTCTGCTGTCTACAAAAATCTTCTAATTTACTTGTTGCTAGTGAAGGACAGCTGAAGATTTGCCCCAAAAAATGACAAGTGGAGGGATACAAGATTTACTGGGCCTTGGTGCAGCTGTGTAGTCAATACTGGAGTCTTATCTGAACTATCCAGTCTCCCTAACTTTGCAGAACTGGGCCTGAAATATCACAAACCCAGACTTTCTTACAGGATTTTGGCATATTGACTTGTGGGGCACATCTACCAGGAAATTAAGTAAAAATGAAACCAAATGAGGAGGACAGGAAGTAGACCTGTGGAAAACTTTGGCAGTTGTTTCATCTCGGAGGTGTTTTGGCCTGTTTTGACCCCGAAACACTGAATTTGAAATGAAATGGAAGGCTCCAAAACTAAATGAAACCATCTGAAACATTTTGGAGCTGGGCTTGCAGGGAAATGGAAACTAAGGGGGGGTGGGGAGAGGAGTGCTCTGATATTGACATCTGTAGCTGGCCAGTGATCTGCAATCTGCCCCTGAGGTCCCTTCCAATCCCAGTGCTCTGGGGAGGGATGCCATCCTGCTATCATCCTGCATGCAGATCTGGGTGCCTATGACACCACCAGTCTTCCCAGGGCTGCATGTAGGCTGTGCCAAGCACCGGTCCCAGTCGGTAGCAGCAACCTGCTGTCATCCCGTGCACAAATCCAGGGGCCTGCACCCCTTGGGAGGAGTCTGACACAGCCCCCCAGCTCTCCCGGGGGGTGTCAGCCCCCAGATCTGCATGTGGGATGACAGCACGCTGCTGCCTGCAAGTGACACGCGTTTTGCTTTGAACAGTTTAAGGTGCAGTTTCACAGAAACCCCTGCACCTATCTCCTTGTACTGTAGCAGGCTTCATGCCCTCAGAAGGGGCTACCATCTCTGCAATTTTCATCTGAATCAGGCAAGAAATGACAAAGTTCTAGGCATTTTAGTGATACTCCATTATAGCCTATGGCCGAATCACCAAAACAGTGTTGAAACTCCGAAACGGATTCAGCCGAGTCGAAACAGAACAATGCTCTGAAACACTGAAATGAATCACTGTCCCTTGTTGGGGAAATTGGCCAGCTACTGTGTAGCACCCATACACTGAAGGGTGTGCTCATACACTGAGGAGCACTGGCTATATCCCATCTCTGGGCTCATTCCTAGCCATGATCAATTAGGCGGAGAATGAGGGAGTGTCGGCAAGATGATTTATTGCTCTGCAGAGGGGTGCTCAATGCCCAAAGATAAAAAGCTCCCCCGATCCAAGTTCGATAGTACTTTTTATGTTAACAGGTCATACATATGCAAATATAAGTATACATAGGCATAAGGCATATATGCACACACATCTTTGGGGAATTTCCACAAGTCTGGGGTCCTTCTACGTGCTGTTGCTGGGTTACAGAATGCGGAACAGAGCAAACTTAAGCCGGCTGAAGTTGGTTTGGTGGTCTCCAAACTTACTGTCAATCAAGGGGGAGGTTTTCAAGCTTCTGGTTTTAAAAGGTTATCTCCTGCTTCCCTTTTTTATTTATGGTTGTTTTTCTTACACCCTCTGAAATGGCCAAATCCAAAACTGAATTGAAACTCAGTCGTTTCACACAGCCCTAATAGGAGGAAAGTCTTTTTGACGGTTCTTTGCAGACCAAGATATTAGGAAGGTAACTGCCCTCAGCGGTTGCAGGCCTACTGGTGACTAATCAGTCCAATTACAGAGAAGCAAATCCTGCTGCAATGGTTACACATGTATGGCTGATTGCTGCTAGATGAGGGTGTATTTTCCTTCTCCTCCTTGTCTCTCTGATGCTGGCTCTGTGCCATGAACGACGCATGTCCCCAGAGGCCGGGGTGGGGTGGGGTACAGTGATTGCCGACAGGCGGTGGCAGCAGTGCTAGGGGTGTGATGGTTGTGGCAAGCAGGGAGCTCCTGCAGGCATCTGTGAAGGTGTTGGGGGCAGGGGCAGGAGGGGGACCATCTGCAGACACCGCTGGTGGCAGTGGCCAGTGGCAATTGGCAACTGCCCACAGGTGTTGGTGGTGCTTCTCTCAGGGGGTGCACCGCCAGTCTCAGGATGTACACGTGCACCCAAGTATGCTCCCTACACGTCACCAATGCTCTGCACTGACATTCAAAGAGGGATGTTGCCTTTTTGATTTGGAGCCACCAGGCATTACGATCTGCAGCCTGTTTCCCAGAGTTTGTGGTCAATACCGCAGACAGAAAAGGACCTCTTCAGGGTGTCCTTGAAGCACTTACATGGAGCCCCTCTGTCCATAGGCAGAAAGAGAAAAAATTATTTGGGTGGGCTGAGTGTGTGTGAGTGTGCACATGCATACGCCCCCACCCCCCAGCAGGTAAGTCTGTGAGGGTAGGGGTGGGGGGATGGGAAAGGGCTGTTGGTGGGGCAGATCAAGGCCCCCTGCAGTAAGGGAGGGAGTGGGGCAGGGGCAAGGGCAGTGGTGAATGAGGCCCCAGCCGGGCAGAGTGGTAGGACAATTAGAGCCCAGGGAGCTGATTCAGGGGCACTGTGTGTGTGGGGGGGGGGCCTGGGGGGGTTGGTCTTGTTTCTGTGCGCATGCCAGTAGAGGTCTGGGGGGCACATGCCTCCCCTGCCAATCTGTGTGCAGGGCAGAGGCAGCTGCCACTGCGTGCTGGGCTTTGCACCTCACTGCCTCATGAACCATGCAGCGCTATGTGCATCCCACTGCTGGACATGCAGGGGGCATGGTGCAGCCCAGCAGTGGGACTCGTGTGGCATTACAGTGCTCCCAGGGCAGCTGCAGCAGCGCACAGGGCCCAGCACACAGCAGCAGCTGAGTCCACCCCATGCACAGATTGGATGCTCAGAGGGCACATGCCCCCCTGCCAGGGTGCACACAGTGGCAGGACTTCCCAACACCTAGCCTGGCTGGGGGCCCAATTGCCCCTGCCCCACTTCCACTTTACAGCAGGGGCCTCGATCTGCCCCTCTCCCGCCCCTTTCCCCTCACAGAATCAATTGGTACTTGCTTGCTGTACTGGGCGGCCAGTGATCCACACACTGGGCTGCGATCCTGGCTGCATACGCACGCATCCCCACCCCTGCTGCAGCCACCCAGAGCCCATGGCCAGGCTGTCTTGGGGACTGAGCCCTGTTAACCCCAGCTTTCTACTTCCTATGCCTCTGTCATGTTTCCCAGTCATCACTTGCCTGTATAGCATAGCCTTTGGTAGGCAGTTGCCATCCATCCAGGCCACATGGCCCACCCACAGCAGCTGAATCTGCAGGAGAATTGCCTCAGTGCTGGTGGTATTAGCATTTTGTAGCACTTCCACTCTGGTGGCATAATCCTGCCAGCAAATCTTGAGAATGGTTCAAAGGCAGTGCTGATAAAAGTACTTAAGGAGGTATACATGGCGATGATATAAGACCTATGACTCAGCACCGTACCATAGGGTGGAGATAGCAACAGCTCTGTACACGTTAACTTTGGTCTGTGCCCGTAGGCTGTGACTGTTCCAGACCTACTTGAAGAGTCTGCTGAAGGCACTACTGGCTTTTAAGAGTCTCTTATCTATCTCTTTGTCAGCCATGGCATCATACAAGATGACACTCCCCAGGTAGGTGAACTGCTTTACAGCAGTTAGCTCAGTTTCTTCAATAGTCATCTTTAGTGGCACATATGCTTAGTGTGGAGCTGGCTGATGAAAAACTTCAATTTTCCTCAGGCTGATGGTGAATCCAAAGAGTTGTGCTGCAGTAGCAAAACAAGTAGTCATGTGATGCAGATTGTGTTGGGTGTGGGCCACCAGGGCACAATCGCCTGCAAACAAAAGTTCCTGGGTGAGCTCTTGCGAAGTCTGTGTAGGCCTGCAACCATCTGAGGCTGAAGAGGTTTCCATATGCCCGGAAGCGGATGTAGACACTTTCCTTGCCTTCCCCAAGATTGTCTGATGCTTGCAGCATCATGGTGTAGAAAATGCTGAACAAAGCAGGGGCAAGTACACAGCTTTGCTTAACTCTGTTGGAGATCAGAAAAGGATCCAAGAGGCTGTTGTACTTGACTTGTCCATGCTGACTGTCATGAAGTTGCCTGACCTTGGATGGGCAGGAAGAAAGTACCTGAACATGCTTGAGCCTTCAGACCAGGTTCTAGCTGGTGAGAAGTTCTGAGGAGGTTCAGACAGAGTCTTACTTCATCAAACTGATTTTTCTATCCTTACATCCAACTACTCTATCTGTCTTACTGAAGGGAAAAAAAGTACTTGTTCCACTCCACAGAAGCTACTTATAGCAACATGTGTGGTGCTGGAGGGCTGTCAGCCTGACAGAACTGAGGGGCAGAGGGGGAAGCAGGGGCTCAAGATAAGAATAGTACATGAAATCTTAAATTTGACAGGCCTGTCAGGGAGGAAATTACAGCTTGGAGGAGGAAAAGTGGCTGTGTTTTGAATTTTCTGTAGTAAATATACAGTCTGGGGGTTTTGGTGGTGAGAAGGCAGTTCCACCAGGAATGTACAAGGCTTTTGTTTGGGGCATGCCTGCCACAGCTGTTTTCCATTATAAAAAAGCAAGGGAGGGACTTAGTGACAAGGGATCCTTGTGTATGGTGGCAGAGCACATGTCAAAGATACAGGAAGGTAGGCAATGAGGGGGGGATGGACTGGAGGACATTGGAAAGCACCTAAATGATACAAGCAGTGCTTAAATGTGTTTGGTACAGGGACCCTGTTTACCCTCATCGTCTTTCTCTCCCAGTGGAACAGCAAACTCCCAGCTTCACCTTGTCATGACTGTAAATGCATTTTCTAGCTGTTCCAGATTCAGATTAATTTCTTCAGTGTCTGGAGGTTATGTTGTGTTTTAAGAATGTCACTTGCTTCACAAATGCTATAAGTTTCTGCACTAGGCTGGCTTGCATGTCTGCTGTGGAACAGCACTCTTGCTGACGCATGCCCCTACACTACATTCCTGTGAAGGCTTCTGTGATGGCGGGGAGAGGTGAGGTGGGAAAGCTCAGCGAATGCATGCACCATCCACTGCTGCTCTTCATAGGGATATATCCTGCTTGATCATAGAAAAGTAGGGCTGGAAGGGACCTGAGACGGTCATCCAGTCCACGCCCCGATCAAGGCTGGATTAACCCAGACTAAACCATCCTAATCAAGTGTCTGTCTAACTTGCTCCTGAAAACTTCCAACAATGGAGATTCCACAGTTTCCCTATGTAGCCTGTTCCAATGGTTGGACACCCTTGTAGTCAGGAAGTTCCTCTGATCTCAAATTCCCAGGCTGAAGCTTAAGACCATTGCTCTTAGTCCTGTCCCGTACAGTCACAGAGAAAAATCCATCTCCATCTTCTCTCTAATCATGGCTTAAAAGCCAATTCCTATCAGACTTGCGATCATTTCCCTTTTAAGTTTCCAGGTGTCTTGGAGAGGTGAGAAGGGGAAGGGCTTTGTTGTCTCAAGAACCATTTGTCATAGTAGGGATCCTGGTTTTCTCTGATTCTAAAAAAAAAAAAAAATCCCTAATTTTTGGTTTTAAAAAAGTAATCCCAAATCCACATTTTCCACGAGTTAAATGAAACACAGCTATATATTAGTGGCATTTCATTTTAATCCTGGAAATATGTGGATTTGGGATTACTTTTTTAAAAGCGAAAATTGGGGATTTTTTAAAATCGGAAAAAAACCAGAATCCTGGGATAAGCTTAGTGCCACTTCTGAAGAGGGCTCGGGAACCTCTCACCACCAAAAACTGTGGCTCCATCACAATTATCCTCTGTACTCTAACATTCCTCTGGGTCCAGATATAATTGTCAACATCAGCATGAGCTAACTTGGTGCTGAACTCAGACTAGCTGTCAGTGTAGATAAAGAGAAATCAGGGTCAGTGTTGCATCAGGTAATGGTCTTGTATACAGGTGGAACAACTGATACCAACTTCCCGCCACAACACTGGTGAATATTTCTACCACAAATGCTATTCCACCTTAGAGTGACCATATGGGACAACATGAAATCTAGGGCACTGCTCCCCTCCTGCCTCAATATCCCCCCCGCTGCTGCAGGCAGAGGTAGGTGCGGGGCAGTGGTGGTATTACTATTTAAGCAGCTAAGGAGCCATTGGCCCATTAATGACCCATTGTTTTCTTCACAAGCATTAACAGTCCCCTTTTTAATGCTCATTCTATTACTCAGGCTAATCTATTAGGGCAAATTTGCTGTCTGCTAGGGCTTCCTATTTCACAGCTCCTGCTGCTCCACCTTGCCACCCTACACCTGGGACACTCGTTCAGTCACAATTGGCCTCCAAAATCTAGGACTGTCCTGGCCAATCCTGGACATCCTATGGTCACTTTAACTCTAGGGGAAGGTGGCACTAATAAGAGGAGCCAGAAATCGAGGACTCGGTGTAGGTCAATGGTCCCCAACCTGTGGCTTGCAGTTGGGAGTCTTTCCACTGTTACTAGATGCTGGTTCTGTCATTTTGCAAGGGCATTTGGAAGAGGTGGAAAGAGAAATTGGTTTTGCCTGGGATAAAATACGATCAGACTGGGAAGCAAGGAAGAAATGGTTGGGTCACCCATTGAGAGAGAGGTGCCAGGAAAGCCAAGTAGGAAAAAGGAGAGGACAAGCTTTCAACTAACATCAGGGAGAAATGGAGAAAGAGGTCATTAGAGGGAGAGAACAGAAAAAACACAGCACTCAAATGGACACAATGTGTGTTTTTTCCCCACATCATGATGTGAAATGGATCTGCCTGCACTTAGTTTCTTACAAGGAGCAAGTGCCCTGGTCAAGCTTTTCCTGATCACATGGGTAAAGTATTGGTAGTATGAATGGGTATCAACCCCTTGTAGTAGGAATCATGGGAAGTCTCCTCTCAGCACAGTTGGTAGGAGCACCTGAATCAATGCTCTAGCTCAGTGGTATCCAACTTCCAAGCCCACAGGAGCTGCACACTCCAGCTCTCAGGGGTGCACCAGGGCAAGCTATAGTCCCCTCCCCAGGCCACATACCCCATGGACACCACCCTCTGTTGCTGCACTATGCATCCATGACCCCCATACTGTGTGTCTACAACCCCCTCATGCACTGCGTGCCTGTGACCTGCCCCCCTGTCTGCCTGTGTCCCCTTGTGCGTTTGTGTGCTTGTGAAGCTCCACCACTGCACTGCATACCTGTGCCTCCTCTCTACCGCTACACCTTGCATCTGGACAGACACCTTCCTCTCCCAACTGCATTGCATACCTGAGTCCCCACTTCCTTGCTGTACCCTGTGATCCAGGCTCACCCTCTGCTTCCTGCACTGCCCCATGTTCTGGGACAAGGGAAGGCAGGAAAAGCCAGAGGAGGGAGGGGAAAACCAGAGGGTCTGGCTGCTGTTGCAGTTGGAGTAATGGGGTGGGGGAGACTAGTGACCAGGTGAGAGCCCAGGGGCCACAACTTAATCCCTGGTAGGCTGCATGCGGCTTGGAAGCCACCTAGTTGGACAGTCATATTTTAGCCTTTGCTACCTGATGTTATATTTCTGAGCGTGTCTGTTGTCTAGGCTATAGATATTTTTATTTGCTGCCTGCTTGGACACATTTTAAGTACTGAACAACCTCAGGATGAACAACTGTTATTGCATCAGTCACATATGGAAGCTCTTGGTAAACCAAGATTTAGTTACAGAAGAGTTTTGCAATGCTATTCTGATTCTTCCTCCAGCTGGTTTCTTGGGTAAGATGTTTTTGGGCCTGAGATCAGTGGCTCTTCTTGGTTTCTGCCAGTCCTTCAAAAAAGAACAGAGAAAGAGAGAGACAGAATAAACAAAAAGGCAGAGGAGGTTGAAAGCGTTAGTCTTTATATTACAGTAATAGGTAGAAGGAAATTTTCCATGGTCACAAAGCAGTATTAAAGCTAAGCATGAATAGAACCCAGGGCAGCACCCTACCTAATGGACCATGCTGGCTCTCCGATAATGCAGTCCTGGTAGCCAAGCTATCCAGTGCTTCTTATTTAATGTTTCCTTTTATACTTCAATTTCTTTATTCTGTATTTCTGATGCTAATCACTAACTGAAAGACATTTAGTATAAGACGAACATAACTTAGAGTCTGATATGAGAGCCTCAACCTTCCTTCCCTTCACAAGCAGGCTGTGGAAAGGCTCTTGTTCCATATCATCAGTGCTGCTCAGTAACAGTTGACTCAGGAGGCCAGAACTGGAAAGATGATTTTATTGTAATCAGTGGTAGTCATAAGCCTATCCCAAATGCAAATATTAGTTGAGTTTAATCAAGTCTGCCAGCAGGGATGATTGTGGTTCATGGATGGAATCTATCAATTCTTTCTCATTCTAATAGTGAGGAGCTCCACCCTAGTGTGGGTGATGATAATAGTTTCATAGTTTCTAGGGTCGGAAGGGACCTGAGCAGATCATCTAGTCTGACCCCCTGCCATGGCAGGAAAGAATACTACGGTCAAATGACCCCAGCAAGATGTTCATCTAACCTCCTCTTAAACACCCCCAGGGTAGGAGCCTGCACCACTTCTCTTGGAAGCTGGTTCCAGACCCTAGCCGCCCTGACTGTGAAGTAGCGCCTCCTGATATCTAACCTAAACCTACCCTCTGCCAGCTTGTGACCGTTATTCCTGGTCACTCCTGGCGGTGCTCGGGGGAACAGTGACTCTCCCAATGCCTGCTGATCCCCCCCCAACTAGTTTATAACAGGCCACAAAATCCCCCCTCAGTCTTCTCTTTTGGAGGCTGAACAGGTTCAGGTCACGTAGCCTGTCCTCATAGGGCCTGCCCTGTTGTCCCCTGATCATACGAGTGGCCCTCCTCTGGACCCTCTCCATGCTGTCGACATCCCTCTTGAAGTGTGGCGCCCAGAACTGGACGCAGTACTCCAGCTGCGGCCTGACCAGTGCCACATAGAGGGGGAGGATCACCTCTTTGGACCTGCTCGAGATGCATCTGTGGTTGGCCTTCCTAACTGCCTCCCCACACTGCCGGCCCATGTTCATCTTGGAGTCAATGATGAAAAAAGGAAGATCCTTTTCCGCCTCTGTGCTGACAAGAGGGGAGTTCCCCAACCTGTAGGTATGGTGCCGGTTATTCCTCCCCAGGTGCATCACTATGCACTTGTCTGTGTTGAAACCCATCCTATTCTCATCCGCCCACCCTTGTAACCTGTCCAGGTCTGATTGTAGCCTGTTGCACCCTTCCAGTGTGCCCACGTCCCCCCACATCTTAGTGTCATCAGCAAATTTGAACAGGGTGCTTTTTACCCCCTCATCCAAATCGCTGATGAAGTTGTTGAACAGTGCGGGCCCGAGGACCGAGCCCTGCGGAACCCCACTGCCCACGTCCTTCCAGGTTGAGAAGGACCTATCCACCACCACCCTCTGAGTGCGGCCCTCCAGCCAGTTGGCGACCCATTTGACTGTGTGGGTGTCTACACCACAGCCCCCCAGTTTCTTAATGAGAACGGGGTGAGACAGTGTCAAAAGCCTTCCGGAAGTCCAGGAAGATTATATCCACTGCTACCCCTGCATCTAATGATCTGGTGATCTGATCGTAAAAGGCCACCAGGTTGGTCTGACAGGACCTGCCGCTGATGAACCCGTGTTGGTTGCCCCTAAGCATGCAGTCCCCTGCTGGCCCCTCCTGGATGTGTGCCAGCATAATTTTCTCGAACAGCTTGCCTAGGATCGAGGTAAGACTAACCGGCCTATAGTTTCCTGGGTCCTCCTTCCTGCCTTTTTTGAAGATGGGGACCTCGTTGGCCCTCTTCCAGTCCTCTGGTACCTCACCAGAGCACCACGAGCGCTCGTAAAGCCGTGCCAGGGGACTTGCAATGACCTCGGCCAGTTCCTTTAGAACTCCAGGGTGGAGATCTTCCGGGCCGGCTGACTTGAATATGTCCAACCCCTCCAGAAGCTCCCTAACTAAATCCTTGCTAACCCATGGCCCAGGTGTGCCTCCCCTGGGGCCCCAGGGGGGCCCAGCAGGGAGGTGGCTGTTCTGGTCCCTACTTAGGAAGACGGAGGCAAAGAAATCATTAAACATGTTAGCTTTGCCGTCTGGTGTGACGACCAAGTTTCCCAATGCGTCCTGCAAGGGCCCCACATTACCCGGGACCTTCTTTTTACCCGCTATGTATTTAAAAAAGGACTTCTTATTGTCCTCAATCTGGGAAGCTAGTCCCAGTTCCATCTCTGCCTTGGCCTTCCTAACAACCCCCCTACAACCCCAAGCAACTACAGAATAGTCCTCCCTCGTGATGACCCCTTCTTTCCATTGGGTGTAAGCCTCCTTTTTAGCAAGGAGACATTCCTGGATGCTTTTGGTGAGCCATGGAGGCTTGTGTGCTCTCCTGCTCCCTTGTGTGCTCTCCTGGTCGTTGGGATTACCTTCCTTTGGGCTTGGAGGATCGTCTCCTTAAGGAGCGACCACTCTCCTTGGACACCTGGCTCCCCTCCCCCCCGGGACCTCAGCGCTTCTCCAAATACCCTCCTTAGCTCATTGAAGTTTGCCCTCCTAAAATCTAGGGCTGCTGCCTTACTGCATGCCTTTGCCACCTTGTGCTGGATGGTGAATTCCAGCAGGCGATGATTGCTGTCGCCCAGGTGGTCGAGCACCCGCAGCCCCCTCACCAGGTCATCACCCGTGGCCAGCACTAGGTCCAACAAGGCGTCTCCCCTGGTGGGGCTGTGCACCTCCTGGGTTAGATGGAGGTCCTGCACTCTGGCCAAGAGCCTACGTGAGTGTTCATACCTGGCTGACTGTTCTTCCCAGCAGACGTCTGGGAAGTTCAGGTCCCACATGACAACCACATCCTTAGCCTTCACTACCTCTGTGAGCTGACCCAAGAATTCCTGGTCAAGCTTTTCTCCCTGGTTGGGAGGACTGTAGTAGACCCTCACCGTTAAGTCTCTTTCCCCTCGACTGCCTTGTACTCTAACCCAAACCACCTCAGAGTGCCCCTCCCCTGACTCCTTGCTAATTGACGAGGATGTGTATTCCTCCTTAATTTAGAGTGCCACGCCCCCACCTCTCTTTCCTATCCTGTCCTTCCTGTACAGCCTATAGCCCTTGACATTCACCGCCCAATCACGCGTTGCATCCCACCATGTTTCCGTAGTCCCCACTATGTCCGGGCTGGTGTCAGCCAGCAGGAGGGTGAGTTCCTCCTGCTTGTTGCCCATACTACGAGTGTTTGTGTAGAGGCATTTGAGGCCTCCTGTGGATGTGTGTACTGACCCCCTAGTCCCAGCGTTACCCTGGCCCCTATCTCTTACCTGTTTATTCGCTTCGCTCATTGGTCTGGGTTGGGCTGTAGTTATGGGTGCTGTTTGGTCTGGCAGTCTGATGTTTCCTCTGCCCTCATCTTCCCCTTTCCCCGACGAGCCTAGTTTAAAGCCCACCGGAGGAGATCTGCCAACCTAGAAGAGAACACACGCTTACCTTTAGAGGAAAGGTGGAGCCCGTCCCATCCCAGCATGTCTCTCGTCGTGATGTGCCGGTCATGGCTGAGGAAGCCAAAGCCCTCTTCGAAGCACCATTCCTGCAGCCGCTGATGAACACCACTTTGACTCCAGCTCCGGTAGGCACATATTGGCTGACAGCAAAGTCCAGCATGTACCATCTTGAGCTGTGCTTTCACTGGAACCCTCAAGTAGGTTTGGACTGAGTCAGAACTAGGATAAGACACCTTCCAGGAAAACTGTGGGTGGAGCAAGAAAATGGGGCCAGATTCTCAACAGGTGTCTCCTTCTATTTAGACATTTTGGGGTGTGCCTGTACAAAAGCACAGAGGCTGCACTGATGTGCTGGATTTCCAGCACATCAAAGCAGCCACAATCAAGTCTGTGGGAGCATGACAATTGCTGTGCTCCAGCAGCCTCCTGTGTCTCATGTCTCAGTGTCTGCATGCTTAAAAATGGCAGTAGGGGCATTTGAACTGAAGTTTGTTAAATGAGCTTTAGTTCAAGTGCCCCCAGCACTGTTTTTAAGCATGGGAATGCTGATACAGGAGATGCAATGGTATGTTAATTAGAGCAGCACTCGGAGTGGCCCCTCAGCCCTGGAACATGTGTAAAAGTGCCCTTGGGCACAGACAAAAGTGCAGCTCCCTGCTGTAACTGGGAATGCTTTGCAGGCAGCGTTCTGAGTTACAAGGATCCGCTGGATCAAACAGAAGTTCACTGTTGGTTCCAGGGGGGAAGGGAATCTAGCTGCTGGCTGCAGCCTGCAGTCAGTTTGCCCTAGCAATGGTCCATCCTCCCCCCCGCCTGTCCCTGTTTTCAGAATGGGAAGCGGGGGGGAAAAGGGAGCAGAGGGAGCTCATTCTAGAGGTTCCCCAGGCAGCACTGGAAGGTTCGGGTGGGTGAATTAGAGCCCCCACCACCACCTCAGGGGGACTCCAGTACACCTGTCCCACCCTCCAGTGAGGGCTAGAAAACCCCCAGACTGAACTCCTTTTGCTCCCTTTCCCCCCTTCCAATTCTGAAAACAGCTTAGAGGCTGGCAGGCAGGCAGACACAAGTTACAGAAGACACTATGTTTTGAAACATCTTTTCAAACAATCAGCCATGTTTTAAGTGGTCTTCAGCTGTGTGCTTCTGTTTGATCATGGTTATAGACTGCTTTCTGTGGCTAGATATGGCAAAAATTGTCATTTGTCTGTGCCCTTTTTGAAATGTGGTGCAGCTCTCAGCATGCTGAGATCTTTTGAAAATCTAGCCATTTCTTTAAGTGCCTAAGCAACAGCTGATGCTTCTTAAAAATTCTGGTCCTAGTGATGATACTAAGCACCTTTGAACTTCTGGTTCTCTACCTGGAATCAGTTCTGCTCCATTGTTTTGTCCTGGTATTTGCAGGACATGTTTTAGATGAACCCTGAAAACAAAGTTCTGCTTCTGACTATTTGCTATCTTTTAAGATGTCATGATTCTCTTTGCAAAAGCAGGGAAGTTCATGTCTAGCTTTCTGCAGTTATAACTGGAGTAGTTTTTCTGCCCTGTTCCCTAAATAAGTCTTGCTGTGTTGTATTGCTGGTGCAGAATGGTTACCCTGTCCCACCTCAGAGGTAGCGCCAGCTAAGTGGCAGGACAGTTCTCAGTGAGGTCAAGACTGTTTGTACTCACCTATGCCAGAGTGAATTGTCCACAGCGTGTTAGATGCCTTGGGCTGTTTGGGGATGAATGAGACTGCATGAATTATTATGGTTATATAGTGAATGAATAAGAATTCACAGTGCAGATGGCAGAGAAATACGCACTTCAGAGCCAAGACTAGAATGTTTCCATAAGAAGATGACAGTGTGATAATGGGGACCAGGGGGCAGCTGAGTAACAGAGTGTGGTGCCAGGGCTCCCACAGAATGCCAGCCCCATGACAATGGCTCTTGCAAGGGTTCTGGCACTTGCTTCTTAAGGTGACATTTTGACACCAAGAGACTGGGCCAGGAACCGCTTTGGAGCCAAGGTCAATATTTAAGCAATGGCTGATGGGCAGAAACTGGCTTTGTAATTTCATGAGTTTATGGGAAAGCTGAGCACAAAGAACTTTGGCTTTTTTATTTCTGCAATAACAACCAAGTCAACTGCTCCAGAAGGCCTGTCCACCCCTACTCTTTTCCAGGGGTCTCAGAGCACTGCTATCCATCATTTAGATTGGACCTAAAAATAAACCAGAGAGATGGATTCCTTAGAAAGCAGGATTCCAGAGGCAGAGCTTGTGTGCAGATAGCCCTCAGACTGCAGTGCAAGATGAAGTCTGAGCCTTTTGATGGACAAAACACCAACTAGGAGAGCAGAAATGGAAGAGTTTATCAAGTACTCTGTGAGAGGATGAGGTGGTGTTTCAAGGAATTTCTGGATTCTGGAAGGAAGTCTTAGGAATCCTACTGCTACTTCTGTTCTGAGTGCTCCTCTCTTAGGCCAGGCCTGGAAACCAGTCCAAACCTACAAGAGAACAGAAGTTTGGCCTGCATAGACTGGTTTAAAAATGGTAGAACCTTGTCTAAGATAGACCTGGATTGATGTACACTCAAACTTAATCTATTTAGGTTTGACTGGTGCATCAAACTTCAGTACCAGTTCCCCTATCGATTCAAGTTAGATTGCTGTCTGACGTCATCCCAGGCTCCTTTCCAGCCTCCCCCACTAGCACAGGGAGGCACGCTAGCACTTGCCCCATGCTCAGCTGCTCTAGCAGAGAGCCAAGCGGACCCTGCTGCCAAGCTATCACAGAGCCAAGTCAGCACAGACCCTTTCCACAGCCCTGCCTCCTGCCTCTAGCCAGCTATCAGCTGCAGGCAGGCAGTGGGACTGGGGAAGGGAGGCATCTGTTCTTCCATGCATGAGCCCCTGGTACCTAGGTACCTGTGTCCTTGAGCCGTGTCCCTGCACCCTATCATGAAGCACCCCATGATGTATATGCAGACCTGACATGGAGCCCAGGAGAACCCCCGTGCTTGGGCGCAGCTCCATGGAGCCAGGCAAGGGCAAGCATGCCTCCCTCTGCTGCCACATATTTGCTGCAGGCAGGTAATGGGAGGTGTGCCCACCCATGCACAGCAGCTCAGTCAGGCTCCATGGGGCTTCACCTGACCACAGGGATTTTCCTGGGTTTTGTGTCAGGTCTGTGTGTACATTGTGGAGTGCTTCATGATGGGGTGCAGGGGCACAGCCCAGGGACATAGGTGCCTGGGCTCCTGCACAGGAAAATAGATGCCTTCCTTCTCCACTCCCACTGCCTGCCTGCAGCTGACAGATGCCTGTGGCTAACAGAGGATGCAGCAGGGGGTTGGAGACATGTTTGCTTGTGCCCACCAATCAGGGGTGGCCTGGGCACTCAGCTGTGCCCAGCAGTCTCTGGCAGTCCAGGGACCCCACCAGGCACACTGGGAGCCGTGCAAGAGCACCTCAATCTGCTGGCCCTGGCTAGTGTAGGCAGCCTGTATGCGCACTCCCCCCCTCCCAACACACAGCCAAAGGGTGAACATGTGTTCTGTTTGCTACTTATCTAACTTCACTTACAGAAAACCATGTAACTTGGATTGATGCCGCCTCAGGCTTTTTCAGTGTCTGTACCTAGCTTTAGTCTGCCTGGCGATAGCTCTTCTCACCTTCCCCTCTCGGGTCACTAAAGCAGCTTCTTATCCTCTGTTTAAGAACTGTAGCAGGTCTGGCTCCTGTTTATAAACTTGAATTCTGTGGAATGTGGCCACTCTGCTTTTCCTCTACAGCTCCCCAGAGACGGATGTTCCTATTCCAACTTCAGCCACTTCATGGATGAGAGGCAGACAGAGCTCCCCACACCTACTTTCTCCTATTTACTTAGTGATATCCCTTCGACCAGGCAGATGTACTATGTAGACTGGATTCTACAGTTCTTTGCTAGAGTTAAAGGTCAGAGCTCTGGGATTTAGCTATCATTTGCCTTCTACCAATGCCAAATTACACAGAAAAAGAGTAATATAGTTCAAGGAATCTTCCTCGATACCTCAGGCTAAGTGGACTCATGTCTGTATCTCTCCCTGTAGATCTAGAATGATCAGCCAGAAAGGTTTGGCATTTTCCAAATCCAAACAACTTAATACCCTGTACATTCCTAACCCCCATTAGCACTCCAGACTTGAATACTTGAGCTTTTTCCTAACGTGCCTTTCTGAGGCTGGCATTTTCAATTTGACATGGACAAACAGCTTCGAAGTTGCCATTTTCAAGTTGGTAAGAATTCTTAACTTCCCTTATGTCTTCCTTTTTCTGTTCCTGAGTTTATGGCACAGTCTCATTTTAAATTATGTATATTGCCTAGTATTGCAACATAACCATTGTTGGGGTAAGCTGGTAGCTGCATAGAGAGTATATCACAAAAATGTGTGTATCATTTAAGAGAAGTAGTAGAAGAAAGATGCAATTCATTTCAATTCAAAGGTTCAGTTCACTGCTGGTAGCACAGTGCCTGAAGGAGCTGCTAATGCCTGCCTCTGACATGCAGCTTTTCACCAGTACATCTCAATGTATTTATCAAATCTAAATTTTCCCATTTTACAGGTGGTAAAACTAACATGCAGAGGGGCGAAGTAACTTAGCCTGCTGGTTAGCTTTGGGCATCTGCACCGCTGGCAACAAAACAGTTTTCCCACATCCTATCCAATGCTGCAGGCACTAACCCACACTGCTTCTTATTTTACTGTTACCTATCTACCCATATCCCCATGGTGGAACATTGTGAGCTGGAACCTTCCTCATGGTTCCAAAAGCAGCAGGTAAGAAAGGTCTAGCTCAACCCCACCAAATGAGCTGTGACTTTCAGCCATCCTCTGAGTGGGCTTTCCAGCAGTGTCAGGAAATGATTCCTATAGAGTATCAAAGAGCTCCCCAGTGAGGCCAGTGTTTATGGATGTTCTGTGCACTTGTATGGGATTACGAGGGGCTATGTAAGGAGGCAGGTAGTGGGTGGATAAGTCTTGGAGATTTTTGTGGAGTACAGGATGACAGGCATGTCAGAATTCCACAACCCACTGGACTTTATATTGTCTTATCTGTGCAAGGAACAGTCTCCAGCCCCATAGACAGTAGGGGAGATAATATAGGAGAACCCTTACAGGTTCAGTGACTAAGGAAGAGATTTAAATGATGTGCTCATTAAATATGGTGCAAGGTAGAGTTCTGTTTTTTTCCACATAAGCTAATATCACTGGTGAAATTCTATTGCTTATAGCTGTGCTTTACAAGGCAATAGAAAGAAGAAATGGGAGTACAGAATTGCAAAACCATAAAATTAATGGGGAATAAAAAGGGTACAATTCCTGAAAATACTATCAAATCATTTTTTTCCTATTAGATTTTAATGCACTATATTTGAAGTTGTGTCCCTTGTCTAAATATTTTATTAATAATTTATTAATTTCCCGACTCGGTAATTTCCCAGCTCTGTTTATTCTGCTTTGTTAATCCTTGCACTTCACTCAACTTCATCAAAAACAGATAAACTAGACTGTTTCAGGGCTGGTAATTAAAACTGGTTTCACTTTTCAGTACTTGTGAAAAAAATAGTATAATGATGCAACATTTATGATGGAAATGTTGCAGGTGAATGTTGATATGTGTTAACAACATAAACACTTTCCATTAATTATAACAACCATGGACACATTTCCTCTTCTACTTTATAAAACCAAGACTCTTTTTATTTCCTAGATTTTTAACAGCATAATTATTCTTTTTTTTTATTGTACCTGATCATCATTTTACTCACCAAGTTTTTCCAAGCTGCCCAGCATTACAAGTCCATGCTGTGCATTGCCGTTATTGATTCCTCTTGATTTTTGTTTTTTAATGGAGTTTTTTCCAATAGGTCTTTAGCTTTTTTTCTTATATAGCAGGAGCCTGTGTCCTTGTTGGTGAGCTGAAGGCAATGTCCCCTTTTAGGACAAGTTGGAGCTTTGGGGAAGGCACTTAGTTTAATCATCTAATGGACTACATTTTCTAATTATTGCAGAAACCCAAACAACAATTAAGCATTTGTATGATGAACTGAATACAGGTTAATGTGGGTTACCTAGGATAGGGTCAGCTATTAGTTTGCAGAGAACTTTGCCAGAGGTGTAACAAATGTGGTTGGGCACCTGGGGGCAGCTACCACACACAGGCAGTGGTGACTTCTGGTTGCCATTGACGTGATCACATGGCAGCTGCCTCACTTGTTCCATCCTAGTTACACCACTGATCTTTATTCTCTCCAAAAGTGTAGCAAAAATTGGAACCTGAAATGTGACATTCCTCTACCAGACAGGAAAATGTGTCCAGGTAAGCCAGAAAATGGAGAGACGTGGGATGGAATTGTTGTGGCCCAGTGAAACCTGATAGAATACTGTTAGGGAGAAGTTTCTCTCAGGGAGGATGGAAGCTTGCTGTCAAATACAGAGGCAAAACCTCTGATGGGAACCTATGTCAGAGAAGATCAACAGAGCAAGGTTCAGTGTGAAATTTCAAGAGGTGAGTGCAGTCCAATGGTACACACCAGGAAACAATGCTACTGAGGATGCAAAACAAGACTTTTACATCAAATGAAAGTAAGCAATTTAATGTAGCAACATACCAACAGGAGATGGGCTAATAATAATAGGAGAGGTCATTACTAAAATAAAAAAGATGCAAATTCTACTGAAACCACCTATGAACTCTTTGGCATAATTTTGGAAGAAGATGTTCCCTGTGAGTGGAGGGAAATATCTCTTAGTTAAACTCCTGAAACCAGAAATCTTTCACAGTATAAAAACTGGAAGAGGATCGTGCTCCTCTCTAGACCAAGCAAATTTCTGGAAAGAATAATCTTAGGAAATATAGGAGATGTATTAGTTATATTGCTACATTGAGAATGAACATAGAACAGAGTATCAAGTAGTGATTGACACTGTGGGCGCATCTACATGAGTTGCATTAATGTACCTTAGCCTAAGTTACTGTGCAGTACAGGAGCATGTCTACATGTGCACACCTTTACTACACAGTAATTTAAGCTTATCTCAACCAAATTTGATACCTGCAGGTATCAAATTTAGTCGTGATTAGTTAATGTGCTGTAATGTATGTATATGTAGATGTGACCCAGCACTAACTTTAGTGTCAGGTCTGCCCAGCCACTAGGGGGCCAGCCTGAGTCCAGCCCCAGGACTCCTGGCTGCCTACCTCTCCTACTCCAGGGCTGGGCTGCTCTCTGTTGGCTTCTAGTTGCAGGATATAAAAGCCAGCAGCCCTTTTTATGCCTTGGGGCACACAAACCAGGGAGCCTGAGGGAAACTGTTATCCAGGACCCCAGCAGGCCCCATGTGTTCCCCTGGACAGGCCACAGGCTGCCTCTGTTCCCTCTACAGAGTTGCTACTTGGCCATAGGTAAGTGTTGCAAGGGGCTGTAGCTTGCTGCATCCCCTGCCCAGCCCTGATATCCCCCCCAGAGCTGCTAGCTGGCTGTCTTGGACAGCAGGGCCAGTACCTGCTTCCTGCTGCTGTTCACCCCCAGCAGTGGTTCTTTGTAGGTGCTGTGGTGAAGTGCCTCTGCCACACGGCTCCCAGTCTCTGTCTGTGCCCCGGTGCTGAGCACTCTTGAGCTCAGCATAATAAATTAAGAGGCTGTGACTTAGATTACACAGTCCAGTGGGTGGCAAATTGGCTTGGGGGGGTCACACCCAGAGAGTGGTAGTAGACAGGTCAGTATCGACCTGGAAGGATGTAGGGTAGTGGGGTCCCGCAGGGTTCGGTCCTTGGATCTGTACTCTTCAATGTCTTCATCAGTGACTTTGATGTGGGTGTAAAATGTACTCTGTCCAAGTCTGCGGATGATACTAAATTGTGGGGTGAAGTGAACATTCCAGAGGGTGGGAACGATTGCAGGCAGATCCGGACAGGTTGGAAAAGTGGGCAGAACACAATAGCATGCAGTACAACAAAGACAAATGCAGGGTGCTGCACCTAGAGCGTAAAAATATCCAGCACACCTGCTTACTGGGAAATGACCCTCTCAGCAGCACAGAAGCAGAAAGGGATCTCAGAGTCATAGTGGACTCCAAGATGAACATGAGTCGTCAGCGTGACGAAATCATAAGCAAAGCTAATCACACTTTATCATGCATCAGCAGATGCATGACAAGTAGATCCAAGGAGGTGATACTTCCCTTCTACACGGCATTGGTCAGACTGCAGTTGGAGTACTGTATCCAGTTCTGGGCACCGTACTTCAAGAAGGATGTGGATAACTTCGAGAGGGTCCAGAGGAGGGTCACTCGTATGGCTAAGGATTTGCAGGCCAAGCCCTAAGAGGAGAGACTAAGGGACCTGGACTTCTTCAGCCTTCACAAGGCTGAGAGGTGATCTTGTGGCCACCTGCAAATTCATTAGGGGGGCACAGCAAGGAATCAGATGCTCTGTTCACCAAGGCGCCTCTTGGGATAACAAGGAACAATGGTCACAAACTGACAGAGAGCAGATTTAGGCTAGACATCAAGAAAAACTTATTCATGGTAAGGGTGTTCAGAATTTGGCTTAGGGATTGCACCCAGAGAGAGGTGGTGGATAAGGCACTTTTGGCCTGGAAGGAGGTGGGCAGTGGTGTCCCGCAGGGTTTTGTCCTTGGACTGATGTTATTTAATATCTTCATTAGTGATTTGGATGGGGGTGTGGAGAGCACCCTGTCCAAGCTCATAGATGACACCAAGTTATGAGGCAAAGTTAACACACTGGAGGGCAGGGAGCAGATATAGGCCAATCTGGGGCAGGTTGGATCAATGGGCAGAACGAAACAGGATGCAGTTCAACAAAGATAAATGCACCCAGGGAGGAGGAATCCCCAGCACATCTGCAGGTTGGGGGATGACCTGCTCAGCAGCTGAGAGGGATCTTGGAGTCATAGTTGACTCCAAGATGAACATGGGTCGGCAGAGTAATGAAGCCATTAACAAAGTCAATTGCACCTTACCATGCATTAGCAGATGCATGACCAACAGATCAAGGGAGGTGATGCTCCCCCTCTATGTGGCATTGTTCTGGCTTCAGTTGGAGTACTATGTCCAGTTTTGGATGCCACACTTCAAGAGGGATGCAGAGAATCTGGAGAGTGTTCAGATGGGGGCCACTAGTATGATTAGTGGCCTTCGTGCAAGACCCTACGAGGACCACAAGCCCTCGCCCCACCCTGACCATTCCAGTGACATGGGCCTTCAGCTCCCCACCCCATCCTTCTTCCCAGGTGCTGCATCCACTGGCAGCTCAGGAAGCCCTGGCCAGTGGCTGCCTTGCCCTTGCCACAGCCCCAGAGCCCACCACGAGGAGCCGCTGGCCATGACACTGCCGGCTGCCCCCAGTGCGAGCCTCTCCCTAGGAGGACAGGGTGGAGCCTGGCTAGGCACCAGCCCAATGCACACTGTGGGCCGTGGACAGCAGGTGCAGCTGGATGCCGTCACCAAAACAGGCCTGCACCACCCTGCACCAGACCCCTGCCTGGTCCTAGGAGGGAGGAGGATGTTGGGTGTCTCCTAGACCCCCTGGTCTGGCCCCCACCACAAATCAGCCACCATGTGCCTGGGCCCAGACCCACCACTCTCCCCTGTACCATGCAGCTAGAGACCTGGCTGTGCATGAGGCTGCCACCCGCTGGGGTTGCCACAGCCCCTGGACCCACAGGGGAACATCCAGGGGCTGGGGTGCTGGGCACCTGCCCCAGGGCTCTGTCCCTTAGCACCCCCTGCCCCACAGCCCCCCACTCTGCACTTGAAGACCCAAAATATTGTATATAGTTTCCCATCTGTATGTGGCTTCTTACCTGTAAACAGGTTTTTTATTGGTGGGTGGGCATGGATAGTGGAGAGGGGAGGGGATTGGGGTGGGCATTGTGAGGGTAATAATGTTTTTTTGTTTCACCTATATGCATGTTTTGAGAGTGGTGCTGGGGTTGGGCAGGGCGTAGGGGTGTGTGGGTAGAGGGGCAGGCAGGCTGGAGAGGGGAAAACAGGAGGAGGGGGTTGGCCAAGGCCTCCCACAGCTGGTGCCCTGGCCCACACTTTATGGAAATGTGAAGGTCCTCCCTAGTTTGCTCCTGCAGCCATATGGCTGAGGGCAGGTGAAACTTGGGGGCTGGGCCTGCATGTAGGATGCTGCCAAAAGACTTTGGAAATATCTGAACCCCCTGGTGGGGGTGGAGGATGTTTGCCAGTTGTAGAGCCACTTATGGTTCTGGACTGACTTATGGATTTGGACTTGATTTGGGTTGGAACATGAAACGTTTCTTTAAAAAAAAAAAAAAGTCTCCCCCTGGTCCTGCATCCCGCCTCCCCTCCTGTGTTCACCCAGCCACACAGGGCTTGTAGCAGGGTCTCCTCACAGGCAGCTCCTCTATTGTGCCTGCCCTGGCAGGGCTCCAACCGGGATGAGAGGGAGAGAGGATGCACTGCTTCTCTCCAGTGCAGCCTCTCACTGCTGCCTCTGCAGGGCTCTGACAGGGGCTCTCTGAGGCACAGTAGTGGTGAGGTCCTTTCCCTGACCTCCAGCAACTTGACACTGTTAGTAAGTATTTCTAAGAACATAGCACATACTCCTTCTTTTGGACACTTATGGGTGAAGATACAAAGAGACCAGTACAAACCAAAAGTCCTGTCATCCTCATCTGGAAGCTTCTCATGGGGATGTGGTAGTAAATCATCCCCATAGATGCATATAGTTAAATGGATGCTATCAAAGATAAATCTGATCCAAAACCCACTTTTGGGTGAAAATAAATTGTTAGAGAACCAAAATCCAATAGAAATGTTGTCATGATTTTGTCTTACTTTAGTGAAAACAGCTGTAAGAAAAATGGAACCTAAAAATCAATTTGGCTAAGGAAGCTGAGACTTCAGTCTTTCTACTAAACTGTGTTTGTTTTATTTATTTCATCCTACCATGCCCCTCTGCCTGTTTCATCCACTTATATCTACTCTGATACCTACACCAGGTCTAGCCTAGGAAAGATTTCTCCAGTATAGCTCTATTGCCAAGCCTTCCTAGTATAGATGCAGTTGATAACAATGATGGTGCTTTTGTTGATATAGCTTGTATCAGCTGGAGGAATGAAATAAGCCACACCAGCATTAAAGCTCTCTTTTTGGAAATATAATTGTATCTGTACTGGAAATATTTCCCAGTCTGCTAGTGTTTCAAAATAAAATCTCACTCCTAGCTGACACTGCTAGACTGGAAAAAAAGTTTCTAGTGTAGACTGGGCCTTCAGCTGTTGTAAGCAGGAATTTAACTCATTGTGAATTGTGAAGATCCCTAAAGCAAAGGCTTTTTTTCTTGCCTCTACAACTCTTAGTCCAATCAGACCCTGATTCATGATTGGGAACACTAAAACAGAAGAATCATATGAGCAAAAGTGATCCTATCTGTTTGTGTTTCTTCTTTTCCAATAGAAGTAGCAGCAAAAGATGCTGTTTATTAAAGAAGCATAAGTTATTTATTCACTTCCATAATTGAAGGTACTTATTTAACAACTGGGTGAAAGCACAGGAGCTGCATGTTGACTATTAGTTTGTAACTTGAAGCAATGATGTAACTAGTGATGCTCACCAATGCTGCCATCTTCAGGAGACTATTTTCTACTGCATAAGGCTAGCCATGTTTCATACTGTTGCATCACCTTACAAATTATTTCATTTGCTAGGCAAAAAAAATCTTATTTCCATCTGATATGTAGCACAGATTATGCAACAATGGGGTTATCATAAATATCTCTCTGCTTTTAAAGTGTTGGCCCTTGGCTTCTTTGAAATATCACTAAATGTAGCACATGCCCTTGGATGTGTAGCTCTGTAAAATTACAGAGAAAATACTGTGGGCAATGTTTCTACTGAACTTTCCATTTTTAAATGTCCATCCATGCCGATCTAGACATGTCCTCTGAAACAGGCCCCTCCTGGCATGTAACAGGATTATACAATATAAATGGTAAGAACTCTCCAAATACTATAAATAGGCCAATGGCAGGTGTAGGGTTATGTGGTCAGGATCGGTTTCAGCAGCCATTGCTTGGATCTCCAAGCAATCATGACACTAAGCCTTACATAATGAGCTTCTTACTGGATGCAAGAATGGCTTCTATCTCGATAGAACACAGCAAATTCTGCTAAGTACTTCAGTGCCTGCAAGTTATGACACTACTCCAAGTTCCAACATTCATCGTAAGTGATGCTCAAAGGTGAGTGACACCTTCCTATTGCTGAAAATGTCAAAGAAATCACTTTAGTCTGTGCCCTTCTCCAGACAAATTAGGGCATTGGGTGTAGCTGAGTTGCTTGCAGACACTATTACTGCAATTTCTTATTTTTGTGTCAAGCCAGTCCCCTGGATTGATGATAGATGTAACATGGGTGAGAGACTTAACCTTATGTGGGTAAGGGAACATGAGAATCAGTGACACAGCAGCAGTAGTAGGCAATTACATTTTGTTATGTCTTATCTTTAAAAACAAGGGATCACTAAAAAAGAATTACGCTGTTAGGAAGGCTTGGCAATTCCCTGTTTGGCTGAGTGGCTCATAGGTACCACCAAAATAACTCCCTCCAGGAAGTGTGAATCTAGACACATCTCCAACACAGACATAGAAAGTGAGCTGTTTGGTTACTGATCTATGATTGAGAATTCTGGACTCATTCTGGATTAATTCTGGACTCTGGACATACACACATAGAGGTGTGTATAGACTTATATATAGGGGGGTGTATGTGTGTGTATTAAATACACACACACACGCACACATTTCCTAGATATATGTATTGATGTGTGTATGTGCCTATATATAGGCATGTGTATGTATATAACTATAATATATACACCTATGTATAGGTATAGATGTGTGCGTACGTATATACACTTGTGACTATAACATATATATGTATACATGCATACACACAAGGATATTTTAGAAACTAATGGCAATTTTTAAATAAAACCATTTTATATACAATGATCATTTACTGGCCATAGAATCATAGAAGTAGGGTCAGAAGGGACCTTATGGTTCTTCAAGTCCGAACCCCTGCCTGGGCAGGAGAAAAAACTGGGCTCAAATGACTCCAGCCAGGTAGGCATCAAGCCTCTTCTTAAAGACCCCCAGGGTAGGAGCCAGCACCACTTCCCTTGGAAGTTGGTTCCAGATCCTAGCCGCCCTGTGAAGTAGTTCTTATGGATGTCTAATCTAAACCTACTCTCCAACAACTTGTGGCCGTTTTTCCTTGTTATGCCAGGGGGCGCCAGGGGAAACAAGGTCTCTCCCAAACCCTTCTGGTCCACCCTAGTGAGTTTATAGACTGTCACCAGGTCCCCCTCAGCCTTCTCTTGTGAAGGCTCAACAGGTTCAGGTCCCGCAGTGTCTCACTGTAGGGTCTGCCCTGTACTCCCCGGATCATGCGGGTGGACCTCCTCCGGACCCTCTCAATGTTGTCCACATCCCTCCTGAAATGGGGCGCACAGAACTGGACACAGTTCTCCAGCTGTGGCCTGACCAGTGTTGCATAGAGGGGGAGGATCACCTCCTTGGCCCTACTTGAGATGCACCTGTGGATGCACGACAAGGTCCAGTTACCCCTGCCAACTGTGACCTTGCATTGTCGGCCCATGTTCATCTTGGAGTCAATAATGACTCCAAGATCCCTTTCTGCCTCCATGCTCTCAAGAAGGGAGTTTCCCATCTTATAAGCGTGCTGCTGGTTACTACTGCCCAAGTGCAGCATGCTGCACTTGTCAGTGTTGAAGCGCATCCTGTTTTTGCTAGCCCACTCCTGTAACCTATCCAGGTCTTGCTGCAGTCTTTCCCTCCCTACTACTGTGCTCACCTCACCCCAAGTTTTGGTATCATCAGCGAATTTAAACAAGGTGCTTTTCACCCCATCGTCCAAATCGCTGATAAAGAGATTGAACAGTGCGGGCCCAAGGACCGAGCCCTGGGGGACTCTGCTGCCCACTTCCACCCAGGTCGAATATGACCCATCCACCACCATGCTCTGAGTGCGATCCTTCAGCCAATCTGCAATCCATCTGACTGTGTAGGCATCAATGCTACAGTCACCCAATTTCTTAATGAGGATGGGGTGGGAGACGGTGTCAAAGGCCTTACTGAAGTCCAGAAAGACTACATCCACAGCAACACCTGCATCCAAGGGTTTTGTGACCTGATCATAAAAGGCAATCAGGTTGGTCTGACATGACCTGCCCCTAATGAAACTGTGCTGTTTGCCCTTGAGCATCATCTCTGAGGCCAGCCCATCACAGATGTGCTCCATGATGATCTTCTCAAAGAGTTTCCCTAGGATTGAGGTAAGACTGATGGGCCTATAGTTGCCTGGGTCCTCCCTCCTCCCTTTTTTAAAGATGGGGACCATGTTGGCTACCTTCCAATCATCCAGCACCTGGCCCGAGCACCATGAGCTCTTGTAAAGCCGTGGTGGCCATAACACTTCTTCACATAGTTGTAAATAACCGATGTGATCCCCATTGCTGTTTCCCACTTTGACTCAGAAAAACAGCCATTTTGCTGTTGGTTTCTGAAATACACACACACGCAGACACATGCACACAGTGTGTGTGTAACAATTTTAAAAGTTATATATATAATAGATATGTTCTCTGTTTAGTACAACATGAGGCATATGGATGAAAAGTGCTACACAAAAGTCAAGAATGATCATTAGACAAGGAACTATGCGTAAGCAGCTGTAAATATTACAGGAAGGTAACAGAAAGATGCAATCACTGCCTCACTGTTTGCTGTAACTGGCAGTTCGGATGCAACCAGAAAAGCATGAGTCCAAGAGTTTCCACATGGAAAAAAAAGCCACTGAACTATTTTTATGGTTTTTAGAAGGTTTTTTTGGTTGCATGTTTCCCTGCCTCAGGCAGTAGTATCACCCATTTATTCCCAAGGCTGCTGACCAGCAGGAGACTTCAGGAAAAAACTCTTTACCCACGCCACCTTGCTAACCTATAAAAGACATACACATCCTTTCTTAGGATACCAGCAAGACATTTTTCATTATTCTTTTACATCAGTTTTCCTCTTGCAAACCTACATGTCAATCAGCCCCCCATTTAAACTCACTTATTTCAGGAAGTCTGGGTCTCACAGAACTGTGATCTCTCGACTCATAGTGTCTCCACATTTTCCTGTATTTGAATTGTTGGCATATGTGCATCCTATTGGAGTGGAAGCTCTCTGCAGATGGGAGGGTGGTGTTGTGTAGCAGAATACTGAACACTAGGCATATGATGCAGGAACTTCTGAACTCTAAACCCAGGTCTGACCCGTAAGTCTTTGTTTTTAGGGAAAAATTATGCAGGCATAATAGATCCACTACGCTCTTAGTATAAGTGATTCTTTTGTTTTTGCTTATTTAAAACATTTTCCAAAGCAACATAAGCTAAATTAAAAGAAACCGTCTTGGAATACAAGTATTTACATGGCAGTTTATAGTCACGTGATTATCAGCTCAAGTTTGCATCTGAGTTTACACTGCATAAAATCTTCCCATGCAATGTCTTTAGTAGTTAATTAACCTCTGTGGGACAAATCCTACACTAAGCCATGTGAAACCTAAGTGACATTATATCTGGGGTAAGCAGAGGGAGTTTTCCCATGTTATCATTATTCACAATTTATAATACTTGTAAGACTATGTACCCTAAAAAGCATCTGCAGCAATGTTGCAATGTTAAGTGTTTTTTATTGTGCTATTGCCCAAGAAAGCTCCAACGAGCATCAGGACCCTTTTGTGCTGTACGGACACCTACAAAGACAGAGATCATATTCTAAACTGAAAAGAAAGACAAAGGAATGGAGGAAAAACTGTAACATGCAAGCAGAAGACTGGGACTAGGTATAAAGATTAAGTGATGTACCCAAATCTGCATACACAAACTCTGTGATACAGCTGGAAGTAAAACCCAGCTTTTCTGAGTCTCAGATTAGTGCCTTAACTATAAGCCCATTCTTTCTCTTTAGCAATGCAGGAGAATATGGCAATACAGCTGTAAAAACTTCTCCTGAGCCATCTAGTCTCCTGTTGTCACAGGTACCACATCATATAACTCCCTTTGTACACCTATCAAGCTCCATCTTCAAAGTAGGTAGATGCTGGGCCTCATTGTTCTGATTGGAAAACTGTTTCAGAGCTTCATACCTCTCGTAGAAAAAGTAGGGCTAGAGTGGATCATAGAAAGTCAAATAGTTCAAGCTGCTGCTCGAGGCAGGATCACTTTTATCTAAACCATCCTAGATAAGTGTTTTTCAAACTTATTTTAAAGGAGTGTGCAAACAACCCTTTTGTACAACTTCCAATTAGGATGCCCAAAATATAAAAACACCCTAACTTGCCACAGATACAACAGGGGGACAAGGGACTGTCACTGCAAGAACAGGTGGTTGTTGAAATATGTTTAAGATGTCCAAAGAAGAGGAACATGCAATGGTGTAGGATACACCAAGTGCCCAAGAAGTGTGGGAAAAACACCATTCTGCTTCTCTCCATTCACTCCCCTGATCTACCTAGATACACTATTTAATGCAGTGCTGCACTACCTGGTTCCTGTGACCAAGCAGAGGCAGAGCAGAGCTTTCCCTGAGGCAGCAAAGACTCCTGGTGGGGGGTATCATGGTGTCCCCTCATAGTTGGCATCTGGGGTGGGTGTACCCCTTCCCTCACCCTAGTTATATTACTGGGACCATGGCCCTGCTACAGAGGACTGTTGGGTAAAAGTAATGGTTAGGAACCTTCTAATGTATTGCTTAGATGTGTTTATGACTGGTTTATACCCCCTTCTTGTGGCAACATTGTCCTTGGGCTTAAATGGTGTTAGCCCCCTGCTGTTAATCCCTTGTTGCACTGATAGACACCTTAGCCTTTGTTTTGCTAGGTTGAATGGAGCAAGCTGTTCTAGGGCATATCTATTATCATGGCCGTAGGGTAGTCTGGCCAGGACAGCCTCTAGTACATGCTCTGTCCACCTGCTCCCACGGTTATGCTACAACTCTGGACGCATGTTCATGAGGCTGCTCTGGGATTGCCCCCAGCAGTGGTGTAACTAGGCAGGGACAAAAGGGGCACTAGCCATGGGTGCTGACTTAGGTGGCAATCCTGGCAACCCCTTGGCCCCACTAGTCTTTGCCATGGCAGCTTTGTACTGCCAGTCTGGAGAAGTCAGGCTGGAGTACTCCTGTACTGTCCAGCTAGAGGAGTCATGTTCTGAGATACTCTGGGCAGGCAAGGCCACCCTCTCCTCCCTCTCTTCTGCTCAGGCCTCCTCCCTCCACTAAGGGCAGTTTTGCCCAGTGCACAGTGCTCATTAATTGCAGCTCTGGTCTTCAGCAGCAGTTCTCAAGCATGCTAGAGACTGAGGTTTTGACAAGGGCCACTGAGACATACTGCAGAATGGCCTTACCAGGGTACTTCCAGGTTGCAAGACTGTATGCAGAAGTGGATGGATGAGGTGTGCTTGGGAATGGCTCAGCCAGAATGTACTCTACCAGAGTGCAGATAAGCCCTTTGTCTCCTTTTGCAGTCAGCCTTTCTCCTCCACTGTTCAACCCAGTAGCCTTGTACCTGCTCCAATTTAAGTTTATCTTTAATGGCAGCATCAGACTGATAGCTCATAATCGCCCTGTGATCAATTAGTACATCCTGGTTCCTCTCTTCAGACATTTCTAGCTGCTGATTTGCTGAGCTCCCCTCTTATGTCAGAAGCCTTTCTTATTGGTGCATGACCAAAGATGACCACATCCAGCGGTGGGGTGGGGTGGGGTGGGGAAGGAAGTGGGAAAGAAAAAGAGAGGGAGAAAAGAAAAAGGGAGAAAGAAGAGAGAGGAGCGGGGTGGGGGCTAGGTAACATGGGTATGCAGGTGATTTATAAGCCCAGTCTTTGCCCTGAACAATCTGCTGGAACAGGGGCAGGAGAGCAACAGAGACTGGACACAAGAGGTCCTCATTTTCATGGCCACATGCTTCCTCACTGCCTCTGCCATGCGCTGCTGCTCAAAGGCCAGCACTCCACTCTGGACCGATGACCTCCAGGATGGACGGTCACAAGCGATTTGCTCCCATGACTTCGGGTTGATCCCAAAACTCTTTAGGGACATCTTTAGGATGTCCTTGTACCGCTTCTTTGGTGCACTGCGAAAGTGTACTCCATTTGACAGTTCACCATAGAAGATTTTCTTTGGCAGGCGAGTGTTGGGCATTCTTAAAAGGTGGCTGACCCGTGTTAGCTGCATCAGTTTCAGTAGGGTGTGGATAATGGGGAGAGCTGATCTTCTGAGCACCTCAGTGTCTGGAATCTTGTCCTGCCACCAGGGCTGTCCCTGGCAGGGGGGACAAATTGGGGCCTTCGCCCCAGGCCCCATCCTCTGGGGGGCCCCGTGGAGTGGGGCAGAGCAGCAGCAGTATGGAACTGGGCAGAGTGGCAGCTTCGCATCCAGTCGCTCGCTACCCCTCCACCACTGTCAATGCTGCCCCTACCAGTGGTGGTGGCAGCTTCTAGGGGTCAGAGCCATGGGAATGGAGCTGGGGTGGGGCCATGCATGGGATGATTTGCCCAGGGCCCCATACCACGCTCAGGTCAGCTCTGCCTGCCATTTGGTCTTTAGTATCTTTCACAGGCAGCACAAGTGGAAGTGGTTTCTTGGCATGAAGCTGGTAGACAGTCCGGGTTTTGCAGGCATAAAGGAGGTTGGGAGAATGATGGCTTTGTAAACCTTCAGTTCCACTGACATTCTGATGCTTCTGCAGTCCCAGACCGTCTTATGGAGTCTGCTGAAGGCCACGCTGGCTTTTGCTAGTCACACATTGATTTTGGTGTTGATGTGGGCAGCATGGGAGAGTATGCTGCTGAGATAGGCAAATTTGTTGACCATTGACAGTTATTGGCCTTTAACTGAGATTCCTGGGGAGTTGTGCCAGGCGCAGGTTGAAACATCACTTTGGTATTCTTCATGTTGATAGTGAGTCCAAAGTTGTCGCAGGCTGATGAGAATAGGTCCATGGACCATTGCATGTCAGCCTGTGAGCCTGCACATAATGCACTGTCATCAGCAAAGCAGAACTTGTGAAGCATAGCTGTCTGGGCTTTGGAGCTTGCTTGGAGCCTGCGCAGGTAGCATGACAATGTAAGCATTTTTAATATTCCAGTTCTCAAGATCATCCTGTCTATTTTGTATGCAATTCCTTCTGTTGATTGACAGTACTTCCCAGCTCTGTTTCAAAAGCAGATTTCATCAGTGCATTCTCACTTTTTGTACAAAATAAACCTCCAAAACTGGGATACAAAATCCAACCCCAAAACTGATCTTTGAGAAATTCCACAAGTAAATTCCCAGTAGTCCAATACTTCCCCTTTCAGCTCCATGTTGCTATTGCTTCTTAAGCCAGTTTTTGCCTGCCTTACAATTCGTATACTAATCTCCATCATCTTCAGCTTTTCTAATAATTTCCTTCATGTGGCACCATGTCAAATGCTTACTCAAAGTCCAGGTAAATCAGATCTACTATATTTTCTTCATCTAGAGAACCAGTTATCTTATAACATTGATAAAATTATGTGGTATATTAGCCAAATTTCTGTTTAACTCCACATCTTTAACTATTCTTTCCTTCAATATTTTGTTGCAAAGCCTTGTATAGTATTGAGATCAGATGAACACGCCTGTAATTCTTCTCTTAAATATAGTATTTTTAATTAATTCCAAATGTAGCCTTCCTCCATCCCTGGTGAATTTTAAAGCCTTGACTAATTTCAGTACTATGTGGCTTTCATGTTCACTATTAGATTGTCTATGCTGGTGGTTGGTTCTTAGCCTTGTTAAGGTGAAGGCATCCCTTGTTAAAGACAAGGGGCCCCTCCTTAGACTTGAAGCACACTTCAGAAAGTGCCAGTTCTTAGCTTTCACTCCTTTTTTAACTGTAGACAAATAATACAGCTCTTTTTCTGTTGCAAAGAACTCTGAAAGACCACAACAGGTTAGAATGTGTTGAACTCTATGGATTCTTATTTGAAATTGTTGGGTTTATCTTGTAAATCATATTTGCACATCTCACAGTGCTAACATTACATGGCATTCTGTGGCACCCCTCAAAAAATCTCAATGCAGCCCAGGATGCTTCAGCACCCTGATTGAGAATCACTGGTCTACACAATAGTGTAGCCAGAACAGTGCCAGCTGTGCACTGGCACTGGGCATCCTCATACAAGGGGCACCAAATTAAGTGGTAGTAATGTTATATAATACTGTATAAAGGGGTGCTCTACACATGATCTGCACCAGATGCCAAAATGCCTACCTATGGCTCTGGGTCTGCATATATGTTAAAAGAAGAAAAGAAAACCCTGTATTCAGAGCTTCTCAAAAAATGGGTTTTTGTTTGTTTGTTTTTCCCCTGAAACAATGTCACAAAGAACAAGTTTCTAAATTTGCTTGATTTATCATTGTATTTCTAGTTAGAGGGCAGGTGACTAGCCATAAAAAGACAAATGCAAAATACTGTACTAGAAAAACAATGCAGTTGTTTGGTCTTAGAAACATAGAATGAAGATGTGTGATGCTGTCCCTTCAACTCCTACTGCTCACTTCATAATCCTCTTAGCCAAACAGCAAGGCAAATCTGATGTTCATCTTTAGCATGGGCAGAGCTAGTGAATTCATCTTAGCTGAACAGTGGTGCCTCTGAAGGGGAAAAAAGATATACCTCCTGTTACTGATATTTAACATAGCATAAAATAAACCCAAGTGTCATTTATAAGGCAGTAAATTTACTTCAAGGGCTTCTGCAGTTGTCATTAAAGGCTAGAATAACAGGAGCTCAGACCATGCTGGAAGCTGGGAAAGAAAGATGCTATAAATTGGGGAGAGGAAGCAAATCTATGGGGAGTTAATATAGGAAAAAGAAATTAGAATATTTTATTTGAGCCAACTTTTTTGGCTGTGGCTAGGTGGGCTGGTTATCTTGGATGGCTCACTGGGTACTCAAACCTTATATAGCTATAAATGAGCTCCATACTTTTCCTTCTACAGCCCCTGTGCATCCTCCATTCCTCTTCCTTCAGAGTTGATAACAATAATGACAGAAAAGAAGGGCAGAATCATGTTAAGCTGGTGTATTTTTCTTGATGACTCGCTTCTCTTCTTGCCATAGCCAGGCCCAGACCCTGCTCTCACTTCTTCCATGCCATATGGACAAGAGAAACAAAGTGTGAAAGAAAGGAACTTCAGTAAAAGCTGTGTTAACCAGCATTTTAATAACTGGACTACTCTGTTAACTGGACTTTCATGTGGGGGGGAAGGTTGGACACGACCGCTGAACCTCTACCCACTACCCTGTGCTGTCATCCCTCTGTGTGTGGCTGCCACCACCCCCTCTCCATTCCCCCCTATCGCCCTACTTTGTGTCCAGCCAAAAACCCCTGCCTCAGGTAATCAGAATTTTTAGATAACCAGCACCCCCCTTACCCAACTCATGGGGGTTAACAAAGCTTTTACTGTACTATTATTCCTCTTTTTACATATGTAAAAACTGAAGTGTCCCAGGGGGATGAAAGTAGTGGGGCGGAAACCCCTCTTCCACAGTTGGAGTTGTGGTGGGAATAGTCCGCCGCAACTCCAGGGAACCCACCCCTTGAACGGGGTGAACTTACCTTTTTCAGATGTGGCAAGCCAGGGCAAGCTGCAGGGGAAAAAACCTCCCGCACAGTTCATCAGCCACTTTTCTATATGGCTGGAACTGGTGCAGGTGGATGATGTAATGAGAAGACACCGCCTGGATGCGATAAAAGCCAGTGGTGGGGAAAAGGCAGGGGGAACACAGCAGGGAGAAGGCTGCGAGTTCCCCTCCTGGACCAGCCAGGAACCTGCCTGTCCTTGAGGGAAAAGGCTGGGGGAGGACAGGTAGGGGGTCCATTCGCCCATGGAAGAGCACCCAGCATCTGACCCAGGGAGTGAGCTGGGTCCTGGGATCATGCTGAGGAATGTTAGGCACCTTCACACGCAGGACTTATGAGTAGGAAAGAGGCCCTTGGGCCCTCCCTGGAGTTTAAGTTATTTGAAGTTCTTTTGCCTTCATTTCGAGGCCCTACAGGCCAGGAGAAAAGGCCACAGGACTAACGTCAGGGGCTGAGCACCCCAGGGCCCCTCAGTGTCACTGGGCAGATCCATCATTGGGGTTAACCCTGTACCCATGAAGTCCCTTCAGGGTGGATTTATTGAACTGCCATGGGGTCTATGACTGGTGAGCTGTAGACCACGGCGGATAAGAAAAAGGCAGCCAACCAAATCAACATGGTGCCTGACCTCCGAGGTCAAGAGTGTGGGATTGGGGATACCAGAGGCTATGGCATCCAAAAGAGGTAGGACTGACTGTGAGGGAGAGAAGGAGCCGGCGGGCTCCGGGGCTTCGTGCCCAAGTGTAAACCCGCTAATCACGCGCCCGCAGGCCCAAGAAGCTGGGCGGGAACTCACCTTTTCCAGGTGTGCGGAAAAGGGAGGTGCCGGCACGACCAGGGCCAGCATAAAAGAGGGGCCGGGGCCGGCCCGGGGGAGAGAGGCGGAACCAGAAGAAGGCAGTGGAGGAGCTGAAGCCGGTCGGAGCACGCTACAATGGATGCGAGCCATCCTCAAACGCGGCAGGATCCTCTGGAAGAGGGGTAAGCCCCAGTGGGGCTTTTGAGCCCGGACAGCTGGCCTTGCAGGGCCGCGGACTGTTTGTTGCCGCCCGGGAGCGGCTGGAATCCCGCGGAAGCCGGGTACTGTATAGATTCTAATATAAGGACACTCACTGCCTGTGGGAACCGTAGCTCTTGTAAAGAGGGGCGGAGCGGCCACAGGGAGCCCTAACGATAATAGAGGAGCTTGTTGAGAGCTAGAGAAGGGGTTGCAACCCCATGGTGTACAGGGGAATATTGGAGGTCGTCTGCTGAAAGTCAAAGCAGTCACCACGAGCCAGAGAGTCCCTGGCCATAGCATTTGTGTTTACCCTTGCATTTTTTTATGGACAATCTGGGTGATCTACAGACAAGTGGCCTGGCCAGATAGGGAGCCACCACCTGGCGGAACGGGCGAGGGTGTAGGGGAGGCAGAGCCCTCAACCCGGGACCAGCGGGACGCCGAAGAGTCTCATATTTGGACGACACGCGCTGGACCATCTGAACCAATTACATTATCATCAAAGTCATGGCAAGCAAGGCAACCACATGTAAAACGCCCAACCCCAGGTGAGCCGCTCTTGGGCGACCGGTAAGAGGCCCCAACACGGGGAGGTGGTAGTGGCCATATCCCTGACACTGACCAACATCCAACTATTCCAACAGGTTGGCGCATGGCAGGGGTGTAAGGGAGATGGAGCCCCTGGAGCATTGGCCAGCAACGACTCCCAAGGATTTTGCCAAAGGATTTATTCCATGGCTAGAAAACTGGAACGGGTACTTTCTCAGCTCTCAGGCCCAATCAGTTTTCAGGATTGCACAGGTTTAACTTAAACTTACAGTGTCCATACAAAATTTTGCATGGATTTAACTCATCTTAAGCTAAAAACCTTTCATTGTTAACTGAGGCTTTGTGAAAGGGATTTGCTAAATGATCTGCCTCTCAAAATCTTTAAGTCAAGATTGGAAGTCATTTTTATAGAAATATTCTGGTTTAACCCCATGCCTGAGGGCTTCACATAGAACTTCTATGGCTATTGTTATGCAGGAGGTCAGACTGGTTTATCAAAATGTTCTTCACTGGTTTTGAATAATGAATCAGCCTTCACCATGAACATTTCTCCTAACTGTTTGTCTGTAGTATGATTTTTTTAGGCATGGTACAGCTTTTGGCTTATCTACACTGTATCAGCCGTAGAATTTATGGAGGATGGGACTAAGCATGCCCCGCCCACGCAAATCCACAGATGCACTTAAGAGCTGGAAGTTCATCAGTCAGGGGCCTCCAGACTCATCCCTGGAATCTGCTGTCAGACTGACTGGAGATTGAGGGCTCAAGAGCAGACACTGGGGATAAGTCTAGAGTAGTCTCATAGGCAGACTTCCAGCCCTGGAAGTATATCAATGGACTCAAGTGGATGGGAAGTAGGCATGGTGGGTGATGTCCTTCCCACAAACTACTGTTGACCTGGCAGAAACAAATCTGGAAAATATGATTAACATTTTACAGTGTGGTTGAACCCTGATGCATCAGCCCAAATTGTAGCAAAATTGTAGCCTGTTTTAAGAAGGAAGTCTGCTGGTCCTCCAAGTGCTTCCTCAGTAAAAAAAGGGAAGTCAGGAATTTTTCTCAGATTAATAATCAAATAGGTCAAACTCCCTTTAAAAAATAAACTTTTATAGATTATATATTAATTTCTTTTGTGGGTTCCTTTGAAAATCCCAGAAGCTGGTTTGTGCCTTGAAAACACTCATGGCTTTTCAGAGAAACTAAAAATCACTGATTGGTTTTTGGAACAAATTTTACCCAAGGTTCAGCAGAAAGTCCACATCTGGAATAGTGGCACCAGGTCTGGAGCCTGCCATTGTGTCTGAGTAGAGTCCTGGCCCAATGAGGAGCCTGACTGAAGTAATCACCTGCAGGTCAAGGACCTTCATACCCATTCCTGCTGTATCAACAGAAGATTTCACAACGAATACAGTGTTATATTTTTAACCGTTGGGAAATATGAAACCGCTCTTCTTTAAAATATAAAGCAACCACTGAAATAAATTTCTATTAACAATGATTTGCTTATTGGTAGCATAGGTGCTCAACCTGATGGTTGCAAAAAAGTTTCCAGAGACAAAAGGCCACTCCTTTTCTTTTCTGGTTGATGGGAGACTGGTCTAGAAACATTTTTCTGTGTGGGGTCACAGTACAGGAAAAGTGGAGAACCACCTTGCTCTTTTCATCACAGCATTCTGAAGAGGCATACACAAAATTGGAGCATTATATAGTAAAATAAGGAGACTCAGCATGTTTCTTGAGCACACAGGTCATTTCAATATAATTTATAAAGTGCCCTTCTTTAAAAGGACAATTCTGGGAAATAGTTTAAGAACTTTTTTTTTAAAATGTTTTGGAGCAAACCCCAGGCTCTGCTTTCCACTACCCCCACACCTTTTCTCCAGAGGTAGGAGAGAAAAAGAGAGAGAAGCAGGGGAAGCCACAAATGTCTTTTAAATAAAATGTTATTAAAAACCTCGAACCGTTTAAAATAAAATTCTTCCCTTTTTATGCCTGAAGCATGAAGTTGATTCTGAACTTTTATTTTTATTTTGTTTTCAAGTGGCTGTAAATCAATCCCATCTGAACAACTCAAGGTAAACTGTGTTCTAACATTGCCAGGTTGGGGCAACTACCAGTATATGGTCCCCAGAAACGGCAAATGTGTTTTTTTTTTTTAGAGCCCAGCTCTCCAGCAAGCCCTGAGTAGCTGAAGGCCTAACACAGGGATAATCAACCAGGGTGCTGTGACACCCTGGGGTGCTTCGAGATCCTTCCAGGGGTGCTACAGAGCACCATGTAATGTTATCACTGTGGTGTGCAAACATGATTCACAAGATAAACCCCACTGTATCAAATAAGAACCCACAGTGTTAAAAAATGCTGACCTGTTGTGTAGGCCTGTGCGAGTAGGCAGCTCTTCTGTCCGGCTTTGGATCTGGCTGCTTCGGATGCCAGAGACCCGATTTGGAGCTCCGGACTGGGTTCCCGCTTTGATCTGGCCAAAACAGCTCCAAAGCTTCAGAGCAGCCTTGGAGATCCAGCCATAGGGTATTATGGGGAATCAATAAAATAGCTATAACTTTGTTGTTTTTTGATTGATTTGGATGAAACTTGCAGAAGTGGTAGCCTCTAGTGAGAGCATGAAGCCTACCAAGTTTCAAGAAGACTGGTGCAGGGGTTCAGGGGGAACTGTGCCCCAAGTTCTTTAAAGCAAAACTCGTGTCACATGTACGTGTTACAACACAGGGGGGGTGAAAACTACAGGCGTGGTAGCCCCTGATGAGGCCAAGAAGCCTGCCAAGTTTCAAGAAGATTGGTACAGGGGTTTGGGGTGACACTGTGTGTGTTAAGGCACAGCAGGGTGAAAGCTGCAGGCGCAGAATCTTTTCTGAAGCGATTTGAAAGCTCCAAATCCATTCGGAAAGCCTAAAACTTCCAGTGATTCGATCTGGATGCTTAGATTCGGCCTCCAAATCATCCGAATCATCTCCGAACCTAAATCATGATCCAAAGCTTTGCACAGCCCTACTGTTGTGTTCTGAGTTCTTTGTAACAGAATAATAGCCATATTGTATTCTATAGTCAAAAAAGGAGTGAAAACTAAGAGTTGACATTTTCCAAAGGGTGCCTCAAGTCTAAGGAGGGGCTCCGTGTGTCTAAAAGAGGTTGAGAAACACTGGCTTAAGAGTGTCTTTTCAGAACAAATTCCCATTTTGGTTCCAGAACGGGAGAAGAAAAATGCTTGAATAGTGCAGAGGAAGAGAGGTGATATCATGCCCTGTAACCAAAATGTCCTGAGGATATAACCCTCCCCCTCCTCCCCCCAACACACACACACACTCCTTGGGGTAGGGGTTGGCAAAGGATTGAATGAAGCGTGACTGGAGGAAACATCAGTCCCACTACAGCAGCTGTGGTTGGGTGCTGACTCTTGACAAAAATGAGCAAATAAAAGGATGAAGGGGAGGGCGGGGAGCACATGTGTGTGACCATGTGCATCTTACCTGAGACTGTGTGTGTGCATCTTATTGAGACTGTTTGTGTGTGCACACGTGCATCTGACATGAGCCTCTGTGTGTGGACATGTATCTTACCTGAGACTGTGTGCATCTTACTGAGACTGTGCATGTGTGTGTATCTTACTGAGTCTGAGTGCATGTATATCTTACCTGAGCGTATGCATCTTACTTGAGACTCTGTGCATGTACATCTCACCTGAGCATGCATGTGTGTACAACTTACCTATTACATGTGTGCCTCTTACCTGAGACTGCGTGTGCACATCTCCGATAAGATGCGCATGCGCCCACAGTCTCAGGTAAGAGGCACACACACAGTAGGTAAGTTGTGCACATGCACACACACTCACAGGCTCAAGTGAGATGTACATACATGCGTGCACATCTTACTGAGACTTTCTGCATGTGCGCGCGTTTTACCTGAGACTCTGTGGGCGTGTGCATCATACTGAGATTGTGTGCATCTTACTTGAGCGCGCGCGTGCATGTGTGTATATGCAGGGGGGGAGATGCTCTGGCAGGGCCGGGGGGAGAAAGGCGGCTCCGAGGAAAGGCCAGAAGCGGCTCCCTGCGGCCACCTGTAGGAGCGGGCGGCGAAAGGAGGCGCGAGGGCCGGGCCAGGGCCGGGGCGGGGCGGGGCGGCCTTGGGCTCCTCCTCGGGCCGGGACCTGCGGGAGACTCCCTCCAGCCCCCTCCCCTCGCGGCGGCCGGAGGAGGAGGAGGAGGCGGAGGCGGTGGCGAGCGCCTCCCCCCTGCCGCCCGCCCAGCGCCGCGCAGCGCCCGGAGCATGGAGCCTGCCTGAGCGGCGCGGCTCGGCTCGGCTCGGCTCGGCGGGCTCCGGCTGCTGCTGCTGCTGCTGCGGCGGCACAACATGGAGGCGGCGCCGCCGCCGCGGCCGCTGCTGCCGCTGCTGCTGCTGCTGCTGCTCCTGCCCCGCGATTCGGGCTCGGCCGCGGGTGAGTGGCGCCGGGGCCCGCGGGGAAGGACCCCCCCCCCGCTCCCTCCCGCCGCCTTTTGTTGTCCGCTGCCAAACTTCCCGCAAGTCCCGGCGCGGGGAGGGGCGGGACGGGACGGGACAGGGGTGCCCCCGGCTGGGGCCAAGGGTGCGGGGGGCAGCGCGGGAGCCCCGGGAAGGCTGTGCCCGGGGGCTGGGCTGGAGCACGGGAGGGGCTGTGGTGTTGGGGTTTATTGAAGAAACCAGACAAAAAGCGCGCGTGTAAGAGTGACTCTGTGCGTGTGTGTGGGAGAGTGGTTGTGTGAGTGGTTGTGTCTGTATGTGTGACTGAGAGCGGGTGTGAGTGAACCTGTGTGACTGGGTCTGAGAGTGAGTGTGTATGTGGCTGAATGAGCATGTGGGACCGAGCGTGCATGGGTTTGTGTGAGTGTGTGTGGGACTGCATGTGAATGTGAGTGAACATACGTGAGTGTGTGTGGGACTGCATGTGAATGTGAGTGAACATACGTGACTGTGTGTGGGACTGAATGAGCATCTGTGACTAAGCGTATGTGTGTTTGTGTGATTGAGTGTGTGCAACTGTGTGAATGAGTGAACATGTGTGACTGAGCGTGAGTGGGTGACTGTGACTGTGAATGAACGTGTGAGTAAACGTGTGACAGTGAGTGTATGTTACTGAGTGAGCATGTGTGACTGAGCATGTGTGTGTTTGTGTGACTGGGCATGTGTGAGTGCGCGTGTATGTGACTGAATGAGCACATGTGACTGAGTGAGCATGTGCGACTGAGAGTGAGTGCATGTGCATGTATGAGAGCAAGTGTGTGCGAGTGTGAGTGTTTTCCCCAGTGCTTTGCAGCCTCAGCCAGTGACTTCTGTTGGGGTTTTGGAGGAGTTGGTGTCGGGTGTCAATCACAGGCAGATTCAGACTTTTGGCAGAGTTGGGATGGGGGCTGTGGGGGGAGGGGAGGGGAGAAGGGTGGTTTTTTTCCTTTCCTTTCCCTGTCTTCCTTTAAAAGTTGAAAAGGGAAGCAAAAGGGAAAAAAAACTTGCTTGACTTGTGAAATGTAACACTTGAAAAAACAGCCATGTGAGCAGATCTGAGGGAGAGAGAGCAGAGTGCTTGGTTGGGGCTTACCCAGTTTTCACTGCAGAGGGTGTATGTTCCTGGCCGGGAATAGGGAGTCCATCGCACCCTTTTCTATCAAATCATTTGAAACTAGAAGTAGGAATTTTCTGATTTCCCCCCACCCTCACCTCCCGGTTGCATTCCCAGTGGTAACTTTGTCTTGATCCCTTTTTTTGTTTTGTTTTATTTTAGCTATGGATATCTTCTTAAGCTTGGCTTTCCTGTTTCAGCAGGACATGCAGGGGGCTTTCCTTTAACATCCTATAATCTTCACTCCATGCAGCGCACCAAACAAACACTCGGCTTTGTGTTGTTACAAGCGGGCATGAGGACAGTTGTTTCCTTTCGATGCAGCAGTCCAAGCAGTGCTTTGAAGAAATAGCGTAATAATCATTTTTCAGAGTTCTCCACAGCCATGGAAAAGGGGGCTGGGATTTGCTCATCCCTCTTCTCAAGATGAGTTACTTGAGCTGTCTGTCTACCACTGCAGGCAAGGACTTCCAGTGGCACATATGAAACTCAGTTTATAGGCACTGCTGCTTCTCATGTATTGAAATATTTCAGCTTGGCAAGCTGAAGTTTAATTGTAGCAGTTCCCTAGGTAGTTTAGAAAGTGTACCAGTGTCGCCAAAGCTAGCAGAACATCACCTTAGGGCTTTTCTTATTAGGCCACCCACTTTTTCAAACTATCTGTAATTATCAGAACTGCAATTTAGTACAAGAAGTCTGACCAAATGTTACCAGTGCCATCATTTTCTATTTTTAGGATTATCTGTAGGTAGATATTAAAACTTATTTGTGCTGTTATAATTAAAAGCAAGAGATATGTTTCATATCTGAAAGCAGAGTATCTGTTCAAATGCTTGTGAAGTCAGTGATATTGGAGTTTAATTGTGTTGAACTAACTTTGAAAATACTGCATAAAATGTAAAGTGATAGCATGGTGAAAATTGTTTTTTCCTGGACATATCTTTATTTTAATGCTTATCTGTGTTCTCAGTTGACTGTGAATTGAGGTGAAGAATTCTAGGGATAAAAGAATCTGGTTGACAGGAGTTTTGGAAGCAAGAAGTCTTGGGTTATAAGTATGCCTTGGATGACAGTCTCAAATTAATTTATAGTCATGTGCTTCTCTAGCCAATGTAAAGGAGAAAACCAGGGTTCACTTTGAAGTTTTAGGAAAACAGCATAAAGTTTATGATAAAACTTATACGAGTTTCTGAACTATTGTTGATTGTGTTTTTTCTTTCAGTTTTGAGGCTGTTAGTGATTCTTTATATCCTAGTCGTTCTACTGTGTCTACCTGGAATGAAAAAAATCTTTTGTCCAAGTGCATTTTAGTAATTAGCTAAAGGGGTTCAGTCATGAATCCTGACTATGCTACTACTGTTTGTTTTCTCATTGGGGAGGCATTTGGCACTATCTTAGGCTGAGCTGCATGGAATTCCTTAGGATGGTTTACATGTCCCTTGAAAAGAAGTATGAACATTTGTGAGGGAGCTGCTTCATAATGTTTTCAATTATTTCATTAATCTTCTGCTTTCTGAATAGTATACTCTATATCAATGTGCTACAAATGTCTGAAAGGTGTAATACATGCAGTTATGCCACCTTCAAACATTTTATTTGTATGGCTGTGATGTCTTTCAGTGCCCAAGATCAAAGCTTATTTTTATAAGTAGAAGATAAACTGGTCATAACATTCTTGTAAAGAAACTTAGGTTTTAAGCTTCCATTCCTTAAGATCCTGATTCTGTAAATGTTATGCATGTGCTACAAGTTACCTGTTCCAAGTGCTCCAGTGGGTCTATTCATGTGCTTAGTTTTAAGAATGAGTAAATGTGGGATTAGAGACTTCTTTATGTAGAGTTTCATGTAAGTTTCAAATACTATGATTCTGTATACATATTTTATAAAATAATTATATCCAGTAAAATTCTTGCTCTGAGCATGAAAATCTCAAATCTGGGTATTTTAAAGATTATAAGTATAACACACAAGGTAGCAGTAAAGCTGCTTAAAATGGCAAGTATAAACTGTGACTGAAGGATATGAAACCAAATAACAATGTAATGTTGCATTTGCGCATTTCCTAGAAAGGAGACGTATTTCCCTGCAGAGACTTTAGCCTTTATGGAGCATTCAGCGTCAGGACAGTCATGGTGTGAAATATTAACCTATTAATAGTTTATGGAGAGGACAATAAAATCTGGTAAGGTCAGTACTTTCAGGCTTGCATTATCAAGTTGTTTTTGTTTTTTTTAAATTAGGAAATGGTTAGACTTATGCTTAGTTATGATCATTTGCTTAAATTCCAGTAACAAAGAAATGGAATTAGGAGGTCACAAAAGTTTGGTGGTCAAAATTATTTGCTGTATACTAGTATATTTTCCCCAAGTGAGTAACATATTTTAGTGACTTCTGAAACATATTTTGTTTAGCACAATGAATAGTTCCTTGATATTAAACATAAGAGCTGGAGAGAGGACTTGAGAACCTTGTAACAAAGAAAAAGACCACAGAGATTTGAGAGCAACTTGGCATTTTACGGGAAATGAAAAGATTAATTTGGACGTAAATTTGAAATGGTAATTAATAGGTATGCATTGTTAATGGTCTTTTGAAACCAATTAAACGCATGTATTGTGATCAGTTGAAACAGGACAGTTGTTGGTATCTTCAAGGAAAATCTGGGGAGAGGCATGGTATGTGGGGAATCTCCATCTGAGTCTCCGTGCCATTCCAATCTGTATGTAGTCCATTGGTATACAAGCCTGTTTCTCTAAATGCTTCAGTAACCCAGGTGTGATATTTGACAGGGTGGGTGCTACACGTGATCTGACATTCTTTGCGTAAGCAAGAAAGTACTGAAACTTCCAATTTATATAAAATGTTTATCTGGCATGTTAAAAGCACAGAATTGCCTATCTGTTTAGAAACTTGTTACTCATTTAGACTAGGGTTTATTATGCTGTATAAAGGAGTTTTGTAACAAATGGAAGAAATGGTCTTTTTTAAAGAATTTGATGTTGCTCCTTAGTACCACTTCTTCTAAACTTTTGGATGCACAGCAAATACTCATTTTTCAAATATTAAAACATGAAATATCCAGTAGGATGTATTCCTACTCAGCCTCTAGTAAGTATGCTTCATTTTGTAACTATTCTTCAAAGTTTTCCTCATTAAATATTAATTAATAAAGTTGAATAAGAAACCTCAGTAGTTGTCCCCCTACTGTGAGCAGAAACAGAAGAAATTTCAGAATTTATTATGTACAGAAATAATTAGCTTTAAAGAGAACAGTATTTTAATATAAATAATTTAGCTTCATGTTTTACATCAGGACTACAGAATTTCTCCTGGAAGCTGCTAAGGCTGAGAGGAAAATGCTAAAAATGTTTGAAAGAAATATAACTCTTGTGCACACAAGATGTGCGTGAGAAACTCCAATTGACATCAGCTGGAACTTTATAATGAAAACTTGAGCAAAAATGCAATTGCGTTCAATTCAGAGTAGTTAGTATTTTGTTTTCCATCATTTTTTGAATGGAAAATGCAGTGCCGCTTTCCAAGAAAGTATGTTCAGTAACATCTGAAGTTCACAGAGGGCACAACTAAATAATTAAGGGCATTGGCTGAGCACATTGGCTGGTCAAAATCCCATGATGGTTGGATGTTTGGCTCCTTTGGATGACGTCACAGACGTGTTCTCTCTGGACAGAGTTCACAGCTGGGACTTCATAACTAGGAAAACATAGCTAGAAATTCCCATGCACATTATCCGAGAGATATGCATTGCAACAAAAGATAATAAAGACAGCTTTTGGGATGTGGGTAGTGAAAAACAATTTCATTGAGAGGAGGAGCAAAAAGGACAGCAACTACTGTTGGATATTAGGAAAAACTGTCACTAAGAGGGTGGTGAAGCACTGAAACGGGTTACCTAGAGAGGTGGTGAAATCACCATCCTTGGAAGCTTTTAAGGCCCAGCTAGATAAAGCCCTGACTGGGATGATCTAGTGGGGGATGGTCTTGTTCTGAACAGGGGTTCAGACTGGATGACCTCCCAAGGTCCTTTCCAACCCTAATTTCCTATGATTCTATGACGGTTGTAATTTCCTCTCTGTCCTTTAAAGTTCACTGTTGTGTTGGAGGAGTTCATGGCCCAGCTGTGCAGTTCTCCAATATTGGTTTCAAGTTTTATAAAATAATGAATTAAAAGTGACTGTTAAGTCAGAGAATACTGCTGTGGAACTTCAGTGAATTTCCAAATGTACATGGTGGAATTTGGGAAAGTCTAGTTAATAAACTAGATTTCTAATTTACCAGACATTTTTCTATTCTTCTTTACTAGCATGAAAGTTTCATGCACTTAGCTTACCACACAGTTGCGTTAAGGACTCAAGGTTTTGAACTAATTCGGTTAAAGCCCTGTTTGACTTTTTGTGTGGACACTGTTAAATTGGCAGGAACTCATCTTGAGTTGATTTAGCTTGCTCCTGTAAATTCAGGACATGCTAACACAGCACGACCAGTTTTAAACTGATAAACTAATGCAGGTCTGTGTGAACAGAGTTAACTGAAACCAGGGCAAGTTTGTATATATAGACTAGTCTCTTTGGGTAGAATACATTTCATAAAAGCAACTATGGAACTATTGAAATTACTGTAGGAAGGCAGTTTATTGCAGCAGCTAGATAAAACAAGATATAATAGTAAGTTATTGGGGCAGTTAGTTGGCTGAATGCACCATAACTTGTAGCTACATTTATTAATCTATGCACTGTTGTGGTAGTGTTATGGTAGCAGTTGCTGAATAATACTAGACACTTGTGGCTTGATAGATATTATTTAATCCTATATATATTAGTGTGAGACAGAATATTTTTCACTTTCTCTCGCACAGAGCCAGCGTGAGAGCCCTTAGAACTTGCAATTACTCCTTAAATGAAAATGCAATGTGAGAAGTGGGAGGTGCGAAGATACCTAAAGATGATACTTTACGTTTTCCTTTGAAAGAGTAGGTAGAGAAAGTATAGGGATAAAATAGAATTAGCTTTCCTATCTGCCCAGAGGCAAATAATGAAATGTTGATATTGTTGTATAAAAGGATTTTGCTATTAATTTTGAGGCTCCAACCTTAATTCCTCATTCAAACAAAACTCCCATGGACTTCAGTGACAATTTTGACCAAGCAAGGAGTGCACTGATACCTCGTGTTTTAGTGTTTAACACTGTTTCATTCCAATGATGTTGTTTTTCTCTTCCTCCTACAAAGTTATGTGTGAACATATACTGATTTGGATTGCTCAACATTACTGCAGTTAAGAATTAAAAGATATTAATTTGAATGCATTACGTACCTGTACTTCTGCAAGCACTTGATTGACACACTAGTAATATGTGATATATTAATGCTGACGGGACTGTTGAAACTCAGCCTATAAAAGCAGATAGATCTAGAGTTAAGAGGTGGGTGTAACTGAAGACAGAACTTTGGCCTGTGGTTCCCATTCTTCTTGTTGTACTTAGGGTTTGAAAGAATCTGAGAGAGCATTATGTTGTGTCCAGTATGTATTTTCAGACCCATGGACAGTGCGGAAGATCTAACTGATATTTGGGCTTTTGGAATCAGAATGTTAGCATTACTATAGTGCTGTTTTGTTGGTGTTCATTCTGTTTTCCTCTGTTTCAATGCTAGTTTCAGCTAAAGCAAAAGACAAAGTAAAAAAAAAAAAAATTCCATGGCCGAATACATGGCATTATTGTAATCATTATTGTTGATGTGTGGCTGTACGGACTTTATAGATTATTATATGAGTTGGAGTTTCTGCATTTGAAACAGTACTTTTCAGATCGTCTTGGGTACGTACAAATTAGACCTAGTAGTAATATTCTGTGTGTGCGCAATAACCCTTGACAATAACTTCTGCACACTTGCTTTTAAAACCACAATATTTTGTTTTTATTCCAAATACTGAAATGCTTGCTACCCTGGCCTACAAATATGATAGCTTTAAAATATCTTTTAGATTTACCTGAATGCACTGTCTTCTGTGCTTCTTTATATTAAAATTAGGGGTGCATGATAAAGATTTTTTTTAGCCTGCACTGATGGCCGATTATTAACTAGCCATATTGGCGGATACTGATCCGATAGCCAATATGCAGCCCAGCAGCTTGGTGAGTGGTGTCTAGCCGGTAAGTTGGGGGTGGGGGTGCATGGGAGAGACAGATTGAGGCTCCCATGGTGAGGGAAGGAGTGGGGTGGGGCAGGCATTGGCCAGTTGGGGCAGGGTGCAGGATGGAGCCACAGGCGGCTCTTTGGGGGGTGGGGGAGGGGTGGCTTCTGCCGCTGCATACTTCCCCAATTTGTGTGCAGGCTGAGTGTGGGCTGCCTGCTCTGGGCTTAGGGCTGAGGGCTGCTCTGGCTTCTTCCCAGTGGTGGGGCTGGGCCGGGGCTATGCTTGGAGCAGGCTGGGATGAGCAGCAGTGATGCTGGGAGGGGAGGGGCTGTGGGGTGGGCTAGAGCCACCCCAAAATTTGCTGTAGCCTCCTTCTAGCACTGCTGCTGGCCACCCTGGCCCCGCACACCCTGAGCACAGGCCCAGCCCAGCCCCCTTCCCCAGCTGGGAAAAGGCTGGTGCAGCCCCAAGCCTGCAGTGGGCAGCCTGCCCTCCCACTGTGCACAGATCCAGGGGGCACTTGCCCCCCATGCCTCCCCTGGGGGTGAAATGCAGTGTTGGGAGCTGTTTCCCTTCCCCACCCTGCTACGCCTGCAGCCCCACCCTGCCTGGGCAGTGCATGCCCCTGCCCCTGCCCCTACCTCATTCCGTCCCTCACCCTGGGGACCTCAGTCTGCGCCCCTCCCTACCCCCCACACCCCTTGCCCCCCCACCACAGACTTCCCAGCTGGATACCGGTCTCCAAACTGCCAGGCTGCAGTCCTGTCCATGTGCATGCTGTGTCTGCGCACATGCACATGGCATTTATCAGTAACATTACTGGCTACGTTGGCCAAAAAAGCTGATTACCGATAATGTCAGTTTTCTTTTTATTGGTGCCAATCCGCTATGGACTGATATATCGGTGCAGTTCTAGTTAAAATTGACTAAATCAGACTGGAAATAGGAAGGAGGGGGAGGGGAGGGGAGTACAACTTTCTTTATAAAACCAAAGATTTCCAAGCAAAGATCTTATTTGAAATATTACAGATTAGAAGGGACTGTTAATACAAGGCTGATGTTAGTTTCTTGTTGAAAGCCCAAATGTCAAAAAAAAAAAAAGTGTTTTGAATTGTAATTAAAAAAAATGTGTATTGCTCTATCATATCATTTTCAGTTTTCAGAAATATTCCTCTCTCCCCCACTGCCCCTCTCTCCCTCTAGAAGAGGGTTTGATCCTAGTGCAGTGTTGGGTAATAGCCTCTTAGTGTGAATACAGGCAATCCCTGCTTAATGCTCTTAATTGGTTCTGGAAAAACCGAGCACTAAGTGAAACAGTATGAAGTGGGAGTCCAGCCGGCTTGGGGGAAGCTGTGGGGCTACCCTCCCACCAGTACCTGTGCCCCGCACACACAGCAGGGGCTGCCTCCAGGGCACCTGACACTGGGACCGTCTGTCATTGCCAGATTGCTGCAGGCTCAGGACGGTGTCCATGCCCTGCGGGTGACTGCGTGACTGGAATGAATGGGGCACGGGCTGCAGCCCAGGGCAGCAGGGGCTCTGCAGGTTCAGCCCCCCTGTGGGGCCCCGCTCGGCCCTCGTGCCCCCTGCTCACCTGCCCCTTCTTGCTGCCACTGCCACTCTTCCCCACCTGCCTGCCAGCTGCGGGCTCCTGCCACCCTGCCCTGGGCACCAGCCCAGGGCTCCGCAGTCATGCCGCCTGCCCCCCTTGTCCTTTCACTACTGCCGCTCCTCCCTGCTGGCTCCAGTGCCAGATGCAGGAGCAAACCTGCTCTCCTGCTGCCCCGCTGTGGGCACCCACTGGCTGTCACTCACCTCTGCACTCATTTCCACAGCTGCCACTACTTCACCCCAGCGTGGCACTGAGCGTTATAACAAAACACTCTGAGCGCTACATGAAACCAGGTATGTATTTTAAATGAGTGCTATAGGAAAACTGTGGTAAGTGAAACTGTATGAAGCGGGGCTTGCCTGTATGTAACAGGATTGAGAATGCATAAATGACAGACTGTCTTGGATAATCCCAAGGAGCTTGTCTCTGTGAGAATTTCACTGTTCCAAATTAGGTTTTTTACCTTGTTTTTTGACCTAAAGCTTTATATCCATGCAGTATGCTCCCATGTGTTATACTCCACATTTCAGTTTCCAGATTTCTCTTGAAGAAGATTGAGCTTTTCCTTTTCGTAAAGGACAAAAAACACTTGGTGACCCTGAGCAACCTGCTCCTGTAACCATAACATTCTAAAACAGCTGACACGTGCTTTCTGCCCCAGAACGTTATATCTGCAGTATGCTGTCTTGTGTCAGCCCCCTTATACTAGTTCTATGCTGTGAACACGCTTTGAATTAAAAATGTTTCTTTTCAATGATATCAAGGATACACTACTTTTCTGACCACCCCAACTGGAGGATCCCTTTACAGACCTTTTGGAACTAGCTTATGTCTGAATGTCACCCCCTGACATGAATCTTCATATTTTTTATGCAGTATGTATTATCTTCCATCTTCTGTTTTGCATGTTCTCTTTGAATCCAGAACTGGTTCTGATTGTTTTTTTAATGGCAAATGTCATTTTGGTCATCTTAAATGGTAGGTCTACATGACCATTTTTCAGTTTCTAGCATGTGACATACCCTGACCCAAAGCTTCATTATTATACTGAGCACTGGCTTGTGTCGTATGCACCCCTCTCCAGCTGACTGCCCCCCCCCCCAACCACTCACCTCCCTATTTTGTAAGATCCTTCAACAAGGGGCTATGGTTGCATCCCACAAAAAGTGGTTAGGGTATGTCCTGGATCACTTTCCCTTTTGTTCATTGCATAATAAACTGACCATTCTCAGATGCATAGTCAGTCACAATAGTACTTATAAAAATCTAAATTTTGAAATGGTCTGAAGTACTTTCTGACTTAATAATTTGCGGGTATATTTTTAGTTATTTCATATAAGGTGTAATTTACCTCTCAATTATCTGTCCTATCACGAGGTGTCAGTCATTTTAGTCCTATAGTACCTGTGTTCCACACACATAATCGCTTTAATCATTGAAAATTATCTGTATCTGAAATAATTGCAAAGAGAGTTACCAATGCTGCAGAAATTAATCCTGTGGTATTTTAACTTCTAGTATGAATAATTGTTGTCTTTCATTCTTGGCTTTTGTCACACTTTGCAGCATACATTACAACATTGGCTGCCTGAGCTCTGAAGTGTCGAAACCAAATTTTACGTAAGGGATAAATGGATTTGACATAGAAATCTGTACTGATGGTTTAAATGGATATCTGTTGTGACTCCTGTGAAGACAGATTAAACTGCAACTTTTGTATTTTTTCCCCCCAAAATGAGAATAAGGCTGCAAAAACGCATGAGTTCAGTTTTCAGCTTCAAGGCCTGCCCAGCTGCAGATGATATCAAGCCTTTATGCTGTATATGTTTGAATATTTAGGCAAAAGAAATGTGTAGCTATGGAGAATTTTTGTCTGTCTGGGTTTCAACAGCTTGTTTTTACTGTCTGGATAAAGTTAAGAATATTACTTACCCATGTTCCAAAACTCAATTTGCAGGTGTTCAAGTGGCAGAATGCTTACATTCAGAAATAGTTAAACATCTGGAGTTAGTTAGCCAAGCTACATGCAGTGAGATTAGTTAGGGAGGGGCAAATAGAAGCAAGCTATAGTGAAACCTCAATAAATTGAACTTTAATCATTTGCAAGCCTCCCTCCTTCCAAAAATTCAGTGAGCCTGGTTTTCCTTTCATCCAATCTAAAAAATTGTCAGACAAGTTGCTCTCAAGAGTCACAAAACCCCACTACACTAGATGGCAGCTGTGACTTTGGAATCTACATAGAGGGAGAACATTTTCTCTAACTGTTTTAATGCTGTATTTCCAGCTACAAAAGACAAGTCAGATCATTAGTAGAGCTGCATGGGAGCCATGCGAGCCTCCCAGAAGCATGTGAATATTTTTGGGATTTTTAAAAAGAGCTTCATTTGACTGGTAGTCTTTTGCTTTTGGTTTCCGTAAGTGTTCTAGCAAATGAGATTTCTGGAAGAAACGTGCACGAAACAGCAAGATTTAAGGGCACATTGGAGAAAGTTTACAGGTTGACACATTTTGAACTGATCCTGATTTATAAAAGTTCCACTGATTCAGTTAGGGAATTGAAATATGCTATTGGATTTGTCTGCAGAGCTAATCCACATCACTCAACTCTTATAAAATATGTTTACAGCTAGTAGGCATATCCATAACAGTGGCTTGTTTCCAGAAGTTGTTAGACAAATAAGTTCTATAGACTGAATATATTTGAGAGAAATTGCTATTTGTTAATGGACAATTTGTGGCCCTAAAGATCAAATGTGTTGAATACATTAAGACTGTGAAACACGTCTCCAGTTCTAGTCATTCCATTGAGAGCATTATCATCAAATCCACTTTTGTAACTGGAAAACGATACGCTGATGAGAGACTTTTTTTCCTTTGGTGCTTACATGTTCTTTATGCTTTTGAAACCCTTCTTCTCCCAAAGAAAGGCTGCTAAGGGAAAATAGTGTTTGGGGTTAAGTTTTGCAGAGAAATAAATCCAGAATGGTGGTGGCAAAACCTCTGTGGCAGCTGTCTTGTTCGTACTTTGGTCATTCTGCTGTTTGCAAATTACAGTCTTTTGGTAAGTCTTCAAGTCATTTTTGCAAACTGGAGAGGCTCTGCATGAGCTGGAGAACTGGGAAATGCCTGGATTTTGCTTGAAGACTGATTGTTACTCAGAGCCAAAATGTGTACTAGACCACTTTATTCCCCTGGGTAGGGATATGTTTGCTCATAGCTCATTTGCAGCAGTGCTGACATAAGCAGAAACAATTATCTTAATGTATTGGACTCAGTCTTAAACTGGCTGGCTTGGGCTAAATTGGATAAAATAGGGGAGGAGAGATATTTTGGTAGGAGGTTGCTGGCACCCATGTACCCTCAGCTTCAGGCCTCTCATCAGTCCCAGTTTCTCCCAATCAGTTTTGTTCCATGGTGCTGCTTGTACTTTTGGAATACTTTCTTAGTCTTGAAAAACAGCTTTTTGGCTAGACTTCTATTCCTGCCCATTGGGCCTCAATTTCATAATCCTTCAGGGAGGAATTCTGTTCCAGTGGCCAAAGTATCTGACTAAGGGAGGCCTGGGTTTTATTCCAGGCCCTTCTGCCCGACATACTGGTTGACCTGGATGCATTGTTTTCCCTGTGAACTTCAGTTTCTCCATATATGATGAAATGCTAAATGAATACCACCTAAGTAGTGGTATTCTTTTGATATCCACTCATGAAAAATGCTGTTGGAGGCAAGCACTGTTATTCAGCTTATATTGCAACATACGCAAAATAAAAAACGTTCCAGTGAGAGGCATGTACAGTGTGAGTATACGCTCCCTTGCTTTCATGACATGTCTGATTTAATTAAAAAGTGTGACTGCAAACAGGCAGAGTTGTAAGAAAAAAGGCTTTGAGACTGCAGGGCAGCATTTATCTGTCTGGTAGCAGCTCGGCTCAGTTTACATACCTAGGCCCCTGCTATCTTGCCACGCTAGGTCCTCCTGAAACTTCATCCTCTCTCTCTTCCCCTTTTCCCCCTTTTTTATTTAAGTAAATGTTATATATTAGGAACTTAATCCTCTTTCTACTGTTCTGTTTATTATAGGGTATCTTCCTTTTCATTTGTCATTGCTTTTTTTTTCCCCTTGGGTTGAAAGTTTCTTTTCCTACACAGCTTGTTGCTTTGCAAGTCTGAAGAACCAAGCATGCTAATAGCACTAATGTATATGTATGCGGGCATTTAAAAAGAGTGGTCAAGGTGATGAGTCTTGGAGGCTTGTTAAGCAGCTTTCATAGATGTAGGATCAGAAGGGACCCAAGTCCAACCCCCTGCCCTGGGCAGGAGAGAATACTGGGCTCAAATGAGCCCACCTAGGTAATTATCAAGCCTCCTCTTAAAGACACCCAAGGTAGGAGCCAGCACCACTTCCTTTGGAATTTGGTTCCAGTCACCCTGACTGTGAAATAGTGCCTCCTGATATCTAGCCTGAATCTACTCTGTCAGCTTATGGCCATTATTCCTTGTTACTGCAGGAGGTGCTCAGGGGAACAGGGTTTACTCCTATTCCCCACTGGTAAGTTTATAGACAGCCACCAGGTTCCCCCTCAGCCTTCTCTTGCAAAGGCTGAGCAGGTTAAGGTCTTGTAGCCTCTCCTCATAGGATCTGCCCAGCTGTCCCCGGATCATGCGAGTGGCCCTTCTCTGGACCCTCCTGATGCTGGTCACATCCCTCCTAAGAATTTCTCCCTGTCACTTCACTCACCCCAATTCATCCCAGCTAGGACTTGGATTTCCAACACGGTAGAACGAAACTCTACCACACAGCCACCAGTGCTGGTAAAAGCTCTGCTGAAACACGGGACCTTTAGATCTTCAATTTAATTCCCTCCCAACAGCTATTTTGGCAGGACTTAAGCTCTTTATTTTTGAGAGTGAAGTAGTGGTCAGAAAAACAATCTTTCAACTTCTGTGTTCTTTGCCCTTGTGTGCAGAACTAATCATGACATTCACCCTTTCCATGTTCACTGAACTCTGTGGTTCTGTCCTTTAAGAGCACTCTCCAAAGTGCTATCCAATGCACAGGGCAGAGGAGAGCACATTATGTTCGTAATCTGTGTTCTGAATTACTTCTCAGTTCATTTTTGAATACAACTGAATGTCTTGGTCACATGCTTGAAATGGCCTAGCATTCAGTTACTGTGGAAAGTCTCGCCTCTGTCACTACTACTTCCTACTCTAGTGTTTTATGGAAATGACTTTAGCTCTTGATCCTGAGGGCACTGAACTCCTGGCATCCTGAGATGCAGCACTTTGGTTGCAAGGCTTCTCAGTGGCAGGAATGATGCAAACAATTTGTTTTCTCTGAACAGTGGGTGTGGGAACCTGCTTTAACCATGGGTCTCTCACCTGTTTACTCCTCAGGTCAAGTTGTTTGGAGGAAGGTTTTGTCTGATGAGAGAGGATGTGAAGTATTTTTCCATGTCTGAAGAATTCTGAAGCGAGAATGAACACTGTGTATTCTTTATGACACAGCTGATTCCAAGCTCCAAGTTACTTCTGCTGTTTGATCCTCATCTGTATGTGTGCAAACTTGTACACATACTTAGATGCTGCCATGTTAGTTCAAAATGTACTTAAGGAGATTTAAATAAGGATTCTGGCATGGATGTGTTCTTTCATGCATATCCAAACATTGTGGGTTGTGTCTTCTGAGTCTATAAGAAATTTGTCTCCTTAAAGAACATTATTTGATAGTAAGTGGTGGGGGGAAGCTGTCACTTGAACACCTGCAAATTGAGTTTTGGAACATAAGTAAGTAATATTCTTTTGTCACCTGTTTATAATCTCTTTTCTGTTTAGCGAATCCTTCATCTAGACTCTTGGCTTGTCTACACAAGGAACTTATTCTGAAGATAAGATGTGATTTCTAAAGTGCAGTAGGTATTTCAGAATAATTGTGTGTGGACATTCATATTCTGGAGTAGGTGTTCACACAAGGGCCAATTTTGGGATAGTATATTGTGGTTATTTCTAGATGTTAAATTTAGGGCTTTTTTACAAGAATGTTATAGGAATTGGGGTAGCTTATTAGACATGGTCCAAATATGCCGGGGTGGACAAAATGTGGCCTGTGGGCCAGATCTAGCTGGTTAGCTGATTGGATCTGGCCCACGGCTGCCTCCACAGCACTCCACATAAGTCCAAGCCTCACCTGCACCTGCCAGCCCCAGCCAGCGTGCACAGCTTCCCCATGGGGCTGCTCCCAGTGCAGCTGCAGCCGCAGCTGCCCGGGTACTGCTCAGCTCCCCCTGCCTCCAGCAGCAGCTCCTCCTCTTGCACCTGCTGCACTGTGCTGCTCTGCTTTGGAGGTGGAGAGAAGCTGCAGCTGGGTGGCTCCTGCCCCAGCAAGCGGGGCTGCAGCTCCTGGCCACTTTTCACCCACTTGGCTGCCCACAGGTGGCTGCTCGTGGCACTAGGCAGGTGGAGTGGGTGGAAAGTGACTGGGACCTGGAGGTAGAGCCCTGCTTGTTGGGGCTGGAGCTGCCTGGCTGCAGTTTCCCCCCCACCCAGAGCAGCGCAGCAGATGCAGGAGGAGAAATTGCTGCTGGAGGCAGGGGGAGCTGAGCACGAGCAGTTCCCGAGTGGCTGCAGCCACACTGCGGACAGCCCCATTGGGAAGCTGTGCATGCTGGCTGAGGTAGCGGGCATGGGTGGGAATAGAGTGCAGGCTTCCCGGGACAGGAGCAGGTGGGGCTCAACTCCATGCTCAGTGCTGTGGGGGCAGGCATGGGCTGTATGGGTGTGGGAGGGGGAAGCCTATTGCACCTGCACCTGCCTTGCCTGGGTGAGCTGTGCTGCGTGCACCCTCTGCTCCCCTGTCCGCATCCCCCCTAATCCCCAGCTGGCTCCCAGGCCTAGCACACAAGCACACACTGACCTCCCCAACCCCCATATGTAAGAGTAAGGTTATTTTGATCTGTTATGCAATTGTCTCCTATATATACTACTCAAAAAACATAAATCAGAACAAAAAATATTTTTTGAAATAAAATTAAAATGTTACAGCAGGTGTTTGATTTTAGTTGGAAACATCAACTATAACATATTTTATTTTGTTTTTAATCTATAATTTGTTAAAATGATACCTTCTGAAAGATTTTATGTGCATGGCTCTTGACAGCTCACCAAAACTCGTTAAGTGGCCCTCCAGCTGAAATAATTGCCCACCCATGGGCTGTAGTGCCAGAGTAGAGTACAAAGTGTACTCTGGGGGAATGCACCGGTTGCTGAATGGGCCACAGCAGCTTCCTGAAAGTGTGGGAGTGTCTTCGCCTGCCTTCTGCTGGTTGGTGGAAGTGGTGGAGTAACTTTTCTGGCAGAGCAGAAGTTTTTTGTGCCACAGAAGGGCTTTGACAGTGAATGCATCTCTTAGATTAGGGTTTGTTTGCAGAAGTTTGGTCACCTGCTGTTTGTTTTGGAATACAAGTAGGGATCTGTTTAAATCATGGCAAGTGAAAGGAATTTTTGCAGGCTGCTTGCAATGTGTGGAGCAGCCCTCTCTGCCAGTCGGCAGTGGGGAGAAGGGGAGGCGCCATGTTGGCTGTTCCCCTCTGAGCTGGCTACGAGGCTGGGCTGCTGGCTCCTGCGGGGGAGCTGATATTTTAATTTAGAAAGGTTTGGGTTTTTTTTCTGCAGACAGTGCATGGTTTTGTGGTTTCTGCAAAATTGCAAATTAAGTGGGTCCCTACATATAAGTTGTTTCAGTGTCAATCCTAGCTAAGATTGCTGAGGAGTCCCTGCTGTAAGCCCCTACTACTACCCTCTTGGGGATGAGGGTGCAGTGTCTTTAGTTGCCTGCTCTTGACATTCCCTCCCTGTGGCAATCAACAAAAGACCAGTGCAGCTGACTTGCAAAATGTGTGTCAAGATGCCTCTTTTTGGGTCAGTGTTTGGTGGAATGTGGCTTGATGTTTTGTTTTACTACACTGTTTGACACCTTAGTTTATCACCCAAGGTAGATAAAGGAATTATTCTGCTGACGTTTATGGTCAGTCTAAATGTGTTACTTGGTTATGACATGGAGCCTGCAGGCTGTAGAGATGGGTGCATTAAAACCAATCAACTAATATGACAGGAATCTAATGGCAGTAGATGAGTTCTCAAGTGGCAAAGTGGCTTAAGTAGTGTAGGCCATCTGTTGGTATAGCAGTCCCTCTGCTATTTGTTTATATGTGTTGCTAATGGAGAAATGGATATAATAGGGTTTGTTGTTTTTTTTTTTTTTTTTTTTTAATCCAGCATTTATTTTTACAGCAGTTCCTTTTCTGCCTATTGTAAATAAAATCCAGCTCTGGGTTGAATACCAACCTGGCAGTTGATTTAGGTCTCTTCTGTTAACTGGATGACTGCCATTTCTTGCCTAAAACTGTGCAGTTTGTAGAACTTTGTTGTTTCAGTAATGCTTTAGAACAATTGGGGGACCATGAAATGATGTTACTGAAAAACCTGTGCATGTTTCCTTGAGTCTTAGGCAGCAAGAGATACGTGTAGAGGCTGAGGGGGTAAAAAATATAATCTACTAACTATCGTGCTCTGGATTGCAAATGCGTATGGTGCTTTGCCCTGTTCTGCTAGTTTGCCCTTTTATATTGATGCAGAAGCAATACATTGAATTTTTAGAGAAATCTTTCTAGATGCAGGAAGAAGAATTTTGTAATTTTTAATTTCACTGTTTGCACACAAGAATAGAGAAGTGATGCAGAGTAGAGGGTGAGGAAGCATTTTGTGCACATGTCCATGTTTGCAGAGAGGATTTTAGCACTTTTTATAAGGGCTGGTAATGTTGGTTGTCTATCAAAAAAAAAAGGACTTTGCTGTTTTTTCTAAGCACTGGAAGGACACTAGGAACAAATGACCGAATGTTCAGACGGGTCATGCTTGCCATTCTTGATACTGTCTTTCAATGCAGGTTTTAAATTTTGAATGATCTGATGTTAGCCTCAATCCTTGTGGCTTTTTTGAAGAATACAGAATAGTGGCTTTTTAAAGAGATTGCCCCTGATGAATTCATCTTTCTCCTCCCATTTTTGTGTGACAAATATATAAATGGCCAGATCAATTTTCCTTGCCCTCTTTGGAAAGAATGTTTAAATCAGATAAGCACTGTCATCAGAGCCCCTTCAGGTATAATGTTTGTTGTTAGCAGGATGCTCTTCACGTCCATGCTGCCAAACCATTTGGGGCTATCTGTGTCCATTTACAGCAGATAGAAGGATGTTTCTCTTTTGCTCTGCCCCCTCTTGCTCCCCTGGACCAGGTTCTTCTACTGAAGGTATTGTGATATAACATCCCATAGCTTTCTTTCTGCCATTTGGGGAGCTGTTATGCTGAAATCTGGGGCGCACTTCTATAGACATGTCTTTAGTGTTATTTCCCATTACCTCAACTCCAGGCAGGAGTCCACCAATGCCAAATTGAAAGTGCTGGTAAAGAGAATGACAGTCTTCTGTCTCGAAATGACTTCTGAAACTTGTCTATTACCAAAAAAAAAAATTGTACTCTAGCAAAAATAATGTATTTGAATAATGTATACAATTAACGAGAGAAAAGTGGAACCCCCCCTCAACCCTTCCAGACTCGGATTTTAATCAGCATTCAGATGGATTTTAATTACTTATATTATTTTTCTATAAATGCTTTTAAAATAAAAACAAAGCCATGAAATTTGGTTCACCTCCCAAATTCTGGAGAGATTCTGTTAGTGATTAAAATGGTAGCTTATCGTTATTAATAGTTGAAATAAATATAACAATATAGTGTTACTCATTTGTTTTACTTGTTTCAGTATCCTGAAATCTGCTTTGATCCCATTCTTCTATAAACCTGTGGATTAACTTTTCCCTCAGAGAGGTCCCCAGTTTGGGACTGCCTTCTAGATCAGTGGTGCTCTATCTTTTGGTCCCTCAGACCTCTGCTTAGCCCTACCCCCAATAGCCCTGGACCCTGCATTGCTTCTGCCTTGCCCCATGCTCCAGGATTGGGCTCTGTACGCACTTGATCTAGTATTCAGGACCATGGCCTGCAAGACTCCCCATGGACCTATGGTGGGATGTGGCCACAGGCCACGGGTTAAGCAGTGCTGCTGTAGATTAAGTGAGGGTCCAAGTTTCTGTGAAAGAAGGTCGTTTAGTCATCAGTACCTGTTTGCTATCCCAGTTTATGTGGATATTTACATGCAGAGGATATTCTCCAAATCTGCATGTTCATATTTTTTAGACTCGGACTACTGTTATGACACTAACAATTACAGACATATTTGCCCAAGTCTCCATGGGCGCATCTACACGTGCAATTAATGTGATGCAATAAACTCTGGCACAGTTCATGCAGGTGTTTATTGCTCCCAGGTGCAGCATTTATACGTATGCCCAGGACCACAGCACATTGGAACAGGGCAGCACAGTATCAGCTGGCAGGGGACCCGGGAGGGGAGGGGGTGTCAGCCTGTCAGCTTGGAGCTGCTCCATCCTAGCTCAGCGTGCTGCGGAGGGACTAACTAAGACATGAGACTGCTACAGTGCAGGGCTAGCTGGCAGGAAGCCCCTGTACCCTTGTGCTCCAGCCAGTCTTGGTCACTGTTTACGTGTGCGTTGGGGAGGAGTAAATAACTCCACTGTAGGATAGTACTTGTGTCGGACATTACTATCCTATGGCAGAGTTAGTTATTTACTAGCACCACATGTGTAGAAGGTGACGTTTTACTGTGAAGCTAATTAGTCAACTCACAATAAAGCGCATGCCAGTGCCCCCTGTAAACTGAGGAAAATATCCATTTGCCACACAGTATGAATGGCTCCATGTTTGTGCTTGTTTTCCCCCAAAGCAGACTAAATATGTCCTGTTCTGAATAATGGAAAGCAGGCTGTAAGGTCCCTGCTGCACGCTGCTGTAATAAATTATTTGTGTCTTCTTCAGTGAAGCAGATACTTGCCTCATTCAGTCTTTAATGTTTAAGTACTCATAAACTCCTGTCTGTGTAAAGGGAACTGAAACTGGTTTTGTCAATTTTTTTTGTCCATCTTAGAGTAGTAACTATGATTGTCATCAGGGCCACTACTTAAATAGCACCAAGTAATATTTTAATAAAGTGCACACACTGAAACCACCTGTAACTTATTCTATTGCAAGGAGAGCCCTTTCACCAATAACTAGGGACTTATACAGCTTGTGATTGTGCGGATTTTGCAGAAATAGTGAAATCAGGTGATTTCTGTGAAATCCATGGGGTGGGGGAGGGAATCTTAGTAAAAATAAAATGCTGGCTCTCCAGTGGGAACTAGCAGTCCTCCTGGGTGCTGCAGCCTGCCAGAGGGAAGAGGGGAGGGGTGCTGCTGGCATGCAGATCTGTCAAAAAGATAGCTACCACCCCTGATCCTTGCTGCTGATTGGCTGGGAGGGCTATCTGTCATGTGGCTACACCCCTCTTCACCAATCAGCAATGAGGGGCAGGGCTGCATGATGGATGGACCTTAACCAATCAGCGGTGAGGGGGAGGGCCATCTGGACAGCCCTCTATACCAATCAGCATCAGGAGCAAGGCAACCAGGGCCCCTCAGCCAATCAGAGGTTTGGGGGGACACTGCAATAAGCCCTCAAAAATGGTGGCTAGCCCCATGATCTGCCCTAGAAACTGGCCAGCTGCCTCCAAGTTGAGTAGACCCCTACCAATAACAATTGAGAGAGAACATCAATACCTGCCAACGGGGTGTAGAGCCTTGACCTGGATATTTCTTGCTGCAGTGTTAGTCAGCTTCCCATCTGATGCCTGCAAAGCTAGTTTTCTTAGAGGTCAAGCGTGTTGGTTTTCTGTAAAAAGGTAACCTTTTTTGGGAATAAACAGTGCGTTGCCTGCACACTCAGCATCATGCTGCTTGGAAAATAAAAACAATACTTGCACTGCGTGCAAAACTGTGGTTTTACAGCACAGTTGTTGCTAAGTACCTGCATCAGTAAAGAGAAATGCAGCTTTATGACAGGGTAAAATGTAATTTAAATCAGATTTTTTTTTCTTTATTCTAATAAAACTTGGATGCTATTGGGCTGAGTCTGAACTTGATGAGTGCCTGTAACTCATTTAATTTTGAAGGGAGGATGGCTCCACATGTCTCCATAAAATTCAGATGTTACCCTGCCTATGATGTTTTTTTGAAATCAGCTAAACTGTGTGTTTTTTTGCAAGTTTTAATTGTCCATTACTGCCAAGAATAGTATCTTGGAGGATCTTCTAAGCAGCACAGAAATGGAGCATGTGTTTGCATTTATAGTATTACATTCTAGAGGGTTAATTGTATGTATGAATTAACAGTTGTGCAGTGATTTATGCCTCCCGCCCCACCTCTTAAAGTTGTGGTGTTTTGTGGTGTCCTTGGACAAATAATATGAGTCAAGGCAGGTTTGTTTGTTTTTTTTTCTTGTGAAAGCTTCAGTTTAAGGGGCCTCAAAGAAATAGTAATTAAAATGTCAAGTGTTTGCTCATGGTTACCATATTAAGTGTGTAAATATAACATGCTAAACTAAAGCTTTATAAAGGAAGCAATATAATGTTGCAATCAGTACAGCACATTCTTGAAAGGATTTAGCCTCCTTAACAGACTCCAAGTAAAACATGAAACAAGTTGATTGTTTTCACATGTTCAGCATATAGAGTAAATAAAATGTATGCAGTAATTTTAAAGCCTCATTTGTCCAATCCTGAGAGAAATTAGATGCATGGTTATTGGATGCTTGGTGAGTTGGTGGCTCAAGTCTAGTTCCTGGCTGGCAAGTGTCCATATCACACAGCCCACCCACTCCCCATCACAATTAACCATCACAACAAAAAGGCCAAGAAATCTGAGTAGACCTCTAGAATGAATTCTCTTTTCCCTTCCTGAGGTGGTCTGTCAAGGACTAAGTTGAGCCATTTTGCAGATGATAGTAGTTGGTGAGGATGATTATTAATGGATTTGAGGTTTTTGTGTCAAGGGTTTTTTTTAAGCTAGAAAAAAGTCTAAATTCTGTTTTACCACTTTATGCCTCTGCATTTAACTTCTCTGGGACAATGGAATTAAATTGGCAGTTTCACTTTGCCTTTCTTACAGGATGTTTCAAGATTTGAGTTGTAAACAACTAATTCTGTTTACATCAAAATACACATTTAGTTCAAATTGCTAGATACTTAAATAGATTTCTTTTGCACAGCTGCTGTCATGTACTTCATGCTCCAGATTTTACTTTTGGTTCTTAAATTGGCAAAAAATGAGTTTTGAAAAGTTGTCATACTGATCCAGAGTAAGAATCACAGTGTGCTCATGAGGTGGTATCTGCTTTTTTGCAGTCATCTGACGATATTCTGGTCATGTGCTTTTTGCTCTTTCAGATAGCACTTCAAATAGAAAGTTGTCTTGGAGAGGGATTGTGTAATACCTCTGTGCAGACACCCGTGTTCACTTTTTCTGGAATTCAGTAACAGGATTTAAGGTGTTTTTTGTTTTGGGGATTAATTGTGTAAGACCGAAATGTGGGTCATAATAATGTTTTTGTTTAAAGAAGTCTTTCATCTTAAATATGTGGAAAGAACAGCTGGGCCCCTCTTGCATGTAAATGTGTGGGTTAAATTGCTTTCATAAGCCTCAGTTGTAATCCAAGAAGGTAGATCATAATCATAGAAGGTCTGGTTCTATGTTTTGCTATTATAGTACATACCTGGGGGGAGGGAGGGTGTGATTTTTTTTTTTTTTTTTTTTTTTTTAATGGACACGGTCAGTCCCTAGAGATCATTCACATTTCTTTTCTAATATGCTCCAGGACTTTGTTTAAAAGAAAAAAACCCTGCAGTTTGTTAATTGCTCATGACTTACAAATAACTGGCAAGTTGACAGGTTGAAACAATTTGAGCAAGGCCAAGGATCTGTAGTCTCATACAATTTTCCTGTTTGTACAAATAATAATCAACATGCATGTGCTGTGGAGGTCAGAGTAGGCACCAAATTGAGGCCACTGCAACTTGAACTAAAATTTCTGTTAATTTTATGCAGTAGAATTTTTTCTTTGTATAGCGCATTTGGGAGGTTGATTCCAGCTGTCAGAAGGTAATGGCACATAACATGTCAGGTGGTACTTTGCAATAGCAGGAGAACCATTGTCCTTCTTCCCCTGCTCCCACTTTGGGTTAATCTGTATTGACTATATTCTCAATGACTGGAAGTTTTTAAGAGCAGGTCAGACAAACATTTGGCTGGGATGGTTTAGACAGGGATGATCTTAAGCAATCTCTTGAGGTCCCTTCCACTCCCTTTTGTTCCCTCTCTTTGATTCTTTTCTGCCTTTTTAATTTTCCTGTGCACCTCCAGTAGGTTCAGTATACACTTCTTTTCTGAAACTGCTGTCTAGATTTGCTGTGGCTTGCAATATTGTGTTCAGTTATTTTTAATTTTTTTTTAAATGTGGCATTGTCCAAAATGTACTGCACATTTCTCAGACAGAAAGGGAGACATGTTCTCTGTTTTAAGAAGCTTGCACTCCATGGCTGTCTTCAGTGCTGAAAGAGGTGCTGTTATACTGATATAGCCATCTTGGTATTAAAATATTTTAAGTTATGGCAAGTTAACTTTAGTGCAGCTAGTAAAAGTTAGTATTATAGCTGCCCCCTCAGGTTTATCATAACCAGCTACATTGTGGTAAAACTTGCCCTGTGTCCTCTAGGACAGTGTTTCTGAACCTGTGGGTTGCAACCCAAAAGTGGTTCACAAAAATATATGAAAGTGTCACGAGCAAACTTTAAAAATGAATCAACAAACTTTACAAATGTATTCTCCTTTAAAGGAGCAAACCATGTCTTTTCCCCGGGCTGGCAGAGTTCCAGCTTTCAAGGGGCTGTTTGGGGGCCCCCATGCTGCACATGCATGCTCCCTGCCCCACACACTGGGGGGCTGGGGCCTGGGGATGGGGGAGCAGCGGCTCCGGAATGAGGGGCATTGGGTCAGGCCTGGCCATCACTGATTACGGATGGGTCCTGGTACAAAAAAGGTTGAGAACCATTGCTCTAGGAGATGTAATAATTATTACATTAATCATATCTCTCCTAACAATAAAAACCTGGTATAACAGGGACACAGGCCAAGGATGAAGGAAAGAGACATGCCATGCAAACTGGACTGAATTAAGCAATAACTTGCCTGCATTATCTTTGCGTTTTTTAAACTTAAACACAAATCCACCTTTTTCCATTTTAGCTGTCTTTTTCTCTGAGACCGCTTTCCTGTATAATATTTCATACTTTTGTATTCTACTTTCTATGTAGATATGCAACAAGATATGGAACAGAGTCTTGGTTAGATGCCTGAAAGCTGGAATAGGATCTAGCCCTAAATGTATTAAGTCTGGAACCTACTTTGTAACTTTCAACAGCTCTTTCATATGGCAAAGGCGGATGGGTGTGTTAGGATATAACAATAGTAGGCTTGGCTGTTTGTACAGGTGGAGCTTGTAGACATAAGAAATCCTTGTTTGTCAGAGCAAACCTGAAAGAGCAGGATAATAGGTTTTCTTACTCCTGTTCATCTCTGAAGGAAGCTTTGCAGCATCTGAAGTTTACAGATGTGTCCATTCTAATCTCTTTCATTTATTGTGAAGTGCTTCTGTGTTTCCTGTACATAAGACTATTTGACAGCAATGTGATTGTTTGTCCTGTTTACAAAACTAACTTTTTATGCAAAGAATATGTAAACAGTAGTCAACGAAAAGGTTTCAAGAAATGAATTAAAAACCCAGTTATAATTTTTACGTATAAAATCTCAAACTTACAATTTTTATTTGGGAGATTTTGTTTTGGCAGTTGTCATGCATAAAGTGTTAAAACTCAGGTTGCATACAGTTCTTCTGATAACACCCTCCTACCCCCTGGCATGTTTATTAAGCCAACACCCTACTCCCTGCCAGGGCACAACATGCAACTTGGCTGAGCTTCTAACCTAAACAAAACTGTGCTTGTGTAGTGTGCTTGCATGTCGTGTTCGCATATGGGGTGGATAAATATCTTGACTTATGTTGCATGTAGTATGTGTGTGTGTGTGTGTGTGTGACACCAGCAAGATCCAGTGCAGTTATCCTTGTGAGCAATTGACTCCACAACCTGTAGCTATTGGCAGAGTGATAGGTGCTGGGACTGCTAGGAGACTTGTTGTTAGCTTTATGTGGAGGGCTACACAGGGTCTTGTGATTAAGGCAACAACTGACTTGGGAGCTTTGGATTCATTTCCCAGCCCTGCCAGAGACTCCTTTTGCAACCTTTCAGAAATGGTTAAATCAATTCACCATCTGTAGAATGAAAATAATACTTCTTTTGTCTCATTTCTTGAACTTGTACATTCTTTTGATTAGAGACTCTGAGTACTTGTCTGCATATGTCAGATGTATTGATTTCAGCTGGGGTGTATAGGTGCTTGTATAATACAAAAAGGGGATGCAAATGTGCTTTATCAGCATCTTCCACAATAAATATCTCACATATTTGTACATTTCCCTTCCTCTTTTGGTGTCTTGGCTGCTAGATGAGGTTTCTCTCTCTTTCAGACCAAAACCTTGTGTCCCCCGGTTGTAAATGTGCATCTTCTGCCACTTTATCTCTACTCTGGCCTTTGCACAGCTGCTCTTTGCTTAAAGTCATAGTTATGTTTTTGAAAAATGCGACTAAGTGAAACGATGTTAAGCAATCCAGTTACGTCACAGTAGTTACTTACTAGCAGATGGCAGCCAAACAGCGTTATAACCAAACATCGCGGAACTTTAAACAAGTATGTTCTCTAATAGATCAGTGACGTAATCATGAAAACGTTAACCAGGATGGGGTTAAGTGGGGAGTACCTGTATCTGGATTCCTTCTCCCCCTTCCCCTCTAGTCTGCTTTACCTACTATTCTGTTTTACCAGCAGCACCATGAAATAGAGCCCTGTTGCAGTAGTGAATTGACAAGCATCATGTCTGGATACCAGCACTGAAACTGATTGGGGGCTTTGTCACTTGCTATTTCTGCTTGGGAGCACTATAAAAGCAGGCCTTGAGAGAGGCTGGATCCAATAATATTTTTATTTTGACACATATTTCCCAATAAAATGGTCTTCGAACTAAAACTATCCTTGAAAATTAGTTTGAAGCAAAAAAAAAAAAAAAGACAGAACTGTTTGTTTGTTTTTTTGCTTTTTCTTGTCCATCACTCCCACCACCATTTCTGGAACTGATACCAATCTGGACCCCCACAATGTTTGTCTTCATTCAGATATTTGCCATTTTCGATGCCACATGAGTTGTCCACGATGAAGATATGTCTACAGAGTTGAAAAGATAAGATTATTTGTGCAGCCACAAAGGGCTAGAAACAAACTCTCCCATGGAACTTGCGGTGTCTCTACTTACAAATGAACAGAAACTGCTAAAATACCCTTTTGCATGGTATTGTAGCTAGACCCAGCCAAAGTAGGGATGTGCAAAGGTGACCTTAAAAATAGGAATGGAAAAAACAAACAAACCTCACTGCCGCCTGGATATTTTCTCAGGTACTGTTCCAGGGAGTACAACCCCCCCAGCTTCACTGCTATCTGAATATGGAAGGTACAGTCCCCCCTCTTTGGAATGTTAACCTTGCAAAGAATGCAAAGACTTATCCTGCTGCACAAAGACTGCATTTAAAAAATGCAGGTGAAGGGGTTAATCAAACTTTCTTGAACACCCAAAGATTTGGTTTGTGTTTTAGGCCAAGGTTCAGGTCAATTTTTATTTATCCATGCGGAAAGTTAAAACTCTGCAGCGTCTCTTTTTGCAGATTCCAGATACTGAAAGAAAGCAAGAGCTAGAATCAAAGCAAAGCTAAGCAATTTTCTATTTTTCTATTATACTTCTTATTTTTATTCTTTTTTGGTTTGGCTGATAGCTGCTTAGCCAATAATAGTAGATTACATAGTGGTACAGATTCCAAATTTTTAATGGATAAAATAGTGTTTCTACAGCAACTGGAAAATTTGGCTAGTAGAATTTCTCTAGGATTTGAGCAAATAAAAACTTGACAAAGGTAGGCTTGTTTCTGATCTGCATTGTTTCCAGTTCCAGATGTTCTGTTCTGCTGACTCCAGAGGACACGGCTGAATTTTAGAAAAGCTGGAAAGAGACATTCCACTTCCATCTGTATTAAATATGAAACATGGACTCAAAAATCTTATGTTTCTGAAATGCAATGAACTGTTCAGATAATACATGGGTTAGAATTAACTTATCTGGTGGCAATAATCCATTGGGAGAGAAGAAATATTAGTTGTGGCAGATTCAAATGCCGCTCTCTAGTTTTCCCTCTTGTGTATTGTAATAATGATGCATTTTCTAGCCAGCTTGTTAGAAAGGAAACTCCTGTGTTAGACTGTTCTAAGGGTTCAATCAATTAATCTCACAGCATGTGTCAGTGAATAAGTACCATGAGCAAGGAGGGAGTCCAGAGGAACGTGTGATGTAATGTTGGGGACACATTTTGTGAACTTGATACAAGACTTGGCACTGAATTTTTAGTCCTGCTGCAAGGTTGTTGGAGATATTCAGCAGCTGTAGAAAATAATTCTATTTGTATGCTGGGTAATTTTAATTTTTATCAGGTACAGCAATGATTCTCAACTTTTTTGATTCAGTGCACCTCCTCCATATGTTTTCTGGATTTAGTGGCAGCCTGGCTGAGAACCACCGTTGTGCTGCCTTGGCTTACTTCAGTGTTTATTTGGGGTGTTGCTATGGTGGCCAGTTGAAAGTGGCCTGAGCACTAGGGGTGTGCAAAATGGGCCGAATTAGAATCAGATTCAGCCTGAATTGGGGACAGTGATTCAATTAGTTGATTTGGATCACTGTCTCCAATTCAATTCAGCCAAATCTGAATCTGAAGATTCAGTGCTGATTCGGAGAATCAGAGATTTGGTCATAGAGGTATATAGAAAGGACATTTAAAGTTGTGTCCATGTCCGAATTGTTGAATCTTTTTGAATCTCTCCAAATCAATTCTGAGGGTTCCGATTCGATTCGGAGAGATTAAAGGGTCTCCTGATTTGATTTGGATTCAGGGGTTCAGCCACCGAATCAGGCTGAATCTCTGCCAAATCAAATTGATGACCAAAGCTTTGCACAGCCCTACTGCGCACGTTGTGAAGCCAGATCAGGAAGCAACTATGGCAGGAGCAGGCAGTCCTGCTTGCATAAAGTTTATCAGCCACTACTCAGTCAGGCTCCACGCAGGATGCAGGGGATACCTTTCTCCAGTGTGATGGTGCCATGGCACTCTTGAAAGGGTCTTGTGGCACCCCAGTTGAAAACCACTGAGCTAACATAGCTTTTCAAAGTTTATTTTTCCTGTTCGTTTTCAAATACTCATGGTGTATAAGTCTGGCATATCTAAAAGGCAGAAGCAAACACGTATGATGTCTATTTCCCAGATGTCATGTTGGGGGCGGGGGCAATTAAACAGGGACATTCAGTTAAGCTAGTCTCTAATGTCAGTGGTATAAATGAAAAGGCAACACTATTTAATCTCTCCCCTAATGTAGAGAATTAATGCAGTAACCTATTCCCAGCTTTGTAAACCTTTCTTCCTTGTTGGAGATAATTCTGTGGTAGCCAAGAACTTTGATTAAACTAAATTCATTCCATATGACTCCTTTATCTTTCTCTCTCTCTCTAGGGTCAGTAGTGTTTGTCCTGCTGGAACTACATGAAGGGAGATTCTCTACTCTCTTTCATTATTCCATAAATCCAACTGTTTTTTAAATATTTTAGAGGCAGAGACAGCAGAGGTTTCTGGTAGCTCTACTCACTCCATCCCAGTGAATCTGTGCTAATTTTGGCTTGATGATGGAGCAGTGTATTCATGATTTCAGCAGGTTGTTTTTTTTTGTTTACTTGTTAATCAGAAAATTCCTTGCAGTCTAAGTAAAAATAATTTTACTAATTGATTTCAGGTTAAGCTGGTCGTGGCATGTTTCAGATTATGTACCCAGAAAAGGGACCTCTTCCAAGATTACTTTGAGCCTGTGTTCCATACACAGAAAAAGGAAGGAACTGTTGTAACTATTTTCACAAGGTCCTATCTTGGCCTTTCTAAAACATGGTGAGGTAGAAACTGATCATGTGCATATTTGTTCTGATACAGCTGAAGGAAAGTGGAAATTGCCATAGTGAAACAGACCCCTTGTCAGCTATCTTGTTCCGGGCTGCAGTCCAAAATCTATGCTTCAGTTTAAAGCTATTTAATCATTTTTCCTCATTGGCAAATATTTTAGCCTTTGGAAGACCTCAGTGAAATATTATTTAAATCAAAATCTAAATCAAAATCAGTTTTAGGGCAAAAGTAGCCATCTAAAGTATTTTCTCCAAGTTTGAAATTATGTATGCTAATTATTGGTAACATAATATGTGGCAGGCGTGGCATTCTACTGAATAGGTTAGCCAAGAGATGGCCTAATGCTTATCATGTATAAGCATGTTGATAAATTAGCGCTATGCACGCAGTCAATTGGGGGTAAAACTTTTATGGATTTAAGGGAAGTCACTGAAGTCTAATCTCCTAGAATCTAATATGCTCCCTTATGACTTAGATCAGGTCTCTCTTGCAAGGTAAGTCTGTGTTATAATTATGCCACTGCAAACTCAAGTTTTACCTACATATAGAATCCCTGAATGTCACATCTGGTCCTTCTAGCTTGAGTTGGCTGGTTAGAGGAGGAATTGGAGACTAACATTTGAATCAGTACAACTCGTCAGCTGGTGACAAGGGCCGTTTTACAGTGTAGCATCACTTGAGTGCCACCTATCTCTCACTGCCTTGCCATAAACTCACTTGTGTGGCCTCAGATCACTGGGGAAGAAAATGCTGGAAATTTCCAGTGTTTTCCACCTATATAATGCCAGTGTTGCCCAGGAGCTGAACATCTATCTGAATGGTTGGACGCTGAGGCATGAAGCCTACCATGATGCTAGACGAGACACTTGAGCTATCACGTATACTTGAAAAAGACAGCAAATAAAAGTTAAAACATGCAACAACCTCATAGTTTCATAGTTTCTAGGGTTGGAAGGGACCTGAGCAGATCATCAAGTCCGACCCCCTGCCATGGCAGGAAAGAGTACTGGGGTCAAACGACCCCAGCAAGGTGTTCATCTAGCCTCCTCTTAAAGACCCCCAGGGTAGGAGCCAGCACTACTTCTCTTGGAAGTTGGTTCCAGATCCTGGCTGCCCTGACCATGAAGTAGTGCCTCCTGATATCTAGCCTGAATCTACCCTCTGCCGGCTTGTGACCGTTATTCCTGGTCACTCCTGGCAGTGCTCGGGGGAGCAGTGACTCTCCCAATGCCTGCTGGTCCCCTCTGACTAGTTTGTAACAGGCCACTAGGTCCCCCTTTAGCCTTCTCCTGTGGAGGCTGAATAGGTTTGGGTCCCATAGCCTCTCCTCGTAGGGCCTTCCCTGCTGCCCCCCAATCATGTGAGTAGCCGTCCTCTGGACCCTCTCCATGTTGTCCACATCCCTCTTGAAGTGCAGCTCCCAGAACTGGACGCAGTACTCCAGCTGCGGCCTGACCAGTGCCGCATAGAGGGGGACCTGCTTGAGCTGCATCTGTGGATGCATGACAGATTGCAGTTGGCCTTCCTGACTACATCCCCACACTGCTGGCCCATGTTCATCTTGGCATCAGTGATGACTCCAAGATCCTTTTCTGCCTCTGTACTGACGAAAAGGGAGTTCTGCAGTCTGTAGGTATGGTGCTGATTGTTCCTCCCCAGGTGCAGCACCTTGCACTTGTCAGTGTTGAATCCCATCCTATTCTCATCCGCCCACCCCTGTAACCTGTCTAGGTCTGATTGCAGCCTATTTCTCCCACCTAGCGTGCACACATCCCCCCACAACTTAGTGTCGTCAGCAAATTTGAACAGGGTGCCATTTATCCCTTCGTCCAAATCACTGATGAAGATGTTGAACAGTGCGGGCCCGAGGACCGAGTCCTGTGGAACCCCACTGCCCACATCCCTCCAGGTCAAAAATGACCCATCCACCACCACTCTCTGGGTGCAGGCCTCCAGCCAGTTGGCGACCCATTTGACTGTGTGGGTGTTGGCACCACAGTCCCCCAGTTTCTTAAAGCCATCTCAGAACCAGAAATATACCAAATTATTTTCTAAAAATTGAACATCTAAAACATCAATTAATTTTATTTCAAAAAACATTTTTGTCCTGATTTATATGTGTGTACATAGAGGTGATTGCACAGTAGCTCAAAATGAGTCTTACTCCTGTATATTGTGGAGGTAGGGTGGAGAGCATTGGGGGTAGGTATAGGGTTGTGAGGGGCTGTAAGTGTGTGGGTATGTGGGGTGTGCAGGAGGGTATAGTTGTGTGTGAGGGAGGTTTTGTGGGGTGGATAGGTGTGGGTTTGGGGGGAGCCCTGTGGTGCAGTAGTGGCCAGTGGGTTAGCAGGGAAGTGCTGAAAGGGATGACGGGACAGGGGGTGGGGTGGTGGTGGGGTGACAGTAAGCAGGCACGCGGAGCTCAGCAACACTTGGGCAGGAGCATGGGGTCTGCACCGGTGTCCTGGGGCCAGAGTGGGCAGGGCCCAAAGTAGGGTGTCAGGAGCGCGGGACTAGACCAGCAGGGCTCTATGGAGCTGCGCCAGCACAGAGAGAGGGGAAGTCAGCCTGGTTCCAGAGCCCCTGCCAGCCTGGCCCCATGCTTCTGCTGCCCCACTCTGGGCCCTGCCAGTGCTGGCCCTGGGACGCTGGCACACTCCTGCCCAGCTTTTGCTGCATGCCATGCACTCGCTCACTGGCATTCCACCCCCCACCTGTGGCTGCTTTCACTACTTCCCTGCCCGCCTGCTGGCCACTCCTGCACCATGTGGCTCTTGGCTGCATGGCTAGACCACAGGACTCAGCAGGAACTGCCCCGCCCCGCCCCAGCCCAGCCAAGCCCAGCCCAGCCCCAAGGACTGAGGCAAATCCTGCAGCCCTGCCTTGCCTACCCCCACTCCAATTTGAATTTTCCTCTGGTGCAGGGAGGCAGGAGAAGTCCCAGGATCCCAGGCCAGAAGACTCTGCTAGGCAGAGGCTTCTGGGGGTGGGGGGGAGGTGCATCGGGCTACTGGGTCCTACCAGCTCCCCCTGGGTTCTACTGCTCGTGGCTCCTGTCATCTTTGACAGGCAGCCAGGAGCAGATGCATATTCATTTTCTAAATATTTAAGGGACTCCACAGGCTAGATAGAATGGTCTAGTGGGCTGGATGCAGCCCGCAGGCTGTATTTTGCCTGCCCCTCTGACTTCAGCCTGCCACACTGTCAGTGGACCTTGCTGAATAGGTTCTGGACAGGGCAAGGTCTGTGCACAGCCAGCCTCTACTGCTGCAGCCTTCATGACAGCCCAGACTGTAGCTGTGGCAAAAAACACACCATATCGCATATTGTCAATAAGTGCCCGCTGACTAAGTTCAGCGATGGACTACAGGAGCTGCACATGGCCACTGAGGATGCTGTCACATGGCTCAGTGATTATGCACACACTGACTGACTGACCAGGAAAAAGTATAGAATAGCTCAGTTTATTGAAGCACTAACAACCATGGGTTAGACTCCAAGAGATCTTAATGCTAAATGTGAGTCAGTGCTGTGCCAGTATCTGTAACCAGTTGAAAGTAGATTCTCAGTATATCTTTTCTCACTTCCTGCAAATTCTTCCTTCCTGGAAACAAGGAAAGCTTACTGCTAACTTTGGATTGAATTAGGTGTGTGTTTAGTTCTTTGCAGGGTGCTCTTGCAAATGAATCCTGGAAGAGGCTGTTATGTTCATCTGAATGCAGCCATAAGTAAAGTGACTCAAGCCACAGGTGTGAGTAAGAATGCTCTCTAGCATTGAATATATTTGGAACATAAAGTAAAGCAGGGGTGGGAAAAATATGCCCATAGGCCAGATGTGGCCTGCCAAGGGATTTTATTTAGCCCATGGCAGGTCCGTTGGCTCTGCCCAGCTCAGGCACAGGGGGCAGCTCAGGCTGTGGCACATGCTGCCAGTCCTGCTGCCCCCAAGAGTGTGGTGGGACTTGGGTGTTGCAGTAGCTAGGCTTCCTTCCCAGCTGTCCCTGCAGCAGCAGCTCCTTCCAGTTGCTGCTTTTGGTTTCCGCTGCTGCTGCTGAACCTGGCCCCGCTGCCTGGGCAGCCCAGCCCATCCTTCCCATACCCACTGCCACAAGTGCCTGCTGGAATGGGCAGGTGGGGTCTCCATGGAGACAAGCCTGGGACCCACGTGAGCAGGCCACACTCCTCATGGTAGCTGGGATGGAGCCACAGGCAGGTAGGGAGCAACATGCAGGGGTGGGGTGGGCTGGGCTGGGCCGGGCTGGGGCTGAGATTGGGATAGTGGGGCAGTGATGGTGTGGGGCTGGGATCCAGAGCAGAGCCACAATCCACTGCCTGCATGTCTCTTCAACAGGCACCTGTTCCGTTGGCAGGGGTGTGCAGGGAGCAGATCATGGTTCTTCCTCAGGCCCCAGCCCTGGACTGTCACCACTGTGTGATCCCGATCCCAGCCCTGCTTGCCTGTCCTACTCTTGGATGTTGCTGTCTTCCTAGATTGTTTGGTGGTGACAGTGCAGGGCCTGGTCCTAGGACAGAGCCATGTAGGGAGTTTTGGTGAGCTGTTGCAAACTGGGCTGGGTGGGAGTGGGGTGCTGACCCAGCCCACAACAGCTCACCAAAACTCCCTAAGTGGACCTCCAACCCACATAATTGTCCACCCTTGAAGTAAAGGTATGAATTAGTTGCTATCAGTAAATTCAACAAAACAAAAATTTAGCTTAGATTGTAGTGAGCATATTCACATATCTCACAGGGCCCATTGCAGGTTTGCACAATAATGTTCTAAAGACGAAATACCTTACAAGCAAAAGGAACATTTAAAGAAAGTGCTGCTTACCTGCTCCTGTGCTCCTTATTTATTTGAAGTATTGAACACAAGGGCAGTTCTGGAAAACACTTTCTCTCTTCAGTGTCACTGTTTAACAAGGAAGGATCTCTTCATATTAATCCATGTAGGCGATGTGGAGCAGAGTGCAGATTGTATGCACTGTATATTTACTTAAAAACTGAGTCTTGGGAAGGGTGGGGAGGGAGAAGCACACACGCCTGGGATTCAGTCCCAAAATGTCTCCTTTGCTTTTTTTGAAAACATTTGGCTCTAGTTTAAAAACCAAACTCAGCCCCCAGTTTGGCAGCTAGATGGTGGGCAGGAGATAGAAAGAATTGGGGACCCAACCATTAGCTACATTGGAACTAGTCAGAAATGTTGTGTCCACGTGCGTACCCCTATTTTCTGTACGGATCATGGTGACAGTCTATTCCCAGGGCTATGTTGATATTGATATCATTAAGTTTAAACCTACATGGTATTATCTTACCTCAAATCCCAGTAAATTCAGTGGAGATTGAGGGTGCCTGTAATGTGATGTGTAGACAAGGAAAAAGTCTAGACACACTGAGAATTTTGAGTGACTCTGAAAGTTCAAATGGAGGTTAGGTTTGGAAATAAGCAGTTGCCAAGGATGAGGATACCTAGGGGTGAGAGACAAGACCCAAGGCAGCATGGTCTAGCTTAGTGGGGGACAACCTTTTTGTCAGGCATGACCCAAGGTAAATCTTGCATCCTCTCAAAGTGCTACTCCAATCATCTTTCCTTGCCTGATCTACTGTTCTGCTTTCTGTTACCTGGCCTGTCTGCCACTGTGTTCCCTACTGTCTCCCTGATCTCTTGTGTGTCACACACAAAGGCTCCCTGTGCCACTTGTGGCCAACCCATGGCATGTATGCCATTTGTGGTCTAGCAGATGAGAATTGAGCCTGGAATTTGGAGCTGTTCAGTCTTCATCTCTGTCACTGACCTGAGGTGAGACCTTAAGTCACCTTGCTTCTGTAGCCTCTGTCGTCTTTGTACCCTTCTTTATTTAAGAAGTACATTCTCAAAAATGGGTTTTCTGTCTTGTGTGTTTACTCTGCCTCACCAGCAGGGCCCCAATATTGCCGAGTCCTCTGGGTGCTAGTTTTATAAAAATAAAAGCTGTTGGCACATTTCTCGGGGTTTGTTACCAAAAAGAGCAAATAAAAGCTGGCATTGAAAAGCAGTGACATTCTGTGCCCTATAAAGATATAAAGTTGTAAAAACAGAGAACTTAAAGGAGTGCCACAACTGCACAGGCAGTGCAGTACATAACATTGCCCCCTATCAAACAACATTTCAGTTTAGAACACAAGCTGTGCATAAATTGTTGATGCCCCTTAGCCACACGGTTAGAAAATATATTTTGATTCTTGTTTCAAAGGATGCTGCTTTGATGTTGTGGTATCTTATAAAATTTGATAGAGTATATTGCAGCTTTTCAAAACCTAAAGATTCAGGGCATAGAAGTGTAGACCTTCAAGGCTTCCTTTGTCTCAGATGCAGCACCCCACAGATATGCAAGATCCTTCACAGAGGAAATTTACTAAAGCATATATTTCATTTAAATCTTCTTTTAACAATAGGACTTTAAAGGCCTCATATTCTTATCCTTAAATGCATTTCCATCTAGTCCATGCCATGAAACAACTCTGTTATTTGCCCTTTAGGATTGGTTCTTTTCTCAGTTTTACTGTGAATTGTGATGTCAAAATATGGCCTCCAGAAACTTGAACTGTTCCTTTTAACTATGTGGTGGTAACATGGAGTTCCAATTCAAGAAGGAAGTACATTTCCTTCCTTCAAGCTGGGTAAAGTGGCATTCGAGGCAGCTTATATGGATGATCAGTGCTATTTGAAAGATTCAGTGCCTGCCAAGGGGGGGTTATATTTTCATGTGTGTCCAAATGCTTGCTGTGTCTGAGTTCTCTGTCATCTATAAGTTTCATTTGGTCTTCTGGCCTACCTATAGACAGAGAGGGGAGACTTTTGTATGGTGGTCTGCAGTGTGTTTGGAATATATAGCGAGAGCTCTTTGAGATAGGAGCCTTGGGGATATTTGGTGAAAAGGGCTTAGGGACACCTACATTGGCACCTGGCTGGGGGTCTTATGACCCCTCCTGCCCCCAGTACTCCTTCCTGCCCATAGCAGGGGGTCGGACTAGATGATCTGTCTAGGTCCCTTCTGACTCACTGATTGTATGATTGGACTGAGCCATTCCTAACTTAGGGTGCGTGTGTCACAAATTTCCTTCCCAAGTACTATTCCAGTCCCTTGCCATTGCCTGCTCTGACACTCTTCTCTCTGCTTCCTTCTCTGTGCTCCCTGCCTGATTTACTGCTCTGATTTCTGCTCCCTTCCCTATCTGCCACTGTGTTGCCTACCCCCCTCCCCAATCTGCTATGTGCCATACACACAGGCTGCCTGGGCCACTTCTGTTACACGTGCTGCAGGTTGGCCACACCTGGTCTGGTCCTTCAGATGTTTTATGCCTTTCTGGCTGCCTCCAAGCCAACTGTACTTGTTGTTTAGTTTAAGCAGTGATGGCTTGAATAAGTGGTTCCTTTTGAGCAGGATTATGGAGAGCTATAGCCCAGCAACTCAGGTTACTTCTAACTTTTCTGATGCACAGATTTGTTTTTAATAAATGTGAACTGGATGTTAGGAGTTCATCCCTGGGATCCAGATGATGTTGATTTTTTCAGGAACTGAGAAGTTTGGGGTGGGGGGGGAGGTTGGAAATTAGCCAGCTTGCTGAGGAAAGTAAATTTTAAAGATGATTTCCTAGCTCTGTGGTAAAGAAATCAGCGCTGAATTTGGTGAAGAATGTAAGATGAATAAGGATAATCTTTTGATTAAAAGTGAAGATAAATATGAGATGTTTATTGGACTCCAAGATAAGGATGGAGAGACAAAGCAAATGATAACATCACTAGGTTGCCTTCTACATGCATTCCAGCATCTCAACTGTGGAGGTAGTATGCTAAGGCAGTGTGGTCTGCATGGGATATATTTAGCCAGGCAGTTAAAGACCTCTGTCTAGGCTCGGATGTGGAAATTACATTCTAGAGCAGTGGTATTCAACCTTTTTCCCTGGGAGGCCAACTGGGCAGTGCCCCATCTGTATGTGGGCTGTATCCCACTGCTGGTCCTGATCTAGCACAAAGGTGAAGTGGGTTAGTGGGCACCATCTGGCCATGTGGAGGGGGTTGGGGAGCAGCCTAGCTGAAACCCAGGCCCAGAGGGGATGGGGGTGTGGCTTGGCTCAGCTCCACGGCCCAACCCCAACCTGCCCCTGTGCAGGGGGGAGGGGATGTGGCTGGGGCCGGCTCCATGACCCATCCCTGCAGGGGAAAGAGTGTGCATCTTGGTCCCAACTCAGCCTTATAGGGGAGAGGGGTTATGGGTATGGCCCGGTTCCATGGGGAAAGGGAGCATGGTTTGGCCCTGCAGGGAGGGGAATGTGGCCTACCTACAAACCAGCCTCACAGGGGGGAAGGGGACATGGCCCAGCCCCAATCCAGATGTAGGACATGGGGTGTGTCTATACTGCAACTGGCAGCATTGGGTTTGGGATTTGGGAATTTGGCAGGGGGAGGGTGACTGTATTAATGGCCACTGCTCCCCTGCCACCAAATTTCCTGTCCCATGGGGAGCCTTGTGGGCCACATGTGATGGCTCTGTGGGCTGAAGGTTGAGCACCCCTGCTGGAGATGGAACCTGGGGTTTTCAGTATAGCCAGAGAGCATCAGGAGTCAAAAGATGGTTGAAGTGTGATGGAAGCCTAAATTCTCTGAGTCCTTAGAAAAATCCTAGCTGGAGTCTACACTTAAACTCATTGTCAACATGGCAGCTGATTTATTATTTGCGTACGGGTCCTTAATTTTAAGACATTTTGGACCAGACTTTGAGAATTGTGGGGTGCCCAACACTGTTGAAAAATCAAACCACGTGGGCTTCAAGTTAGGGACCCAAAGTTAGCAACCAGTTCTGAAGATCTTGACCAGGTAGTAGTGTAAGAATGATGCTGTAGCCATGATGCTCCATAAATTATGCAGGAGGCAAGGACTGCTTAGGGTGATACCTTTTTGGGGGCCTACTATGTAGCAGAGATAGTTAGATAAGCTTTTGAATGCAAGACATTCTGCAACCTAATGAAGAATGCCTGGCATTCAAAATCTTGTTGATCTTGAGCGGAACATTTGTTAGTGTTTTAAGTTCTGAAGATAAATCGCTTTACTGTGAGATAGGTAAATTAAGTGCTGATGTTCACCCATACTTGCCCATAGTTTTTGAGAAACTGAGGTTTCTTCTCTCTCCTACCACTGATTGCAAACAGTTATGCAGCAACTGTTTCTTGCTGGACTTTATGCTTAGAGTTGGCAATTATATGTGGACCCTGGCACAAATGACTGGGCTTTTGGAGAGAGGCCTGTTGGCAATCTGTTGTTTTATTCCATTCATTAAAATGAATGAGGTGTTACCCCCAAAGGAGGCTTTGTTAATGCTCTATAAAATGCCCATGTAGGGGAGAGAGCTTTGGAAGAGGAAAAGAGTCCAAATAGTAAACTGAGACTGTGGAGGTGCTGTCTGTTCAGTATTAGTTAGTTTAGATGATTAGCTTGCTCTTGCTCTTGCAGTTTTCATAATTGATTGATGTGTACAGGTTGCACAATGCAAAAACCCAGTAATTACCAAGAGCCAGGTTGTGCAATTGCTCTTTCAAATGTTCTCTATTTAATAAAGTATACCAAATGAAAATGACTTTGTTCCCCAATGGATTGAATTGAAACTTGAAATGAAACTGCAAATAGAAGGTTTACTTTGTATCACTGCAACTTCACATAAGTGCTTCCAAATTCTTTTCTTTTTTGTAAGACATTAAAGCAGATCTTTAAATGTGGCCCATAGCCCGCTTGATGGTCTGTACAGAGCTGGCAGGTCGCATAATATTGGGTCTCCTTGTCTCCAGCTGTTAACCTGCATTGAAAGACAACTATATATAATGTGCTTTCCAGTCCTTCCCAAGTACCGCTCCAGTCCCTTTCCATTGCCTGATCTGCCACTCTTCTCTCTGCTTCCTTTTCTGTGCTCCCTGCCTGATTTACTGCTCTGATTTCTGCTCCCTTCCCTATCTGCCACTGTGTTGTCTGCCCCCCTCCCCAATCTGCTGTGTGCCATACACACAGGCTGCCTGTGCCACTTCTGTTACACGTGCTGCAGGTTGGCCATACCTGGTCTAGTCCTTCAGATGTTTTATGCCTTTCTGGCTGCCTCCAAGCCAACTGTATTTTGTCATTTAGTTTAAGCAGTGATGGCTTGAATAAGTGGTTCCTTTTGAGCAGGATTATGGAGAGCTATAGCTCAGCAATTCAGGTTACTTCTAACTTTTCTGATGCACAGATTTGTTTTTAATAAATGTGAACTGGATGTTAGGAGCACATCCCTGGGATCCAGATGATGATGATTCCTTCAGGAATTGAAAAGTTTCAGGGGGGGAATTGGTAAATAAGTGTAAGCAGTTTCTGTAGTTGCTGCAGAAATGTAAGTGAGATCACAAATGGATAGAGAATGACCCATATAGTTGTGAATGAAAGGGAAGTGTTTGTCTGATACTCTTAAGATGAAGTCTATAGGGAAAGGTTTGAGGAGCCCTGTTTTAAGGCAGTAGATGTCCTCAAAGAAGACATCCCTCAATCATCAGAATGGTATGCGAGGTACCTTCTCTGCCATGATAGCGCGCTGTTGATATATATAGTAGCATTTGGCAAAGCAAGTTAGTTACGCTTTCTCTTCTGATACCAGCAAGCTGCAACTTGAAGTGTTTAGCACAGGGGTGTCCAACCTTTTTTAATGTGGGGCCGGATCACAAACTTTTTATCACCCAGTGGGCTGGTGAGCCATATTCAAATACGTCACAGGAAGTAGTATCACATCAGGAAGTGATGTCATGTGACCTTTTGACCTGGTGCTGGAGAAGCCATGGGACCAGGCTGGGGTTAACCTGGGGCCCGCCTGGCCTGCCAGTGCCATGCCCAGGTTGACACGGTGCTGCAGGACCCGCCTGGGCAGAACCGGGTCAGCACCAGCCAGGAAAAGCAGCATGCAGCTGAAGCCGGCTTCCCATGTGCTGCTGGGGACAGGAAGAGGCCAGCCAAGTCTGCACCAGCCAGCAGAAGCAGCAGTGGAGTCATGTGCTACTTGGGACTGACCAGTGCAGGCTCGTCCCATCCCAAGAGCCGCAACGCCCAGGTGGGAGACTGGCCGGAGGAGCAGGCGCCGCCTTGCTATGGGGCAGGGCAGGACAGGGCAGCAGGGCTGGCTTGAAGTGGTCAGGCGGGTGAGGAGGCAGGTGTGGGCCGGCAGTGCCAGTGGCCGCTGCTTGGCCTCCAGTATGGGGCCATTCCAGCAGTGCAGGGCATGGGCACTGGAAACTGCACGCCCTGCAACTCCAGCCCAGCCCAGCCTGGCACCCCCAGCTCCGCGCGGGAACTTGCTTCTGTCCACCATGTGTCCACCTCATGCCTCCGTCTACCACACATGCGGGCAGGGCGTGAGCAATGCTGCAGCTCCCCTGGCCATGCGCTGGGGCAAGGGGCGGAGCCAAGGAACAAGCTGCACACGCTGTCCTCAGTGGCGGCAGGACCCGGCTCACTGATGAGCCCAGCCCCATGGGGGTAAGCAGCTCCCCTCCCCTCGCTGCTGGCTGGGGCCCATGGGCTAGCCCTGCCCACCTTGCCTCACTGCTGCCGCCACTGTGGAGCGTGGAGCAGGCGCCTCGGGCCAGATAAAAATGGTTTGGCGGGCCGCATGTTGGACAGGCGTGGTTTAGCAGAATTAGTAGCTAGACAAAACAAGAAGGTCTAGGTACAGAGAGTATACTGATAGAACGTTTTTAGAATTTCATTGCTAACTCTGTAGTTACTGTCTGTCCTATAGAAGCTAAACAAATCTCAAAATTGTATATTTTTTTGTGTTTTTGCTTTTGTTTAAAGTATTTTTGGCCCCTCTCAGAACATTCTCTTCAGATAAACTGTTTGGCACTGGTCCTTCCAGGGAAATAGGCTAATTCAGTCCCATTGAGATGAAATGGTATATAATCAGAGTTCTATATTTTGTTGTAAATAATAATGTTAGCAGTAACAAACTGTATACTGCCAAGTAAAACCAAGACTCTGAAATAAATCTCTCTGCTTCTTAAAACCCTATAATTAGTGTGTGTGTATGTGTGTGTGGAGGGGGGGGGACGGACCCTACTCAACTTAGAAATAGTAGCATGGACTTCTAAAAACCTATTGCCTGTATATTATAAAGTAATACATAGATGTAGTTAACAGTTTCTCTTACATGTGATTATAATTATAGGTAAGATATTTAATGTTTAAATTCTTTATTGGTCAATATACTGGTTTGTATTAACAGGAGTGTCACTTCAGATCAAGAGAAGTGATTCTTTTGCTATATTCAGCATTGGTTAGGGTTCGCCTGGAGTATTGTGTCCAGTTATGGGTCCCTCAATTCAAGAAAGATGTGGACAGTTTGGAAAGAGTCCAACCAAAATGATCAGAGGCCTGGGAGACCAGACCTATGAGGAAAGGCTGAAAAAGCTAGGAGTATTTATCCTGGAGAAGAGAAGACTGCAGGGGGATTTGATAACAGCCTTCAAATACCTGAAGCATGATTGTAGAGAGGATGGAGATGGGTTTTTCTCTGGTCGTAGGGGACAGGAATAGGACCAATGGCTTGAAGCTGCATCAGGGGAAATTCAGGTAGGAGATTAGGAGGAACTTTCTATGAGGGTGGTCAAGTTTTGGAACAGGCTATCTAGAGAAGTTGTGGAATCTCCATCCTTGGAAGTTTTCAAAACCAGGTTAGACAGACTCCTGGCCTGGGATGGTTTAGTCAGGGATCATAGAATCCACATCCTTTCTGTAGTGGGGGTCCCAAAACTGGGCACAGTACTCCAGATGTGGCCTCACCAGTGCTGAATAGAGGGGAATAATTACTTTCCTTGATCTGCTGGCAACACTCCTACCAGTGCAGCACAGGATGCTGTTAGCCTTCTTCACAACAACAACACACTGTTGGCTCATATTCAGCTTATTGTCCACTATAACTCTCAGGTTCTTTTCTGCAGAGGTGCTGCCTAGCCAGTCAGTCCACAGCCTGTACTGGTGCATGGGATTGTTCTTTCCTAAGTGCAGGGCTTTGCACTTGTCCTTTATTGAACAGTGTTAGGGTAACATATGGATTTTGGGGGGTGCTGGGTGTACAGCTGAACAAAAGTTGTTTTTTTTTTCCGCTGTGGGTCACAAGGCTGGATAATATATTAAAAGTAACCTCAGCAAAAGCTGCTAGTCACAAGGTTGGATGATATATTAAAAGCAGCTAACTTTGCTAATGCTTAAGTGAGTGGATTCTTAACAAAAGGATTAGGGTGAAAAGTGCCTGATGTGTTGGGTAAAAACAGGATGCAGCCCACCAGCTATTGTCAGGAGACAAAGCAGAAGTACAGCCTTGGTGATGGTGCTGAAGTCAGTAAGAAAACTAGAAAGAACCAGCAAGAAAACCACAAGTGACTGAAAGAAGCGAAGGTCAAAGTCTTACGCATGTGCTCTTAGCAGCAAAGCACGTAAATGAAGGAAATGTGTAGGCAATACCATGCTAATGAAGCAAACAGTAAACAGAGGTGGAGTTTGAGATGGTAGGAGAAATGGGTGGAACCAAAGGAGAGACAAGGGCAGAGTGAATGTTAATATGTATGAACTAAGGTGTATAAAATGTGAAAAGAATTAATGTTCAAGGCTGCTTCCCTGGTTTCACAAGCTGTGCGTCTGTGAGGGAGGTCGCCTGAAGCTGTCTCCATTGTGAATAAAGCTGTTGTGAGCAATGTGTGCTGATGTTTGCTCCCTGCTTGCTCTGGCTAATGAGTACCAGGATCCATGAGCAATTGGACCATTGTCTCTCTAGTTGTTGGGTTCCACATGGAGTTGGGGTCTAACAAACTTCATGAGACTTCTTTTGGTCCAATCCTCCAATTTGTCTAGGTCTCTCTGAATTTTTACCCTACCTTCCAGTGTATCAACTACTGCCCCCATCTTGATGTCATCTGCAAACTTGCTGAGGGTGCACTCTGTGCTATCTTTCAGGTCATTGATGAAGATGAACAAAACCAGCCCCAGGACCAACCCCTGGGGCACGCCACTTGATACCAGCTGCCAACAAGCATCAAGACATTGACTACTGCTCTCTGAGCCTGATGATCCAGCCAGTTTCTGTCCACCTTACAGTCTGTTCATCCAGCCCATACTTCCTTAGCTTGCCTGTGAGAATGTTGTGAGAGACCATATCAAAAGCCTTGCTGAAATCCAGGTATACCACATCCACTGGTCTCCCTGCATCCACAGAGCCAGTCATCTCATCATAGAAGGCAATCTGGTTGATCAGGCATAATTTGTTCTTGGTGAATTGATGCTGACTGTTTGTAATCACCACCGTCTCCTCCAGGTGCTTAGAAATGGACACCTTGAGGACCTGCTCCATGACTTTTCCAGGGACTGCACTGAGGCTAACTGGTGTGTAGTTCCCTGGATCCTCCGTTTTCCTTTTCTTAAATATAGGCACTATATTTACTTTTTTTCAGTTGTCCAGAACTTGTTCCAAATACCATGAGTTTTCAAAGATGATGGCCACTAGCTCTGCAATCACATCAGACAACTTCCTCAGCACCTGGTGCATTCTGTCTAGCCCCATGGACTTGTACATGTCCAGCTTTTCTAAGTAGTCTCTAACTTGTTCTTTTGCCACTGTTGGCTGCTCACCTCCTCCCCAAACTATGCTGTCAGGTGCAGTAGTCTGGGAGCTGACCTTCTCTGTGAAAATTGAGTTGAAAAAGGCATTGAGTATTTCAGCCTCTTCTGTATCCTCTGTAAACAAAGTTGCCTCCCCCATTCAGTAAGGGACCTACACTTTCCCTGACCCTCCTCTGGTTACTGACATACTTGTAGAAACCCTTCACATCCCTTGCTAGCTACAACTCCAGTTGTGCTTTGGCCTTCCTCACTTCAACCCTGCATACCAGAGCAATACTCTTATACTCCTACCTTGATGATGATCAAGATAGGAAGATCCTACCTTGAGCAGGGGGCTGGCCTTGGATGACCTTGTGAGGTCTCTCCCAGCCCTTTCCTATGTTCATAAGATATGAAATTCACTTCATCCATGGGAATCAAAAAGTCTCAGATATGGAGGCAAAAATAAGCATAGTATGTTTTTAGGGCATGCTTCTTGCTGCTGGTAATGTTGGTACAGATTGGAAAGCTTGTTGTTATTCCCGAGAGGAGGTGTGGACTAGTGAACAGAGTACAAGAATAGGAGTCAGCAGATGTGGGTGCTATTCTCAGCCCTGTCATTCATTTTCTGTGTGATCTAAGGCAAGTCATTTCACAGTGATTTACAGCATGAACCTTCACATGTCTGGGCTGGGTGATGATGGCAACCATAATCTTTTATTTCTATCTCATAACTTTTTTAAAGCTTTCAGGGTTGCTAACTCCAAGAATACAAAAACCTTGGATTATGTAAGAGATGGATTTAAAAATTGTGACTGTAAAAATACAGTTGGAATTCTACTAGCTTTCTGCACTTTGAATTTTTTGGGTATGTCCAGTCAATTTTGTTCAGCTTTCTGCAACCACAGGAGCTTGAAAGTTACTTTTAGTAATGAAAGCTTTTGCCTTCATATATCCAAAGGAGCTGAAGCTTTTAAATAAGACACCAAATATTGGGAGATTTATTAACACTGACACTCAGTTAAATATGAAATTGTTTATAATGGATGAAGCAAGTTGTAGTGAACCTCGTCTAAGATGGAATTGCACAAGACCAGGAAAAAGTTCCAAGTTTCCTTCTTATGGGGGGAAAATTCCCAGCTGGAAAGCATGCTGGGACTGTAGAAATTTTCCACCATGAGCAAGTTTCCAGTTTATATAGGTTCTGTCTGAGATGGGTTTCACTGTACCTGGATCTCTGTGCAATGAGGATTACAGGGGCTTGAGCCATGGGTGGTTCTTCATGACTCCTGTGTACTTGCATGTGGGTGGGAATTTAAATACATACATGACACTTGCTTCTGTTGCATGCCCAGCTCTTGATAGCTTGTGGAGTACTTTCAGGGGGCTTTTTACTCCCACTGTATCATCTAAATAGTCCTGTAGCTCTCTGCATCTTTGAGGTTTGTGCAGCTTTGCTGTGGTAAAGATCAACGCTAAAAAAGAAAATGTGACTCTGTCTTGACTCTTCTGCAAATTTGAAGTGTCCTGACTGTTGCCCAAGCTTAATGCTGCCAGGTGCTGAATGAGCTTTGTATCTCCCTGCCCAGGCCTCTGCCACTTCATCTTATCTTCAGTCTTTCTCGTGGGTCATTGATGTCTTTTTACCCAGACACTTGCTAGTAATGTTGGCATCTGTTAGACTGAAATGGCTGCTGTGACAAACAGACATATTCCTGAAGAGCTAATGCAACCAATCTCCTCTTTGGCACCTAAAGTAGATTTTGAACTCTTAAATTCAGTTGCGCCAAATGTGCACTAAGAATAAAGATTGGGGTTTTCAGTGGAATCTAAGGGGAGTTGGATCATTTTATCAAGGAAGTTTAAAGGCATTTTGGATCTAAGTGGCCTGTACTGAATTGCTTTTAGCATTCAGCAAGCCTAGCCAGGTAGCTTTCAATGTTACTACAAAATTCAAATGAGCTGTATTGATAACTAAAACACCCTCAGCAATCTATTGTGTACATTGTAGGTACAAGCACGTGTAAGGACAGACTCCCTTTTATTATGTCTTATTAGAAAATATATTTTTGAGGTTTAAGCTGTCTCTAGTATTCAGCAATATGATACTCAGTATAATACTCAGTCTATTTAAATAAAGCTGGCACTAAAAATATTTCATATTTTGGGATATGAGCATAGATTGGGTTACTTTGCATTGGTTTGTGCCTAGGGTAACCATGTAAACAATTTAAAATATAGGTTGTAAAAAAATGGTATTTAAAAATTGCCTGACAACTGTTACAAATTCTATATATAAGTGTTGGCTATTCTTACAGAGTTTAATATACTACCATATTATTTCTCTGAATTTTGACCACTTGATTCCAGGTGGAATTAAGTGTGTAAATGAATCTGCATTGCTTGGTAGCAGAAACATTTCCTTTTCCATTTGAAGATGGGAATTAGCCACAAGTGCTGTTAGCTGGAGGTTGGAGGGAGGGAGATTTTCTTTTAAAATAGGCATTTAAAATGTCCATCATTGCACTGCTATTCTTTAATAACCTATTGTTCCCAAGTCTAACCCCTTGATTCACATATGGAGCTCCCATTAATGTCAGTAATATAACACTGTGCACTTCATGGCACCTTCTACTGGAAGATCTAATTAAGCCTCACAGCAGCCCTTTGAGGTAATTAGTAGCTCAGGGAAGGGTGCATTTGCAATGCATGGATTGATTTTACAGTTGGAGGGAGAAGCAGACTGCTGAAGTGCTCTGCTGAAATTTAGACAAGTAGCAGAACCAGGGATGGAATCTAAGAGTCTTGATTCCCAGTTTTGCATTCTGTACCCTAATGCCCCTGCCACCTCCTTGTAGCAATGAAAGGAAATGATTTGGGGGATGGAACGTAAGGAAATTAGACTTTTCAGAATATAGGGTTTTTTTTGGGATGAAAGTAATAGCCTTCCATTGTGTAGTGTGGAGGGCCATACCTGACAAGTTTAAACTTGGGTTAAATATGTATGCTCATCACAGGAAGATCAGCATTTAATCTACCTTTTGAACTTGGGGATCAGTGGATTTCAGGCTTGCTGTGGCAGCACCTGCTAGTAAATGAACTGGGGGCAGAATGCAGAGCCCAGGGTTTTTAAGGAAAGAAAAATGTGGCTTTTTTAATGTACACCAGTCACAATAACAGATCTGTGAGAAATGTGTGTATTTGCAATGTTGTGTAGTCATACTAGCTGTGGTTTGCGCCCTCTGCAAGGAGGGAGAGGCTCAAGGCTCTAGCAGCTTCAGGCTCTGGGCATGCAGAGTTGGGGCAGAGGGTAGCCTGCAACCAGAGGGTTAAGCCTCTAGTCATCCCCACCGCACCCCCAGCTACCACAGAATCCCATGCTGGGCCACAATAGAAAACCTTTAATTCAGCAGCAGCAGTATCTGGGGTACAAGTGAGAGGGTTAACCCGCTGGCTGCTGGGTGCCTACTCCTAATACACACAGCCAGATCCTATACTTTCCATTGATTCCCTTGTCTTTCTTCCAGTGCCAGTCCTCACCCCCACCTGTCAATGCCCAGGTCTCATGCCCCCCTTACCTACTACTAATTATGCTGCTGGATTATGCTACTGCCTGTGTGCCCTGTGCTCCCCTCTTGTTTTGATGAAGTACTGTAGGTAGTTTTCCTTCTGACTGCTTGCTTGGGGTTTGGTTCAGCCAGGCCTGGAAAGAGTGCTGCCATGATAATCAAAAGGCTGATGCTCTGTCTCAGCAGTGCTTGTGCTTTTGGCTCTGCAGACCAGGTGAGTAGCACAGGGCTGGTCTGCTGGCTGGATCTAGCCCTGTACCACCCTCTTTGCTGGGATAAGGTTCTGCAAGCCTGTGCTGCTGCCTCTGCTTTGGTGGGATCAGGCTCCACACTGCCCTGCATGCCCAATCCAGCATGTACAGGTTTCCCCTTCAGGGGCTGGATGACGCAGCAGCATCAACAGCCAGATCTGGCCTGTAGGCCAGGGGTTCAGGACCCCTGCTGTATCTTATCCTGTTCACAAAGTGAATGAAAAGTCTGAATGAAAAGTATGACTTGAGAAGAGGGAGGGTTGTTTGTGACTACCTCTCTACATTATAGGGGTGTGATAGGGTGCAACTTGCATTCATCTCCTCAGCTGGAAAACTGCATTAATGAATATAAAACCCAAAGGAATAGAGAAGTTATCTTAAGGAATCCAGAGGCCTAAGGTCATGCAGGAAGTTTGTGGCAAAGCTTAAAACAACCCAGATTTGACCCTGAATCCCACTTAAACACAGACTGTTGTTTTTCTTTCACCAGGATTCTGTTTTATTCTAACGGAAGAATGAGATCCTGAAGATGTGAAATTACTGTATATTTTTTTCTGTTGAGTTTATGATTTATCCAAATGTGGCTAGGTAGCTACATAAAGCCAGGCAACTACCACTTCAATAGCACAAAAAATATTTAAAAATCTAGGTCCAAGTGACTTTTTATATATGTAATACTGCCTTCTAGAATAAAGGGTTGCCAAGAAAAAGCTTGCACGATCAAATTTTATTTCAGAATTAGTAAATTTCTTCAGCAAAGGCTGTTGTTTGTTTAGAATTCATTAGTTAAAATTGCAAATTTTTTTTCTCTTGGAAAAAAGCATAAAGTCAGGGTTATGTGCAAGATGCTATAAATATTGCCTATTAAGGAGAAATATGAACTGTTCTAACTTTAGTAAAAAGAATATAAGGGAGTCTTGTTGTTGGTAACTGCATTAAAATGCTATTCCTCTAGTTGGGTGGTAATATACAGCATATAAACAGTTTGTGCTCTATATTCATCCTGTTATGTTTGTGCTTCTTCCCATTTCAAAATATGTCACTTTCCCTTTACAAGAGATTTACAGATGGCAGAAGCATCATTGATCAAAATATCACTTCCAAGCCAAATGTTACAACGGATACACGTTCCTCTGAGATTGTGTAACTTGTTAATCATGAAATAACATCTCAGTGAAGGCATACTGCATCCTGTTATGTATCTAGAAGAAAAGAGAAAAATCCAGTTCATTTGAAGTTTAAAAGTAGTGGAGGATTGGGGTTTTTTTAATTGCCTTAAGCTGAATACAGGAACTATATGATTCGAGAAGAGTTGCACATAGGGCAAAAAAGCACTTTGGTAATGCCCTTCAAGTTGCTGCTCTCCTAGATGTACAGTGATCTCTGTTAAATGAACGGATCTCATTTGTTTAATTGTTAAGCACATAAATACAATATGAGGAAAAAATTGTTCTGCATTTGGTACTAGCTGGCATCATGGCTGGCGGAGTCACCACTGATAACGAGGACTTAAATGGCTGATGGAAAGTGAAATTTTCTCTTGACCGTGGAAGTATTCCCCTCTAGGTCAAGATCCCTGCATACAGTGAGCAGGGTGGTGTGATTGGAAGTTAGCTCTGTGAACTCCTTGGATGAATCCCCTTGTGGGCAAGCTGAGCTGCCCTTTATTTATTTATTTTTTGAAGGGGGAAAATTGCTACAGCATATTAGTGGAAATATTGTGGATGTTGCAGAGTGTTGGCTTTAAAGGTGACAGTCAACCACATCTTTGTTGTTGCTCCTGCAGCTTACTCCACTGATTTAAAAGCCTACAGTTACCTCTCTTTTGTGGTAGCATGTGCTTTGAAGTACTATGAACTAGTTAAAAGTCAAAGTTTTTGTAGTAGAAAATCCTAACATGCAGTCAGTAACCTGGCATATTGGCTCAAGTTCCTGTTAGGTGAGTAGGGCTCTCTCGCTTGCTCTCTCTCTTCCTCCCCCCACCCCTTTCAAACCTTCAAGTTTGGTTTTTTTGGCTACATAGCACCACAAAGATTATCTGTTGAGGACTTATTTCCAGTATTGTACAATTAACATTTGATAAGATTTGTAGTTGGTCAGGGTCTGAAAAGTGTTTGGCACAAATTACTAATAGGGTAAATAATAGGGTTGTGTAAAATTTTGGCAGCCATTTCATTTTGTTTTGGATTCAGATGTTTTGCCGGTTGAAACATGGAACCTGAAATGAAACGCAGGGCTGCAAAACAGCTCCAAAATGAAATGGACTATCCGGAACTCCAAAACGTTTTAGAGCTGTTTTGAATTGTTTCAGAGGTGGGCTTGCAGGGAAGGGGGTGAGGGGAGGACTGCTTTCATGCTGACATCTGTAGCTGGCCAGTGACAGCTATCTGTCCCCGAGGTGCATTCCAACCCAGTGCTAGGGAATCGAACAGGGGCTGGGAAAATCGGGCTGGGGGAATGTTCAGGTCCCTGAACATTTCCCCCAGTTCCCGGTACAGTTCCCCAGTTCCTGATCGCTTCCCCTAGCTCTTCCTGTTGGGGTGCTGGCCCCTGGATGATGTTGGATGACAGCAGGCTGTTTGCTGGTGATGGTGGTGGCTCTGGGTTTTTTCCTAGCTGACAGCAACAGCCTGCTGAAACCCTGTGCAGATCCAGGGGCCCGTGGCCCCTGGGAAAAGCTGGGGGAATGATCAGAGAGCTGTGGATTGAACTGGGAGGTCCGGCTGACTGCTGGAGCCACCCAGGCTCTCAGACAGTACACAGCGCCCTGTCGAGCCATGCTTCACCCGCACAATATTGTGGGGGGGAATCCCTCTTTGGGCTCTGCCATGAGTCCTCTGAGGCCCCAGTCACTGCTGCCAAAACTGGTGAGTGCAGGGCATTTTTTTTTCTTTTTTAAACTCCTCACTCACCAGCTGTGGAGCATGGGGATGACAGCAGGCTGTTTCTGCTGGCTGGGGCCAGTAACAGCACCCAAATCTGTCCAGCGCAGCCCGTGCTGAACAGTGGGAAGAACCCAGTGCTAGCGCTGGCCTCAGCTGGCAGTGGCAGCCTGCTGTTGTCCTACACGCAGCTATAGGGCCCTGCAACCACTAGGAAGGCTGTGGGGCTGTGCCAGGATCTGCATGCAGGATGACAGCAGGCTGCCGCTGCCAGTTGGGACCAGTGCCAGCACTGGGTTCTTCCTGGTGCCCAGCACAGGTTGTGTTGGGCAGACTCGGGTGCTGGTGCTGGCCCCAGTCGGCAGAGGCAGCTTGCTGTCAGCCACATGCTCTGCAGCCGGTGAGTGTGGAATTTAAAAAATCAAACAAAGCCCTGAATTCACCAGCAATGGCAGTGGTGATTCGGGCCTCTGAGGGGTTGTGGCAGAGCGCCCCCCACCAATGCAGTGCAGGGCAGTGGGGAATCGCTGCCCCCCCCCCCCACCTGGCACCCTCACCATTGTGCGGGTACAGCGTGGCTTCGCAGGGTGCTGTGCACTGTCTGGGAGCTGGGGTGACAAGTGATACTAGTTTTACTTTGAACAGTTTGAGGTGGAGTTTCCTGGAAACCACTGCACCTGTCTCCTTGAAACTTGGCAGACTTCATGGCCTCAGAAATTTCATCCAAATCAGGCAAGAAATTACAATGTTATAGGCATTTTTGTGATTCAGCATTGTAGTCTATGGCTGAAACACTGTCGAAATTCTGAAACCGTTGAAGTTTCGGCTGAAATGAAATGGGACAGCGATTCGAAACACCAAAATGAATTACTGTATAACAGGGGGCTTTCCTGGGGCTGGTCTGCCATTGGCCCGCCCACCTGTTTCTGGGCCAACCGCCTACCTCCTTACCTGCCGCACCTTGATGATACATAATTACGGTATTAATTAGGCGGGAGGCTGCCCATTCTTACCCTGATGCCAGGGGGCACTGTCTCTGGCTCCATTCCTCCCCTATACCACAGCCCAAGCCTCACAGATGACATTCAGGTGGCATAATGCTCCTGGCTTACAGTTGGACCAAGCTTAGCCCTTGTTGTCAGGCCTCAGACATGCACACATTCATACCACCCTCCTCTCACAGGGTCTCTTTCACACATTGACAACTTGTACAGCCTTGCTCCCTCTTGGAGCGGGCCCCTTTGGCCATAGGCTTTACCTAGCACACATCTTGGGTGGCAGACGTACCTGCTCTTGGGCCTTGCCTGCGACCCTCACTGTGGTAGTGGCCAGCCAGTTACCCAACTGGAGCCAAGCTTGCCCGGCCCTTCCTGGGGCAGCTCTATACAAACTTACATACTTATACATTGGGCTCCCAGCCCTCTGGTTTCCCCTTGCACTGGGGCTCCTCATCACTGCCCCAGTGGGGGCTCAGGTGGCCGTAGCTGTGCTTGGCCCCATCTGGGTCTTACACCCTCTTTGGGCTCAGGTGGCCGTAGCCGTGCCAAGCCCCTTTGTACCCACAGTGTTGTGGGGGCTAGGGGTTAAGGTGCCCCGACCCGCCTTTCACCGGGGGGGTAACTGGCCTGGTATTTCCTCTGCCCCTCAAAAGGCATCCGATTTTCTAGCTATTTTGCAGAATTTCAAGCAAGAATGAATTTTGAACAAACCCCTTATTTTGACTCTTAGTTTCATATCACTGCTATTTTAAATGGATTTCTGCCATCCTATTTTATTAAAATCTGGCAGGTAGGTTAGAAGATGCAACTCTTATGGGTGCCCTAGTTGTGCGCACTATTTCATTCCCTCCCCCCAAGTTAAAATAGAACATAAAATTGCTTGGAAAATAATACTTTTCATCTCCTCTCAATAATTGATCAGTTCACACTGGTATAAACACAGTGACATTATAATAATTGCAAGCTGGTCAACAGGTTTTCCCTGCTGGGTGTTTATAGCCAACACAATATGGCTGTACTTGGAAGGAGTTTGGAGCTCAGGAGTTACATGTGCCAAAGTATAGTGATTAATATGCATCTGTATACTCTTACCCTACTGTGCATATCAGTGGGAAGGAATCTCTTAAAAGGGACAGGGAGCTGAAATAATATTGATATTGATTGGATTAGACATTGTTCATATTTGAGCTTTAGCTAAGATGCTCTTGAATTATTCTGTCCTTCATTGGGAGGCTATTTTGAGGATTTCTTTTTTTTTTGCCATTTGTATTCATATAAACAGCAACTCTCCAATGTCATTGTGGAAAAATGTCTAGAAGTGTATCATTCCATTCCCTATACTCGCAACTCCTTTTCCTTACCAAGAATATTTTATTTTGCCATGTGCATACTTTTTTGGTGGCTTTGTTATTAGGCTGGATAATGCACATAGTCAAAGCAGCACATAACTAATAACTGCATTTATACAGACATGTGGAACATCAACCTTCAGGGAGTTTTTAGATAGTTTGCTGCAGTGCCACTCAAAACAGACATAGTTCTGAAAATGCAAGGAGTTTCAGAGAATAAAAACACTTTACAGTCTAGATTTTTTTTCTTCTGGTTTCAATAATTACCCTTTGGTGCTTTCATTGGTATTATTATAAGTGTTCTAAAGGAAAAGGGGACAGTGGGAGGAGTGTGGCAGACTTCAAAATGAGATGGAAATGCTACTGGGATTTTATTTCCTAACAATTATCTGCAAGCTGTATAAATGTTCTTGAGTTAAATACTGAAGTAAACAAAGACATTGCATTTTTAGTGAAACACACAGTAACATTTGGTTTTCTAGGAGGCTCACCAAAGAACCAGCTGATTTAAATTTTCCTTATTACTTTCAGCATTATAGAATTGCTTCAAAAAGAGAAATAAAGCCATCTATTTCCTGACATGGAAGGTTGGGGGTGGGGGGAATTTTTAGAGCAGGTTATGCAGAATTAAGAATAGGGTGGTGGGGGAGGATCCTTAGTTCCTAGACACACTTTTTTTCAATTCAGCCAAAATTAGTCGTATGTTCTTACTAAGTTGAGTTGCTTAAACGTGCACACACACAATGTTGTGTTGAGTCTGGTCTAACTTGTACAATGGGATGCACTGTACAAAGAACACGCATAATCCAGGATGCCAGCACAGTGAGTCTGTAACTAAGAATGAGTATAAATTGACATCTTTTTTTAAGGTACCAAGGAGCTGAATCTGAAAGACAATATCAACAGCTAACTTCCATGCATTATATACAGTTACATGAATTGGAAACCTGAAGGTATTTATATCACAGGCTTGAAGCCACAGAAGATGAAATAACATATCTGTCATTGCCCTTGTGTTCTCCGTGGTTTTTCTTCGGTTGAGTGGCAAGTTTTTGGATCTTAAGCACAAGTGCATTTAAGAGGCAGAAACATCAACTGAAGTGGTGAACATCTTGTTGGGGAGTCAGCAGTTGATTAACATAGACCTCTAGCAGCTGTTACTTGAACTTGGGGAATTACTGGGAAGGGTGCAAGGTGACAAATAGTTTGGCAGATGAAAATGGTTCTTCATTAGATTATGTTAGAGATCCACTGAAGTGTCGGCAATCTGAGTAGAGCATAGAGATCTCTGCCACTCATAGCAACTGGTGCCAGTTCTGAAATACTAGTATCCCATTTACTGCTAATTATGTTGTTGGGCCAGCTCCACATGCTTGCACTGTCATATTGGACTACCAATATGAGTAACCAAATCTGAAGACGGGCATCTCTGTTTCATTTCCCCAATATGGACAGCCAGTACTCCTTGCTTGGTACATGGGGAGAAAAGAATTGTATGGCTTACATGCCCATCAAACTAGCTGGTAGTTTAAGAAAAGATGGTATTCTGTAAAAGTCCTAGTTATTTTCTATCTTAGAAGAGGTGTAATGTTTTGAGCAGTATGGGGTTTTTTGAAATCTTGTTATTTCATGACTGTCTCTTCCTGGTTCTTTTCCTTTTTCAGTTGTTCCAGTAGCATTTTCTCTTCATCCCCTGTTCCCTCCTTCAGCTTTCTGGGTTTCTCAGGGCTTGGGCCTTCATCACCATATCTCCCTCCCCTCCTACTATCTCTTAAAGGTAAACACAAATCCAAGTACCATCTCTATATCAACAGCTCAGAGGACTTACCTTTCTGTACCAAACATGCTTTCTTCTGTCTCTCTCTGTCTCTTTGTCTGTCTCTCTCTCTGTCTCTCTCTGTCTTTCTGGCATTTCTTGGTGGATGTCTTGTTAACTGAAGAGCAGCCTGGCTAAACCAGACTCCTTAATTTTGTTACAGGGCCTCCTAATGCGTCCCTCTTTTTCTCTTTTCTTGATCTCTGTGGATAGCACCATTATTTTACCTGATAAGCTTGGTCTTATCTTCAGCTGAGTCTCCCTCTAGCACCTCATGTCCAGTCTATGTAGAAGTCTTGCATTGTATTTCTGAATAAAGTCTCTCTAAGGTATGGCATTTTCTATTCATCTACAATAAAGGCCTGTTAGTTCAGTATTGGCTAGTTCAAAGTATTGGATACTTTGCTGTTGTTGTCATTCCCAGATGAAAAGATAAAAAATACAAGTACTATGAAACTTTAAGTTCTCTTCTGGTCCCTTGTATCAAGAAAACCTTGTTACTTTGAAATGTGAAATAATTTATAATTCATTGAAATTTCATTAGTTTGTCTATTGGCAAACTGCTGCCAGAAGCAGCAACTGCTTAGTTACAGGAACCAACTACAACAAAGTTAACTGAATGCAGTCCATACTGAGCATGCCCATAGAGCACCTAAGACGAGGCCCCAGTCCATACTTATTGTCAATGGGAACCTTTTCTTTTTTGGGTGGCATCCTATGTGAAAGCCCCATGACTAGAAGCTTTGAAGTTTAGATACCTCCTAGTCTTACTCCTAGCCAAAAGGCTAAAAGCAGTTCCCTATGACCACAGAATGGATGGGAACCTACCACAAGGATAGGTTAGTGAGGTCCATCTGAGTAAGACAGAGACTCCACTGTGCTTCATCCCCCCCTCAGCACTGACTCTTTTAAGTCATGGTGAACCACTACCTTGACAGTATTTCAGCTTCTTCACTCCGACAGGTGGGCAGTGCCTTTTCTTTCTCATTTCTAATGATTCCTTTTTAAAAATTGTATTAGCCTTAAATGTCCAGCAAACTTCACCAAACATCTGCATAAATGAAAGGCTTTGTCATCCCTCTCCTTGCCTGTTGCATATGATTGATACAGCCTTGCCCTGCACCAGGCACCCCCATCTGCATAATCACTTTTGGAGGATCCTAGGACTTGTGACAAGAACCACCCAGTTCCAGTCATGAGTAGGGGACTGATTAGCATGTAGATGCTTTGTAGGTGTATCTGGAGTACACACACATACTGCCATGGCTGTGCTGTGTGGTCACCATGACTTGAAATGCTGTTGACTCTGCTGGGGTGCAGCCTCATGAAGCACATTCTAATTGCAAATCTTTTGTTTTTGAGCTAATATATAGCTTGGACTATGTATAAACATGTATAGAAGTATTTTTCAAGTGTGTGTTTATTGAGTGCTTATGCTAAAGCTTAGAGTAGTTTACAAAAGAATAAAACTTAAAACAGTGACTATACAACACGATTTTTCTGTTAACATTCCATTTAATGCCTGCATGGTCTTCTGCAAAACCAAGTCTATACATACTGTAGTAATTTTCCTATATGCAAATCACCATGGATACATTTATTTCAAGTCTTTTTATTTCAGAGTTGCTATTTTTTGGTTCTCTGTTTCAAATTAACAAGATTTTCCTGCATACAGCTAAATTTCTTAGGGACCTTTTCTGTCCTATTGTAGTGGGTTCCTACCCTTGCAGGGTTTCCTAGAACTATGGCAATACAAATAATAAGTTACAATTATTGTGCTTTTGCTGGAGAAGTGTTACTTTGCAGCAGTATCTTCAGAGGATTTGAGGGGGACCCTCAAAGCTGTGAATGAAAGAAGAGATGGAATTTTACGTTGTAGGAAATTAAGAGGTGAATCGGTAACAGTCTGAATCTTTTGGTGCTTTCACAGTCATTAGCAAGTTGAGTAATACAACTGCCATTTGAAGTCAGTAGTTATCCCTTATTTCCAAATGGGGAATACCAGGGCATGATACCCCTTGGAAAAGTCACCCATACCATGTGTTAAAGTCAAAAGGAGAAATGAGATGCTCTCTGATTATCTGAGTCCCTGTGGCATAGACCAGGGTTTGGCAACATGTGGCCTGCAGACCAAATCTGGTCTGAGGAGCCAGGGGGCTTCAGCCGGTGCATTGGCCACAATGTGCTTTGTTGCAGCTGAACAACTGGGAGCTGTGCCCATGTTGCAGCCAGGGGGTGGGGAGAAGCAGTGGAAGGGAAAAGTCATGGCAGCAGTGGCTGGATCGGAACACCATCCCACCACAGACCTGAGCTAAGTTGTTCCAAACCGTGGCTCCAAAAAGTTGCCAACTGCCGGCTTAGGCCACAATCAGTGAGGTTCATGGATATACTGAAGGAGATTCTCAGGTTGTCTAGTACAGTGGTTCCCAGTCCTGGGCATTCATAGGGCACACACAGAGGGATTCAAGCTTTTATGAATAGTATCTTCATCCCTCCACATGTTAGCAGTGAATATTTTAAGTTCAGTGTCATTGTGGTGTTGCTGCTTCCATTGAGCTCAGTTGCATGCCTTCTGAACCTTGACATGTTCCAAACCCCAACTGTCATGATTGACAGAGGTGTAGACATCCCATCATGTTCATGGCTGTGGTTTGAAATGTAGCCAGTAACATTTGGAATTTGTAAGAGCACAGATAAGGTTTGTTTAAAACAGTAATTTTGCCCAAACCATGGTCACATGGAAAACAATAAACATGGCCATAGCAAGGTCTCTTCTTTGAAATGCTTACTTTTTTCAGCCCACTATATGGAGGGTAAAGGCACAAGATAGTGTAGACTACAGTTTTGGGTAGCTTTGTGATAGAAAAAAATTGAGCTGCTGCTTCTCCCCCAAACAGTCTCATCTTGTAATCATTGCCCTCATCTGCTGAAGTACATCCATGGGATTGTGGATAGTGGTTGTTTTAACTATGGTGTGAAACATTAACTGTTTCTTCCATTAACCATCCATCCTGCTGCCCAGAGAAAAGCCATCCTCTTTCATAGCTGCTGTTTGAAAATTTGCAGATGTTCAATAGCAGTAATATGATTTCTTTTTTTTTCCCCATAGCCTCTCCACTTCTGCTTTTTGCCAACCGTCGGGATGTTAGACTGGTGGATGCTGGAGGAACAAAGCTGGAGTCTACAATTGTAGTCAGTGGCTTAGAGGATGCTGCTGCAGTTGACTTTCAGTACTCACAAGGCATTGTCTTCTGGACAGATGTGAGTGAAGAAGCCATCAAGCAAACTTACATTAACCAAACTGGAAATGTGGTCCAGAACGTTATTATTTCTGGTCTGGTTTCCCCGGATGGCCTGGCATGTGATTGGATTGGGAGAAAACTGTACTGGACAGACTCAGAAACCAATAGGATAGAGGTAGCTAATCTCAACGGTACATCAAGGAAAGTTCTCTTCTGGCAAGACCTGGACCAGCCCAGAGCAATAGCTTTAGATCCAGCACATGGGTAAATATTTATTCAACTTACATGGCTGCGGCATGGTGGTTATTTTATTAGGATTTTTGGCTTTATAAGAAGAAGTAACACCTTGTCTGAGGTATTTTTCTCAAGGTTTTTTTGCTGACCATATGTTTAAACTTAAATACAATGTGGCAAGGAATGACACCCATATACAAAGCCAGAAATGGAAAAAAACATTAGTTGCTTATAGGTACCAAGTAAAAGATTCAGTCAGTATCATTGTTTTGCCTTTTCAGTTTGCCTTTCTGTAAAGCAATCAATTTTTGCACATTTTTATTCCTATAGTTTACCTGTCTTGTAAGTTAATCAAACTCTTATTTGGGATGTGACGTGTTTTTACTGCATGTAGACAGTAGGTATGTAATCTCCATTAGCGGAAACAAGAATTCTTGCATGCTATGCTTTGGTAAACAAAAGTCTGGCTTAAATAGTGATTTTCAGATAATTACGTAAGTGCTGGCAAGTGAACTAGGCAGAGTGTGGTAATGGTTTCCAAGAGGATTGAATTTATTAAGTCAGTCTGCAGTGAAGAACAGGGGTGAGGACAGAGGCAGCGAGAGGATGAGTTGCTACCATCAATTTAGGTGGTTGCAGCACTTGGCTAGAAAGGTTCCATGTCCCAAAGAACTTAGTTTAGACCAGATAGAATAGGGTGGCTTGGTGAAGGCTAGGAGGAGATGAGAGGAAATGAGCACAAGAGAAGAGATTCCCCAAGGTCACAGATCTAGGGAAAGTAACCAGGACCCTGCATTCCAGTCCAGTGGTTTGTTGACTGCATCACACAGTCTTCACAGTGCTTCTGCCTCCAGGTCTTTGTTGCATGCTAGTCCCTTGCCAGTATGGATGGAAGCATATGCTGGAGCTGTGTTGCTCCAACTCCTTTGAAAAAGACCACCATCATCTCTTCAGAAGTAAGAATGTGTGCCTAGACGCATGCTATCACCTTGAAGCAGCAGGCTCTCTCAGCCAAAGAGTATGGTGGGGCTTGGGTTTCTTTGAGAGAATCAAACAGGTAGAATAGGGCTGCACAAACTGTATTGAGGGCTGTTTGTTAAGGTGTACTTTGTAGGGCTGTGTGAAATAGCTGTGGTCCAATTTGGAGTCGGCTGTTTTGGAGGGACAGTGATTAAATTCGGTGTCTTGGATCACGGTCCCAATTCGATTCGGCTGAATCTGTTTCAGAATTTTGACACCAATTTGGAGATTTGGCCATAGGCTATAATGGGGAATCACTAAAGTACTTATAACTTTGTCATTTTTTGGCTGATTCAGATGAAAACAGCAGGGTTGGTAGCTCCTAAGAGCTTGTTTGAATTTACAAACCACTTTTCCCAGATAAACCTATGAATTTCACTTTATCAGCCTCCTAGATACAGAAACTCATGGACTCAATGTAGACATTGGATTTATGATGCACTATAACCTGCCTGAAATCTGGCTCCCCAGGTACCTCTCTCCTTGTACCTGCTACACCCCCCGCCAGACCCAGCCTGTCTCTCATCCCCTGATGCCTCAATTTACGTTTTCACTGACTGGCTTTCTTGCCTACATCATAGCCTTTGGCTTCTTTACTATTCTTTTCATCCAGGAAGAGCACACACCAACTGCAGATGCTTCCTCAGCCTGATGAAGGGTCTTTAAACCTGAAAGCTTACTGAGATATATTTCTCCAACTAGTCAGTTGGTCTATTAAAAGATATTAGATTGACCCAGAGAACCTTGTGTGTGTTAAGGCAGAGTGGGATGAATGCAGCAGGGATGGTAGCCTGTAACAGGGGGCTTTCCCAGTCCTGGTTAGATCTTGGGCCAACTGCCCACCCCTCTTTTTCCTGCGAAGCCTTGATGGAAAATCGATTCAGATGTTACTCAGGCAGGAGGCTGCCCATTTAGGCCCCTGATGTCTAGGGGTGACATCTGTTCCGCAGTTCTGTACGTTTCCTACGCTGTGGCCCCTGCCTCACAGGTGACATTCCAGGCAGCTAAGCTCTCCTGGAGCCTCGCAACTCCACTGCAACCAGCACGCCTCAGGCCTCTCAAAGATCTTACAGGTCTGGACTTCCCTTAGCCAGGACTGTGCATTCTTGTGGTGGCTGGAGGTTTTAAGGTGCCTCCTACCTGTCTTTCACTAGGGAGGCTTGTGGCCCTGGCATTTCTTGGGGGATGCCACGCCACTGGCAGTCCCACCAAGACTCCTGATCCTGGCAGAATGCAGTTTTAGGTCATGCCCAGGACCTGGGGCCTCCTCCTTCCCCATAGCCCCTGCTCATATCTCCAAGTTTGTCCTGGCACGAGATGTTCTTCCCCTGCTGGCTGGTGATACAGTGAATGCCACCTCCAGCTTAGAGAGCAGGGCATTAAATGGTTGTGAAACCAAACCAAATAAAAAAAGGAAATGGGTATGGACAGAGTGAAGAGGGTGGCACCACTCTGTCTGCATGTGGAGCTTGGGGAACGCCCCCAGCAGTGGAACACCAGCTGCTCTACCAAATCAGGATCCAAGGAGGTGTGGTGGGGTGTCACAACATTCTCTCGCTCAGAACACTGGTCAATGGACAGGACAGGTGTTCCTGGGCAACCATGGTGAGATTCTGCCACAGGTGGCTGGCTGCAGCCTGCCTAATAGACCAAGGGGTTGCAGAGTAGTGGCTCCACGTCCTCGGTGAGATAAGAAGCCACTGAGGCCTTGGCAGTACCTGCCCGATGCTGGGGTCTGGTGCCTCTGAACCCCACCATGGAAGCCATGCCTGTAGCCCACATTGGCAGCACCTGTGGTGGAGGAGACTGGCTGGTGGATGGAGTGCTGGGATGGGAAAGTGGATCCACATCTTTCATGTTCCCCTGCCTCTGCCCTTCTGCCTCCCTGACTATGTTCACCAGCACCTCCGTCCAGGGTTTTCCTGTCACAGACGCTCCCCTTCACCCTCGGGTCATACAGGCACACCAGCATGTGGACTGTACTGGACTGCAATGGATCCAGCCATTTCTTGATGCCCTCCTTCAGTTGCTTCACCAGTGCCTGCACTGTGTTGACACTGGCTAGCCCCAGCCAGGAATATCAATCCCCTGGAACTTCTCCATTTGGTTATGAAGCTCCCTCACTATGGGGATCACCTGACTAAGGAGGACAATGTCAGCGCTGAGGCTTTTGGTGCAATGGCTTGAGGACTACCAAGATCTGGGAGATGATATCCTACTCAGCTTTCTTAAGGGGGCCACTGATCCCAATCTCCCCAAGCAAGGCCATCTCATGGATGGTCTTCTGTTGCTCCACCAGCCTTTCAAGCATCAGGTATGTGGAATTCCACCGAGTCTCCGCATCCTGCATGATTTTGTGCTGCTGGATGCTCAGCTCTGCTTGTTGGTCCCACAGCATCTTGCTCCCCTGGATGCTCCAGTGGAAGTAGCCTGCCACTTTCCTGCATTTTGAAATGAGCTGACTGGTAGTGATGGTGCCCTCACCAGCAGCCCTGTTCCTCTCGAAGGTGTCCCTGACTATAAGGTGCAACTTGTGTACCGCATAGCAGATGCTAACAAAGTTGGCATCATGGACCACCTTGACCATATTGGCCCTGTTGTCAGTGACCATGAACCCACGGGTGAGCTTGCCCTGCCGAATGAGCCACCCCTACACCATGCGATTAATGTCCCACATGATCTCTGTTGCCATATGAGACTCATCCATCATCTCTGCTTGAAGGAGAGCCTACCGACAGTCTGACTGGTTGTACCAATGCCCTGTGAGGGAGAGTCAGGCATGATCTTCATCTTGGCTGCTCCTGATGTCCAAGGTGAAGTGCAAGGCAACCTGTGGACCTGCCTTGCGCAGCTCCTCCCTCAAGTACTCCCTGCATGCCTCATACAGGGAGGGCATCACTGTCCTGCTGAGGGTGGTGCATGTGGGCATACAGTATGATGGGGCCATGAGCCACTTGAATCCTGGCCTCTCAACTAAGGAGAAGGGCTGGCCATCCAGAGCAAGCATCTCCCCAAAGCTCTGGGTAAACTCGCTCCCCTTTGGAACACACCTCCCTTTCTGTCCGCCTTTCTCCACTGTTCCAGGGTGGCCTGCCTCTGCTTCTGGAGGACGGGGGCTTTGGAGCGAAAGGGGGATTTCCCTTTGGGTATGCTCCTACTGGTGCCAGGCTGAGAAGGAGCAAGGGCAAGGGGGTGGTGCCTCTTGAGATGCATCAGCATCCCTGTGGTTTCATATTTTCATGGTAGCTAGAGTCGGAAGGGACCTAGGTAGATCATCTAGTCCGACCCCCTGCCTTGGCAGGAAAGTGCTGAAATGTTTCTCATCCTTGCCCCGGCTGGCTTTGCTTCAGCAGTGCAGGGAGATAGCATATGTGGGATCATCTGCTACCTCAAAATGATCCCACACTACAATACCCCCTCCCTCCTGGGGTGCGGGTGGGGATCCTGTCGTATCCCCCCTCCTCAGCAGGCAGAGGCACAACTGGAGGAGCTGACTCAGCTGAGCTACTTGCCTCCACAACTTCAACCTTCTCCAAGGTGCCTTCCAGAGAAGCAGAGCTGGCTGTAGGGGAACTTTGAAGAGTGTGGAGCACAAACTTAGAGTCTCCCTCCTTCCCTAGAACTTCCCTGGCAATGGCACTCAGCTCGTCTGCTTCCAGACTTAGCTCCTCCTCTGGCAGTGGAAGGCTCAGGCTGGGAACTGAAATTGGGGTGGAGGAGAGTGTCATGCTGGAGCTCATGGTCATTATAACGGGTGTTAGTGGAGGTGGTGCAGGTGCAGACATTGCTCCCACCTCCTTGCTGCCACTAGCAGCAGAAGCCTCATGCCTGGTAGAAAAGAGGGTGCATCTAAGTTTGGGCTGGGGAGGGGGGCGAACAACTTAAAGCTCTCTCACCTGCCAGAAGACCTGGCACCTGCCTTTCCAGCATGCTTCATGTTTGGTGTCCTGGAAAACGTGTCTGTGTATGTGTAGTGTAGTGCTTTCCTGCACAGTGATGAGGCACTGCTAGGGAAAGCACAGCTTTCTTTTTGTTTGCGGGGGTGGGGGGGAGGGAAATAAGAACAAATAAGAGGATTTTTGAGGAAGAAGGAGTTGCAAGAGATAATAATGGGAGGATAGGCAAGGGTAAGTGGGAAAGGATTGGCTGCAGCTTGGTAGGAAGGGACTACCAAGCTGCAAGCTTCCAGATGCTGTTCTCTGCTGCCGCTTGTGCTGCAGACACAGACCCAGCTGAGAAATGGCAGAGAGGAGTGCACACACAGAGCCTTATATGTTGTTTCTCCGTCCTTTCTCTAGAGCACTGGGATTGGAAGGGATCTTGGGGACATACTGCAGACACTGACCAGCTATTGATGTCAATGTCAGAGCAGTCCTTCCTTCCTAGTTTCTGTTTGCCTGCAAGCCCGGCTCCAAAACTCCGAAATTTTCCAAAACATTTTGGATGCTTTTGTTTTGTTTTGGAGCTATTTCTTGGTCTCCTGTTCCAATTTGACTTCAGGTGTTTCAGGCACCAAAACGGGCTGAAACGCTTCCTAAACGAAATGGTTGCCAAAGCTTCACACAGCCCTAGTACTTTGCAATGCAAGACTGCTGCTTTTGAAAAATATTTACATTGCAAGTTTGTGTGCAAGTCAACTGGTAGCCAGCTGTGCAGCAAGGACAGTTTGTAGAGCTGGAGATCAGTTTGACTCACCATTTTATTTTTTAACTTCTTGTTTGTTTTTTGTTGTTGCTTGTGGAACAACTATGAATGAGTTGCTTAATAAAGAGCTACAGTGGCCCTTGGGATTGTCCTGGCAGGCATCATACTGAAAAACCCAAAAGAAGGGACATAGAATACAATAGAAAATGAAATGACTTTTCATTGCATTCCCATAGAAAAGAAAATCAGAGAGGCAAAGTATTTGAGAGCTGGTGTCTTTTCCTCTGTTTGCATGTGTATGTTTAAAAAATAAAAAAGCACAAGCAGCAGAAGGGGAGGAGCGAAAACACAATGGTATTGCTCTGTGACCACTTGTCATAATGTGTGCCAGAGTTGACAGGGTGTCTCTGCAGCAGTTCCCACAGGCCAAGCTCTTTCAGGACCAAAGCAGAAAAGAGGAGCATGGATAGTTAACATGCAAATGAAAAATGTTCACTTAGGCAAAGCTGCTTACACCTGGAAATATCTAGTGTTCAGTCCTATCAGCCAGTGATAAGCCATCCACCTTTGAGCTGCTGCTGTTCTGCAGGTAACAGGCAAGCAAACAAAGCCAGTTGTAGTGGGGAGAAAGGAGTTACTGTATAGAGCTCTCCAGCAGGGGCCTTTTCGTCTGGCCCTGTCCAAACTGCCTTTGGGTATCAGAGGAATGTGAAAGTCTTCAGCAGTGAAACATGGTCCACTATTGTAGCAGGAATCTTAAAACACTCAATAAAATGGAAACAGCAACATTTTAAAAAGTGATGTCTGCCCTTCCACTGCCAGTGAGGTAGGCTAGTGCTCTTTCCTGTCATGGTGAGTGCTCTGAGATGGTTCAGGAAAAGTGCCACTGGTGGCTGCCTCTTGCAGCTGTTGTGGGGGCTTTAATGCACACATATACAGGCCCCCTACAAAGGATGGAGATGCCAAGAAGAAGCTCTTGGCAAAAAAAAAAAAAAAAAAAGCTTTAGTTGAGCCTGAATGGAATGTACATTTTGGAAAAATAAAAAAGGCCCTCAAAACTGCATCCCCTCCATATCTCTCAAATACTTCTTTTCCCTTAGACCTGAAGAAGAATGGACTGCATTTGAAAGCTTGTCTAAGTCTATCCCAACCATGCAGTTGGTCCACTAAAAAGTATCATCCACAGAAATCCTTTCCTCACAAATTTTCCTGGACTGTCACAGATATAACATCACTTCTCCTTTTTGTTTCTTTAAAACAAGGGATGACCTTTAAGTGTGGGAATATAATTGTGCCACTTTCGCCCTCCTCTGCTTTCACCCTAGATTATGCCTGCCCATCAGTCTTGTCAGGCTACAGTTAGAGTACATGCCATGCAAGGTGGCATGTACACTATGCTGAAAAACTCAGGTTGGGAAGAGCAGAACAGTTCTGAATCTCTGCACACTATTCCAGTAGTGCTTAGCTTAATTAGGAAATGGATGAATGTGAAGGATAGCATCTGCTAGGTTGATAAGAAAAAATGTAAGTTAAGCCCATTTGGAGTCAAGCTGGGTGCAGCTGTAAGATGGTGGGTGGCTTATACACAAGCTAGCAAATTGCCTGTCTTGAATGACGGGGGATGGGTGGGGATGGAGTGCTGCCACCCAGCTCCCTATGATGCTGCTGCTCCACCTCTGGCCCCATGTGCCCTGCCACCCGCTGTGTCCAGCCCTGTGCACCTCGCCCTGCTGCCACTCCACCCTGTGCCGCCGCTGGTACTGTGCTGTCAGCGCCCCATGCTACCACCTCCAAGGAGCAGGGCTGGGGCGGCAGGGCAAAGCCAGCTCCATCCCCAACATCCCTGCTGTCATGGTGGTGCTCCAAGACCACCACCCAGAGTGCAAATAAAGACAGAAGGCTTTTATTCTGCTAAGGTCATATGTAAAACTACGGTTGGCTGTCCAGCATGGTCCCCATCCAGGAGTATGACCACTTCATAGTGGCCTGCAGTGAATAGACTGGCTTGGGAGACATGGCAGGTCAGAGCAGAGGTCCAGGAGTGAGACCAAAGTGGTTTAAAAAAAAAAAAAAAATCTCACGGAGCATCTTTGTGGTACTAGATGGAGCTGTTATCCTGCTGTAGCTTCATGTTTCCTAGGCCCATTTGGAAAGTGGGTCCCAGGCCTAAAGATGGATAGAAACCAATGTGTGGAGGAAAGACTTTGTGAAAGGTTCAGTACATATGAGCTATCATCCGAGTGCAGTTAGAGAAGAGGGTCCAGGGGTGAGAATAAGTATTTAATTCAAATAGCCAGTGTCTGTATGCAAGTCTCCATCTTCTTTCTTTTGTACATTTTGCATAGGTATTTATGATACAACACTGATGTCAATTGTCTAATTGTTAGGTCAACAACCTAATTATGTGGTTTCTAACAAGGCCAAGGAGCAATAGCACTGGGTATTAAATAGTACTGTATTACAGAACATAAAAGAGATTGTCTGAGGTTGCACAAATTTCAAAGGATATTCTGGAGTATTTAAAATTGAAGACAGGAGGATAGTAAGGGTGCTATTGTGTGGAAAACCTGCCAAAGTTTCCCCAGTATTAGTAAAGCAGAAGTGCATAGAAGGAATTGCTTTCCTTGAAAAAAGAAATGCAAAGACTGAGTTTTTAATTAACACAGGAAATCGACAGGACCGCAGACTAATTTAAAAACATACAAGGGGAAGTTGGAGTGTGCTATGGACTGAAAAGGCAGTGACAAAATTAGCTAAGGAAACTTTTATGTAGATGTAGATAAGTAGAGGTAGATTAGTGATTTCTTTAGGGAGAGGGCTTATATGAAAGCAAACTGTCCAATGAAAAGGGAATGAGAGATTCAGGACAAAGAAATGCAAGCTCTGCTAGATCTCCCTTGCTGCCTTTCACAATGTGTAGGTCCTACAGAAGAAGTAGAGCTACCATTTCAGTTAAAAGATGATGCAGAAGAGAGAAGTCAGAGACTGAAAGGAACAGTAATCAGTTTAGTGTAGAGATTCCCTAGTAGTGTATCTTCCCTGGAGAAGTTGCACAGGTCCCATGGCTCTTTCCTCCCTTACATTTTATTGAACAAAATTTGTTTTTGGGATTTATGGATGCATGATACTTTGAGAGTAAACTATCAGTGTGAGGCCTAAATACATAGGCAGCTTGAAACAACAGCTGTAAGGAACAAGCCCAATGCTGGGAATTGTGTCCTAAAGCACGTGGCAGAGAGGATGTTGGGGGAGGTAGTTAGCTGTGTTCGTTCGAAGTCAGTCAGAAGGCCGGATAGTTATTATGCATCTTTATAGACAACTCAGTAAGATACATATGTAGAGCACAAACTTTGGGAACCCAAGTTCCCTGATAAAGAGAACTTGGGTTCACAAAAACTTGTATTCTACACAGGTATCTTACTTAGTGTATAAGGGAGGATGCAACCACAGTGGCATTTTCATGTTAATAAATGAGAGCTGAGTACTTGCTCCTGGCATGCAAAACAGGTTTAAGGGAAAACATCAATACTGGTTCCTGTAGAGCAGAGGTGTCAAACTCATTTGGCACTGGGCCAGTCCATGAGCCAGATTGGGCCCACATACTGCCCCCCAGTGTGTTCCCCTGATGCATGGGATAGGGGCATCACATGTGGCACAGATCCCAGACCAGATGGGACAAGTACAAAGTGCAATGCAGGTCCCGAAATGTGTACTGTGTGTGGCACCTGCTTCTTCCAGTCCAGAATCCACACAACATGCAGCAGCTGGTCCAGGACCCACTCTGCACGTGGTGCCCACTCTAGCCTATCCAGAATTCACATTGCACATGGCACCCGCCTCCCTCCCGCAGGTCTGGGGCACAAGCAATGCAGTCTCAAAGTGGGAAGTGGGGGGTATAATACTGTACATGCTGCACTTCCCAGAGTGGGTACCACATAAGATGTGGATCCTGGAGTGGGTACCATGTGCAGTCCAAGTGCCAGGTCCTGTGTGTCGGACTGATCTGGTGGTATATGGGTCAGGTCAGCAACAGGGGCCAGATGAGAGGGCACTGCAGCCAGATCCAGCCCATGGGTCATATCTTGGACACCACTGCTGTAGAGTCAAAGGCTTAAATTGTTGTATACAAAAGCTTTATTTAACAGTCCTATCTGAAATTGTAGTGAAATTATCTGATCATGCAGCAGCCTCCCATCACATTAACGTAAAGGCAAACCCATTATCAGTGCAGATCCTAGTGATTGACTTACTTTTCAATGGAGAGATCAAAATTTGTGTTGAAATGCTGGCAACAAGAATAGAAAATATAACTACTGCTTCGGATTTAATTGTACCATTTTGTATCTTCATGTTGTGAGCTCTCTGAGGTAGGAATTTTTATTGTTGCATGTATGCAGCACCGCAACTACAATAGTAGAATTCTTTCTCGTGCCCTTGCAGCAGATGGTTGAAGCAACTTCTACAGAATTAATTGACAATGAAGATGATCTAGATTAGATAAAGATACTATACTTTTAAGGAGGACACATAATGTTAATATTAACTCTGTTATGAGCTGCATCGGGTACAGTTCTGTGGAGCTGTTCATGAAATATTAATTCAAGGGCAACATATACTAGTCAGGGAGAATTCTTAGATTTACTCAAGGTCTTTGTTCAAGAAATTTGTGAAACTAAGATAAAACCCTATTGAATTCATGTATTTTGCACGTGTGGCTTGTGGCATCTTTCACTTGCCAGGTCTGAAGAATTTATTGGGAAGTAACCAAATCATGGTTGTACATTTTGTACAAAACCTGCATAAAAAAAGTTTTATAGGAGAGGATGAAAGTTGTTTGAAGTGATGGACTCTGAATGTTCTCCTGTTATCAAAGGAGCTGCTGGTGGAGTTTTGATACTTCTTTGGGGACTGGACTTAGGCTTCTTAAGGTCTGCACCGCTGGTTTAATCTATCCCTCTTTTCTATTTGAAAGGTGAAGGAACACCAAACTTATTATTCAGTATAAATGTAGAAAGCAGGTCTAATGACCTGCCCTGAGTGGAAGTCACCCATCAGGCAGAGGCGTAGCTGGGGATCTCGGTGCCGGGGGCAGTTGTATGATGTCCAGGGCAACACTGGCTGCCACAGTACCGATAACAGTGGGGCCATTAGTTGCTATTGAGGTCACAGCTGTTTTTGCACTCTTCCACAAAGGCAGTACCTAGGGAAGCTGCTCCAGTTGTCTCCCCTCAGTTGTGCTGCTGTCATTAGTTTCAGGCACAAGACTAACCCTGTAATTTCTTGTGAGATATAAGGGTTGCATTTGTTAAAGAAAACAAAATGGTAAGTCAGCCAAGAAACAAGCAGTTGTTAGGCTCACCTCCTGACACAGCAACTCAGAGAGATGCTGCGTGATGCTCAGTGAAGTGTAAACTGCAGTTTTCGAAACCACCATCGAAGGTTACATTCAAAATAGAAGTCTGTCTTGGATAAATGTCCTTCACTGGTGGTTTACAATGTTGTAATTTTTTCAGTACAACAAATAATATTTACATAGAAGGACGGTGGCCATCTGAGCCTTTGGTGGTGGTGTAGTCTGTGGCAGTGTTAGTCTTTTATAAAGGAGCTCTCTCTCTTTTTCTGCTAGGGATATCTAGATTGGAGCAGCTTCATGCAAAACTTGCTTGTTTGACTCTTGACACGTTTCTAGCTATCTTCATAGACTGCCTTGTTAGTCTGTTTTAGCACTCTGCAGCTCAGCAATGTAAAATCTTAATGAAGGCACATGTGTCTTTTTATAATCCACCAAACCCTCTGTAAAGCCTACAATAACCATCTTCTATACAGCTGATGTTGTTTTGCATAACAATGGCAAAGTCCTGTATTCCTTGATTTGGAATACAGGCAGTGAAGATTAATCCACTAAATATCACAGCGTTGGCCTAATGCTGGTATATTAGTTGTGTGATCCATTGGTTATTTATGTTACGTGCATATATCCATGATTCTGAGAAACTCTTAACTTGACAGGTTTTTAAATCAGTTCCTTTTTAAAGTAGTTTCTGAATATTCTGATAGATTGGCAAAGTCATTCCATTTACCTACCAACTTTATTTTTAGATCTAGATTCCTTCAAGCCCCTTCCTTTCCTCCTGCTCCTACCAAAATCTTTGTCTGCACATATGAATAGCCTCACAGTGGCATTACTCTTGGAGTAAAATTACACCAGGGCAATGGCGTAGAGTTTCTGTATGCTCTGAAAGTTTGTCTGTAAAGTTCACTGAAGATCTGGCTGCTGAATTGGCAAAACAAGAAAGGCTGGGAAGTTCATTGTGATGTAGAAAAAACCATGAGTAGAAATGAAGTACTTGGGTGCCGTCTGAGTTCTGGCTTTTTAAAAAAAGATACAGGTCCTGCACTTGATGCTTCTATCCTTTTTCGTGTGCTGAAAATGATGATCCAGGAGTGCTTCTGAATTTCCTTTCTCTTTTGAAAAAGTTGCAATTTAGGGCCAATAATCTAGCAAGTATATCAGACCATAAGTGTGGCTTCATCTTAGAGTTAAAATAATTTCTTCTAAGAACCTATGAAAGTTGTAAAGAATTTTGTGATGTGCTGAGACAGTATAATAATAATTAATACTATACAACTGTTTAATATATGATGTAGCATTCTTTCCCATCATGCAACTTGAAGTCCTCTTGCAAGATTCCTATATGTGTACTTGTAATCAAAGGAGCTTGAAGAGGTAATAAACTGAATGCTTTACATTTCTTAAAGCTGAGCATGAGGGTTTTTTTAAGGGAGAAAGCAGGGTAGCTTTGCGCCTTAGATTAAATCAGAGATGCATAAGCTTTTGTAAGCAGCAGCTTACTTCGTCAGCTGCTGTGAAGGAACTGCAGGAAGCACAGCTTCTAAACAGAAAACAGAGATTAGAATACAAAGGAGATGGGACCAGGCACAGCTGGGAGAGGCAAGGTGGTCTTCCAGCTGTGTCCCCTTCTCTCTCCTTTGTATTCTACTTGGCTTTCTGGGGTCCCATTTCAGCAGCTGATGTGAAGCAAGCTGCTGCTTATGAAAGCTAATTATGCATCTCTGATTTAGTTAGCTCATAAGATGTAAATCTACCCTGCATTCTTCCTGATTTCAGACTAATGTGGCTCTCTCTCTTTTTTTTTTTTTTTTCTTTTCAAGAAAGCAAGGGAGTACAGTGGCATTTTTGTTTCTGATCATCTAAATGCTAGTCCTGATTCAGGCTATTCATATAAAAATAGGTTAGCTTTAATGGAAGATGCATTGTTGTGAAAAATATCAGCCGTTATTATAGTTATAGTCTCATTTAAGTGTCAAGCAGTTAAGAAATTCAGATGCCAGAGTTTCACAAAGAATTCTAATTCCAGTTTCCTCATTTTCAAATATATTCTTGTCTTTGGAACTGCAGTGCTCTTGTAAGATTTTAAAATTAAGGTGCATGGATTTGAAATATTCCCTCTAGCCTAACAAATATTCTTGTCCAGGGTAGAACATAGCTAGCTGAGAATCTTTAAGCTGCTTGTAAACACAACAAGCATGCATTTTAGTCCTTAATTGAACATCTGTTTTGGTTGAGGAATTCACAGTAACATCCCAGTATAAGGTGATGCCCCTGGATGAGTTGCTGGTATGGGGCCTTAAACCCAAGAACTCTGAATATAAAACATATACCTCTGCTACATGAGCTAAATCAGAGGTTCCTTAGCTTAAACGCTGCAACAGTCTTCACAAACATCTTCATGTGCACTAGCTATTGGAGGGGCACCAAGTGTCTGTAGTATTAGGGCTCGGACCTGTGACACGTTTGAAAATATTATCAGCCTTTACATTGGTGTAAACATGGTGTAAGCTACTTGAATGTGGGGTAGAATTGCCTCAGGAAAAATTGGGAACAAAGTTACATTGGTATAACTTACAGCAGTGTAAATTCAGTATGTCTCCAGTTACCTCTGGGCCACAGATTCCTTGTAAACCAGGGATATCAAACGCATCTGACCCTATGGGCTGGATGGGGAGCACAGGGCCAGTCTGCAAGCTGAATTTGCAGACAAGGCCAGTCTACAAATTGGACACGTAGACTAGTCCCATACACCAGAGCCAGCATACAGGGCCAGTCTGGCTCAGCATACAGCATGTGCCCTGGACTAGCTCTGCATGCTGTGTACAGTGCAAGCCAGCACCAGCCTGGGACTTGCACGTGGAGCCAGCTGGTTTTGGGGCCAGTCCTGATTGGGCCTGCAGACTGTCCCCATGCACCAGAGCCTGCATGCAGGGCTGGTCTAGCAGGATGCTGTGTGCAGTATAAACACCAGGTCCAGCCCTGCATGCTGTATGCAGCACTCACTGGCCCCAGTTTGTGGTCTGCACTGCATGCAGTGTGCAGGGCCAGCATGGGGCACATGTTGTTGTATGAGCACCAGCATCAGACTGGCTCAGAGATGGTTTGTGGGCGCAGTCTGGCCCCGGAGTCATTGCACAGTGCCAGTCCAGTTCAGTGTGGTCACCTCATGCAGCATGCACCAGACAGGGTCCATGTGCAGTGCATGGGGTCAGGGCCAGTGCAGGGTTGGTCAGAGGGTCCCAAGGGTCTAGCCCTTGGGCTATATCTTTGACACCCTTGCTATAGGCAGTCAAGCTATTACCTCAGGGATGGGCAATTATTTTGGGCGGAGGGCTGCTTACTGAGTTTTGGCTAGCCATCAAGGGCCACATGACAGGCAGCCAGGGGCAGATAAATATTTATTTTCTAAATTTGGGGGGGGGGCCCCACGAGCCAGATAGAATGACCTGGTGGGGTGTATCCAGCCTGCGGGCCACATTTTGCCCGCCCCCGTATAACCTGCTCCCTCTGCCACTATGTGGTGAGGGACTGTATTAATACCTACTGTATGCAGCTACCATTGAAGACCTGGTCATCTCTGGCTGCTGACAGATGTTGGGGGGAAAAATGAAACAAAATGGCACTCTACTTCCAGCTCAGTGCACCCCCACATCGAGGACAATGCATGCCCAGAAGAGGAACCGCGTCAGTTTGAAACGGCTCACCCAGCATCTGTATAGATCACACGGTTCAGAAAGAGAAAAGTGTCAAAAAACCCCACTGAAGCGCACAATCTGTAGTACAGATGCTGGGGAGCCAGGGCAAACTGATACAGTTCCTCTTCTGGTGAAGAGCCTTTTTGGGGGGGTGGGGGGGTTGGTTTTGTTTTCACATCTATCAGTAGCCTCTGTGCCCAGGCACCTGGTGTAATTTACACTGATGTAACTTGCACTTGTGTTAATGTGTTGTGTGCATCTAGGTCTCTGCTGTGGGTTACATAGGTGTTCCTTCCTAAAGAGACCTGTCAAGATTTGTAGGATTCAGTCTTGACTTACACAGGGTTGTAATGTAAAGGAAAAATCCCCAGTATATTTAGTTCTAAAAGAACAACCTATTTCTTTCTAACTGAAGTGGAGAAATTAAAATCAAATCCAACCTGTAACTGTTGATGCATCTCACATCTGCTTTTGTAGCAATGTTGAAATACAAAGCCTGGAGCTCTGTTGGTGATTGTTGCTGATGTAATAAGGTCCTAATCCAAATAAGCATTGAAGTATGTGCTTAACTTTAAGCATGCAGGCTGTGCTATTGATGTCAGTAGGACTACTCACATGTTTACGGGCTATTGTGAAGGAAGCCTAAAACGTTTTGGCATGTTAAATTGCTGCATATAACAAAGCTTATTTTAACAAACTATGGTCAAGCTAACTTCATCTCTGTGAAAGTTGTTTGGCAGTAAAAAGTAATATCTGGCAAAAAGGAGGTGTTCAATGGAAATTCCAAATCTGTGATTTATTATAGAAACTGGGTAGAGTCAGGGGAAAAAGTATTAAAACCTGTAGCAGACAAGCATGTGGTTTTGAACACCAGTAGCCATTATTCATGGCAACTCAGTTAAAATGCTGAAGATGCTGCTTTTGGAATGAAACTGTTTTGATTAATTATGCCTCAAAAGGCAGAGATCAGCTTTTTTTTTCCTATATGTAACTTCCAGTGATTAACTTTGAGTGTAAAGTTATTTAGGAGCTGTTGGGCTAATTGACTGAAACAGTGTAATAGGGATATATATATGAGAAGAAGCACAGTTGGTTTTGAATAATGTAAGAGAAGTAGTCAACTGTAAAATTGGTTACGAGTCGTATCCAATCTTCTGGTATAGCTGCAGCCTCTGGATTTTGGAAAGTGTTTGATATATAGTGTAGCTAAACTGCTGCAAACAGCCTCAAGCTTGAGGAAACACAAGGGTTTCTTTTCATTGAAGACTGTTCTTACTTATTCTGCTTTCAGATAAATGCCCTTGATGGTGACTGTGTGTCTCTGTATAAATGATTTGTCCTTTTTGCACCTGGCTTCTCTCCCCTTTCTCCTTCGTCCCAGGTGTGATTATGTAATGGTAATTGTTCAAACACAGTCTTCTACTGCAGCATCACCAGTTCAGAGACAGTAGAAAACGGGTTTCGCTGGGATGGGTAGAAATTGCATGGAGAGGGGAGAAGACTCAGGATGTGGTACTTGTTGTTCTTTTTTCTTTTTAATTAATAAAACTTCCTAGAAACTTGTTCCTTCAGTGCTCTCCAGTGAAACTGCAGTATTTCACTCATGACTGTACAGTCCTGAATTCACTGGTCTCTCCAAACCATGTGTATCTCTGTTCATTTCTTGACTCCGGTGCTTTTTTTTTCAATTGGGAACAGCAAGGGGGTGGTTCTGGTGCAAGAAGTATGCCACTGGATGCCTGCTGCCCACTATATTTCACTACTTGATCTTGTAGGATGGGCCAAAGAGGTCTATGGAAGTGGCCAAAAGAGCAACTGCAGTAGAAGCCAGTACTCTTAAAGCCACTAGTCTGCTGCTTCGGTAGGTTGTGTGCAATTGGAACAACTAAAACAAAAAGGGATGCATTGGTTCAGTTCAGTTGGTGCAAACACTTGTGTGGGCACCTGTTTCAGTATGAGGGATTTATTTTGGCTTAGCATAAGCTCGTTCCCATTGTATTCTACATTAAAATGACATGAGCCTAGTTTAAGTTGAAATAAGTCTTTGTGCAACTCTTTGAACCATTGGTAAATATAATGCAGTTTAAAATTGCATCTTGAGCTAAACAAGTACAGTTCAGCACATGGGCACAGTAGGCATGTCAACACCTGCTGCTATGGCACCATTGTTACTGCGATGTCATTTAGTACTTCCTTTTTGAAGTACTAAATGATGGTGCAGTAACAGCTTGTACTGTACCGTGCAAGTGGTGCGCGGTTATTTTTACCCGTTACGTGACTGCAGCAACCTGCTATACTGAGGGAGCTTGTTGCTATGGTGATATGGCTGCAGTGTCATGGTTTGTGCCCACTGATACTATGTTGCCATAGCCTCATGTGTAGATGCATCTAGTGGCAGTTACTCAATGTAGTCTTTACCTTGGTGCCTTATTTCAGCCATACAAGGCATGGCAGTTTCTGACAAGTTTTAACTTCCCAATTTACTACCCCCTCTTACTTTTAACTGATTTCAGTTTAATTTAAAGAGCCCGCTTAGTTGTCATCTGCAGGAAATATGCCAAATAGTATCTCATTGTGGTTTGTCTCTGCTTATTTAAGTAAAGTAGCAATGAAGCAGGGAATAAATTGTCTGTAAAGGTAGTGGGAATGCTGTATGTTATGCAAAAATGACTTTGTGAACTGAAGATTAGTTCTTCCTCTCGGGGAAAATACTTTTTTTAAAAGAAGAACTGATGGGTACAACAATGGGTGGATCTAGGATTTTGAAAAGGGGGGCACAGATGTTATAGTGCATCTTCATCACATATAACATAGTACATATTTTTTTCAAGTTAAAGAGAAACAAAAAGCTTTATTAATATGCCAGAAGCCTAGAGCTATATTTTTCATTTTAAGATCCAAGCAAAATGAAAAATAACTGTATTGGAATGTGCACAACTTTGCCAAATTGTATATTCAATTTAAAAAACACAAGAAACTGAGCAAAAATGGTCAGAATAGTCAAAAGATACTGTGTCCTTTGTCTTGTAGTTATTATACTTGCCATATTTGCTCAGCTATAAGACAACCCTAATTATAAGGTAACCCCCCAATTATTAATTCTATGGACAAATTATAAATTTAATATAATTTTCTAGGCAAAGAATCTAATTGGATGTTTGTCTTGATTTTTTTCCCCCCCCCCCCTTCCCACTGCTACAGCAGGGAAAATAAATCTGGGTGGGGTTCAGGTAGTCCCTTTGCCTTCTGCCTCCCCCCAAATTCTTCTCCCTTCAGCCCCTTTCCCCCTTCCTTATTGTCAAACCTGGCTATCCCCTTAAGGGCCAAAAGAAAAAGTTTCCTATCAGCATGTTTGCCCAATGTGGGCCATATACTTTATAGTTATGCTCAGTGTTGACTGCATTTAATCAACTTCATAGTTAGTTTCCATTACTGTGAGCACATGCTGCTTTTAGCAGCTGTTCAAAGATAGACAATGTAGTTAGTGAGGTTACATTTGCATGGGAATGTAAGAAGAAGGGCTCTTTTCCGCATGTTGATGGTGTGGGAGAGGACTCGTAAGTTCATCTCTAATTCAGATCTGTAAAACAAAATCGAGCTTTCTTAAACATCTTGACAGTGCTTCCAGCATTTCATTGGCAGTCATTACTACACCTGAGGTTAATAATGACCACAGCTCAATCAAGGTTTTTATCTAGAGCTCGGCAGACCTTTGAAATAGCCATTCCTGGTGGCTGTCTTTTCTAACAAACAGTAACATTGCAGAAGAAAGGATAGTTTGAATAGTGGAAAATTTAGACCATTAAAAAGGAGAATTGTTAACACGTTTGGAGTGAAGAGAGATTAGGAGGAACCTGATAGATTAAAATGTGCCTTCAAGTCAATTAACGCTTTCAGTGCTTCCTGAATAGAAATTCTGCTTCCCTTCCAAGACGGTTGGTTTTTAAAGTTTGGGTGGAGTAGGAATCAAAGGGGAGTGCAGCTGCAACACAGTACTCTCCTCCCAACCCCCCTCCGATGCACCCTTGAGTACAATCTTGGTGGAAAGGAAGGTAAACGGTTGTACTGGGACTTGTACATTGAAACTATTTGTTCCAGTGTTGCTGCAGACTGCTGTGAAAAAGGTCAGTTAATCTTTCTGTGTCCCAGATCCTAATTTGTAAAATGGGGACAATGATCTTTTCTTCCCTCCTTTGTCTTATCTGTTAGGTTTATAAGAATTTGGGGACAGTGAATCTTTCTTAGAGTTTTGTTAGATCACAGCCCTAGATGATATATACCTGGTGACCTACCAATGGATTTTGTATGGAGAGAAGAAGAATCCCACAGTACCATAGACATAAATATGTGCACAGTAGCTTCACATGAATACAAATTGTCATTGGTATGAGTAAAGCTGATGCAATAGAGTTCGTGTAGAGCACTGCGAAACTTTGATGTTTTCATCTGTGCAGGTATAAAAGGATATTTCTTTCATGAAAGTACTTGAATCTAACATGCCTTCTGGAACTGTTTTGTTTAGTATTTGACAAGATAACTTGTCTTCTGGAAAAGACATTTCAAAAGGAATTATTTACAAAAGAAAATTCTAAAATTACACTCCTGGGAGCAAATGTGCTCTTGGTTATTTTAAATAGCAGCAGCCAGTACTTTAATAGGAATACCAGGTCTGAATAAAAAAAAAAATTAAAGCTAGATCAAATTTTAGTTTATAGCAACAATTTTGAGTACTCTTTCTGTCATCTGATCACGTAGTGTTCATGGTAAAGCTGAATCCAAGACCCCTGCTGTCCAAAAGGACTTGACCAGCTTAAGCCTTTGTCCTCCCCCAACCAGTATTCTGTTTTGCTCAAAAAGGTTGTGGTCTTGAGACTGAAGCACTAGTCTGAGTGATGAGACCCACCCCAGTTATAATCCCAATTCTAACACTTAGCTCACTGTGTGGCCATGGATAAATCACCGGTGCATGCCTCAACTTTCAAATGTATGAAATGGGAATTGTTCCCTGCTCACCTCTCAGTGGTCATATAAGACTTGGTTAATGTTTGCAAAGCACTTTTTTATGGGCAAAAGAAGCTCAGTAAAAAAGATCCCTGTTCTTTACTTTTTGGAAATCTCAGGGGGACGTATTTAGTAGTATATTGTCCATGGCATCTTATTGGCTGAGCATTGACTATGAGGCTTATTTTAAAGGGAAGAATTTTTACAGTCCTCTGAAGTTATGCTTGAAGGCTCATTTCAGCTGCCTGTGCCCTTTTTCCAGTTTCTGAACCCTTTTTGTCTGTTTCTTTCCTAGCCCAAAAAAGGTTTCTTGTAGGGGTGCACTGATATATCAGTTAGTTATTGGATTGGCACCAATAAAAGGAAAAATGGCATTATCGGCTATCAGCTTTTTTTGGTTGTTGTAGCCATAATTACAGCCATGTGCCCTGGTAAGCATAGTCCGGTCCCTGCATCCCATGGCCAACCTGAGCTTGTGGCAGACTACAGGTCCCAGCAAACAGGGGTAGGGGTAGGGGGCGCTGGGGAGCGGTCACAGGGCACTGCACTCAGCAACAAAGGGACCATTATCAGCTCCTGCTGTTGCTGCTGCTGCCATGGCAGTGCCACGTGCAGCAGGGGCATGAGCACTGGGGCTATTGCAGAAACATTGGGCTGTGCATGGGAAGGGTAAGGCGCTGCCTGAGGGGACAGTCTGCTCCGCTGGGCACCAGGCACCTTTGCAAAAGCAGCTTCTCCCTGGTGGCTTCAGGTGTGTGGGGCCTGCCGAGGCAGCGGCATGCTCGGAGGCTCCAAACCTGCCTGGCACAAGTAGTCCACCCCACCCACCCAGGACAGCAGCATGGGTTGTGCAGGGAGTGAGGAACCATGGGCAAGGAGGCAACATGTGTGGGAATAAGGTGGTCACTGCCTCCCTTATCAAGGGCCAGAGCAGGCAGGAGGCTAACAGGCTGTTGAAGCTGTAGTGTTTGTGTACGCCTGTTGGCTTAGCTTTGAGAAATCAGTTGGGCATCATGCTCCTTCCATATGATAATGTAGGGTAGAGCTTGGCATCATGTCTCCTGTGGACTGGATGTGGTGTGCAGGGAGGGCAGGGGGGCGCTTTGACAGTGTTTCAGGGGCATGGGCTTCACATGGAGCTGCACCCACCCCTCAGTGGGGGCACTGGGGAGAAGAAAAGGCAGGGAAAACTGCTGCAATAGTGGTTGCAGTGGAGTCCTTCCTTGCCCACCTCGGATCTGAGCCAGGTTGTTTCAGCCTGGAAGTCTGAAAAGTTATAGACAGCTGGTGTAGGGTGCACGCAGAAGAAACTGATCTGTCTACACAGATGTTTTTAGTGACCCTTGCTACAGTAGTATTTGAATGCCTACCATTAGTTAGTGAACATCAGGCTTTTCTTCTCTATTACCAACAAAGAAGGCTTGAATTTATTTTTATTTCTGAAACAAATTAATCTGTGAGAATAAGGCTATTATTGTGGGAAAGACTTGGTGTGGAGAGAGGTGTTTTTATATTTGGCACTGAATATGGCAAGAATAGTGACAGCCCGTATTTCTTCTGGCTGGAAATTCCATCTTTTTGCTCCAGAAAAGGAAATTCCATACAAAAAAGTGCTATGTTAAAAAGGCAGTAAGGTTTAAAGCATTCAGAGCCCAAAAGTGAGGAAGTGAGAATAAAAATTTAAGTTGCTCTAGCAATACTTTTTCACATTTCTATACAGTGTGTACTGGTTTTTTTAGTGCATGACACTAGATTGTTTGGTGCACAAGATAGTTGGCCATTCAGAATTTTTCCCTATTTTGTGGCTGCAGGAGGGGAGGATAAAAACTTAAAATCATATGAAAATGATACTTTACTGGAATTTTGCTGGGGGAAAAAAAAACATGTTGTATGTCTCCAGCTCATGTAAACCTGTTGTTTCTTTGTGGTAAATGGAACTGTATCCATTTGTGCTGCTTGTGCAACTGGCCTCCTTTTGTGCAAGGGGACCATAAGATGGGTGACAGCTCTTTATTTGGGGAGACAGAGGACTGTTCATTGTTGTGACCTTACCTTCTGTGGTACCTGCAAATTCAGCTGCTGCTGTTTGAGAGCATGCCTCTGGTTTCTTCCCTTCAGAGATGATGACAGAAGGCATGAAATATCAGGAAATAAGGACTGCCCTGCAGGTTTAATACCAAAGGGAAATATAGTCTCCATCCTGTTTTGATCCTGCACCTGGAATTTTAAAAATGAGCTAAACAGGTGAAATCCAGGCCACAGGAATACAGCTCAGCCATTTTGCATGTCAGCTATCCACTGCCTTCTCCATATATTTTCAATTCCACATTCGTCCTGTTTCAACATGATAATCAAGCACGTGCCAAAATCTGTTTACTTACTGACTTCATTGGGAGACCCCTTGATTAATTTTCCTCATGATGTAGGGCTTTAGTAACAAAACTTGGAGCTACTACACTTAATTTAGTGATGGACTACTCTTAAATAGAAGCTTCATTAGCTTGCCTCTAGGCTAATAAACTTTGGTTACTGAGACATTGACTAGATTGCTTGGAAGTTGCTTGGAAGAGGCTCATGCTTCGGTTCTAACTGATAAATCTTCAGTTGCATTTGATCTGCTCTAGAGAATGTTTACTATAGCAAAATATGAGGAAATTTAGGGCCACTGTTGGTCTGTCCTGTCCATGTACTTTAAATTTTGCTTGAATGTAGAATGTAGACAAAACCCAATGAGAAGGTAAGAAACTTGATTTGCACTTGCCCCAAATGTATTGCATACTGGGTCCTTGAAGGAGGTCACCCTAGTTATTTAGACCCTATTTAATGAGAGTATGGATTGCTGATAGATCCTTCTATTGGTTGCTCAATGACCAATATCATAAAAATGGCTTATTTTCATTATCTCCTCAACTTTGCCTAAGCACTTTAGAAATCAGGGGGGTTTTATAATTATTATTGCTTTATTACTTGAACGTTAATTGTTTCCTCAGAGCCTGGCAAATATTACCATGCTCTTACCTCTCAGCTGGACTCCACGTGAGAAAGCAGAGTGCCTGTTATCCCAAAGCTGAAAGCAAAGTAGGGAAAAATCTAGTGTCAGAGTACTGAACATTAATAGCACTGATTTTAATATCTCAGGTCTTTAAATATTATTGGATTGTCTGGAGTATTAATTTATAAGCTTTGCATGATTGTTTGAAAAATATTTACCCTTGACTGAATCTTACAAGTTATATGCAGGCAATCCGATGCGGTTTTTAAAGTTTAAAGTTAGACTGTTTTGTATAGCTATAGGATTTGATACTCTGTAAAATTAACACACTCATATTTTCAAGATTGATATTCAGGAAAGCCTATTGGGACTAATAGCTAGTTAGTTTTTTCATTGTAAAATGAAAATGATACTTAAGGGTCAGATTTTCAAAATAATACAGCTTTGATTTAAGCATCACAATATAATGGTCATGATTTTTCAAATGCTCAGCCTCCATTGAGAAGATTGGAAGATGTCGGTGTTGAGCCCTTTAAAAATGTAGCTGTCTTATTTAGGGACTTTTGGTCTTGCCTGCACAGAAAAGTTTTAATGTGGATGTTCTTTTTAAGAGGTATACATTAGCCTAAATTAGTTCCTGACTAACTGATGCTTGCCATGTTATGACTGTTCATAGTCAGTAGGACCCTCATGTACACAAAAGCTGGATGAGGGCCATGCTTTTATAAGAATTAGACCTATACCCTAGAATGAGTTGGGAGTCACATTTGTGAATATGATTCCTAGCTGTGCCTAGTGGCTTTGTCTTCGGGAGGCAACTTGCTTCATCTTTTGTCTCTTCATCCTTTTAAAAATGAAGGTATGGCAAGGAGAATTGTTGCATACAGTACTTTGTAAATGCTGCCTGTGAACAGTTAAAAATAATTTCCAATTTCTTTATTATTCTTTGTCCACATGGATTTTTTTCCTCTGCTGAACCCTGCTCCTGTGATTTCTCACAAGTACTAAAGCTTTGCCGTTTCACTGAAAGAAACTCATTTCAGGAGTTTCAATAGGAGACTGTAATGTTCCTTTCTTTAGCAGATCCATGGGTTATTTCGAATGTAGGCGTGAAGCTGTTGGCTCGGTCTTGCTAACTGATCCCGTTAAGAGGAAAGTTTTTCTATTTTTTTCCAGTTTTTATCTTGTGCATCTCATTCATGTTCCAATAGCATATTCACGTCCCTTAACAGTAAAAAGTTGTCAATTTGTTACCACAAGCTGTCCATGTTACTTAAAAGTATTTTCTTCACTTACTCTTTTGCTTGTGAATTTTAGGCTTCTAGATATACTCCCTGCTCCTTCCCTTTTCCCTCCCCCTTCACTTCTTTTGGCACAGTTATTTGGTTAGCTACGGTACTAGTAGTAAAAGACCCTCTCAGTTGGCTGCTTTTCCACACTGCTTAACTAGATTTGTGAGCGTGTCAGTCTCCTAGAATGCCTGAGGATTTCTGAGCTTGTTTCACAGCCCTCTGCTGACCTATTTTAATGTCCAGACTCCTCTGATAAACTCTTCTTTTAATGTTATTGTTCCACTGGAGTTTGCTAGTGCTGCTTTTTAGCTAAGCTTATGTCAGTGTTTCCATAATAACCTCCTGTCCTCTCCTTCCCCCCTCCCACCTACCCCCCACCTTCAACATGCCAGGCTTAATAGCTTGGCCAGAAAAGTGCTATTTTGGACTGAACCTTGGTATACAGTGTCTCAACCAGGGTATTATTTGTACTTAATTTGTTTTGAGCTAGCTTTGGCATTCTCCTTTATAAGACATAGAAAGTTTAAAAAGAAAAAAAAATGCACAGTGAGTGCATCTATATATGCAGTTAATGCAAAGCGATAAACTCCAGAGCAGTTTAAGCTGGAGTATGCTGGTCCTAGGTGCACAGCAGCACTTTGAAATGGGGCAGAGCAGGCCTGGGCTAGCAACAGGCTCAGACATGGGGGTCAGTCCTGGGCTCTGGGTGGTGGTGTTGGGCAGCAGGAGTGCCAAACGTGCAGAGCTGTGTGCTTAGGCAGCAGATGGGGTCTGGCTCGCTGCTGCCTGCACTGACCAGGTGCAATTTCTGCCTGTGGTTGCCATCTACATGAGCATTTGATTACAGATTATTCCTATGCCATAAGATGGTTAGGGACCTACCAAATTCATGGTGGAAGTAGAGTGCACAGTGGCTCCTTTATTCTTTCATGTTCCCATGCATGCATCACGCCCCTTGCTTGCCCCCTTGCTACTGATTAGTGGAGGGCCCTGCTGCTCCCTCCTGATCAGCAGGGAAGCTAAAATGTTTTAAACATGGCGTCATTTTTGCCTCCCTACCAGTCAGCCGCAAACAGCGGGGCCATCCAGGGCCTCTCAGCCAATCAGCAGCAGGAGGCATATTTAAAGCCCCTGCCCAGGCCCCTACTTGGCCCAGCCCCCCCAGGGAGCCCCACGACCGGAGCTGCGCGAACGGGCTACGTAAACAGGTGCTCGAGTTAGCGCGGAGTTCGTGCAGGAGAGGGCGCGGGAGGGCATGAGACCCTGCCTGCAACCCCCCCAGAGTAGTCAGCCCCAGCCGTAGCCAGCCTACCAGAGGCATGACACGGATGGGCATGCGCCGCACCCCGAGGGGCCCCTTGGGCTCTGTGGCCCCCCCATTGGGCACCTCAGAGACGGCCACCCAGACGGAGCCCATGGTTCAGGGCTCCACGCAGACGGAGCCCCTGGCTCTTGGCTGCAGGGGCTGCCTGTCCCTTTTTCAGGCTCTGGGGCCCAGGAGCATGGCCACCTCCCCTTGCGGGGTCTGCTCCCTACTGGGGTCTCTGGCATGCCAGCTGGAGGAGCTCCAGGCCACAGTCCAGAGACTGCGTGCCATCAGGGACTGCGAGCAGGAGATAGACTCCTACTGCCAGGCCCTTCTCCCCCGGGAACTGCAGGGTAGAGCACCGTCTCCCTCCATGACTAAGGAGGACTCTGGGACCTGCCGCTCTGCCCAGTCAGGAGCATGGACCAAGGTGGTCAAGGGCCCCAAGGCCCGCCGCACCAAGGCCCCTCCCTCGCCGGAGCTTAGCAACAGGTTCGCACCTCTTGCAGCCCCAGCAGAGCCTGCTCAGTTGCCAGCTCCCGCAGGCAACCCAGGCTCAACCACAGCTACTGCCCCTGCTCTCCCCAAGACAAAGCGAAAGGTGTTTGTTGTGGGAGACTCCATCCTGCGGGGCACTGAGGGGGCAATCTGCCGCCCCGACCCCTTAGCCCGGGAAGTCTGCTGCTTCCCGGGGGCCCACGTCCAAGACATTGCGGAGAGGATCCCACAGCTCCTCCGGCCCACAGACCACTACCCCATGCTCCTTATTCACGTGGGCACCAATGACACGGCTCGGAGCACCCCCAGCCAGGTCATGAGGCACTACAGGGATTTGGGAGCGGGGCTTAGGGGTCTGGGAGCTCAGGTGGTGTTTTCGTCGATCCTCCCAGTCTTGGGCTATGGGCTGAGGAGGGAGAGGAAGATCCATGCAGTGAACCAAAGACTGCGGCACTGGTGTCATTGGGAAGGCTTTGGCTTCCATGACCACAGCCCGCTCTTTGGCGAGAGAGGCAGCGAGCTGCTGGGAAGAGATGGCCTCCACCTCTCTCCCCTGGGGAAGAGGCTCTTCTCAGCCAGGCTGGCTGACCTGCTTCACCGGGCTTTAAACTAAGCCCACTGGGGGATGGGGGGACTACTGCCACTGCTGGCCCGCTGAGCGACCCTTGCAAAGCCAGCAGACCAAGGCACTTAAGGGAGCCCACCCCTGCCTCAGCCCTGGCACAATCTGTGGGCAAGGCAAGAGCCCCCAAGGGGACACTTGCCTGCCTGTACACTAATGCCAGGAGCCTGGGCAACAAGCAGGACGAGCTCGTCCTCCTGCTCAGTGCAAAGAATTATGACGTCACTGGGATAACGGAGACCTGGTGGGACTCCACCCATGACTGGACCATGGGTAAAGAGGGCTATACCCTGTACAGGAGGGATCGTGTTGACAAAAGGGGCGGGGGTGTAGCTCTCTATGTGAAGGAAAGCTACATGTCCCTGCAGGCTGATGTTGACGACCAGCATGGACAGCTAGAGACCCTCTGGGTAAAAATTCGTGGGGAATACGGCACAGGGGACACAACGGTGGGAGTCTACTACAGACCTCCCACTCAAAGTCCTGAGCTTGACCAGGAGTTCGCCCGGGAACTGACTGAGGCCGCTTGCTCCAGGATCTTGGTTGTCATGGGTGACTTCAATTACCTGGACATCTCGTGGGAAGATCACTCAGCAAAATCTGAGCGGTCGCAAAGCTTTCTCTCGTGCGTGGATGACCTCTACCTGACTCAAGAAGTCTATGGGCCAACAAGAGGCAAAGCGCTGCTCGACCTGGTTCTGGCTACGGGGGATGACCTAATCGGCGACCTAGTGATCGATGGGAAGCTGGGTGACAGCGACCACGAGCTGATCACCTTCACCATCCGCCGTAAAGCTGGCAAGTCAGTCAGCAACACAGAAGTCCTTGACTTCAGAAAAGCCGACTTTGACAAGCTCAAGAGGCTAGTCAGTCAGGCCCTCAGGGACCATGACCCCAGGGAGATGGGAGTTCAAGAAGAGTGGTTGCTTCTCAAGGAAGCGCTCTTCAATGCACAAGCTAAATCTATTCCAACACGGAGGAAAGGCAGCAAGAAGGCACAGCAGCCCTCCTGGCTCTCTAGGGACCTAGCGGACCTCCTGCGGCTAATAAGGAAAGCCTACAAAGGATGGAGGACGGGATTCACCTCCAAGGAGAATTATTCTGCACTGGTCCGGTCCTGCAGGGAGCAAACCAGGAAAGCCAAGGCTGCAACTGAACTCCAACTAGCGTCAAGCATCAAGGACAACAAAAAGTCCTTTTTCAGATATGTGGGGAGCTGGAGGAAAAGCAAGGGCAATGTTGGACCCCTGCTAAACCAGATGGGGCAACTGACAACTGACGCCTAGGAAAAAGCCAACCTATTAAATAGGTACTTTGTGTCAATCTTTCATCAGTCCCATGGGATGCCCATGCCCACTATGGGACAGGGAGATCCGGGTGATGGGGATCCCCTACCCTCCATAAATGCTGACCTCGTGAAGGAACACCTTGAGAAGCTGGATACCTTCAAGTCAGCCGGCCCTGACAATCTGCACCTCAGGGTACTCAAGGAGCTGGCGAGTGTCATAGTCCAGCCCCTGGCACAGATCTTTGAAAACTCCTGGCGCTCTGGTGTAGTGCCCGAAGACTGGAAGAAGGCCAGTGTGGTGCCGATCTTCAAGAAAGGGAGGAGAGTGGATCCGGCTGACTACAGGCCCATTAGCCTGACTTCTATCCTGGGGAAGATCTTAGAAAAGTTTATTAAGGAGGCCATCCTTGATGGACTGGCCCAGGCTAACATCCTAAGGGATAGCCAGCACGGGTTTGTTGCAGGTAGGTCTTGTTTGACCAATCTCATTTCCTTCTATGACCAGGTGACCTGTCACCTGGACAAGGGAGAAGAGATTGATGTCATATATCTTGACTTCAAAAAAGCCTTCAATCTGGTATCCCATGATCACCTTTTGGCCAAACTGCCCAGTTGCGGCCTTGGCTCCACCACGATCCGCTGGCTGGGAAACTGGCTCCGTGGTCGGACCCAGAGGGTTGTAATTGATGGCAGTCACTCATTGTGGTGCCCTGTGACCAGTGGGGTCCCTCAAGGCTCTGTCCAGGGACCCATCCTGTTCAACATCTTCATTAATGATGTGGATATTGGAGTCAGGAGTGGACTGGCCAAGTTCGCCAATGACACCAAACTTTGGGGCAAAGCATCCACGCCAGAAGATAGGCAGGTGATCCAGGCTGAACTGGACAAGCTCAGCAAATGGGCGGACGAGAACCTGATGGTGTTTAACACCGAAAAATGCAAGGTTCTCCACCCTGGGAGGAAAAACCTGCAGCTTCCTTATAGGCTCGGCAGTGCTACGTTGGATAGCACTACAGAAGAAAGAGACTTGGGGGTCATCATTGACCACAAGATGAACATGAGCCTGCAATGCGATGCTGCGGCTAGTAAAGCGACCAAAACGCTGGCTTGCATCCATAGATGCTTCTCGAGCAAATCCTGGGACGTCATTCTCCCCTTGTACTTGGCCTTGGTGAGGCCGCAGCTGGAGTACTGCGTCCAGTTTTGGGCTCCACAATTCAAAAAGGATGTGGAGAAGCTTGAGAGAGTCCAGAGGAGAGCCACGGGCATGATCAGAGGTCAGGAAAACAGATCTTACGATGACAGGCTGAGAGCCATGGGACTCTTTAGCCTGGGAAAGCGTAGGCTCAGGGGTGATCTGATGGCCACCTATAAGTTTATCAAGGGTGACCACCAGGATCTGGGGGAATGTCTGTTCACCAGAGCGCCCCAAGGGATGACGAGGTCGAACGGTCACAAACTCCTGCAAGACCGTTTCAGGCTGGACATAAGGAAGAATTTCTTTACTGTCCGAGCCCCCAAGGTCTGGAACAGTCTGCCAGCGGAGGAGGTTCAAGCACCTACATTGAACACCTTCAGGAGTAAATTGGATGCTTATCTTGCTGGGATCCTATGACCCCAGCTGACTTCCTGCCCTTTGGGCAGGGGGCTGGACTCGATCTCCCGAGGTCCCTTCCAGCCCTGATGTCTATGAAATCTATGAAATAAAACCAGAGCACCATATTTAAAACCTCAGTTTTTGCCTCCCTACTGATCAGGAGCGAGCTGCAAGTAGCATGCCTCCACCAATCAGCAGGGGGAAGGAGAGGGTGCGGGGAACCTGCAAGATTAAAGGAGTCACAGTGCACCCCACTTTCGCTGTGAATTCAGTAGCTCCCTATTTATGGTGGAGCTAATTAGTTTACTACACTCTGGTACTGGCGCATGTATAAATGGTGATCCTTTACTGTGGAGCTAATTGGTTAGCTCCAGAATAAAGCGCACGTGTAGATGAACCCACTGTAAACCTAAATCTGTGTTTGTAGGGAAGTTCTAAAAGCTGAGAATTTGTTGCCTGGTTAGTGTGACATTTCTGCAGTAGTTCATGGGATTATTTCTTCCAAAAAATATAAAAAGAACAGTCAAAATGTTATACTGGGTTCCAGGTGGTTAGAGCATTATTAGCCTGGGACTCTAGAGACCTAGGTTCAGTTTCCAGCTCTTCCTCAGATTTCCCCTATAATTTTAATCAGTCACTCTAATGTGTCTGTGTTTCAGTCCCCATTTGGAAAATGCTATCAGCTACACTTCCCTATTTCCTAGGGATGTTGGAAGAATAAGTGTACCATTTATACAAATGCTTCAGTATTATGCTAATAAGGCTTGTGTAAATATGTGATTGATTTCTTTTTTTAAAAGTACCTGCTAAATGTTTTCTGAGCCTTTGTTCCTAATGCTTAATGTTTTATATTCATATTTAATGCAGATATACAAAATAATAGTAACTGCACTGTACAGTGGAACTTGGTATTACATGGCATGTTTTATATACCAAGTTTATAAACACAAAGGATGAAGTGCCCAAAGGACCAAGTGTCCAACAGACCAAAGACAGTACCTTACAGAAATGTTCTGAACATTAATATTGTTCTGCCTGTTGACTGAGCTGAATTTATTTTGGTACATGTCCACAGACACTGCCAGACATTCGTTGCAGGTTTCTATTACCCTTGGGCCATGTTTTGCTGTTGAGTATGTCTGTGTTGATCTCCCACTTGAATTGTGGATTTATGCAACTCCTGTTGATCTCCACTGAAGTTGCAAACTTATGGCTGAAGACTGAATTTGAATCTAGTTACAAATTACTGTTTAGACTAGTTTAAACTTGTTTTTGTTTTTTGCAGCCATATGGCTTTCTGTGTGGAGTAAATGGTGGTGGCTCCCCCCCCATAAAGCTATATACATGGGCTAGGTGTTCCTCCTGTGGAAGTACACATCATTTCATAGAATGCTACCAAAATTGTGGTCAAAGACACTTAATCTGCTACCTCTTTGATATAAAGAAAAGGCAGCTGCTGGTAGAATGCACTTTATCAGGGCCCCTTGGCTTTGGGGCTGATTGTTCCACTTCCTCTGAATTTGTTGCTCTTCAGGGAAGGCTGCAAGCTCATGACATTAGGGACAGGGAGGAGGAGCTGTTGCTCAAGGATGGTTCTTAGGGAGGGATTAGGGATTTTTGCTTCCTTTTGTTTTCTCCCTTCAATGGTGAGGTTTAAATAGTGTGACTGTACATGCAGGATATTGCCATTGGTTTTTGCTTTTCAGTAATTTAATTTACACTTGGATCTGTAGGTAGGGCTCTATTGAACTCAAGACAGCTGCTGGCTGATTTTGCTTGCAAATCAAGGATGGGCAGCCATTTTTGTGGGCAGAGTGGGCACCCTGCCTCCACACCTCTGGTTGGCTTAGGAGCCCTGGTGGCCCCACTGCTCACTGCTGATTGGCTGCAAAGGTTGTCTACGTGGCTGGAGCAGTGAGAGGGGAGCAGCCGTGACAAGGCAGCATCCCCTGTCATGGTTTCCTCAAATGCGAGCCTCCTTCTGGTGGGGAAAACTTCTGTGGGGCAAAGAACGGTTCAGCGGTGGCAGCTTGCAGGGCTCTGGCCCCCTCCGAGCTCTGGAGCTGCTGCACACAGTCTGCCACAGCTCTGCCCACCCTGTAGTGGGTGCCCCCCCCCCCCCACTGGGAAGGGGCTTGTGTTCCCTGAGACTGGCAGGGGCTGCTGCCCTCATCAAGGGTCCTGCCCCCTCACTGCTGCAGCGGCTGGGCAGGGGCATGGCCATATGCAGGCTGGCAGGGCCCCTTAGGTGGGAGCAGGGACAGGGATAATTCCCCCTCCCTCTAGCATCTGGTAGAGGGGACAGGAGGGGTCTTTTTCCACAGCTTGCCCCAGTAACCCCCCTCACTGCTCCCGCTACCTCAGGGGCCACACCAGACTGCTGTTGCAGCAGCGAGGGGGAGTGCCCAACAGACTGGACTCGGGTCCCTGCTGGTGGGACAGGGAGTGGGAAATTAAACCCCTCTCTGGCCAGTTCAGCCCAGGCTGGCCACACCCATCCCCCCCCAGCACAGCTTCCCTGCGGCCGAGGGCACTCTCTAGCACCTCCTGGCACCCGGCCTTAGCAACTGCAGGAATGTACCTGCAGTTCCTCAGTTCAGAGGGAATGTCTGTACTGTTACAAACCAATTCTGCCTAGGCAGGTTAGATTAACCAGTAAAGATTTAATCAATTCAGGCTCCGGCTTTTTGAATGTCTGTCCCTGGCCCAAGGCACCAGTGAAAAATCATCTAGAATACCATGGACAGTTCTAGTCATCCATGTAAAGGAGATACGTAAATTTAGATTTGAATTGGGTGCAAAGCAGGGCTACATCCATATAGATAGGATCATGTGAGAAGACCCATAGGAGTGTGGCTTGCTTAATTTAGTATAAAGGATGAGTGAGGGATGCAAGTGCTCTGAATTTAAGCTTAAGCATGATGTTGGCACAAGAACAGGTGGTTATAAACTGGTCATGAATAAATGTAGGTTTGAAATTAGAGGACATTTTTTAACTGTCAGAGGAGCAGGGTTCTGGAACAGTCTCCTAATAGGAGTGATGAAGGCAAAAAAGCCAACTAGTTTTAAGATGGAAGATGGTCAGTTTAGTAACTGTGGTTGCCTGCAACAGCATGAGCTTGGACACCTGGTTATCCTAGATGGCCTCCTTCAGTCCTCTTTCTTGTGTTTCTGTGTAATACATTGGCGTATGGTATGATCCCCTGATCTCTCTCCCAGGGGTGTGTTACAAAGTGGTCTTCCTAGATCGGGGTGTCCAACCTTTTTGAATGTGAGGCTGGATCACGAAGTTTTTATCACCCAGTGGGCTGGCGAGCCATATTCAAAGACCTCACAGGAAGTGTTATCACATCAGGAAGTGATGTCATGTGACCTTTGACATCAGTGAAGTTGCAGGAAGTGACAATGAAATGGGTCTGGAAATGTGGTTTTAAATCCAAAATAAAAACAATGTAAAAGCAAGAATGAAATAATACCAAACACTTGACTAAAATAAGTTTTCCTGACCTCTGATCATGTGCGTGGCTCTCCTCTGCACCCTCTCAAGCTTCTCCACATCCTTTTTGAATTGCGGAGCCCAGAACTGAAGACAGTACTCCAGCTGCGGCCTCACCAAGGCCGAGTACAACGGGGGAATGATGTCCCAGGATTTGCTTGAGAAGCGTCTGTGGATGCAAGCCAGTGTTTTGCTGGCTTTACTAGCTGCAGCATCACACTGAAGGCTCATGTTCATTTTGTGGTCAACCATGACCCCCAAGTCCCTTTCATCTGTAGTGCTAACCAGTGTAGCACTACTGAGCCTATAAGCATGCTGCAGGGACCCATTCTGCATCCAGCCAGCCACTGCCCCGGACTGAGGGGGAGAAATAAATGACTTCATAGTCCCATCTCCTGAGCAGCACAACCCCACGAGCCAGCACTGCTCAAGGGGGGCCAGAGCGAGGCAGCCGTTGCACTGGAGCCCCTCACCTGCATGGCCCTGCTCGCAATGGTGCCCAGCCGCCCGCGCATGCAGCCCCGGCAGCCTCAGCACTGTGAGCCCAGAGCGCAGGATCTGACAGTCAGCCAGGACATGTCATGCCAGTCACGCCAGGATCCCGCCTACTGAGGCCTCCCAGGGCGGTCCTGCCCACTGCCTGCACGAGGCGCCACACCCCGTTCCCACCAAGCCCAGCAGGTCCCAGGAGGCAAGCTGGATGCTGGGGGCAAGGGGCAGAGCCAGAGAGAAGTAGCAGGTGCTGTCCCCAGCTCGTCCTGTCAGGCACGGCTGGGGCAGCCCTCGGGGCAGCAGCAGCGGGACCCAGCTCATGTGATGAGCCTGGCCCCGTGGAGTTAAGCAGCTTCCCTCCCCCTCGCTGCTGGCTGGGGCCTGTGGGCCAGCCCTGCTCACCTCACCTCACGGTGGCCCTGCTGCCACCGCTGCCGTGGAGCACAGAGCAGGCGCCAGGACTCCTCACCTGTCCCGAGCAAGGGACCTCGGGCCAGAGAAAATGGCTTGGCGGGCCGCATGTTGGACAAGCCTGTCCTAGCTAATGGAATAATGGTCCTCGCAGGTAACAATGGGTAAAAGTGTCAGGGGATCCTAACTCATGTTTCAGGGCATAAGCCAAAGTATCAGCTGACCAAAGGTAGGAAAAAACTTCCTCTCTGAACTTGTTATTCTGTAATTGATGCCACATTGATTTGTGATAGTGCTGTATGTTATATGTGCTTGAGGGATTGTCCTTCCACTCAGGAGCCTGCAATCCAAATAGAAAAGACTGATCATATGTGGAAGAGAGGGAGTATTAATTTCCATTTTATTGATGGAGAGTTGAAACTGGTTAAGGTCTTGTCTACCAGAGATTTTGACAGCTTCATAGTAATATATAACCTTTTTCTCTACCCGGTGGGAATGGAGAGATGAACAAATTAGACCAAGTTAAAAGTGTGTGTGCATGTGTGTTTGAAAGGAGGGGGATTATTACCATGCATCAACTCCTTTCAGTTAGCTGTTTCAGATATACATTTCTATCCTGTATCAAGCGGAAACTTACCTACTGTAACTGAGACCTGTTTTATTCAGTTGTAAGATACCCCATTTTAGACCCTAATGACTTTCCCTGGCCCTGGAAGTCTGACTCAGGAATTCAGTTATAACCTGAGTACTTAAGCACAAACTCATGCTTAGGGAAGTATGTGCCTTTGACCTCGTTTATTCTTAAGTTCCTGTCATCTGTCATACTCTCCTTAATGCCTGCACTGCCTTCTCTAACATTCATCTACTAAATGTATTTTGGTATGATCCCTCTTTAAACGTACCTTTTCATGCTATCCCTTTACCCATCTAATTGTCAACATGAACTTTTTTCCCTGTGAGTTGGTGCTTGTAAGCCCTCAGAGGTGGAGTGAGGTCCATTTGCAAATGGCTTGATAGAGATTTTAAAGTGGCAGTGGGGGTGCTGTAGCCACCTACACATCAGAATCACCCTATAGGGGATGTTAACATACTTGAGCAGAGATGGCATTAATCCCAGCATAGGGCAATGCAGACGTGTATCATGGCACACATATGAAAAGTGGAACAGGGGCAGTCTGTAGGAGGTGGAGGGTCAGGCACTTGTCCCCTTGCATGTAGCAGTGGGGCAGGCATGGGTGGGGGCAAGTGGCAGAGGGCACAGGCACAAGGGACAGGTACAGGTATGAAGGGACAAGGGGTGAGGGTCTGGCCTCCCACCCTCTACCACTGCTTTCTCTACTAGAGCCGTGGTCAGGATGAATTTAAGATTACCTTCCACTAATTAGATTCTGTACATGTAAAAGGATAGCAAAGTTATAATTTTCCATTATGGACTGTCATTATTGGTGGGGAGGGTTGTCTTACATTTGAAGTCATCTTAGATTCAGGTAAATACAGTCATATCAGCTCCTGAGTTAGGCAGAGCAGAATTCGGATCTCTGGTCTTCGTACAAAAATAAAGGAGGAACGAGTTGTTACAAACCAAACTTGGAAAAATCAGAGGTAACTTTCATTTTATATCTATGTGGCGATAGCACCCAGCACACTTCCCTGCACGCTCAGCACACTTTCCTGCCTATGCAGGGGGGTCGGACTCGATCTATTGAAGTTCCTTCCGACCCTAACATCTATGAATCTTCCTGCTTTAAATGGTACCAGGGGAAGGTTTCTCCAGCTGCTGATCCAAAGCAGGCTCCCATCGGAGCCTGTGAGAGCCCTACACACCTCCCTCCCTTAGAATGAGATATGGGGGGCTTCACCTGGCTGCCTTCCCTGCTGGGCTCAGCCCTGGCCTACTACAGCCCCTACCACGTGGTGAGCACCCCAAAGGTGCCCTGCCACAATCTACATTCATTTTTTATTAATTTAAAAAAACACAGGTAAGTCAGCCCTCGTTCTCTCTTGGGACCTCTGGACTGTCAGAAGGACAGCAGTTATCATGCAGTCATGACTACCTGAACATTCAGTTGATCACTTGCATGCATAAATGCTGTTAACACATGCCATTGTACTAGCTAAGGTTGTAAGCAAAGTGCACACTTGTTCATGCTTTTGACAACTAGCTTGTCCTCTGAGATGGATGTGAATGGTAATATTTCATATGGAATGCAAAACTTCTGAAACATGCCCTCTTTTTTACAGGAACTTGTTGAAGCCACTGGAACTTTGGCTTAAATTTCTGTACTTCTTAAATAATTTGGGGATATTTGTTTATATGATTAAACCTCTCTACAGTAATATTAAAAATAATGTATTTAAGTTTCAGAAAAAGCTGAGACTGCAACTGTTTCTGAAATCAATCAATAATCACTTTAGCTTCCTAACACATTGATTAATTTTTTCTTTTTCTTTTTTTCTTAGGTATATGTATTGGACAGACTGGGGTGAAACACCCAGAATAGAACGGGCAGGAATGGATAGCAGCACACGTAAAATAATTGTTGATTCAGACATTTATTGGCCTAATGGACTCACGATAGATCTTGAGGAGCAGAAGCTGTACTGGGCTGATGCAAAGCTGAGTTTCATTCATAGAGCAAATCTGGATGGTTCCTTTAGGTATGTTTCTTTTGGTATCTGTCAGGTTGGGGTATGGGTTTTCTTTTAAAACACTTCTCATTTTATGCAGATGCTAATTTTCACTAGTCCTCTAATACTAAGTAAACACCTTGTCATCTTGCTAACTGTATCATTAGCACTCCTTGTGTAAACATGTACGCAATCCTACAATTAGAAATGGTGGTTCAGTTTTCTAAAATTAAAGAATAATTGGAATATTTGCATCATCATTCTATGCTAGGACAGTTGTTATAGCCTTCCCCTGCAGCATAATTTTTTCTCTTCTAGGCATATATTTATATTTGAAATTAATTAGAGATGCCTTTTCAAGGCCCTAGGCACCTACCATGTAATTAATGATATAGTAAAATCCCAGCAGCATTGATTTTTTTCAATTCAACAGGAACTCGCAGTCAAGCACCCACAGAAGCTCCTTTTCACCCTCCCATCACTATGGGAAGCACATTCTGACATCCCTGTCAAGCAAATGTCTTTTGCAGGGTCCCCAGACGGTCACCAAATTTGGGCTATTTCAGATGAAGGGTGACCATGAGCTGCATTTTACTGCCCTCACAGAGAATGTTTTGGTAATGTTAATTCAGTTAAAATTTAAAGAGGCATATCTAACTTGAGCATCCCTTTTAACTCCTGTTGTGGCATTGTGGCACAAAGAAGTGTGGTAGCTTAGATTAGCCAACTAGGTCTTCATAGATCATAGCCAAAACTTTCAACTCCACTCAGAGCTCAGTGGGCAGCCAGCACTGATCTTGGGAGCAAATATTATCATGCATTCCCAATGAGAAGCCTCTCACTTGGGAAGTGAACTGCTGCATATTCTGCATCAGCTTCAGTCTTAGAATGGTGTCTACCTCTCCGTTGACCACATTGCAGTGGTGGTTTCTGCTATCTGGGGTGCCACGTGCAACTTGAATATGATAATTTAAAAGTATCCTGTCCAGTCATTCAAGTCTCCAACTTTAGTGCCCACAAAGTGTTATAATTTGGTGCTGGTACCCAGATTCCCTGGTAATGAGCCAGTATGCTGGAAGTAAATCCTTTTTGCAAATAGAGGAAGACTCCTCCCTTCCCCTCTCCCCAACCTGAAAGAAACATGGCCTATTAACATTGTTGAAAGTCTTCCCCTGGGATTTGACCACCACCTTACATATGCTTCATGTGTGTACAAGACTTGGTGTGTCTGTTGTCCTGAATTTTAAATTATGTGCACTTGTGGTGGTTTTATATGAGGAGTCCTAAGTATTCCGAATTTTATCATCTGACTTGAACTTCCTAGTCCTAGAGCCCAATTTGGGATGCTGAACTTGTGGCACCCAATCCAAAATAATCTGTCTTGGGGGAATTAGCTGAGGAGTGTTAGAACATAACAGAACCTGATATCAAGTTGGTGACATGTCTGAAGGCTGCTATATCCCTATGTGAGAACAAACCCCTAAGGCAAAATGGAAATCACAGCAACATCTGTACCATGCAGATGATCTGTATATTTTAGGTACTTGAAATTTCCTCTTCTGAAACTAATTACTTGACTTGATAAAAATTCAGAGATATTTTGGGTTATGCATCTCCATACCAGTTTAATGAAAAATAAAATGTACTCTATATTTTACACTAACTCTACTCCAAAGTGCCTCAGTTTTCAGTTGTTTAAAATAGGAATCATGTTGCTGACTCCCTTTGTGTTCTTTTGCACTGACTCACTTTTGAGTTCTACTGAGAATAAGTATCTAAAATTGTTACCTGCTAGGGTTATGCTGTGACTAAGTAATAGTCAGGGATCCTGGTTTTCTCTGATATAAAATCACAAATTTTCTAATAATAATGCCAAAATCTGTGATTAAAATTAAAGGCTCCTTGCAGCCTAAATACACCCCACATGTCAGATGCTTCCAGTACAGCATATACTGCTGGAAAATCCTTGAGCCTGTGTAGTTCAATGAAGCTTTGCCCAATGTACTGTGTAACAGAGGTACCTTCAGAATTTGTTTGCTTATATGGGAGTTAAATTGCTTCTGTGGTATAGTACTGAAAAAACAAATACGATTGTTTTAACAAACTAAAAAATTGTCCTACTTGCTTTCACTAACTATTAAAATGTCTCATTGCCTCAAATTGCTTTGAACTGCACCAGGTTATTGTCCTGTGCATGATTTTTAGAATCCCCTGTACAAAAGTATGGCATACCTCTTGTGTTGTTAATCAAGGTCCTTGGGTACTGATTTTAATCTTTATATGGTGCAACTTTAATAGGATTTTTGTTTTTTTTTTCCCACTCCACTAATCAATGTTGATGTTCAGAAACCTGTAAAGTGAAATACTTTGGCATTTGATAATGATGTAGGTTTATAGTGCAGTTCAAATCTGGAAATAACTTCAGAATCACAATTGAAATAAAAACTAGGCTTCTTCGTGCTTGAATGTCTCTTCTTTTTTAACAGAGCCAGATAAATTATACCTAAAACTTTTCAACAAATAAATCCTTCAATACCACAAATCCTTTCTGTCTCCCCTCAGGCTCTGTCACTTTAGAATTCAAATAAACCAGAAATTTGTGTTCTCTATAGTGGATTAAAATTACTGGAGCAATCTGTTTATGTGTTAGTAAGCTTGAGTTTGAAAGTAAGTCAGCTGGAACTCTTTCAAAAGTTCTAAGGCATGTAATTAAGCTGGTGGGGGGGGCAGGACCTGATGTGTAAGAGAGATGGAAATAATAAAAGCAAGGACAGCTAATAGTTAGAAGCAAAGACTCCAAGACTAGAAAGTCACATAAATTCACCCATCACTCTTATTAGGAAAGGCACGCAAGCCAGGAGATGGGGAAAGAAAGTTAAAGATGCTGAAGATGAGTTTTTATTTTTTTGTTTAGTCATTTATTACTTTGAGCAATCATCTGGATGTTCCCAGGCCCAGATTTTTGAAAGCAGCCTTAACTTCAAATCCAAACTGCACAAAAAAGATTTTGTACGTGGTCAGCTTTGAATGTACATATGCAAATAATTATTTGCACATGTAAATCTGTAAGGCGTCTGCTTGGTGTATGTGCATAAAAATGATCTATGCATATGTCAATAGATGTACGTGAAAAACTTGCGGGTGTTATTTTTCTGGTCAGTTATGAAACTATTGCACCATGTTGATAAAATTAAAATAACATGGGGCTGGACTCGATGATCTTCCGAGGTCCCTTCCAGCCCTAATGTCTGTGAAATCTATGAAACACCTTCAGTCAGTGTTACCCTTTCTTCCTACTTTCTTCTTTTTCCATAAGAGGAGTGAACATGAAGTCTGCGTAATAGTTACAAGAAAGTATTTTATTTTTTGCTTCCCTTCCTTGGGGATATTGTCATTTCTATGAACTTTCAAAGTCTTTGAATGAATATAGCCAGCCCTTTGATGTGGAAGATGTACTTTTTTTCCCTGTTTGAACAGAGCATTTGTTTCTACTGTGAAAAAACAAATACGATTGTTTTAACAAACTAAAAAAATGTCCTACTTGCTTTCACTAACTATTAAAATGTCTCATTGCCTCAAATTGCTTTGAACTGCACCAGGTTATTGTCCTGTGCATGATTTTTAGAATCCCCTGTACAAAAGTATGTTGTGAAATTACATTCAATGACTGCTTGTGCTAAGTGATAGTGACATACTTCCAAAAAATGTGATTTTAAAGAAGGAATATGTCTTATTGTGACGTTTGATTTATAATGTTGGACCTGAGATAAAGAATATGGAATCAATCCAACAAGTGACAAACTGCTAACTGCAGTGTACAGAAAAGCACTGTAGAATGAAAAAGTCAGTGGTAAATGAGATCCAGTTCCTACAGTGCAAAACTACATGTAGTTTTGTATGCCTGCCTTTGTGGAGAGCCACGTGGAGGTGAATGAGGTTTTGTAAAGGAGTGGGGGTTCTGGTTCAGGCCCATTGAAAACTTGCAAAGTATCATGAAAAAGTAAATGATTACATCTCTGTTGGAGGCATGAGCATGTGCATTATATCCAATTAAAGATTAAAAGTCCTCAAAACCTGTTGCTCAATGCCACTCCAGTTTCCAATTCACCCATAACATACAGAGGGGGGAAAAAGGTATACAGAACTCTGATAGCTGTTGCTACTGGAAATAGCTAAACAGCAATGTCACATAAAAAGTGTCATTCTCAGGGACATAGTTCTATTTAGGAGGAGAATAAGAAATTACTGAAGCTCTGTTAGATTGCTCTGTTACATTTTTAAACGTACTGGTTGATTTATTCTTTGGATCCCACTGCGGATGTGGGTATTTGATTTATTAAATACGTGTCTCCATTAGCACCCCAGAATACCATGCAGGAAACGGGCCTTATTTCATGTGGTTCAGTGTATGTCAATCAAAAAAAAAATTGTTGTTGAGTTGTAATAAATGATTCTTGAGCTGGAAGTTACATTGTGAGAGAACTTAAAAAAGGGAAACATCTATGCTTTTGCTTCAGTCACTTCTTCAGTACAATGCAGAAAATGTTGGCTCCATAAAGAGACAAAAGAGCTGAAATCTTATGGGACAAACCTGGGCAAAGATACCAGACATATGAGTGGACAAAATAACTAGCATTTTAATGAGAAGAAGTATTCTGTAGTCTGTGTTCCATCTTGGAGACGGTCGTAATCAACCATTTGTTTGCTTGCATTAAAGAACATTGGTGTGGCCTTCCAGGGGTCAGTTTGTAGCTGAATTGGATATCTTGTTGCTATGAAACACAATATATTTGTTTCCTGATTGTTTGGCAGATTCCCAGTTTGACAGCTATGAGGCAGTCGAAGAAAGTCTAACTTTACATTTCTAAATTCTGCAAAGCTTTCTTACACACATTTGTAAGGTGCTCTCTGTTATGAAATGTGACTATATTTACACAGCATACACTGTAGTTACTAAAATATATATGGATGCTTAAATGGAAGCAAATAGCTGTTCTTTACATTTGTGCTTGCTTTGTGCACAGTTTGATATTAGTCTCTCTAAGATTTTTGGAAATGTCTTTCCCTTTCTTCTCTCCCACAGTAAACATGGTTAAAATGAGATGAATGTCTTCTTGGGGTGGAGCTGGAAAAAAACAAACCAATGAAAGATCAACAGTCGTGGCTGCTTATAAAGCACAAGAGTTTGCGTGAATGCATTTAGAACTGAAATGAAAGGTTCTCCATGAAATATTTTATGAAAATATGTAAATAAAGGAAAGGCACATCAGTTGTGTATATCCACCCTGGCTTAATTTCTCTGGGTTTTCCCGGAAAGCATTCATCAGGTGTACCTTCAGATAATTTCACTGAACTGTGGGCAAATTGTTTTATTTCAAAATCCTACTTCTATGGTGATTTAGAGAATTTATATATGCTAATGTTTGTTCTCTTTCATAAATCCAGGCAAAAGGTCGTTGAAGGTAGTCTCACTCATCCGTTTGCGCTGACCTTGTCTGGGGACACGCTGTATTGGACAGATTGGCAGACTCGCTCCATTCATGCCTGTAACAAAAGGACTGGGGAAAAAAGAAGAGAAATACTGAGTGCACTTTACTCCCCAATGGACATCCAGGTCTTGAGTCCAGAGCGGCAGCCATACTGTATGTTTCGCATTGTCCTGAAATTCCTTTATATACTATATAAGCGTTGTGGTTTGTTTTTTGTGAAGCAAAAATGTTAATTGGAGAAACATTTAGTCTGAAAGAGGTCTTGCAGCTCTAAAGATGCCTAAGAGAGTTAAGTGCCAAACTCAGTGGAACTGATCCTGTTTTGTTACATATGTTCTTAAATACCTTTCTAGAATTGGGCCTTGTGAAAGATAAATGTCACCAGCAAGGTTGGTCATGGTAATATCAGCTTGTCAGCACAGAAGCTAATCAGTGATCTGGGCCTGGTCCATCAGTCTTGGTGTGGGTCTAATTCCTACCGACTTCAGTTCAATGAAAGAAGCATGTTATTCAGCCCATTATGTTCTTAACATTAAGAATCTTAGAAGGGGGCCTATATTTGAGGTTGCATCAGTGGCTAGTGCCAAAGAGCAGCTATGATGGAAATTACTTTTAACTTCTGGCATCATAGCCCCCTGGATTGAATGTGGGACTGGAGATGAGAGCTCCCCAGGTTTTAATCCTCTTCTAGGTCTTGCTAGGCAGTTTTGGACAAACTGCTTTTTACTCCTTGTTATCTCCACTGTAAAAAGAGGGTTAAGCTTAATTTAATTTACTGCAGAAAAATCTTAGGAGAATAAATTAGTATAATAGCATCTGCAAAGGAAAAGTTCAAAACTTTCAGTTTTGCTCCTTTGATGTTTAAGTAAAACTCACTATCTTATTCTCCTGCTTTAAACTTGTTTCAAACATGACTACTGCCTTAGCAGTTCTAAAACATTTTGGCTGGCTGGTGTGAGGAGGACCAACCAAGATTAGATAACATGTTTTGAAAAATGCTTCCATTCATACTGGCTGACCAAGGAGCCTGTCTGTACTAAATTTTCTAAAATTTCCCACTCACTACTAGTCAGTATAATGATGTTTAAGAGTTCTAATATAGACAGGCCTCCAATAGCACCCAAGTTGTTAAAAATCCCTGGTGTTAAGTGAGGCTTGTCTGAATTTTTTATCTTACATTAAGTGCCCAACGTATTCAGAACCTTTTTGGTGAGACCACTATACTCATTTAATGCTATGGCCAATTAACATTTTTGACCAGGTGTTTGGAGGTAAATAAAATATCTATTTATGTTTAATATGTAATTTAAAAACAATAAGATAAAGCACTGTAGTCCTCATGGTAAAAAAAAAATTGAAATCAGTGGGCATATCATGTAGAATATTATACTTACTGCTACCATGTCAGTATCAATAGGACCATGCTCCAGGGTCTGTGTGTCTGTGTGCGTGTTCTGAGAATGGTAGTTGCAGGGAGCCTGTTGGGAGGAGGTGAGAGGGATACAGAGAATACAGATTGAATCAGAGCAGAGCAGAAATATGTGTGTAATTCAGCCCCGGGGATAAGTATCGTGTCCTTCTCGGCAGAAGGTCTGCCTTTTGGGTTTGCTCTTTAATTTAACCAAACTGGAAGGCTTGTTCCCTGAAGGCAGCACTGTTTTTTGGGTTTTTTTTTTTTTTTTAAGGAAAGTTTAGGTTGGCAGTAAACAGGCTTGAAGTAAATAACAGGAATTTGGTATCTGTTTAGTTGAGAAACAGGTGCAAGATTTCATTGGAGGTTGTCAGGTATGTGCTGTACCACAGCTTGTCTTGGAGCTCCAGATGGGAGTGTGTTGTGTGTGCTGGATTCTTGTCATTTCTCTTAGCTGAGGGAATGTCCCTCTCTTGGGTCATAGTATTTCTAGGCCAGTAGCAAGGAAAACATGGTACTTGGGGAAAGAGCATCTGCTGAAAATCATTCAGATGCCATTGACTTCACTGGGATCAAGTTCAGATGCCTCCTCCTCATGATTTTTCTTTCTTGTGGCTCTCAGTGGAAGGCAATACACACACATACACAGCAAGCCATCCCAGGTTTTTATTAATAGCTCTTTAAAAAAAACAAAACAAAACCCCCATTTAATTGGATTGGGGATTAAACTGTACATAGTTACGATACATATTAGGGAAAGCTTGCAATCCATCAAATGTGTCAGTATTCTCAGGGATGATTTAATTGAGTAGTTTCTTCCCTCATAGTCTTGCTTATTCCTATTTCAAATGTATTGCATTTGCATTTTCAAAACTGATTTTAAAAACAGGTAGGAGGAAAAAGGGGAAGACATTTTTAGTCCTTTCTCTGAAAAGTGAAAGATTTGATTTTTGCTCTGTTCTTCTTTCTCCTCTTTTCCTCCCATGAATCACATACATGGAAATGCTAGAATGTTAAACCTTTAGAAGCTGTAGTATCCAATGTAATAAGCTCCCTTTCCCTCCCCAGTAAAAACTAGTCATTTTCTTGTTGTTTGGTAGCAGGAAAATGTTGTTTGACTAGATCTACACTGTGGGGCTGCTGCCACTTTAAGAAGGGTGCCTATGTTATCACAGCCAGGCTCCTCAGCATAGATGTTTGGCTGTTCCCAGAACCACCCCAGCTTCCCCCGTCAGCAGAAAACATCTTAATCTGGTATTGGGATGTTGTGGTGATGTGATAACATAGACAAGGCCCAACTAGTGATCTGAGGAGTCTCAAGTTTTTAGTGCCGAGCCTGAAGTGCATTAAAGAAGGTATGAGCATCTGTTCTCTGAGGATTGGGCCCTTTTTAATGCATCTCAAATTGAGTACCCAAGATCACCAGCCACTTCTGAAACCTTATCTTTTTGGTTGGTGACAAATGGGCAGGAGTGGTGATCTCCTTCTTGGGAGGGGATTGCAGGAGGTAATATTTGAGTGGGACTTGGGGCCTTTAGAAATAAAAAAAGTAAATGTTGGTTTTCTTGATTTCTTGAAGTTCATACTCCCTGTGAAGAAAAAAATGGCGGCTGCTCCCACCTGTGCCTTCTGTCTCCCAGAGACCCCTTCTACAGTTGTGCCTGTCCCACTGGAGTGCAGCTGGAACATGATGGCAAGACTTGTAAAGCAGGTAAGGTGTCTCTTAGCTAGTGCTGATTCTGTTGAAAGGCAAAAATTTGGTTTTGCTATTTAGGCACACAGATGTAAAGTAAAGTTGCTGAAGATAAGTTGTCATAATTTTGTAGGCAACTTGGTTGGCACAGTCAATGTATACTTGGAGAAACAACTACACTGGTAATTAAAAAAAAAAACCCCACAAACCTATCCTACCCATCTAAGTCTGTATCAGGAGAAGCCAGCTAACCCCATAACTTTTGGTATTTTTAAAAAGAAGTTTGATATATTTTGGTTAAGACACTGAATTGGTAATTAAGAAAATTGGGCATAGTTCCTAGCTCTGCTACAAATGTACTGTATGATCTTAGGCATATCTTTGAGTTTAAAAGTATCCTAAAATATGGGGCCTGTTCCCTTATTTGGGAACAGAGGATGTGAAGCATGAGTCAACAGGACATGGACAGGACTCTTGTGTTCTTCACTGGGTCAGCTTTTTTAAAAGATAGTTTTCAAATTTAGGATTGTATAGAAATGCTTGAAAGCAGTACAACAGTGTCTGCTTGCCCTAGCAGACATCCTGAAATGCAAACTGTGAGGAGTGAACTGTCTCATTAATCTTGGTGGGAAATATCTCATACCATTGGTCCTTTAAATTTCCATGTTTGTAACCATTTCACTGCTTATCAGAGCATGCAAGGAGGGAGAAGATCACCTCTGAAAATTGTACGCAATCTACTCTGAAACCAGCTTTGCACTACAAAGCTTTGCTGGTATAGCGATGCTGGCTAGAAGCATGGGGAAAAAAAGTAAACAGAACAGCTATCATTGCAAATTAGTTAAAACTTTTGGTGTTGGTGTAGTGATGCCAACAGAAGAGTGCTTTGGTTAGTGTAGCTTTTGTTCTGGTGGTGGTGTAGCTAGCAGAAAAAACTCATTGTCAGCATTTGTTGCATCTTGCTGGAATCTCTACTCCCATAACTATTGCTCCATGGCAGCTCTTTGACAGTAGACCAGCTCTGGATGACTGAAGGTTTTCAGATGGCTACTTAACTGCTGAATTATCCAAGATATCTAGGTTGGCCTATCATAACACATGGCAGGGAGGCATGACTAGCTTAATTTTCCTGGGGAGGGGAGGAGTTCAACTTAGAAAAGTCTGGGAAATACTTGATTTCTCTTAGTCTCACGTCTCAGAAGTGCTGTGCACCCGTATATTTAGCTGTTGCCAATGAGAGCTGCAACAACATAGCACCTCTCAGAATCCACCTTCGGGCTTACATTTTTCCTCTTGTTAAACAGAAACAGCAATATGTTTCTGCTTTGCAGCTGTGTTGGAAATCAAGGCATTAATGTTTAAGATACTCTGGTGATCCTGACCATAGAACTACCCACATTGGTAGGCTGTGTTGCATCTGTCTGTTAACTGCATCTACTGTGGATGAATGAGTATGATTTCCCTTAGGTTTCTGCCAGTTCTAGAGATCTAGAAATATTTGTTGTAATTCATTCTGTTGGTTTGGGCCATAGTTCTCAGGTGATGATCCACTGACTTTTGGTCCACAGAGTACCTTACAGTTGCCTGTGAAGTTTGCTTTTGTCTTGTTTCCCACATCATCCTTCAGTGGGACTTAAATGCATATTTAAGCACCTTTGTGAAGCATGTGCCATATATATTAGAAGGAACCCATTGAAGGACTGTCTTCTCTTTTTCTGTCTGGTCAATGGGACCCAAAGACTGTTGTTTATTCCTGCCTATTCCTGATGTAGTAGAGGGTCAGCTCGGCCATTACGCTTGGGCTGCATTCCAAAGAGACTGCTTGTATAACACGTTTAGGATACTGATGTGCCAGTATACTTGCTTAAAGCCAGATCTTTGTGGCTAAGTACAGATATTTGGGGAGGTTAAATCAGGTTAAAAATGTCCGCCTGACTTAAACTTAGCTCATCCCGGTGCCAACCTTACTCTTACAGACCAGGTCTCAGTGACCAGCAATTAGTCTAAACCTGTAACTGTGCAGAAGTGCCATGTATACAAACCAGTCGTACAACTGAAAAACGAGGTTTAAGATAAACCTGGATCTATTTAGTATCAAACTTATTAAGTTTAGGTCAAACTGGTGAATGGAACTTCTGTACAATTTCCCTGTGCAGCCCTGGGGTGGGGAAAACCCAGCCACTGGCCCCAGCCTGGGTGCTGCTTTCCCTCCCCGCCAGCCCTCTCAACTCCCATCCCATGAGCCATTCCAGGTGCAGCTGCTCTTATCACTGTTCATCACCACTGGAGCTGAGCACGTAAGTCCTGGTGTGGGGAAGGATGGGGGTGTAGGCTCACTTGGGGGGACCCCACTCTACCTGCAGGTTGTGCCTGCCCCCATCCCCTGGTGGACCTGCAATCCCCTTCAGCTTGCTCGACTCCCCAACACCCTGCTAGCCTGCCTATCCTGATTTACCTGATATTGGGCAGCCATTTTGATCTGATTTAACCTCCTCCTAATGCCCCTGAATATCTGTACTTGGCTTGTGTGGCCATGTGTTGTGTTGCTGCTGATCCAGCAGGTCGCTCACAGATTCAGTTAATTAAAATGGAGCGATCCATACAGAAAAGTGCCAAATTAAAAATTAAACTAGTAAAACTGTTTCTCTGCTACTGAAGATGAATGGTGTCTCTTCTTCCGTCTGTGCTGACTCCATAAATGGAGAGATGCGTGAGGTAGTTATGCTAGGACATTTTTTTCATTGGGCTGAGTTTGTATTTCCATGCATTAGGTTCAATTTTAGAAAATGTAAATGCAAGGTTCTGTCCTAGGAGGCTTGTGAAGTTTGTTCTCCTAGATAATTTGGATGAGAGGAAATAAATCTAGTATCTCAGATGGTAGTTCCCTGCTATTAAGAAACTGGAATTCCTCTCTGCACTTCCTCTAAAGTGTTAATTCTGATATGACACAGTTGAGGATTACTTAGCTTCTACTTTAGTTATTGTCCTCCTAACATTGATAACTGTATAACTGTAGGTGCATATTTCATGTTGGTAATTTGGAACTTATACAATGTATTGGAAAAGTTTTATTTTTTTTTATTAATCAGGAAATTTGTCTTTTTTTTTTAAATGAGGGAGTAACATTACTGTTTGGAGTCCAGCAATGATGATGCTAAGTGCAGCCTTCTTAAATACATATGGTTCTTGCCAGTGAAGTTGACTAAAAAACCCTGCTGTTGAAATCTTGGGTGCTTTTTACTGTTATCTAGCCAATGTGCCAAATAATGTAGTCATTTTCTAATGTGGGTTAATTTTCACTGGCACCAGGACACATACAACAACCTCCTTTCACTTGTGAACTAAGGCGGAATTTGAACCCTCAGTTTCCTGGGTTGAAAGGACAGTTTCATTAACTCTTCCTGCTGCAATTGAAATGCTTTTAAGGTAATTCTTGCAGCAGCTGAAAGACTTTCTCTTTCCCCATACAGCATAAGAAAGCTTTCCCTTTCACAGCTTTAAAAAACATTGCTGAATGTTGAGAGCCAGCTTTCTTTTTAAATGTTCATATTGACCTTGTGTTTCTGGCAGGGGAAACCAGGGCCAATGTGAATTTGGCTTCAGCTAATGGCACAAACATGAGTGACTGTTTAGACTGTGCTTGCACCTTTCCATTGTTGAGTCAGACAGTCTGTCAAGGGTTTTCTGTCAAAAGAGGGCAACAAATGTGGGATGGGAACAGGAAGTCTGGTTTTGCATAAGAATGTGGCCTTTTGGTTCGGTTTTATGGATTATTTCTTTCCCAAGCTCCACATCTTTTGTGGTCCTGTCTGCCTTATGCCAACATCCATGTGCTTCTCTTTCCACTCTTATTAATTAACTCCTTGGTTGCAAGAAGCTGACTTTTTGTTCTTTGCAAAGAAACTTGTAAGTGGGCCATACTAGGAACTGCAGACATGGAAGAATGATCTATTTCTCAGTTTCATCCCTTTGCTTAATTTAGGTAAGAACTTCAGAAGTGCCAGATGACTTTATGAGAGTAAGTCTTGTCGACTTTCCCTGGAATTGGGCTCTGGAGTGACTTAACTGGTTGTGAAAACAGAACTGAGGACTCATCTGCAAGGAGAAATGTACTGACACAACTATACCAATACAGTTGAAAAATAGTATTGTGAATCCCCCACAAGTATCTACAAGTGGTATATTACTGGAGTATCTATAGTAGTATCTATGACGCTAAATGTCACCATTTATACAAGCCCTCAGGCTTCTAAGTCACTTTGGCCCCCTTGAGAAGTCTACCTTTTGAGTCTTGAAGAATTTGCAAACATGAGACCCATGTATTGTGCAGCTCTTTATAGAGGGAGGGTGGGTTTGAGGGAGTGAGCATGAGGTTGGGAACTGCAAGAGTGTGAGTTCAGGTGCAGGTGCTGCCACCAACTTGCTTCAACTTTGCTTCTCCTTTGTAAAATGGGTGTGATAATTCTTACCACATACCACTATTCAGAACCTTTGTTTCCCTTGTTTTGTTGCTTTTATGGATCAGGTTTTTGTCATGACAGATGTTAAATAAATTGTAATTAACTCAGTGGTGGTGAAGGACCTACGGTTTTTTGTGTCAGGGGTCATGCTGAAAGCCAATGGGTTAAAGTACAAGACTGTATTGGTTGTTATAGGAATAGGACTAGGTAGAGTGCCATAAAGGTACATACATTTATTGACATTCAAAAAATCTGGACTAATGGTGTGGTGCAGTATGAATAACTGCTGGTCTGCTCAAACGATAGAAAAAACAGTTATGTTGAGTGGAAAATAATCATTTTATTTTTTAATTTTTTTGCCTTCAGCATTGTTGATTTGTTGTATTGCTCATCCTTCCAGGTCTACACAGTAATGTTGTCTGACATGTCAAAAAAATGATAACTTTCAGCTGCGTGGTGCATTCAATTTATTAATATATAGAAAAATGTGGACAGTGCAACTCTTGACTCTGAGCACAAGGAGCTCTCCAGGAACATGTAGTTGCTTAGTGTTGGCAGTTGCTGCCAGTGTTGCTTCACTCCAGATACAAGAAACTGAAGTCTGGTTTGCTTTGTGTGCAGTGTTTTCTTATTCATGGATGGCAATCCTAGTACTCTTGTAGCACTGAGAAAACTGTGTAAGAGTAATCTGCAATACGGGAACAGGTGTTGTTTTTCTGTTTATAAAAGAAAAAAAGCCACATTCTAAATCTAAAACAAAACCCCTGTTACCCTGCAGACTTTGTAGACTATGATTTTTCTCTCCCATACAGGTATCTGAATTGTAAAAGATCAGTATGCAGTGTTTATAAAGTGATAGGGAACTGGTCTTAAAGCAGCAGCAGTGGAACGTTTCCTTTATTGTTGTATTTGACTTTTGAGTAGAATGAGCACTAGAATTTTTTTTGGAGGCTAGAGGAAATTAGCCATTCAAATCCTAATCATTTTACTCTTTCTAAAGTCCTATGCCCTAATGATAGCTGGGACAATAGGTTCTTATCAGAGAGTGTTCAGCTTCTAGAGAAGAAAATGGAGAGTCAAGAGACCTAGATTCTGTTCTGGCTGTGTCCCTGGAACTCTTGTTTGATTTTGGGCCATTTGTGTGCCTGAGGTTAAAATTATTATAATATTAGCTGCTTGACAAGTGGTGTGAAGTTTAATCATTTTACAGGATTTCTTGATTATTGAGTGGAAGAAGGTATATGCAGCATAGGTATATGAGCTAATGATGTTGGGAAACATTTCTCACCATTTGTAAGATAGAATGGAAAGAAAATGCTGTTCTGGTTTAGGTCAGTAATAGATTAAATGTAGCACTGATGAAAAGACATGTATGAAAAGATCTTTCTAAACTCTAGCTTTTTGCTTGTGATCTAGCTCTTTGTGGAATTTTTGCTACTAGGGTGACTTAAAGAAGTAAAGTAGAGGTAGACATGCTAAACATGTGTAAGCCAATAACAGATCAATTCCTATAACAGAGTTCACTTGACCTTATTGCCTGCACAAATGTATTCTGAATTGCAGTTTGAAAGCAGCACAGCTAACTAAGCAAAGTCAAAGTGGTGGTAGTTTTTCATTACAAGATGTCCTGGGTTTTTCTCTTCTTCCTTTGCCTCCCTTTTATGTCCCCGCCCTTTTATGTTGCAAAAAAAGGAGGTCGAGTTAACAACAGTGATGGAAAGAGATTAAAATAAAAAAATCTGGAATTGTTCCTTGTAGAAAGTAGGCCAGTTTTTTTTTTTTTTCGGTCTGTGCTCTGTGGCCCACTCATGTAGTGATACTGTACAGGCTAACTTCTGAACCTTCCCATTTGGAGCCACACTGAAATCACAAATCATGATGTCTGTCAGCACCTGGGTGGTGGGGGGAAATAAGGTAATGGCATTTGTGCAGGAAGATACTTTCAGTTCTTCTAATTCTTAGTACAGCGTAGGTGTTAGAAAAGACAGATCTTTATAAAGTTGAAAACAAAATTGGTTTGATTTCAAGGACCATAGTTTTGTTTTATTTTTGGACTTTGGAAGCCTTTCACTTTGGAGTTTTGCCTAAGTCAAAAGTGGTAGAATGAATGGAAATTTAACTCTGTTTCTGAGTGAAGAGCTAGTATGAAAACCTTGATGCCCAGAAGAACCAGTTTTGACAATTCATCACACCAAAAAAGAGATTTGGAATGGAATGTCCACTTTTAGCCTTAACAGAAGCTGTAAAGCTGGGATTTGAACATCTTATGGAATGTTAATTCTCTTAGAAGCAAATGTACTTAGCAAAGGTTTAAAGAAGTTGACTTCACTAAGAAAGAATTCTAACTGTGTAAGTCCTGGAATAGGAGTTTATCCTCAGTGGCCTCCCCAGTACTATTGCACTACAATGAACTGTTCTTCTACATTTTGTTCGGGAGGGTTAGGGAACTGTGGTTCTCAAAGTATTTTTGCATTGGGTTGAAAAATGTGCCTAAATTCTCAGACAAGTGAGGCATGTAATTCTGCTCTGAAAATTCATACATTGCAAGACAAGGAAGAATCTTTCATCTTAATCTTCTCTCTCATACATATCATGGGCCATAGAAGCTCACTCATACCTGCTGCTTGAGCTATAGCATAACTTGGAAAAAACCATTGAGCGTTTTGCTAAGATTTAAATTGAACCTGTAATTACACCTTCAGCCATTGATTTGCTTAAGCAATTATCAAGATTACACTTCTAATTTAGGCCTACATTTTTAAATCCCCCGACACAAATTAAATGAAGAAAATCCTAAAGAACAAGTTCTCTCTCCCATTTTTTTAAGAGACATTTGATAAAGGCATAGCCTTTGTATCACTTAACAGCAAAGCATAGCTTGGATCAGTTGTCACTACAGTTGAGGAGGAGCAGCAGGGAGGCTGTCAAAAAGGCATACATGAATTCAGGTGTTTCAGTTTTGAAGTGCAAACTGATACTATTTTCCTGTTTACAGATAATGCTTTTGGCATTCTGTTTAACTACAACAGTGCTGAATCATGTGTTTTTTATAAATATTAAACTGTTCCTGAAAGGAATCCCCAAAGACGAGAAGTTTTTCTCTTCCCTCCCTCCCTGAGGGTCCCTTAGATGGGTCTGACTGGGTTCTTTTGTTGACTTAAAAGTAGCTTAACATGTCAGGAGAAAGCCAAGCACAATGCATTCATGGATTATGTTGTCTCCTGATAGGGAGCCATTTGAGCCCTTCTTGCTCAGACTTCTGAACAGTGCTGTTACTTAGAAGGCATCTCATTACCATGAGGCGCTGCTGTTGCAATGGGTTTCTGCATTTCTCGGGCTTCTCATCCTTGTAGACTTTCTTCTCCTGAAATTCTTTTCCTGCTTTAGTATGTAACAAGCAAGAATTACACATCTTCTCTAACAACTATGCTGGTTCTCTTTGTGGTTGAATCCGGTTTTGTGCCAGCTGATTTGAAGTTCCAAAATAATGTAGTCTCTCTTGCAGTTATAGTTTCATGGTATGGACTTGCCTTCCTTCCCATAGCTTGTAGACAGGATACACTCAAATGTTGTGCTGCTGGTGGTTTGCCGATACAGCTCTAGTTTAATCGCAATCAAATGCGACTAATGAAGAGTATAGTTCCTGGCATGTCTTGTCCACTAATTGAAATTAAATCCTGGTCCAGGTTCAAGTGCCACTGCTACATCTACTCCTTTTCCCAAGATTCAGTACCTTCTTAGAAACGATGTTCAGCAGCCTGTTTCTTTCAGTTCTGGAAATACATCTTTTCTTTTTACTGTGTCCAGAGTTGTTGGCATAAAAATACTGCTATAGGCTTTTTTTTGTAAATTTCAGAATTGTCAACTTTCTCCATAAAAGTGGGAAACAGGCCAGTATTCCCATAAATGGTTATTGCAAGTTTTCATTTCTCTTCTTCCCAAACAAGGGTCCTCTTTCTTCACTGCTTGCTTTGCTATTTCAAGGAATTCTATTCTCATTGCACATCAGTGTCTGATAACTTCTTGAAACAAAATGAGCCAATGTTTAGTTGAACTAAAATTGTTTTAACTCAATAAAAACTGCAGGCTAGAAAAAGCAGAATAGGTCACATTAAGTTAAGGACCAGTTTGTTCCTTTGGTTCAGCTTGGGCTCCAGCTGTAACTAGTTTGTACATGTGACCTTAGAGGTGTAGGACTTTGAACATCCCCAGCTGGCCAAATTTAACATGGCTTTGTTAATTTTGGTAGAACTATCTGTACAGTCACTATCACTTGATGTATGGTGTTTTGTTAAAATTTTGCTATTCCTCATCTAGCCTTATTGTGCCAATGCTCAAATTGACCAATGTATCATTAGTTTTATCTTTCTTTTAAAAAAAAATTGGGTCATTCTATTTCTTTTTTAGTGCATAAATATTTGAGGAGTTTTTCAAATTTTGTCAAGATTTTTTTTCTCTTCTACTGAATATATTGAATTTATCTTTCTCATGAGAGAGTTTTATTGTTCCTGCTAATTCATCTCTTATTGGGGAATGCTTATATTATTGAGGGACTGTTTTAATATTCACATTATTTCCATCAATGGATTCCTCCTGAATTTTTCTTGACCAATTAATTAATCCATCAAGGGTCATCAGCAGGTAAAGGAAATGTTCCATTAAGTGGGGTCTTGTGTATTATTTCCTTTATTATCTTGTACGCTTTTGACACAGATTCCTGTGAATGTGTCTGTATATGTTTTAGGTCCTATCCTATAATCTCTGTGGCGTCCAGCATATATATTTTGTTCATCTTCTGACCATGAACATATTGTGGAGTTCTGCCCCCGTTTAGAGTGACTTGAGGCCAAGGGAGACCTATTGATCAAGGCTGTATGGCCATATCCTGAAGACTCTCGCTTCTGTTTTGCCTCTAGCAGCTGCAAGCAAGCTCAGCATTATAACTATTTTCTCTGCCATGTTAAACAAACTTCAATCTAAAATAGTCCATGTATCTGTTATCTCAAGCAGGCCCTTAGCCGAGAACACTGTGTGCGACACAAAATGTAATTGAAATTAGTTGTTGGCAGGAGGAAATGCTGAGGGCACATCACATCAACACTCCTCACCCTCTTCTGGCTGTGATGTTTGTAAGCCATGGCTTTGATCTCAAAGGGCTTCAATAGCTTGGGACCTCAGCTTTATGAGAAACCTCCTCCCCATTCGTAACTTAGTAAGATAGCTATGTTCTCGTAGGATAAAATGCCAAGCATTGTTCATGGAGAAACTCTCAGAAATGTGGGAAATCTGAATTGTACTGTGTATATACCTGGCATAAAGGAGTCCAGCATGGCTGAGCCCTCTATGCACTGTAGAAGTATAAAATGCAAAGTCTAAATCTGATTACGTTCAGGAATTGATGTTAAACTGTAACACCTCTTCTGTAGTAGCAAAAGGTAAAGAATTACAGCACCACAGGCAGCAAGAAAATAACTGCAAAATTACACAGGAAGCATCAGCTGTGAAACTGGGAAAAGTAAACAATGGAGAGTTTTTTGCTTACCTTCCACCTTGCTTACCACCTTGCACTGAGTTTGCACATCAGTTGATCAGAAGCAATTTGTAACAGGTAAGTATATCAAGGAGAAGTGCCAGGGACTTCCACTAGGGCCTTGGATAACCAGGAATTTATGTATCTTTAAATAGCCTTAAAAATCTGTTCCTTTTTGATATTGCTGTTGATTTTACATATGAGGCCTTTGGACACAATGGCAGTAGCAAACCCTAAGAAAGCGAGACAATTATTATGGTTGAGATAATCCATGCCTTCAAAATCCCTATTTTAAGGTGCTTAAAACTTTCTTAAAAAGAAAAAAGCTATGAGATACATCTCATACTTAGCCTTAGCCGTGACAAATTTAGAATTAAATTACTTGAAATACATTTTGTCCATCTCAGTGTAAAGATGATAGTTTTTTGCTTGAGCATGAAATCTTGATCCCACTGAATTTAATGGAAGAAAACTCCTGTAGACTTCATTGGATCCAGGATTCTATCCAAGATGTTTTTGGATGCTTTGCCACTGCCCTTGGATAACTCAGACTTTTGTTTAAAATTCCTTGTTTGGTCTGTACACAATCTTGAATGAAGGAGAGTTGCTCTGTTGTGCTTGGGGGAAAAACAGTTTATAAATTAATTGTGAATGTTTATAAAGCACGTAGTCGGAACATAGTAACGACCAAAGTGCAATGCTATGAAGGTTCATATGGCACAGATATCTTGATATGAAAAGCCTCCTGGCTGTTGGTGTTAGATGCGTGAACTCTGTAATACTCAGGATTTGTCTACACTAGCAAGTTGTGTGGATATAAAGTAGGGTATGAATTTGAACCACTAGAGTTGAAGTGGTACAACTTGCAAATGGTCAGTCTTTCATGCTGGTATAAGTAGTTTTAGTTTATGTTGTCTTGAAAATAGTTTAAGCTAGTGGTGCTTAACTTTTTGGCCCTGTGGGCTGGATGAGTGGTATGGGTCTGGTCCCTGGACCTCAATGGGCCCCATGTTCCTGGATTGGGCCCCATGTTGCTTCTACCCAGCCCCATGTGCTCATATTGGGCCCTGTACTGTCCCACTGCTGAATTCCTGGATTGGGCCCCACCTCTGCTCAGCCCTGTGAGCCCAATTTAGGGCACAGGGCCTTGCTGTCTGGCCTGCAAAGCTCCCCACAGGTCTGGATATTTGGATCAGGGGAGTGGCAAATTAACACTAACCTGAAGCACCTCAGAGGGCCTTAGGACACTTTTACACATGCTCCGGGGATGGAGAAGGGTTGGCACTTTAATTAGAGCAGCTCTTGGAGCCACTCTAATTAAAGCTCCACTGTGTATCTTGTTTCAGCATCCCTGTGCTTAAAAATGGTGGCAGGGGCACATGAGCTAAAACTTATTCAAAGAGCTTTAGTTCAAGTGCCCCTGCCGCCATTTTTAAGCACAGGGAGGCTGATACACAAGACATAGTGGAATTCCAGTGTGTTGGAGCAGCCTCTGCGCTCATGTATAGGTGCCCTTGGTTTCCAAATTGGGTGCTTAGAGCTTTCTGAAAATTGGGCCTCTACAAGATGTCATGTATTGGGCAACTCCCTTCTTACTGCATCCCTGCACGGCATAAACTCACAATTGCTGTGTCATGCATAATTTTCACCAGCCAGGGAACTGAGACAGGTTTGCTGTCTCATCAGGGTATTCTGAGGCACTTGCTGATGTTGTGAGACTCGCACATCAAGGCTAGGGACAGGAATTACACAGAAACCAGTATAAGTAATCAGAAACTGGTTTGAATCTGTAACATAACAGAAGTTCAGCGCCCATAAACTGCTTTCAAAATGGCCAAAACAGGTTTAAGATAAACCCTGGATGGATACAGCACCAGACTTAACTGATTTAGTTTAAATCAATTTATTGAACTTCTGTCCCAGATCCCAGTTAACTCACAGCCCCCCAGCATCCCAGGATGCCTTTCATCTCCTGCACAACATCCCTCCCCCCCCTCCTCCCACTTTGCAGGGTGCGCAGGCTAGCCATGGCCCAAGCTGTCTGCTTCAGCCAAGCAGGGAGGCATGCTCTAGCAAACCCCATCTTCTGGCCTGGGCCATTGCAGGCATGTGGCTGCATTTGTGGAATAAAAAGTTAAACATCCTTTCACTTGCTTACCAGTTCAATCTGTACAGCTTAGACTAACCTGCCATTCAGCCTCAGGCTTTTTGACTGTCTGTACTTAGTCCAAGAGTCAAACCACATTTTTTTTTTCTATTCTGTTTCTTAAGTATTGTAACTATGGGTGTTTAAATACTGATTGCATGGTAAGAAATAGTATATGTGGCATTGTGCTGAACTGTACTGCACTGAATTGCTTTTGCCAGAAGACAGAAAGAATTTTAACAGTGAAACCAGATGCAGTAATGGGTAGTGGGCCATGAAAAACCAAAAGCTGTTATATACCTTCTTACTGATCCATAAAATCACTTGTCTCATAGTGACTTTTCAGTGGCTCTTATTTACTACCAGGAATGAGAATTTTTTTTCCAAGTTTATGAGGTGATTGTTTCAGTATATGTGTCAAGGTCAGAAGAATGAAAACAACATATATGCCACATTTTAGAGAATTTGGAAAGTGGTCATCTAAAGTGTATGCATCCCCTCTGCTTTTACCTCAGTTGCATTAGCATTTCATGAATAAGGTTTTTCTTCTCCATCCTTCCAGTAACTGTTGTCCTCGCTCTCCCAACTCAACCCATTTTTAGCAGATCTTGGTACTTTTAAAGTCTTTGATTTTTCGCATTCTAGAATAAGGAAAACCTGTGCAGATACTTTTCAGTCTTATCACAGCTGGAGAGCGAACTGACTTGGGGGGCGGAAACATCTGCTTTCAAAACAACCGCATTCAAAATATGATGGAACAGAGCCAGTAACAATGTCCTGGAATGGTGGGGATCACTTTTAGGAGAAGGCTTTTCTACAAAGGATAGGGCATTCTTAGCTCTTTGCAGAACTTCTAGATGATCTTCAGACTCTACTGTCTTGGAACAAAAACTACCATATCTCTGCAGCTCGGGATTCTTGGGAGACTTTTTTCCTTTTTTAGTGGATGGTTTAGCATTTCTGTTAAGATTCTTGGAAGAGGCTGGTTCATTAGTTAGCAAAGGAGCTGGGTATTGGAACTTCTTAATTGTATGTACCAATCTGAGGCCTCAGGTGTATCACTTAACCTACCTTCTCTGACTTCAAAATGGAAATCATTAAACTGACAAAACTGGTAGAGAATTGAGGCTTAATTGTTCAAGTGCTTCAAGACTGTTGGTAAAGCTGCTGAAAAAATGCAACCTATTGCTTATTTCTATTAATTAAGATCTTGAGGATTGTGCCTAGAATAACTGTTAGGATTGCTCATTCCTGCTGAAGGTGCTACGTTGCTTGATGTTTTAAATAAGTGTTTGTGAGTATTCTAGTCTTCTGTTTTTTGCTGTTATTTTGGCTCTAACACTAAAAAGAGAGGAATGTGAAGTAACTCGGTTCCATGAAACATGCTGTTTTATACCCTCGTACTGATCCATAATTTGGCCAGTATGTAGCCAACAACCTCTTTTAGAGTGTGCGCTAGCATTTGTTCATCCATCTTTTTTGTACTAGGATATGTAGTGCTGTGGCTAAAATACCATGACTGACTTTCTTTTGTACGTGGAAGAAAAAGATTCTTTTTATGTGACTCCAAATATTAGTACAGCTTCTCAAGCATGTTTCAGAACTGCAGAAAAGTCTAATAACAAATAATGGGACTTTACTGAGAATTCTCAACATCAAAATAAAACCTCCCTGAACAGTTTGGGTTGCAGATTGTTGCAATTGGGGTGTTAAGACTAGCTAACACCGAACATCTACGCTGAATGTTGTCGTTGTTTTGAATATTGGCAAGGTTATTAAATAGCGTGGCAACTTTTTCTGTTTCCCATGATCCATACAGAATAATAGGGTGTTTTTTTGAGGGGGGGGTTTCTCCTGACACTATCCTCTGAAACTTTGCCAAATAATTCAGTATGTTACTGGAACTAACAAGATCCTTTGCTCATCTGTGTGGTTTCTTGACGTCTGTCTGGTTTATCAGGGATGGCAGGTTATCTGTATTCAAATAGCTGGTAAAAGATTTGCCTATTGTCTAAGTACTTTTAATAAGCTTCTTTAACCCCTCCCTTCCCTTCCCCTCCTCCCCCCCCCCAAAAAAAAAAAAAGAAAAAAGAAAAATTTGATTCTTTTCTTATGTTTCAGTGCAGAACTAAACTTTCCGGTTTACAAATTCAGTTCTGCTCAGTAAAATAGTGGCTGTAAAAAAGTTCCTAATGAGTAGACTGGAGGAAAGGAAAAAGGGGGAGTTGAGGGTGAAGAGACCCACAAGGGGGCATTGTTCTATCCTGATTAGCAGACAGACAAATGGGAAAGGAATAGCATGGCGTTTGCTGGCATGGATTAGCAAAGGCAACCACTGCAGTCTACATTTGTTTAGGTTGGGTGAATAAATTGGAGCATTTGTTACTGTATTATAGATGTCTTGTCACTTGTCAAATGTGAAGTGGGCCAAGGGGAGAATAAAAAAGGCTCTTGTTGAGCTGGTGAGATGGGCTGTTTCGCTGCTGTCAGCTCTGATTGGAGTTAATTTTGCAAATAGAATGCAGCTGCCATTTTCAGCACTGAAGCATGCATTTTTAATAATAAGAGGCACACAAACCAACAAAATCTCAGCAAACACTATACCTAGCATGGGCATTAAATTTTAAAATTAATGGATTAAGTAGGGGAGGGGTAGAGTGGAACGCAACACACAAAGAATCCCTCAAGTCCATTCTGTGTGGTTTCTTAATTACAAAGACAGCATAAAGTGTTTGGGGAGTAAGAATAAATGACCAACACTGTGTATTGGTTTTATTTTAATTCAGGTGTAGTTAGTATCTGTTTCTAAATGCTAACCATTAAAATTCATGGGTTTGTTTGGCTGTTAGATTTGCTCAAGAGTTCTGCACAGAAGGTCTGCAGAACTCTTCAGGAGAAAGAGAGAGCAAGAAAAGGACACGAGAATAATAAACCATTTTAAATTTAAACCATTTGGAAAAATAAAAGAGAAGTTTGAACTCAAGGCTTTATAAACTCTTTCAAAATGGAATTTTCAAAAGGAATCCAATTTCTTTGTTTTTAATGTAAAAAAGCTATTAAAGGTGATTTCTTGTTTGAAAAAGAAATCACCATGTTTGAAAAATGTTTGCATCAAGTACATGTAATTTTACACTCACATTCCTTCCTTCTCAGTCTCTTGGCCATGGTTGATGGGGAGACTTTTTAGGTAACACTTTACAGCGGGTTAGGATTTAACCTTAGATTGCATCATTGTATTTGTGTCGTTTACATTGCCTATGCAAAAGTTTTTATTTGTTGTAAGATGTGAAACCTGTTCATGTCACAGTACTTAGTAGTTTTGTTTTTTAGTTTTGTGGTTAGCAAGATGACTAATTTGAGTAGCAGATTTAGAGATTCATTTGGTTAAATCTGTGCTGCAACACAGAATACATTTAATTTGTTTCTGGTTGTGCTAGATAGTTTCTAAAACACCTGGTACTTAATTTTCTACAATAGATGTGGTCCAGTATAGACCTTGCATGGTCTTCTATTTTCATAGCATTTTAGCAGCCTTCATTGTCAAGTGACCATATGAAATGGATAGAGTCACCATTTTACAGATAAAGCCACTGATTCAGAGAGGTGAACTAACTTGTTCACTGTTTCAGAGGTAAGCAACCCCAAATGCTAATATTAATTTACTTTTTAACCCTCCTAGCACTGTGCTCAGAGCTGTATGCGTGCCAGACTTCCCTCAGTTTCATTCCAGAAAAAAATGCTTGTATATACATAAAAAGCCTTTTGTGTTGCAGTTTGTTTTAAGTGCTTGCAGAGGTATTTGCAGTCATAGTAGTATTGGCAAAGAGCAGTGATTCTTTACAGTCCACAGTCCATTGAGTCTTGAACCACGGAGAGAACTCACTGGGAAACTTCAGTAGTACATGCTGTGGCATTTGTCTTCTGGGGCACTGCCTTTATTCCATTGTCTTTGGTTCCTAAGTACTGAGATACACGCCTGTCAGGAAGGTAGTTACAAATGAATGTAACTTCATTAAGAGTAGGTGCTGCAAAGTGGTAAGGATTATGAGGCAGCCAGTGTGCATAGGCCAAGTAGTTCACTTCAGTAATGCTAACTTGTTCTCTTTACCCTAAAATAGAGAAAATTGAAAATTCCTTCAGAATTCTAGTATGCCTTAACTTCCACCCAGGAGACGCTTTCTGGGGACTTCATCAGATCGTGAGAGAGAAATGAGATACTAAAGGAAATGCCCATGATTCTACAATTTTACTGTCCACATCTGTTCCATGTATCTACCCTGAGCATCCCTAGGGTCAGAACGATGATGGCGCACCGTTCAGTTTAATACAGAGTACACGGTGCAGCCACAGAGAGAGGCAAGTTTGATGTAGAAAGGACCTTTCTCATCTTTAAGCTGGCAGAAGCATGGCCTCATCATAGAGGTGCTGTGCAAAGATAAACAGACGATGGCTGTTCAGAAAATGATGTGAAAGCTTACTTGTCCCATCCAGTTACAGTAATACAGTGAGAGTGACAGAGAGAAAATTGGGTTACCCTGAGTGTAGCTGGAAATCTCTGCATACATTCCTTAAGTAACATGTAGCCTTTTGAGAGCTGAAACCTGCTTTGGTGTGGCCAGAAGGCAACTGTTAAATTCGTCTGCTTGTACCTTTCTGTATAGTACAGGCCTGAGAGTGTCACTCAGCATCTCTTGCATCAGGCTTATTGAGCCTTGACCTAGTTCATTGTGATGAGAGAGAAAAATAAAATCAGAGATAACAGAACTGAGGAGAAAATGCAGTCAGTTGTATGAAAAGGCAACACTTCCCTGTACAATGATGCCCAGATACTTTAAAAAAAACCAAAAAACTTTCTAATACTCCTATATGTGTTATCAGTTGTTAAATGCTTATTCACTGCCCCTTTGCTTTCTATTAAATGTATTTTAATATTATTTAAGCAGATCACAGTGATTATAGATGCATTAATATAATTGAAAATGGAGTGGTGAGATAGTTGTGAATTTTTGAGGGCTTTGTGTGGCAGTAGTTGATGTATGCTGTTGCAGTAATGCTCATCCTCTCCTACATTTTTGAGGCAGTTAAGCTTCATGTTGAGTATTCTTATAACCAAATTATTTTTTATTAATATTGTATAATAATTGTGGTGAGGTTTTAATGTGAAAGTTTATTACCGGTATTCCACTAAAGATAGTATTGAGCATTGCTTCCATACAAGTGAGATATTTGTAGTCATTATTTTGAAGGAAGTAGTTAAATGTGCTTTTGATTTCATTTGTCACATAAGCGAAACCATATACTTGTGGTATTGGTGCCTGTTCTCTTCTATCTCCTGTTCCAGTTTGTTGTCCTGTATTACAGTGGGCTGTGAGCTGTCTGTTATTCAGATGCCCTCTTTCTGCCATCACCACTGACGTTTTGCTTGCTGTAGGCTGTAGCTCCTTGTTTTTTTTAATTTGGCTTTTGAGAACTTTCTCAAGTAAAATCTACTGGAAATCTGAAAGATAGGGCCAGGAAAGCCTATTTCAGTTACCACCTGGGACTTGGGAGACCCAAATTCCATTCCCAGCTCTGTCATTATCAGGTGGAGACTTTCCCTTCCCTTCCCTCCCATCTTGTCTGTGTAAACTGGTTGTTCTCAAAGACTCAAGGCACCCCTTGGAAAATGGCAGCTCTTAGCTGTCACTCATTTCTTGACTACAGAACAATAATAGAACATTTTTTTTCTCTTGCAAAGAACTCAGAAAGACCACAGCAGGTCAGAATGTTTTTGACACTGGATTCCTATTTGAAAATCCTGGATTTTTCTTGTGAATCCTGTGTAGGTGTTTGCACACCTAACTGTGCTAGATATTGTTCATCACCCTTAAAAGGATATTGTGATGCCCTAGTTGAAAATCACTGATTTAAACCAGGGGCTTCTTGAGACAGGGATTATCTTATATTTTATGTGTGTACAACACAGAACACCGGGGCTTGGTATCTGTTGGGCCCTCTAGGTCTTGTAGTAGTAAAAATAATTAATAAAAGATGATTACAGGCAAATCATCTTGGCTGTACAAATTCAATTTTGAAAGAACACCATGCAAAATTTAAGTTTTGTCATCCATGGCGATTGTAAATAAGGTCCTTCTGCAGTTTTGAAGTTCTTCCATTTCCATTTAATATTGAAATAATTCATACTGATAAAATAAACACAACTGTTTTGTTGACCCCTTTTCTAATCCAACAGCAGAGATGTCAGGATAGCTCACAGGCTAGTGTTTTTGGGCTAATCCTTTCTACACAGAACAAAACTATGAATTTTGAATCTTTCTTTTTATGTTTCTGTTGTCAAAATAGCTTTTTAAGGATGCAGTATGATTGAGAGGCCTTTGCTTAGTAAAGTAATATCTTTTGAAGTATGCCACTGAAGTATGAGATGCAAACTATTTGACATTGAGACCTGTGGGGTTTGATTCTGTTGCATGGGGTTAACATTTAAAAGATTACTTGTCTGCATGCATGACATGAGAGGTACAATAGAACAGGAGGCACAAACTCTCAATTTGACCAACTATTTTTTACTTCCATCCACCACTATATTTTGCTGATATGTTTTCTCTCAAGATGTTTAACACAGTCCAACATTTTAAGCATAGCTTAAAATATCAAATAACTGTTGGGATATTTCAGTATTTATTTTAACAAAGGGTCTCTTTCCAGGAGATTTGTAAATCATTTAAGATTGAATATCTGTGTCCTATGCTAGCAATACCATTTAATGATCATGGGTACATATTGTTCCTTTAGTGAAGGAAAACTTAAAATTAAAAAAGAAAAACCTTACTCCTGCATGCCTTGTTAAAGAAGTCCTTGAAGGCATCCAGTCACCAAGTGCTGCTGTTCTCTCAGTCGTATCAGTAAGTGGCTGCTTTTTGTGTCTGTTAAATGATCACTGGCTTCCAACACTTCAGCCATATGTTTTAATTAAATATTTGAATTTGCTCAGTAGCCTTTAAAGCCAACAAAATGCATCTTCAGGAGATTGGATGACAAATTTTCTCCTTAGTTTGGGTAGAAACAGCCACCTACAACTTAATGTTAGTCTCCCCTCTAGCACTCCCAATGTCGCGTTCATGTTGTGGCCTTTCTCCGGCCTAGACCTTCCTTCAAAGCCTATCAGTGCAACCCTGAGTACTGTGGAGACTGATGTGTTAAGGAGGTCTTAACAGACCAGCTGTGGAGACTGATCTTTCCTTTTACCTACCCCTCCCCTCTCCTCTCAAACTCTTCTGACTCACCCCCCAGCCTGAAGTAGTTTCTCTTTGGTGTTTCTGTCCCTGACTGCTTGGGGTATCTGGGGACTAAATCAAGTTTATCCAAGGCTAAAGCAAATGATAGCTAGGCAGGAATATGAGATTAATATGAATTTGGCTTTGCCATGTAAAAGGTACTTCTAAACACGTGCACTCTTGCAGGCTTGCCTCATACCCAGGGAGAACCATTTCTTAGAAGAATATAGTGTTGGGAATTCAAAGCAGTTTCTTGAAAGGAACTGGGATGACTCAAAGGATTTGTCTGTAAGATTATCACTTTTTGCCCAGTTTAGGCCAGGGGTGACTGAACATTGTCAGTACATAATAAGAAGTGTAAGAATAAGGCAATGACAGGTTTTTGGTTGGCTGCATGAAATGGAATAGACGGTTTCAGTACATTTCAGTTAAGTAGTGAAAAACCATCACCACCACAATTTGCATTCTCAACAGATGCCTTAAGCCAGGGGTTGGCAATGTTTTTGGTATAGTGCCAGAAACACCCGCAACCTTGATTTGTAAGATGTTGGTGTGCCAGGAGCAGATGGCTGGGGGAGCCACAAGGGGCCTGATCTTTGTTGTGGCAGTACAGCTCCCGCCCTTTCCTCCCTGTCAACCCCAAGGTGCACATGCATGTGCCACCAGCAACACACTGGACCAAGGCATTGTGAGCCCCTCTGCAGCCGCTTGCAACCTCTTGGCTGCCTGCCACAGCCAGCCCAAGCTCTGGGCAGTCCTGTGCTCAGGTGGCGGGGAGGCTGCAAGCAGTTGCACCAGGGTCCACAGACCCCCAGCCCAGCTAGGTGCAGATGGTAGGGATGGAGCTGGAGCTGCACCGCCACAAGGATCAGGCCTCTCGCGAGTGCCCTGCCATCTGCCCAGGTACACAAGCCAAGCAAAATACTGTGTATGCCACACTCTGGCATGTGTGCCTGGGGTTGCTTACCCCTGCCTTAGGCTTTTACTTGGTTATAGGAGAGGAGCTAGACTCTCACTTCTATAAATTCTCTTTAGAGCAAGTTTATTGTTGTGGCCCTGCAGCGGAAGTCTATCTTGTTAGGCAACAGGCTTATTATTTTATGTGCAAAGTTTTATTGCTGGTGAAGAAATTACCAAAACAACAACACAGGAGTCTGAATTTCTCCATTTTGCCCATAGAACACCCTTCAGGGTATTTAGTTTGGCAACCTTTTCACCAACAATAAGACATTGCATATAAAAGTAAACATGTTGTCTTAAAAAGTCAGATGTATGTCAGTTTCAGGCAGATAAGGCATGCTTGCAGTAGTTGTGACTTGCTCTCTCTTTTGGCTGTCTGAAGCAAAGCATTAATGTAATTTGTTTAGGAAATCTTATGGCTTATGTTTCTCCTGTTGTTTCTTGTGTAATATGTAGTGTGTGAAAACCATATCTAATGCACTTATTCAGCTACAGAAGGTTGGCTCAGTTGGAAATTGTACATAATATGATGAAATGTCTAGACACATACCCACCAAATTTTTTTTTGGTGTGTGCTAGGAAAGGGAATCTCATCCTCGTGTTAACCTGGTTTAATATAAATCTTTCCACCCTCTGTGCTGTTCCTTTCCTGACAGTTAATAAAGCGATTTCCAATTAAAACTTTCATTTGGTTGGACTGAAACCCCCCCTTTTCTTTTTTAGGGTTTGCTACAAGTGGCTGCCTTCCAAGGATTGTTCCATGTGTGTTAGTGTAGAAATCCGTCCTAGGTAGGAGGGAGAGTGCAGCAGTCTGTGCAGTATAATCTTGCCCATGTGGCAGAAATCGTCATGATGTGGCTTACATGGTTCTTGAGTACAGCACATAGCCTTTAATGTGGAAATACAGATTGGGGTTTGTGGGTCAAGATGGATAGTAGGACCTGTAATATCTGGAGGCTTCACCGCCTTCTTAAGCATGAAGCAACTTAGGTGTGGTGTTTAGGGGTTCTGGCAAAGGGCTTATAAGGCCCCCTACAGCTTGTTTGTACGATAAATTGACTTGAATTAAGGTAAATTGTGACTCCAAAATATGAGGAGCTCTTCCTGATAAACGCTCTTTGTGAACACTCACATTTTAAATAAGTGTGTCTTATCCAAGTTAATTCAATGTGTTGAACTGATATGCAATAAGGTACTTCTGTTTTGAGATCACAACAACTGCACAAGACATTAAGCAGAAATAGCTGTTCTCAGATAACTTCCACGTCTAATACAAACCCCTTTACGTGACCAAAATGTTAGTGTTCCTGATGTTAGGTGATATCTGTTAGTTTGATGCTGGTAATGTGTTGTTTTCTGTACAGTAATTCTTAATGGGGGTTAAAATGTACTTGTGACAGGTAAAGGAACTCTCACTACAGGTGAAAAATGACATGGGCAGTGCTTTCTTCCAGGTGCTGAGGAAGTCTTATTGCTTGCAAGAAGGACAGATTTGCGAAGAATCTCCTTGGACATGCCAGATTTCACTGATATCATTCTGCAAATAGACAATATCAGGCATGCAATTGCAATAGATTACGATCCTGTTGAAGGATATATATATTGGACGGATGACGATGTCAGAGCGATTCGTCGGGCCTACCTCGATGGCTCTGGGGCGCAGACCCTAGTGACCACAGAAATCAACCACCCTGATGGCATTGCAGTGGATTGGGTGGCTAGGAACCTGTACTGGACTGACACAGGAACAGATCGCATTGAAGTGACTCGATTGAATGGGACATCCAGAAAGATCCTGATATCTGAAAATCTAGATGAACCCAGGGCAATAGTGCTGGATCCTGTGATGGGGTGAGGAGTTCGTGTTTTATATTGTTTTATTGCCCTGTGGTGGATCTTTTCTAAGCCCAGTCTGGGGTTCTGCAAGACTATAACAGCTAATTAGTAGGTGATGGATATGCTTTTTGTCAGAGATCATTATTTTCACTCCTTGTCTTCTGTCAAAATCAGTATATTGCATGCTTTCTTCTAATAAGTTTTATGTAGCCTTTTGGGCCTTACTATTCTTTATCCTTAATGTTATCATAAATAGTAAAGAATGGTGCCACTGCCCATGCTGGATAACTGCTTTTTAAGGCTCAGTCCTTAGAGTATTGTATTAACTGACTGCCAGTGGTGTTATTAGTCTGATTACTGCCCCATGAGACTACCAGGGGAGAGTTCTCTCAGCAGGTTACAAACCCCAAGTTGAACATCAGTAACATACTGTAACATAAATACGTGTTTATTTTTTCTTACTGTTGATGTTGGCTTTGTTTGTTTTTTTTTCCCCTACAGCTACATGTACTGGACAGACTGGGGTGAAAGTCCAAAGATTGAGTGCGCTTATCTGGATGGCTCAGAGAGGAGGGTCCTGGTAAACACTTCCCTAGGCTGGCCCAATGGCTTGGCACTGGATCTTGAAGAAGACAAACTCTACTGGGGAGATGCAAAAACGGACAAAATTGAGGCAAGTAATAATAAAGTGGAATGTTTGTGCATTCCCAGAAAACAAAAGGAAGAACTATCCCTGCAAGCATGTGTAGGGCCTGGAATGTTTAGGAATCCACTTCTTAATGATACGCTGCCCTTAAGTAGGTCCTGCTTAAAGCACCTGAGAATCTTGTGGAATAGCGGGATGCTCAAGTGAAATCCATTTAAAGGTTTTTTGACTTGGCCATAATTTCTGGAATAATGAAATTGCTACATGCAGAGGGACTGATTTAAGGCTACAGCAAGACAGTAGGTGGATGTGGTGTCTCAGATTGGGGAGGCAGGGAAAGGCGTACTATTTAACATATTGTGATGTTTGCATGCCCATTCTTTTGGTAGGCTCTGTAGAAATCTATGCAGAGACCATGATGTAGATAGATACAGGAGGAACTGAATGGGAGAGGAAGGCTGGAAACAACCTCATTAAATGTTTATGAAAATGATTATGCCTTCTACTTTTGTTAGAGTTATGAAAGGTGAAATAATATCAAGCAGATCTAATACTCTGTGATTTTTATGTTATTGAACAAATAACATAATTCATCCCATCCTGTTTAGCACAGAGAGTAGTCAGGTTTCTTTTTCCCTGGCTTGGAAATCTTATGTGCTATACAAAGTTTAGCAAAGTGGAAATGCAGTTGTAAGGAAAAGAAAGTAGGAAGGATGCCTCTGAGTGCTGCTGAAGAATCATTGCTTTTACATCTGAGACCTGCTCATGTAGGTCTCCAGACATATCGGGTGACGGCCTTTGACTTTCACCTAGACTACAGCTGGGTTTAACTAGCAATACATGCTTATTCTACAGGGTCTTAATGCGTAAATGGTATAGTAGTTGTCCTTTTCTTCGTCTTTTTCCATTAATATGTCTGACTAAAACTTAATTGAAACAAACACTAACGAAGTGCGCAGCCACACAAGTGCACCAGCACTCAACTACGTTTCTGTGGGGACTAAGTGCAGCAAATTATGCAGGTTGAGGGCCTCTTAGTCTGTAAGAAAGAACACGGCATAGCAGACATGAAACCGTTATGTAGTCTAGGAGTTCTGAGCTGTAATCTTTTTAGAATTATACGTAGCCTTTTTGTGAGTCACTTTTTTTGTATAGCTACAATGTGGTGCTGGGCTTTCCTGTAGAAAGGTGTTGGTTTAACTTAATTGAAAAACAAGGAGGGAGGCAATCCAGTAGTTGTAGAGAAATAGACTTCCAACAAATGGCTTGGGGTGTGGTGTGAAGTAAAGGTGCTACTTCCAAAGCCCTGGCCATAGTTACACAGCTGTTTTACCAAGGCTGCAAGTCTAGAGAAATGAAAGGGATGCTAAGCAGATAAGAGGACTCTGAAGAGATGTCAGTGAGCTGTGCTGAGGGGAAAATGGACTAGGATGGGCACAGAAAGGTCTAGTGGGAGTATCTAAAATAGTAGTGGACCTTTCCCACATTTCCAAGGCAGCTTGGTCTTAAGTAAACCAGGCATGTATATTTTCTAAAGTTGTCTTCTAAAATGCCTTTCTTTTATATAAGCAACACTCTGCTTTAAGAAGGCTGTCTAGTCTAGTCATACATCCCAGGAGGAAGAGAATGTCTGTCAACAGCCTGCAGGAGCTGAATGTAAGTCAGACCTGCAAAAGTATCTATGGCTAGTACCCTGGGACCCTTCCTGAGAGAATGGGAGGATCATGATTCATACCTGAAACAGGCCCAAATTCAAAGCCCGAGATTTGAGTAGGGGAAGCAGTCAGAGAGATCTGAATTGGTCAGAGGCGCAGTTAGCTTGATAACTATGACCCCTGGTGCAACGTGTCTAGGACTTGGTTCAGTTCCTGATTCTGGTTATGACTTGTTTGGCTTTCAGCAGGCTGCCTTACTGATAAGCTTTTCCTTAACTGTGTTCTTCGAACTGGGTAATCCCTAGAAACAACAGTAGCAGTTCCAAGTCAGACTTGTGGTCTATCTAGTCCGGTGGTTTTCAACCTTTTTTGTTTGTGGACCCCTAAAAACTTTTGAATGGAGGTGCAGACCCCTTTGGAAATTTTGAATGGCGGTGCAGACTCTTTGAATTTTATGTGTAGGCTTTCACATACTTTTGATTGATCAGAATCATCTTTTGCAGACCCCTTAGATATAGTGTGTGGACCCCAGGTTGAAAACCACTGATCTAGTCCATCCTGCTGTCTACAACAGTGGTTCAGTGCCAGTTGCTTTAGAAAAAGGCACAAGAAGCTCTGCTCATAGCATTTGCAGAATAATGTGCCCCCAAGACATGATGGTTTATAGCCCTCCCAAAATGTTTAGTTATTATAATAATTTTAATACAGTATAACAACGTAATAAAAACTGGCTCTTCATATGCATAGAAATCTTTTTTTAATCTTATGAAGCTCTTGGGATCCTGGTAACTTGTGACATTGCTTATGGTACTGAGTAATTAAGTACTAGTCTGCTTCCGAAAGGATGTTGGGCAAACAGCTTGAAAATTAAAGATGCTAAATTAATTAGTCTTTTTTTAATTGATAATTATTCTAGCCTCAAGGGAAGGGTTTCTGGTGCATTCAGAATTGCTTAAAAGTAGAGGTGTGAACTTATAAATGATTTATCAATGAAATTACAGAATGAGAATGTCACATGGGAAACAAACTTGGTTAGAAAGGAAATTTGATTAAGTATATCAGTTTAAATATTTTCTCTCCTACAGCTTGAACTGGTTCTCTGTGGAATGAAACTTTGACTAGGCTGTTGCTATGGTACTAATCTTAAATTTCTGTACAGAAGATTAGGAAAAAGCAGTATCAAAACTCAGTATTTGCCAGTGTTTTATCATGTACATTAGGCCTTCAGTTCATGCAAGTCATACATGCAGCCTTCTTTGATATGCAGTCTGAAGCAGCATGTGCTGGGTGTGCTAATGTGCTCAGAAAAAATGATGAAATCAAAGAGGCTGGTGTGAATCCCCCCCACTCTTTTTTAACCGATATAGAAGGAAAACAAGTCAAAATAAAAATGGAGGAAAGGAGCTAGTCCACCTACTCTATCCTATTCAAAGATATTTGGCCTTTACAAGATTAACTTTTTTTCAGATATATTGATGCCTGATTTCTATACAACACAGATATTTAAATGCACTGAGAGAACCTCTTAAACCCACCTTGCTATGTATGACATTTTGAATGTTATTGGAAGGGGGGTGGAATAGATGGACCTTAATTTTAAATATTTCTTTCCATTCTCTTTCTTCACACCTAAAGTTTTATCCTTACTACAGACCGCAGACAGACTTTTCCACCAGATCTTTATGAGACTAATTTAGTTCTTTATGGAACTGGGTGGAGAAGAAAAGTTTCGTGAATGTTAAGTTGGGATTTTGAACAGCTTTGCACTGACTGTAACCATGATTCTTTCTCTGTTGGCTTTGTACAAATGTGACCTGTACTGGCATTGTCAGAAGTGATGTTCAAGGTTGCATGCATAACTGCTGGCAGGAAACAAATTTTGATTTTGCATTTTGAATCATTTGCACCAGAAATGTTTATATCCTCACATCCACTTGGAACAGAAACTTCACTGATTTACCTACCAAGTACAGTTAATCAGTACAGTCCAAATATCAATCTGTCAAGGAAAGATGAATCTAAAGTTATATTCATTTTTAAAAGCATGAATAAACATTGGTAAATGACTAATAAAATAGAGAAATATTTTGTGTGCAGGACAAGAGCTAAATGTGTTGCATAAATCATTCATTCCAAAGTAGGAACATAGAAGTGGAAGAGGCTTCCTGTGCCATCTGCTCCAATCCTCTGCATTTGTAGGCAACCCCCTTACCCAAGGATTCCCTTAAATAGCCACGTCGAACACATGATTACAATGTCCTTTGTTTTTTTCAATCGTTCATGATATGCACAGGATGTACTTAGTGGGATAGTCTCAACTATTATTTTGCCTAGAACGTGGCACTGAACGTGTATTTTGCCTAGAACGTGGCACTGAAATGGTTATCCAGTGCAACTGATGTCATGGAGTTTCATTCTTTGCATGTAATTGGCCTGTGCGAAGCAGCAGGTATTCGCTTCGGATTCGGATTTGGCTGCTCCGGCTGGGCAGCTTGTCCCAGCTGCATCCCCAATCCCTCCCTCGCTGTGGAGGCATTGATCTGCTCCTTCCCTTCCCCCACCACCCACCACAACAGACTTACCAGCTGGAGGCAGCTGTGTCCAGCATCCTTGAGGACTGCTGCCTGTTTAGTCTATGTCCGAATCACTGAATCTTTTCCAAATCAATTTGGAGGCTTCTGATTCAATTCAGACCTCTTAATTGGTCTCCTGATTCTATTCAGATTCAGAGATTCAGCTGCTGAATTAGGCCAAATCTCTTCTGAATCGAATCGGCTACCAAAACTTTGCGCAGCCCTAATATGTGTGTACTTACTGCATCCTCAGATTGCCAAACATACAAAACAAATGGCTGCAAAAAGGGGAAAGGTTTTTGTGTAACATCATGTGGTCTTGTTTACATAGCCAAGTCTTTTTTGCATGCAGACACCTAAAACTAGTGAATGGAAAGTTGTTGGCTAAAACTAGGTGACAGTAATGAGTACAGGAACATAGATATAATAGTTGGCAGTAGATTGTTTTGTAGTACATTCTGGTTACAGACAAGTCAGTGCAGTTTTGAATGGATTTTATCCATCAATGTTCAAAGTGTAGAGAAAGGTTGGTAGTTGTGTTAGTCTGAAGTTTGGCAGAAGGCAAGGAAAACTAACTCATTCACAGAGTTATGAGCTTTTGTAGGCTGCAGCCTACTTCATAGTTCCCATTACACAGCTCTGACAAACACTGTTGGAATACTGTATGGGTTTTTAGTACTTTTTGAAGGAGAAAGCTGGAAACTTTCTGGTCAACTCAAGAAGTTTGATCAGATCCTGTGCCTCTTAGTAAAGGTGAAGGTCATAATATTGCAGACCTGTGTAGAACTGCCAGTAGGCAGAAACTGGCATCCATTGAACAGTAATGAAACTATAGGTTTCCCTCACTTTATGCTGTACATGCATTCCTGGAAAACAGTGTATAACTTGAATTCACAATGTAACAAATAGGGATACATTCCAAGACCATGAGTGTACTAACCCCCAGGCCCATTTCTACCACTTTACAAGACAATTTAGGTACTCACCAACAGCAGACAGTACACACAAGCAAAGGGCACTATCATAATAGGGGTGGCAACTACAGAAACGTGTTGCAAACAACAAGCAAGGAGCACAGATCCACTCAGGAGACTGTTTTGGTGTGCGTCACTCCCACAATGCACCGCACAAAGCAGCTGACTGTGGGCTTCCACCGCACCGATCACATGACGCTAAGATGTGGGGGGATGTGGGCACACTGGAAGGATGCAACAATCAGACCTAGACAGGTTACAAGGGTGGGCGGACGAGAATAGGATGGGTTTCAACACAGACAAGTGCAAGGTGATGCACCTCGGGAGGAACAACCGGCACTATACCTACAAGTTAGGGAACTCCCCTCTTGTCAGCACGGAGGCAGAAAGGGATCTGGGGG